>NC_056476.1:24246279-24893972 GCF_008729295.1 Plectropomus leopardus | reverse complement strand
AAACTGTAACATACTCACCAAATTGAGAGCCCTTTCTATTCGAGACGTGCACATATAGCGACAGATTTATATATATATAAGATATCTGATATATATACAGTAGATATATAGTTATCAGATATCTAGGTTTTATATATGCATGTATATATAACTGTGTGTGTGTGCGTTTAATGACTCAAAACCTATTTTTCAAAACATGTTGTGATTGAAAGTTTGTATTGATAGTATAATTTAAAAAAACAAACACTAACAATTATTTATTAAATGCCTCATTTATTATTGGACTTGGATTTCCAATTTAATTTTGGATAGAACTGGAAAGAAATGTTTATTTTTTATAGGCCGTGTTTATTCAGAAAGTGTGACAGAAAAATACAATCAGACATGCAATATATAAGAACTCATTATAACAATATGAGTAAGTACTGTATATGGTTCTGGAAAATATGAAGGGATTAGCAATATACAGAGGTGGTGACATTCTTATCTTGCATGCATAGAAATACATGGAACAAAGAGGGTTTTTTTACAGTATGGTGAGAAAAATACAACAAAATATCCGAATGAAACTGACTGTCAATCTGTGCCTTTTCGAGCAGTGTGGAAAATAAGACTTCTACAATATCACAGAATATCAAATTGAAGCACAGCTACTTTCACTTCTGCTTATGTACAGCAAGAGCAAAGTAAGAGTTTAGGAAAGTAAGAAGCTGTTTGATCACTGGCATTGCTAATAACGCCCTGTAGAAGGTTTGTACCACTACAGTGTCATGCACTGAATGATGTCATGTTGTTGCAGCCATCTGAAGACACGCGGCCTGAGATGCAAACATCAGACGTGGCGCGTGACGTGCGAGCATTGTAGATGTACTTTTTGCTAAAGCACCACAAGTCCCTCATTATCTGCTGAAAGTGGCTCCTGAACTTCACCCCGATGAAGGCATAGAGGATGGGATTGAGGCAGCAGTGGAGGTAAGCTACGCTCCTGGAAATGGCCAGCACTTGGAGTTTCATCCTTTCCACCTTACAGCTCCTCTCTTTAAAAAGCGACAGAGTGTGGCTCAGCAGAGTGACATTGTAGGGGAGGTGACAAACGATAAAAACCACGACAACTGCCAAAATCACTCGCACGGCCTTGTGCCTCTGGCTGCTCTGCGCTCTCAGCAGCGTGCACACAATGCTGGAGTAGCAGAACACCATCACCGACAGAGGCAGCAGGAAGCCGACAGCCATCTGAAGGCTGGGAACCACCACCTTCATCAGCTTTGCAGTTTGGTTCTTGCTGAAAGACAGCTGACACATCACAGTGACAGTTTCAGCCCCCAGAGTCTGCTCCTCAAAGCGCTCGGTGTAGAGGAGTGTGGGTAGTGTTAAAGCCACTGCAAACACCCAAACAGCTGAGCAGATAAGGCGGCTGTAGGTCAGAGCGTGCGTGCGCGCACCGAAAGATCTCCTGGCCTGGACTATAGCGACGTAACGGTCACCACTAATGCACGCGAGCAGTAGCATGCCGCTGTAGAGGTTGATACTGTAGGCTGACCTCAGCATCTTGCACGCCACGGCACCCATTGACCAACTGTGCTGCTCGTTGTAGATGATAAACGGCAGAGCGATCACAAAGATGAGGTCTGCAACAGCTACGTTGTAGAGATAGACGTCAGTCATCGTTTTGGTTCTCTTGTAGAATATGTAGGTGACAATCACAAGAGCGTTGCCGATCAGGCCAAAGGCGCAGATGATGGAGTGGATGTATGTTTGGGTGATAACCTCCATGGGGTCAGGGTCGAGGTTGCACAGCCCATTCTCTATGTAATCGTCTGTAGTCTGACTGTAGTCATAATCTAGAGTAGAAGATTCCATTTTTTTCACCTGGAGAAGAAAAGATGTACAACAAAAAGGAAATAATTAGCAAAATAGAACAAAAAGTCGAACATTTCTATGAGGATCTGTACCTCAGCATCACATTTTATAAGGCCTACTTTTTAAAGAGAAGTGGTGGAGTGTAACTACAGTAAGTAGATTTACTCAAGCAGTACAGTTTTGAGCTAAATTTACTTGTGGATTTTTATTTCACACTACATGCAATACTACTTCATGTTTCTGCTCCACCACATTTCAGAAGGAAGTATTGTACTTTGTAGGCCATTTGTTTTCAAAGTTTATTCACCTATTAGGACATTACAGATCTTACAGGCTATAATGCAGTACTTTACAATTGAAAGCCCATCTTTGGACATTTACCAAAACAAAAACAACAAAAACAAAAAAAAAAAATGCTGAAACCCCAGTGGTTCACCATGGCATATGGCCATAAACACTATGACTTATATATAACTTTTTATGACCTGCTATACTTGAGTTTTTTCAGTACCTTAGTTTGTCTTTTATGATACACTTACACTTTACAAAACTCTAACAATCAGCAATGATGCAGCCCACATGAAACTCGTAATAAACTTATTTAAAAATTGATAATAAATTGAAGTAATGAAATTTCGAGACAGCACAGTGTTTGACACTGATGTACTCACAGCAGTCGACAATGGCCACTTGCACAAACCACAGAACTGCATTACTCTGTAATACTACCAGTAGTAACAGTAATAATGGCAATGTATTAAGTTTATTTATGATTATAACGATTATTTCCATGGAGCATGGTTGCCTGTCATAGCATAGTAATTTTTATTTATATATTTTTTGAATAATTATACTGGGGGGGCATATTTGAATATTGGAGAGATGTGTCTCCTACTCGCTTATGGAGCAGTTTTACACTATTGTACTTTTTTTTTTAATAAAGTAAAAGACGTGAATACTCGCCCCACTACCAATAAATAGATTTTATTCTTATTCTCAAACAAATCAGTTATGGGTTCTGACTTATTACCATTTTAAGAAAATTTTCAGATAAAAAGCGCTCCCATCAAATATCTAGCACATCATTCTGATAATTCTGATAGCAGTGCGTGCCCTGCATGAACTGGGTGAAAGTCACATCACAGCCTTTTGTGTGTTTACAGGATAAAAGTCAACGCTCTAGTTCAGCTCTTCCTTTCGGGTGCAAATGACCCAATTTCAGCCCCATTAGACATTAAGTGAATGCGCGTAAAGGTAGGCTGCAGGTGGCTGCACTTTGCGCTTTGTCTGATTGCAGAAGTTGATAAGATCTTTATCATCAAGGATCTCAGATGCATCACTAAGAATCAGCTCATGAGTAGAAAGGTCAGCGATATGTAAGGGGCTCAGGAAACACCAGCAAAGCATGCTGTCATTCTGAGAATGAATAAGACAGTGATCAAAGTGTTTCTCTGCGTGACACGAGAACATTAGATTCTTTTGATATATATTTTTTTCTGTTTGAACTGATTAACTTTAAATTTACACGAACAATGCAGCACAATGATAAACACAGGCAGAGATGTAAGGTAGCAACGACGGGCTCCGCTCCGGGGTAATGTTGTCGTATTTAGATAGGTAAGTTTATCATCCATGTTAGTTTACACCTCAAACAAGAGAAACACTGACAGAGGACTCATGCATAACAGACGGCAAACACCAGGTACTATTTCACTAAAACTGAACAAAAAAATTGAAAGTAATTGTGAAAACTATTTTAGTTAACCAAAATAAAAATGAAAAATAGATTTTAGATTAAAAAGCCAAACTGAAACAATATATAATAATCGAATTATATATATTGTAGAAATCAAGTTCAGATTGAAATGATAAAATAGAAATAAAGAATATATGTGTGTATATATACATATATATATATATATATATATATATATATATATATATATATATATATATAAATGAAAGAATATTTAATTTTTTTATGTTCCCCAATTTTAAGTTTCTTCCAATTTGGTCAAATTTGTCAAAAGAATAAGCATTAGGAGGCACTGATGCATATTTTTAGGTTGTGGAGACGTACGTATGTACGTTGCCTTCCCAAAGTGTTTGTTGTTGTTTGTTATGTAACTATTCTGAACATCTTAAATCTTGCCCCAGAGAAATACCCCCCATTTCATAATAAATATTAAAAAAAGATAAATTTTAAAAATCAATAACCTACTGAAACAAATAAAAAACTACCTCAAACTAAACATTTTTAACCAACAAAACTGGGACTAATTTGAATACATAAATGAATAAATAAAAACAACAACAAGAAACTGCTCAACATCAGTTTACATATTACTCAAGCATTAGGAGGCACTGATGCATATTTTTAGGTTGTGGAGACGTACGTATGTACGTTGCCTTCCCAAAGTGTTGTTTGTTATGTAACTATTCTGAACATTTTAAATCTTGCCCCAGAGAAATACCCCCCATTTCATAATAAATATTAAAAAAATATAAATTTTAAAAATCAATAACCTACTGAAACAAATAAAAACTACCTCAAACTAAACATTTTTAACCAACAAAACTGGGACTAAATTGAATACATAAATGAATATAATAAAAACAACAACAAGAAACTGCTCAACATCAGTTTACATATTACTCAGCTCATGATAAAATGAAATTATTATCAAATGTATTAAATAGATTTTATTGTTCATGTAGATCAATGATATTATTAGTTACTACTGACTTTTACAAAAAAAAGGAAACCATAATAATGATGACTTTGCCTTTTCATATACAAAACAAGATATAATCACAATGTCAAGTGGTGTTGTTTGCTGTAGCAAACCAGTGCATCCACACTATCTGCAGTGTCCATAATTACACCTTTGAAAACAGGATTTCTCCTTTAAGCAAATATTATTATGTGAGACACACAATACGTGCTTACATTTAATTTTTTCAAAAAACCTGATAAGGAACAAACATGACACACTTTTATCTCTTGTTTCAGCGCTTTCACTTCTCACAAATCACTACAGTAAGATTATACATAGTAGCACAGTGGCACTCGCTGAAGAGGAAGGTATCAGGTTTTGTACATGTATATCTGTGTGAGAAGATAATGAAAGAAAAAAGCACCTGCCTTCTTTTCAGGAACACATTTTGAGAACTTGAAGTGCTCTGTAAATATTGTTTTCATATTTTACAGAACTGACTGTTCTGTAAAAGCATTCTGTGTGTGTGAAATATTATCCCTGAAACTAAAGGCACTGAAAAGTGACAATAACTTTAAAGGTTTAAAGCTGATCAGTCATGATAAAACTTTAATAATGATGAATGCAGGGCAGTTTTAAACATTTAACATGTATCCCATGCACTATGTTACAGACAAACCATTTAATTGCAATTTCACACTTAAATGCTGCCAAATAAATAAAACATAGACAAATCAAAATAAGTTTATACACTTACTAATCTAAAGACAAAAACAAATAATAATCCAACACAGAATTTGGAGCATTTAATGCTTAGTTGTGCCTTTATTTTCTGATCAGGTCACACATACCTTACGGAACGATGATTCTCTGTCAGTTAATTTCTTTATCCTCCGGGTCTGATGTCGTCAAGTCAGAAGCGAGTGAAGAATATTCCTCCTCTACAGCTGCATATGAAGGCAGAGTTCAATATGGGGGCTTTATGTCACAAATACTGTGCGCTCAAAATATCAAAAGAAGGAGAAGATAAAATCAAAGCCTCCGTCTCTCAGGCTCTGCTACTGTGTGAGTACAGTGCATCACTGATCTTCCTGCTTTTTGATGCTACGCTCTCGTGCAGGGACATCCCACCCCCTGCACATTCTGAGCTTTTGGAGGTTTTCTTTTGCTTTGATTCAAACTGGTTTATTTATCACAATTGTTCACAGTCTTGACAGCTGCCCCCTCAAAGGTCACGCTGACACAAAAATGAATTTGTTCTCATGAGCTTGTATATGTCATCAAATTTTTAGAAACGTGAAGAAAACAAGTTGCAAATGAAAGTCCAAATAGTGTTTGAACAAGAGTTTGTTGCGCTCCCTCACTTTCATTTTCTTTGAACACACACACAAGTGTACTCACATGCTCACACACAGAAACCATGTTTTTCTTGTTTCCTGTCGTGCCCCCAAACCTCAGTTTGGTTTTACTGAGAATTTGTTTTCCATATGGTTTTCTTTTTCATTTCCATCATAGGTTAAGTAAGGTTAACTTAAATATTTTTATTTGCCAAAAATGTAGGTTTCATTTCAGCAATAAAAGCAGCTCACATGAAATGGGGTATTTTTAGATACAATTCTGGGCATCAGTTAATATTAATGTAATGTTATGGTGTAAATATCTTTATCTCTGTCAAAATAAAAGTCCTCTGCTAATTTCATGTTTTTTTTTTTGGTAGAAAACTATTTATTATATTATTATATTATTGTCAGATCGTCTCAGATCGTTCCTTATGATTCCCAGACAGTCTATTGTGATATTTTTGATACATTTATTTGTCTTTGTATCAGGCTTGTGGTTTGACAAGATGAAATTCTGGACTAGACACTAATGCAAACATTAATACAGACTGTGGCTGTTATTCCTCTATATGACCAGCAGATAGAGCTGTTATTCAATGGATTGTTAACTAGTGGACCTCAAGACTGACACACGTTGGAAAAAGTACATCACAACTTTTAGAACGATAGCTAATTATTTATTTATATGGACAGAATGCTAGATGCATATGTTAATTTCAAGTCACCGTTTGCAGGGACAGTGGAGGGTAAAACCATCTCAAGTGAGCTTTTATTTTTGAAACAATCATTAGTATCACTTTAAATCTTAATGTAAAGCTTTATGTGACGTGAATGAACGATCTATACCTCATTATTGCTGGTTTAAGGAGAAAATGCTGTTCTTAAAGTAATAACATTTAAACAGCTTATGGTGTAGATGAGGAACTCCATGTTCAAATGCAGAATGAAACCATAATCACTATAATATTCTACATAATTGACATCTTTTTATGCAGTGTGTGGTAACTTTTTTTTTGCTAAATTTAGAGAAAAACACACATCCACACCCATATACAAATATAAAATCATTATAATTACAAAGAGTGTAACAATACAGTTTAAAGGACAAGTGGAGGTTTGCATCAAGGTGAGACTAAATTGGAAAAGTTGTGCTGGGAAATTCAAGAGTCTGAGCTGCAGCAAGCAAGATGCTGACAGTTGAGTTTTGGCTTTCAAAATAAAAGCTTTTTCATGTAACGTCAAAATGAAGTAGCCTATTCCTAATGTGTGAGAGAATAACACAATTTATATCAACATACAGATTAATACTACAATGACATATCCATAAATCACATTGCATTGTTGTTGTAGTTGGTTTTTAACTCCCACAGGAGTGGATTATGTGGACCCCAAACTAGTAAAACTGATAATTCCAACAAGGGGATATTCAGCCCAGTCATCAGAAAAAATCATTGCATTGTCCTTTTCTGCAAACTATTTATGCTTCACAATGTAATTTTCGTACATATAATATCAACATTTCTAAAGCGACGTAGTTCAATTTGCATGTACATGTGAGCTGATTTTCTCATGAAGGAAGGAATGGTGAATGGTGTGATTTCTAGGTGAGACGAGAGCGGGGGACATTTCCAACCATGGTTGTGGCGACGAAACTGCATCTTTTTCAAACCAAAATGTAATATTTTCCTAATTGACACCAACCAAATTTGTTTGCTTTAACTTAATCACACATTATCCACAAGGTTGTCACAACAACAAATTTTAAATTGAAAAGGAAAGTTTCATGCCACAGCATATCAGCTACAAAATGTACAAACATATGTATATTTTTGGGGTTTGCAAAAATATACAATGCCACATCTATTCTGGCAGTTGGGTTATGATATTAGTGCTTTAACAATTGCAAAAAAGAAAAACTAGAAATGATCTTGCAGTGGGATTACTCCAGTCATAATACAGCAATCTGCAACTTAAATCTAGTGTTAGCCAGGGGTGTAAAGTGGGGGCCCCTTCTTTACATAATACTCCTCTTGTTTGGACCACACGCATTTTCTACCATTTTCTAAATCAACCTCCGTTTCAATCTCAACCCACACCTGCAAAGTTTCATTACTGCATCATGCTTGTACAGTTGCAATGCTGTCATGTTGACAAATCTGTCCACAGACAGACAGACAGGTAGACACACCTGGCAAAATATTCAAAACAGTTTCTGTGGTTTTCATCAGAACCAAATTTCCCCATGATGACACACACACACACACACACACACACACACACACAGACTCGTGGTGAAAACAGCACCAGCCGTCACAGTGTTGTCCTGGCTGGTAAAAAACAAGACTCCAGCCATGCCTGTATCTACTTCTTACTGCTTTGAACTTTATGTCTCCACCTCAGCTTTATCTGAAACAAGTTAAACTGCATAGTCATAGTGGGCATTCTGTGTGTTAATAGATTTCAGATTGAAGGAGTCAAGAACTTAGGTTGTTCTGAATACTCTGAATGATTGGAATACATATACAGGCTATGTAAAGACAGAACAAGTCCGACAGCTACCACTGATAGCACTGAGGTCTTGGGATTTATGAAACCTGGGGGATGTTGAAACTATACAAAAGTTGAAACAATAACTCATTAAATCAATTAGTCCAGTGCCAGACAATTAAACAGAAACTATTTTTATAATTGATTTGGTCACTTTACAATACGGCCTTGATGTCAAACTGGAGTCAGCTTCTCAAATGTGAGGGTTTGATGCTTTTCTGTGTCCCATAGTGAGTGTGTTTAGGTTTTAGATTGTCGGTTGGACAAAAGAAACCCTTTAAAAATCTAACCTTGGATTCTGGGAAAATGCAATTGTATCTCATAATTAAATTAATGAATTATCATTAATTAATTAATTGAATTAAAAAAGCAGGTTAATTGCTGATTAGAAAACAGATTGAGAATTGTTATATATATATATATATATATATATATATATATATATATATAAAATTGGGACATAAGGGAAAAATGTTTATTTAATATTGTTAATTCTACTTTTTATTTTTGTTTTAATTATAGCACCTTTTTTCAGGTCATTACATGTCTTTATTCTGTTTTTCTTTTTTGTGCAAATTTTACATGTTTTTTTTTCTTTTTGTGTAACTTTTCACTTATATCTTACTCATTGCCTTCTTTATATGTTTTGGAAAGAAATCACGCCAGATTTCTCAAGTTTCAAGGGGTTAAGTATCTTTCTTATGGATGTCTGGTCAAAATATACTTTAATTTGGTTTGGGGCTGGTAACGTGTGTATGTGGTTTCAGCATATATGCGTTAAATAGATAGCCAACAAACATCGATAATGGTAAGAAAACATTTTTATTTTGAAGGTAGTAGTCGGAAGTATTATTTTTTCTCCAGCTACACTTTCCTTTAATCTGATGGCGCGCGCGACCGGTGTGGGCAAGTCCAAACCCTCGCGGCATGTAACTCGCTCTGCAGGTTAGCCCGGTGAATCACTCCTCCAGCAGCTATAAGTAGGACAACTCTCCTCATGCGTTTATTTTCCTTCCGCACTTTGTGAGCGAGGACATCGTTGACAGACACCATGAGTAAGCCCAGCACCCTAAAAATAAAGGGCTTGTTTAAATTAAAGTCACCCGATAAAGAAAGTAAAGAGCGGAAACGCTCGAGCACCCTCAAAGATGGAGAAGCTACCAGCCCAAGAGACTGGACAGAGACTTCACCCGCGAGCCCCGGTCCCCTCAGCCCGGGACACAGCGCCACAATGCCGGAGGAGGTTTCACCCATTTCCCCAAAAGTGAAGAAGGATAAGCGGCTGTTGCCTTTCAGGCTGAAACGGAAGAAATCTAAACACAAAGAAGGAGAAGGAGGAGGAGGAGGAGGAGGAGGAGGAGAGGTGTTCTTCCCTGATGAACTGGACAGCTTCCACAGCCACCTGTAAGATTAAAACATCATTTTAATTTGTTGTATTTTCATTTTTGTCCATTTTTGCAGCCATGGGTTTGACTTAGAGATAAAGAAAAAGTCTAAGTAACATCTGTAACATTGCCATAGTTTTAAAACTTAAATTCAAAAATAATGTTCTTCTGTCAAAATAGATATCATTATCCCTGTTTACTGTGAGGGCTGAGTGATGGAAGTGCAGAACAAAATCATACTTTTTAAAAAAAAATATATGTAAGGGATTGTTGGTTATTGGGGGTCTGGGGTGCAAAATGGGTGAGGCATGTTTTTTTTAAAGCACAGGGGAAGTAGTTGTGATTTTTATTTTGACTTAGGGAATTGACACTTAAAATGGTTTTATTTTGCCATCCCTGAGTTATGCTGCCATGTTTGAAAGGCATGTTTTCTGTAAAAATTACTAAAATTGCATCATTTATCATAGCAAGAAATGGAAAAAAACAACTGTTTTCAAATTGTGGATTGTCTTTGGACGCATCATTTTTTAGGGGGATTTGCATTTTGCTTAAGAAATTAGCTGCTTGTTTTGGTGATAACTTTAGCTCTTATGCTGTTTGGTTGTTGCAAAACTGCCTACTTTTGATGTGAATATATATATATATATATAGTTATTTATGGTGGAGGGAGGGCTATGCATTTTCCCCCAGATATTCATCAAGGCTCAAGAAAATATATTTCTAACTTCAAGCAGGGTCAAGATATGAAGTCACACCCCCAGCTGCCCCTCTCCTCTGATAAATAAAGTACAGTCCCTAAATGTAAACGTATTAATAGTGAAGCTAATGAGTCATTGGAGTTCCTCTGTTGGCCCGTGGCAGACCATAGACTCCTTCTTCGTAAACTAGTGCTCTTTGTTTCACGAACTGACAAGCTGAGTGAAGGGCTGAGGCGTGTGGGTAGAACATCTCACAGAGTGACTGTTTTCCCCCCTGGCACTTTAGCAAACTAACCGCTGTGGCACTGAGCTTTGGCTGAGCTAGTATCGTCAAGTTTGAAAGAGGCACAGAGAGGTAAACAGACACGGCGAGGAGGGCGTGCATGCAGAACACGAGATGTTGTGAAGTGCAGTTCAGATATTTAATTTTATGTATTAGTTCTTCACTTTGTGGGAAGTGAGGAAAGTGAGTGTGAAAACGCAGACTGATCTCAGTTTGTTTTGGTGACATTGAGCAAGGCGCTTGGCCCAGCGGTGCAAAACTGAGGAAGCTTCTTGATGAAAACGTGGAGAGCTGTGTGACTGAGAATAGCATGCTGAGTCACTCTTCCCTGGATAAATTAAAGATTCAAAAAGAAGCTGGTGAACCTCAAGTGGTCACGATAACTGCACAGAAATTTCCAGTTCTTTATTTAACCAAGATATTTCACGTCTCTTTTATTTTTCCCCTTCTCTTATTTAAAACCATTAAGATTTGCATCAAAACCAGTTTGTTGATGAGTCGACATCTACCGCCTGTGACTCAGCTGTTATTGTCATATGCTGCCAGGTCAACATACAATGACAGATGCTGATGTGGTATGAGAAGGGCAAGCGTTGCATAACGGTTGATGCTTAAATAAAAAACCTGCTGTGCATCTTTCTGTTAAGTGTCAATTATATCTGGCTTAATCTAGTTGATGTTGTGACTGAATCTGATGACTAATACAATGGTAAAAACAGTCTGAGTCATATGATGAAGGATGCACAATTAATTACATGACAATGATAACATCTTCGTCATTCAGCTTGACCGGGTATTCCAGTGTATTGTTTCTTTGTGTTGGTTGTCTGTTTACTGAGAAAGTAAATAGTCACATTTTGGTTCAAATGTGCTGTGATTGGCTGGTCTTTGCTTCCAAAACATCTACAGGCCGGTGGCTAAAGCTGCTTGGGCTAGAGGAATTCTGAAACAAGCTGAAATTCATCATAATCATGACATTTATGATGCTCATAAATGTCATGGGGAACTGACAAAAAATTGCCCTCTTAAACATCTTACAGATTTGGAGCAACATTATCATCCAATTGCAGCTGTGCTCCTGGGCACCAGGGCTGCCCCCTGAGAGTCAGAGACTCGAATAATCAGTCTGAAACCCCTCAGTCAACTTAGACTGATTCAAGTCGAGCAATCGTTTTTTGTTTGTTTGTTTATTTATCGTAAGTGTGCTGCGTAGTTTACTTCTGGGGACATTTTGGTCCCCAGACTTTGCTGCGGATGCTGCAGAATCTGGGGACGTTTTGGTCCCCAGACTTTTCTGCATAGTCAACACGCTTGACTGTCATGCTGCCCTTTGTTAGAAGCTGCAGCAGCGGACGCCATGCAGTGGCACAGAGGAAGAGACTCTGCACTGAGGGGCTCTGAGATAACATTATCTTCATTATAAAAATGGTTAATTTCACAGCAACTTAACACACCGTCTCTGTTTTTTGTTTGATATATATTGTTGGCAAAAAAATTTTTTTGCACGATGCCGATCTGTTCTTAGCGCTGTATATATTACGTGATTGCTGCTGTCACACTGAACACTAAAGTTAAAACATGCTGATATGCTGGTATTAAATTAATAGAATTATCAACAGAAATTCTGCAGCTATTTAATTAAAAATCATTTCACTACCAAGGACAACACAAGCTTTGCCAAATGCCTTTTTAGGGAAGCCGTAGCATGACGACAATGTTTTTTTTTCTTTTCAATGTTTGTGTGTTTCTTTGTATTATTCTGCGTTCTTCTCTAAATTCAGAGGTTTTTGTAGGTCAGTGATCACATCATAAGCTCCATATAAGTTCTTTTTCCTCAGCAGCAGTTTGTGACTTGCAGGGTTGATAATTGATCTGTCGATCTGTTCAGAGCTGATCAGATCTTAGCAGAGGGAGCAATGTGAGGCGACTGCATCAGGTGAAAGGGGCTGATGCGTACTGATATTCTGAAAACAACAGACATTAAATTATTGTAGTTTGGATCATTCACCATCGTGTTCAGCAGTTGGAGAGTCAGCAGTGACTGTGACATGCAGCTTATTGAGGCAATAAGGTACTTTAAAGGAATACTTCACCTCCCAAATTATCATTTATACATCAGATCTTCACCTCATGTTATACTTAATTTGAATTAAAAAATCATGCTTTTCTCATATGCCTTGGGTAAACAAAGAATCCAAAAATGGTGAGAATTTTTGATAAATTGAAGTTATTGGGGTCCAGGTGTAACAACAGCACAACTACCTTTAAACATCTGTTAACCAACTCTCACATAACTTGTGCAGAATAATTAAATCAACATACAATGTCAGATGCTGATTCATCAAGTCACGTGCTCAGTAGTTTAGCAAAAAGACTGTCCCGCCTTACTGGAAACTGAACCGAAAGTGAAACTTTTTTATGCTTTCTTTAAATCCAGACTTCGCTGACAAAAACAATAATTTTACATTGCTCAACACTGGAGCTGCTGGTCCCCCCCTGCCTCGATTAGTATTTTGCTTGTGTCGTTGTGTTACTTGGTGAATCAGAACCGCCCTTTAATACACCAGAGTCACAACAACACAAACAAACTAATGTATTGAGTTAGGATTTGGTGGACCAGTAACTCCTCTGTACAGTAAGTAAAATAACTGTTTATGTCAGTGGATACTGGTTCTAAAGAGAGTACATATAGGTTTCACAAAAATGCATGCATTTGGGAAGAACTGAATATATGATTTGAGAAATGAGACTTGGATTATTCTGCCCAAGTTGTGGACAGTGTTTCTATATGAATGATTTAATTTAGTTTTGCTGTTGTCAACGCAGACCCCTGTGATTTTAATTCATAAAGAATTTTCTAGTTTGGGATTTTTGTTTACTGGAGGCATGCAAGGAAAAGTTTTCTGTACAAATTCAATGGGGAAACACTAGGTGAGTAATTGATAAGCATTGATAATCATTTAGGGAATTAAGAATCCCTTTAAAGAGGTTATTCAAGGACTCTATGACCTAATACAGAAACGCTTTTGTAAGTGATACACCAGTCTTTCCGTGGTTTAACCTGCGGTGTTCACTGACACCATTATTTCAGTAACATAAACTGCATGATATAGACAATATGGTGTTGGCTTTCAGATGTCAGTCAAAGATTCATTCAAGGTCTAATTCCTGCCACTCTTTTGCTTCCTACACACTTGTGCGTGCGTTTTAAACAACTGTAGATATACTGTTCTCTTTCAAGCTCATAATCCTTTTATCCATAGATTTCAAGAAACTGACAGGCTTGTACATGTTTAGAATATGCCCTGTAGACAGTACACCTGTAGTGTATATCTGTTCTCTATTACCAAGTTTCATGCCCTGCTGAGTCAGTTTGTACAGGATTGTGTGTACATACACACCTGGACAATCGAGTCGTATGCCCTAGATTCTATATCAAACATACAACACTCTATCAATGAAACGATTGTTCTGCAAGACACCACTTCAGTTTAAAGCATGCTATGTCTTGTCAAAATGACAGAGGTGAATTATGTCTCTGTGCTTGTGAGTTTCCAGGCCTGTGACTTGCTGGAATCTGACCAGTATAGCACTTGAAACATTTCACGTACTGAGGGAACAGGGAAAGTACAGCCTGTTCAAACTCACTGATAATACTGGGGCATTAGAAAAGTTGAGAGTTTGTGTTTGTGGACGGGTTGTTCAAGTGCTAAGGTGAGAGTTATACATGCTTTGGCCTTTCTTCATGTTATTGCAACGATATTAAAAAAGTCTGTAGGATCCGTGCAAAAGCAGTCCATTTCACTCGATGGATTTAACCAAAATATTTGAACCGCAGTAGGTGAAAACTCATGCAGTCTTCCAAAATAATCTAATCCAGCAGACTAGATAAGCCTTTCACACCCTTAAGCAGAGGCTTCAGATTCCTGCCCCTACAATTTCTAGACAATCCCTAAGGTGAGGGTGTGGAGAAAGCCAAAATGAACAAGTCGACATTTTTGTGCACAATACCTGTGGTTGCGTTGCAAGGCAGGAATTAAGAAGTAAATCACCCTTAATGCAATCACTCATACCTTGCTTATTAATTTAGTATTACTTGGATATTATCTGGTTATTTTTTCTTAATTCATGCCTGTTTAGATTGTTGTGATGCACATTGTGTTTTTTTACATGTCTCTGGCCCTGACATGTCACATTAGGTTGATATTGTCACTTATCCAGTAAAAAGCTATCGTAATACTATCAGCAACCTGCACAGCAACAACATTATACCCCTGTAATTTCTATTTATTTAAGAAGCTTTAGTGGATTATTGCTAATTTGACTCCTTGTGACTTACTTCCTGTAAGGTATAATTACTGGAATTCATACCTTATATATTTCTTTTCACGATTTTGGATTACATGTTGAATTTCATCTTGGCTGTTGGATTTATTGAGACTTCACATGCTCTCATATTTCAAGTTATAGTTTTTAGTTCTAGCATAAAGTTATGCAGTGTTTCCCACAGAAATAGAGTCTATATGTATGGCGGTAGCTGACAAAAGGGCTGGTGGGCAAGCAAAACTTGCCATTCTTTTTGTGTAAGTGTGTGTGTGTGTGTGTGTGTGTGTGTGTCCCTTTTTTTATTATCCTGTGTCCCCTCTCTAAAAGCTGATGTTTTTGTGGGTCCGTGAACATAGCTTAGACAATTTCCCCTCGCCTGGCATTCTGATGCTCCGTTTGTGCCCAGAGTACACTCTGCACTCTAAGGTGCTGCAATGAATAACCGATTTGGTATACAGTATATTCCAGTAGCTCCCCTAATGGGTAGTTAGGAGGGCTACAAAAGTATAAAGTCAGTTTGTGGCAGCACTTGTTTTGATTGTGGCAGGCCGCCACAAATAAATCAAAGTGTAGGAAACCCTACTTGTGGCCAAAACATTACTGAACATTAAAAACTGAAGCCAAAATATTTCTCTTTTTCAGTGCTTAACAGGGTTTCCCACACATCAATTTAGCCTTGGAGCTGGACTGTTCATTAGGTGTGCTGTTATACATATGTATATGTATACCATTTAGTCATTTATCGCACCACTCTATTGGAGCACAGTGCACAGTGTGCATTTTTGAAAATGCATTTGACAAACGTTTGAATTTAGAGAGAGCACAATGATACAGAGGATACACATGTAGGGAAAAATATATTAATTAATTTCATGCTAGGTTTGGTTTTTAGATAAATCGCCATGGCATTGTGTAGAGACATCTATTGTCCCTACAGGATGACAATATTCTAGATACATTGTAAGTACGTATAAAGAATCTGGGCGGACATAGAGTAACTTCCAGGTGCCGCCAAACAGCCACCTTAGCAATCAGCAATTCACATTGTGAATTTGAGAAGCAGTTCTTGGTTTATGATTAGATACCTGCAAAACTATTGACACCCATCAGCCTAAGCTGTACTTTGTGTATTTAGAGCCAATTAGAAAATATTTGCATGCAGCAGACCAAGAGGGTGAATATGGTGAACAGTATACCTGCTTGACAGTAATATGTTGGTATGATCATTGTGAGTGTATTAGCATACAGACATTAGCATTTAGCTTATAGCACTGCTGCTTTCAATACAGTCCTGGCACAGCCTGAGCTTAGGCAAACTGCTTTTGTGCTACGTGTAAATGTTTCACATGGAGCCATAAAATCCCCCGTATCCCAGGGCTTCACGAACCTGTTTCATAAATGCACAGAGAAGAAATGAAGAGACTTTGGAGAGAAATTCCAGAACAAACTGGAGTTCCTTGTTTCAGTTCCAGTTCCTGATCTCAAGTCTGAATACAAACAGACACTGAGACACTCAGGCGATGTGTGGGTTTCTTGTAAGCTTACAGCTAGACTAGGCTGTTTGACATGGATTGCACAAATGGTCAAGTTCATAGGAACGAGGTGAGGTGAACCACACAGCCTTACTCTTCATCTACTGAAAGAAGCGAAGCAGTTCAACAGACCTTTGTCTAACAAAGTACAGTCTACAATTAAAAAACTATGATTCAAATAAAAAAAAAAAAATGATCAAGAAAATTACAAGTTTGAGGAAGCCTTTGATGCTGCCTACTAGTTTTTGATACTTGAAACTAAGGACACATTTTTGGATTGGTCTCTCACTTCCTCAAAAAAAACAAGTTCAAACGGATTAAATCTTGTTTTTCTGAACTTTATCAAACTCAACCATTGACTGTATATGAAGACCAAACCTATCACAAAAACAATCACTTGAACGTACATCAGTGTGATAAGAACTACCAAAAATGAGAGAAACAATCTTTGGGAAAAATTTATTTGATATGTACGTCTACTTTGATGTTTTAGTTTGGCTTGTGTCTCATGGGCTAACATGGAGGTGTGTTATCATAATGCACAAGTGAAAGCACATTGTAGCTGAGCTCAAGCACTTTGACCATATGCTTTATGGTACTCTGTACGAACAACATATGAGTAAATTCAGAAATCCTCAGCGATAAACACTCTAAAGCAGTAGTTATTCCTTTGGCATGGTCCAAATCTGTAGTCGGAGGCTTCCTGAACGCTGTGGGGAGATGCTTGTCTCATTCAGAGAACTGACACATTTGGATGAAGGTGTCGTAAATTAAATGTTTGAAGTGATTTTTTTTTTTTTTTTTTTTTTTTTTTTTTTTTTGCAGATATACATGACTTTAGTCGTTACCATACATTTATGTACAAAATGTCCATTGAACTTGACAAAACTTGGATAACTTTGCTAAGCTACTTTGCTAACTTGCACACTAGCTGACAGCAGCTAATGTGCTGCAGATACATTGCAGAATGCAGAATTTCTGTTCCACGATGTCTAAGTTGTAAACATAAATAAACTATTCTGACTGTCTTGGTCACAGGGCGTACTCAAGTTATGATGATGCATACCCAACGCCCTGTACTGAACTGTTTGGGATGGATACTCATGCTGTTGCACAATTACATCTTATGTAGCATACAATACCTTCTGACTTTATGGCCCCACCTCTGGATAAGTAAAATTCCCCAAAATGCTTTTACAGTGAAAAAACTGAATAATCCCCAGGAAGAGTAATTGAGGATCCATTCCAAAGGACGGACAGGCGTGCAATAGATTTTATGTGTACAGACTAGATTAACATAGTAAAATTAAAATAAAGTAATATGGTACAAGTCAAAGTAAAAAAAAGTAAAAGTAAGATAAAATTATATGAAATGATAAAAAGAAGTGGATTCAGGAGAATTATAATAACAATAACACAAACAGCACAACAACAATAATAACAATAATAATTATAATAATAACTTTTTTATATATCACTTTTAAAAACAGAGTTTACAAAGTACATTGACAACCAAATGGCATACATGATGTTAAAATAATACAAAGACAGACCTAAAACAACAACAGAAACAACAAAAGCAATCAAACCAAATAAAATGAAATAAAATAGATAAAACATAAATTAAAAAGATGAAATAAATTAAAAGAAATAAAAAGACAACATCACATAAAAGCAGAACAGGGAGCCAAGAATATGAAACAGCATCCAGGTGTTGCCAGACAGTTAGAGATTCAGTCCCATGACCTCCTCTCCACCATCGAACCTAGATTTGATTAAAAAAAAAAAAAAAAAACTGTATGAAGTTGCAAACACAGGCCTAATAGTTAGTACTGGGTTTGTTCCAAGCAATGAGGATGTTTTAGTGATAATATTCTTATTTAGTTTGGTAAAATGATGCCAATTAAATGTGAGAACATACAAAAGCAGCACAGAGCCGCATGAAAATGAAAACATTTGTCCTCTGGGATTTGTGTAATGAGATCATTATCTGAAACAACTATTTATCATTTATCACTAAAGGTAACTACATACTTCTTATCACAGAAACATTTAAGAGACATAGGATTTAGCGCTTGGCTATCGAGTGTGTTTGCTGAGACCAAACCTACAAACATCAGAGTCACAACAGCTGTCTCATCCAGACAGGTGTTGTCAGATTTGGAGGCTCAGACTGTCTGAAAGTGAAAGGGTTTGTGTGCATTACGTGTTCTAAGGAGCCGACGACTAGCTGACCTGAGCTCTGGCTCATTGACCTGTTCGCACCTGCTCATTCACGTGCAAACAAAGACGAGACGAGTCTCCATCGGAGGAGACAGTAAGCAAGAGCGTCGGGCGCCACGCCGACCATGCTGAGAGCTCTGTTGATGTTCTATCTGGGGATGGCGACCACCTGAAATATAGTTGGGTTAATGTTAACTTTAAAGTTTTGGAGATGTAATTGAAACTTAAGTCCTGTGACAAACAGGAAGTTCTGTGAACTGAAAGAGAAGCACATGATAGTTGATAAAATAAGATTGATAAGTATGCATTCATGCTGTTGTTTCCCCAACAAAAGAATTTCAGTCGATACAAGATTAATCTGACCAATCATAATACATTTTTTACTGACAGGTCATTGTGTTTCATGTAGACCAAACACCGCTCTGCAGCACTAGCACTTTGATTAGCAGAAATGCTCTCTAGCTACAATCCACTTTATAATTATCTTTTCCTAACAACAGTTGCCAAATGATGTTCTGCTATAAAGTCATGGTAGCAAATCAGAGGAGATGGTGTGAGACACAAAGTGCAGAAAAGAGAGGATGAGCAGAACTTCTCTGGTTTTTCATTATATTTTGTGCATTTGTCTGTCCCATTTTTGTGAAAACAATATCTCAAGTCTTGAGGAAATGTATTAAAATTTGACTTAAACGTCGGAGGTCAAATATAAAAAAAAAGATCACCAATTATTTTCCTATCAATCAATTATTTTTTTCGGCTGACTTGTTTTCACATGTTTTTTTGGTACTTTTTACAAAAAATCTTAATTAAAGTAAAGTAACTAGTTACTCAAGTTTTTTCATAACTGTAGTGGAGCGAAAAATACAGTATTTTGTCTAAAGTATTAAGTTGCATGAGATTAAAATACTGGAGTATAGAAAAGGTGCCACAAATTTGTACTTGAGTACATGTACTTAGTTACATTTCACCACTGGATACTGAATAGGTGACGCTGACCTTGGGTTTTCCCCCTGAAGAAGTGCAGGTCGTATAGATCTTCCA
This sequence comes from Plectropomus leopardus, assembly GCF_008729295.1. NCBI lineage: Eukaryota > Metazoa > Chordata > Actinopteri > Perciformes > Serranidae > Plectropomus > Plectropomus leopardus. The sequence goes on along the minus strand of NC_056476.1, from coordinate 24,874,020 downwards.
TGGTGCCGGAGTGAAGATGTGTGTGTGAAGCATCCATGTTTTAGAATACATAGCTTCTTTGCAGAGACATCCATATTTGAAGCATTGTCTTCTGTCATGGCTACATATGAGTCTGGGTGTAAACTGTAACAACAATTTGACTGTTTTTTGGAAGCATACAACTGCAAGGCTAGTATTCTAGTTTGTAAGAAGTTAGAACTGATTATTATAAGGAAGGAAATGATAAAATAATATTGAATAATGGAAAAACTGGGCCATCAAGTGGTTGTCAAGACATCAGTGTGGTACACAGAGCTAGTACAGATGCACACTGGATCTTCCATGAATAAAATGTATTGTTTGACTTTCCTCATGTCTCAACAGATCTATTTTCCCTTTGGTTGTGATCCAGCTCGTCCCACTACCGACTCTTTGCACTTTGTTGTCTCCCTACAGGAATGCAGTTAGCCGGCAATGCTTCACTAGTAGCATTTTCTTGCAGATAAGATAAGTACTGTTTCACTGCTGATTGATGGCTGCAGTTTATGGCAACCAATTGAATTAGACTGTCAAACCTTTGTGGCCTCAACAGGAATTCCCTTCTTGAATCAGGGTGCGTGGCTTCTTTAACCTCTGGAATTGATGTTTTTTGAAGTCATATCTAGCATTGAATATGACCCCGTTGTTTGCTGTTCTGAATCAGCTCTGAGCTGGGCAGATATCTCAGGAGGACCGTGAGAAGAAGGACGTGCAGGTGGAGAAGAAGAAGGAATGTGCTGTAGGGAGGTGCTGGGAGAGAAATGAATTTAGTCTGATGTAAAGGATGTCGCTCCAGGGAGCAGCTTGTGAAATGTGTTCTATGTTTTAACCGTTGAGTGAGATTTTTCCCCTGAAGTTTGAAACAGGTTTTTGGGTTGAGAAGTGGTTGTTCTCCTTACAAAAAAAAAAGGCTGGCTGTTCCGTCTTGTGAGAAGCTCTGTAACATATTTCTCTTGTGATATATAACCACATGCGCAATCACATATTAAATAGTCTAATTTGCAGAGGTTGTAACCTTTGTTCTGGCTCAATGAGCCAAATGTTTCTGGGAAATTTCTATCGTCCCTGTCCAACCAGCCGTTGTGATTGACAGGTGCAGTTGCATTAAATCTTCCACCCTAATATTGATTATAACTGACAGATCTACAGCTCCGTGAGACGGAAGCGCTTAAGGCATTTGTGCCAAACCTTGGTTTGTGCTAACACTTTAAGCCTCGACTTAAAAGAAGAATTCCATAGACAAACACATTAACAATCAATGTTTTTCCAGCTTGTGTGTGTGTGTGTGTGTGTGTGTGTGTGTGTGTGCATTTTCATACGTATATTCAAAGAGTCTACAGTGGGTAAGGCTAGAGCAGTGGTTTTGCTCCAGTGCTTTATATGAGCTGCTGGATACAATAGTTTCTCTGTTGGGATTAATAAACTATATATCTATCTATCTGTCTGTTAAAGAAGCATATAAGGTACAAAGTTAGTTATAGTAGTTTGTAGAATTGTAATGATACATCCATCTGGATCAACATATCCATTCAGTGATGAGGTCAAGAATCCAACATTATCGATGCATAATGGAATAATGGATACGTAATGTCATCTCCTTTTTTATATAAACAGGTTTTATTTGTTTTTCACATATTAAGAAGACAAATACAACACGTAACACACAACAACATGAAAATAACAGGCCATCCATCCAGACATTAACAAAAATAAATGGGTAAATAAATAACAACAGTAGAAAAAAAGACAATTTACGTAAGAAAATAATAATAATAATGATAATAGATTAAAAAAAGGACTTTAAATGGTATCCGTTCCCATCCGTTCTTAAGAATTTAATTGAACATGTGAAATTGAATCAATTAATTGATAGGCTATGCAATGCCTACAAAGTGTTTATGCTGTTCTTCATTTAATAACAATCCATTAATCAATTGTAATTTTACTTATAATCAGTTAAGGAAAGTGCTTTCAATTTGCAACCCTAATTTAAACAGTGTTATTGGCCTAGCACCAGGCAGATAATAGTACACAGCCAAGACAAAGACATTGAGGATATTTACTTATATTGTCTTATGCTGATCGACAGTGTATAAATATTAGAGTGCTAAAACCCAAATTTGTGTCCAGCCATGGAAAAACCAGGAACATCTCACTAAAAGGGGCATTTTGAGTTATTTACAGATTCTGAAAGTGTAGCTTCTTAGCTTTCCAACGGTGTCTAACACATATAATAATTAATATTTGAAAAAGATGTGGCCATTTGAATGTAGGCACTCCTCAAACTAGTTTTGTGAGAAATCCAGCCTCAAGTTTCTGAAAGATTCTCACCTACCTGGGGAGCCAGGTAACCGTGGCTGCTCATTTGCATCACACTTACATAAATCCAGCCTCCTACCGGTCTAGCTATCAGCGACATCTGTTAGCCCACAGGACAGTCAGTACTTTGTTCATGTACCCATGGGTGTGGTATTCACACATTATCCAAGCACAATATCAGGTTGGTGTGCTGTTTAAATTAACAGCAGATGCTCACAGTTTCGATGTGCGTATCATTGCATTTTAAAACAACAATAATGAGCTAGCTAGCTAGATAACTTGGACATTAATTAAACTCACAGTGGATTATTAAAATATAGCCTGTAGCATGAAAAACAGTTTGTAATCCCTGTATGTGACTTCGAATGAACACTAACGTAATGTAGATAACTTGAACATTAATGAAAACTCATCCCATAAGAAACTGAAAAAAGTATTCCTGCAGACTTCATTGCCTTCGATCAGACAACAAGTTCGAGGGTGCTTTCTTTTCGTCGCAGGCTTCTTGGTGGATGTAGTCATCTCAGAAGTAACTACTGTACGCCTGTTCACCTCAATGTGTCCATTTATTCTCATGTCCTGCAACTCTATTTCGGCCGCTAAAGAATCCATCTGTATGTTGTACATAAGCTCTGGAGAAACTTTGCAGTTACACAACTGTGTCACGAGGAGAGAATTCTCCTTTCTTCTTCCGTAGCATTTGGCTCTTGTCGATTTCTTTAGTTTCATCTTCTAGTTCGGGTTCAGAATCAAAAGTGAGATTGGTGTCGAAATGACCAGAAGCATCTGGCTTCTTGAAGAAGTACTGCCAAAGATTTGTGCTGTATCAGCCCCAATTTAGTTCTTCTGCAATGCGTTTTTCCTGCTCCATCTTCATTTAATGATCAAAACACACACAACTTTCTAGAAGTATCAGTAACAGTTGCTAGCCTACTTTAAATGCAGGAGCGGCTGCTCTAGTAGCCATGTGGTTCCTCTTTAACATGCAGCTGATTTGCCGAAAAAAGGAACAAAAGCATGTGAATCGGCAAAGAAAGCCAGTATGCTTCTTTACTGCGGTATCACCACACTCCCAACTAGGAACCGGCTTTTACTCTAAAACAACCCAAATTCAAATACAAAGTTTATGGTTTTGAGGCCCCCAGTACTGTTATTTGAAGCATGGAATGGCTTCTTTGTGAGTTCAACTTGCATATTCTGCAACAAAACGAAAATCACTTATTGAAAAAAAAAAAATCATTTTTTCTTTGTTTACACAACTTGTGCCGGGCTGACTTGTTGCTGGTTTTCTGGTGGTGGGTCATATTTGTGACATGACAATAGATGTGTATTAAAAGGAAAACAAGCATTCTGTGTGTCCACAAAATCAGTTTCCATTCATCGTTTATGGAGGAGGTCCAGACTTTATACTTGACAAAACCACAATTCTGAGACTTCTTTTGTTTCTGGCTTTGAGAGAGTGTAGCTCATGTTCATAAATATTGATCGAACTTTCCAAGGCCATAGAAATAATATATTGATTTTTTAAATTTAGTTGGCGGCCCAATTGCCACAATTTACATAAAAAAACTATGTTATTCTTGTCTTTTGTCATCACTCAATTAAATCTGAACACACAAATATGAAACATATTTTTAGATTTAGTGTAACTTACAGGATGTCATTATCTCCAATGTCAATCACAAGTAAACATTCTTAAATCTGCTTGAAAATCATATCAAAAGTGCTCCTCAAAACTCCAGGCTTCAATATCACATTTTTAAGATTTATTCAGTATCCAAGTAATCCAGTGATAGTTGTGAGTACATCCACTAAATACACTGAAAACATAAACTGCTATTAGGTAATTTGGCATAGTTTGAGTAAGTTTAGTTTTAAATTAAAAAAAGCCTAAAAAAATAACAACAACAATGGCTCACAGGTAACATGGCAACACTATACTTTCTCTTTACATCCCCCAAACCTTTGTAAATAGTGTGAGTTGCAGTGTCAGTCTTTGATATTGTCTGTCATAGCTGATACTGTTCTGCATTGTGTAATACGTGAGGCTACATGTAACTGGGGTTTGGACTAACACAGCACATGCAGATGCAGCATCTGATTTTTTATCTTAACTTTAATAAAAGTTATTTTCTTTTCATGCACGTGTAAATACACTTGTGTGTATTCTGCCATTTAGATAAAGATCCAAATGGAACAAATGAATGTCACCCGATAAGTTGTATCAGCCTTTCGTTTTAAACAGGCTCAGTGACTAAGATAGATATGAATAATAAGAAGTGGATTTAAAAATACCAGCAACCATAATGGTTGTTACCAGTGCAACAAGAAATACGTCTCCAACAACACCAGCTGACACGCTTCTACAGCTGAACCTGAGCCAGCTTCTCACAGGCGTATTTAATATGTGTTACTACTGTGTGGACAAAGTGCAGCTACTTCTCTGGCCTTGATGTTACATGTGGATTGATAATGTTACAATGGTTGCACAAATCAGGGTGATTTATTGCCTAAAATCTACAATTATCTGGAGGATATTAAAGTTTTGTAACTGTGGGTGGATAATCATTTTTCTCACTTTTTTCTACAAAAGCCAAGTAAATGTTTAAGATCACGTATCCGTTACTGTGTGTGTTTTGTACCTCGAGCAGTTGATTTGTGCCTTGAATTCATACCTGCACTCTGTTGGCTTTTGTAAGCCACTGTGTTTATTGGATCAATTGTTTGGCTAATGGGCAAATTATATGGGTCACGGATGTTACGCATCTCTTAGGTGTGGCAGTGCAGGTTTTTTACATACTCCTCTGCAGCATGTGGTTGCATGCTAGGTTCACTGTGTGTGTATTGAGTTTTGCCAAGGGATAATGCAGTTGTTTATAGAGGGTGGAAGCATGAACTGTTTGAACTGGTATTGAATTAACTATCTGGTGTCAACAAAAAGCTGCGTTACTTATGTCCTGCTACAAAAGTTTGCTTGTGTGACCTGAAATTACTTTTCAGGCATAGCCACTCAGAGAATCGACGCAGGCGGTGTGAAGTCTGAAAATTCACAAGTTTGTTTGGTTTGTTTGAAATACAACATGCCTCGATTTAATTTTATTTTATTGTGAAATCTGATTATGTCAACAGTTAAGTGTTAAAGAAATAACTGCAGAGGAATTTTTTGACCAGTTACTTGTGTAAATATAAAGGCTCATTTTGCTGCTCTTCAGTTAACTACACCAGGCACCAACCTGGCCTTCGAGGAGCTCGATAGCAAGCAGCGCTGCTCACTCAGCGATTACCACTTGTAGTGCCGTCCTGCTGGCGAAATATATTGCTGCGGAAACATTTTACTCACTCTCTGGTCTCCTCCCAGGTTGCACCAGTGAGTAAGCAGCTTCATTTTAAGCTATAAAAACCCTTTAACATTGTTAACTACATTATCAGTTAGCATGTCTAGTGTTACTAAAAGGAAAGACATCTTGCACTATACTTCTGTTTTTCTTCTCTGTAAAATTAACCGCTAAGTTACTGATAATGGGTGTCGGCCTACCGAAACCAAAATAAACCAAATGGACATCAGCAATGAAATGTAAAAACAAACAAGGTTGCCCATGCTGCTTTGCATTGCCTCTGGTACAATGAGGTCCTTGTTTTAATCATTTCAAACAGTTTGTAGGATACTTTTTTTTTTTTTACACGGTTCTATGTAGTTTTTACAAGAGTGTAAGAGAAAAGAAGAAAAAATAGATCAGCCGTGTAAAAATAACTATAGAGAAGAGCTGTGCGATGCCTTTGTTATGCCTGTGTGATGCCTGCACGATGCCTGCTTCTGTGGTCAGTGGAGCAGCTTCAGTTAATTATTATGGGCGGGCATGCAGCAGCAGATGTGTCGACCCACATCTGTGTCCCATGTATTTCGGCCTCTTCATTCACTCTTTGCACTACACAGTGTTTCCCATAGATTTTTTGTTTTAAACTTTTGTAACTCTGTGTCCCTTCTCTAAACTTAGAGGTTTTTGTGGGTCCATGAACACAGCACAAGCAGAACTCCTCATTAGATCTTTTTTTTCTCAGGAGCAGTTTGCAGGGTTTGAGTTGCAGATTGGATAATTAATTAGTCAACCTGATCTGAGCTGATCAGATCAGATTGATAGTAAAGAGCAGCAGCTACTGCAAAAGAGAGTGAAGGCAAAGTATTGGACCCAGTGTAATCAGTGCTTAAGTTTCACTTTCAGTGCATTTTAAATTCTACTGCTCCGTCTGTGCCCAGAGTATGCTCTATGCTTCGAGAGTGTGTTGCTATGAATAACTAAACTCTCTATATATTCCATTAGCGCTTCTAATGAACAGTCCAGCTCCAAAAATAAAAAAAATTAAGAAGTAGCTGCAGATGTTGAGATCGTGGCGGGCAGCCACAAACAGATGAATGTGTTGGAAATCCTGCGAAATCTATAGCTGTATAGTGTTTCCATCAGAACCTTTCAGTATAACTGCACATATAAGGAACGCTGAATGCAGACGTTAAATAATGCTATTTTATTTGGTATTTGTGTGTATTGAATAGATATCAATTACTCTTTCTGTCAGTCCTCGCATGATGGGTACATTTTGACAATGGCGGTCACTGGGTGTTAACTCAAGCGTAAACAATCCATTGCGGCCCTTTTGTGCTGCAGTAGGGCCTCCAACACAGCCATTAAAGTCAAGGTGAGGGAGCAGCAAACAGGCATAGCTAAAGTAAACATGACCTGCCTTTGGTCCTGAAACTCTTACCTGCTTTTGAGCCTGTGTGCATGTATTCATTGGTGGGTTTAAAACACAGAAACTAATATACAACATACTGTACAAGTAGACTTTCATGCAGTCACACAATTCTTTCATAAGCACACCTCCAGGATGCTGAAAGGAGTGGCGTTAAGGTCCAGTTGGGATTAGGCAAGAACTGTGGGCTGACTGAAGTTTTTCAGCAGTAAAGAAGGCTTTTATTGTGAAAGATACTTGATGATTATTGGAGTTCATCATCATTGCAACACACTGAGCACAGGAGTCAGCTGACTGCAGGTCTGAGTCAGACCTGCAGTCTTATCTGTCTTGTTGTTTTGAACATCTGTGCGTCAGAGTTTTGCTCTTCTTGCCACTTTTGCTTTTGCATTTTTACTTTTGCATTAAATAGAAAAGGTTGCCTAAAGGATGAATGAATCTGTTTGTTTTTAATTAATTCGTCAGGAAGTATCATTGTACACTCTGTAGAAACAATTTTATGCATTCTGAGTTTTAACGTATGGAAGTCCAGGAAAAAAGGTTAAATCAAAGTTTGCCTCCTTAATTCAAATGCCATTAAAAATAGCAAGTAAAAAAGGCAGTATTATTATTTTTATATAGTATTATTTGTGGAGGCCTTACACAATAATAACATCTGTCGCCACGTATGTATTTTCTCTTTTTGGAGCTGGACAGTTCGTTGGGAGCCCACTTGAAATGTATTTACCATTCAGTTATTCATTACACCACGCTTTTGTGGCACAGAGCATACTCTGAGTACAAACAAAGCAGCACAATGTCAGGGCCAGTGCATGTGAAACTTTATTATCATTGTACTGATTCTAAAAGTTTACTTCACTCGCCTCTGCAGCACTTACTACTCTCATCCATCAATCTGGTCTGATCAGACTGGCTGATCAGTTATCCTCCCTGTAACCCAAACTGCACAAACTGATGCTGAGAAAGAAAAGTAATTCATGAAGAAATGCGCTTGTGCTGCGTTCACGGACCTGCAAAAACCTCCAAATTCAAAGAGTGTACACAGATTGATAAAATCAAAATTAAGAAAATCAAATATTATTTTTTTTTTTTTTACCAAGTAACTTGATATCAATATTGCAACATTATTGCAAGTATAACTTTAAGTGCTTTTAGAAATTATTTACACATTGAGATTTTGGATAAATAGACTTGGTATCTCATTATTTTGACTTGGCATGGGTATTTTTATGTATCAGCATTATCATAATTAAAACAACTGAATGTTATCCATGTGACAAAAAAATTGGCTTCCATACTAATAAGAAGTAAATGCAAGTATGAAATATACAGTGGGAGAGAAAAAGGCTACTATACATGGGTTTCTGCCTTCCCTACAAGAGTTAGCATGTCAGCATTATGGGCTGCCATTGTAACACTGTCATCCACTTGTTCTTGTGGGAACATCAACTCTTCCCTGGGGTGACTGTAACAGTGATATACTGTATGCATTTCATTACTTCCACTGCATTCTGCTGTCTGCACGATAGAGCCCACATGCTGTTGGCTCTTTTCTGCAAGTAAAATATAGTCGGGCTGCAGTTTTTTTTTAAAAAAGATGCATTACTTTGCAGTTGAGGAAAATGCTTGAAAGTACTCACAAACATGTTGGCTTAGTTTCTGTTGCACACCATCATATTTAGTTATTGGCCCAAGTGGAAATGTAGTGGCTGCAGCCTACTGGTTGCTTCAGACCCGCCCAGCATCTGGCAAACACTCTACCCTGCAGCAGTTGTTCCAGGCACTCCCAAATACACAGTGACTCTTACAAACAACGGCTGCTTTGGATTCATAGTGTGAAGCCACGTTAGAGCCTATTAATATCTTGTCATTATCACCTCAGTGTGTTGACTTGCCTTATAAATGTATCATTTGTTGCTTTGCATAATGTCAGACTTTTTTCAGCACTACAGGAAAGTTATGGGTTGTCTGAGCATTAAAACAGAAAAAAATAGACCCACTGCAGTGCATGAGTCTGTACTTGTTGCTGGATTTTGTCTCCCAACTTTCATATTGGGCAACTTGACTGTGAAACAAGATCTAACATCTAGCAGCAGTCTACCTTTGCCCAATGTGTTTATCATAGTCTGTTGCTACTGTGTACAGCAGTCAAATCCAGCGGCCGTCTTCAGTGTGGTCAGGATTTGTGGTTTTGGATTTTCTTATATTAGAACAATATTCCATCAACATCCTCTAGTGACTCATTATACCCTACTTATGCCCAACAAAGGGTGAGTCAGCAGTTGAATCCTTTCCATCCCTTGTTTGAGTTTATTCAGTTGCTCTGCACAGGTCTGCAAGTTTGTCGAGCTCACTGAAATCTGTTTGTTTTATTTGCCTGTTTGCTCCTGAGCAATGAAAGATGAGTGTTCGTTGATAACCTTTTCTTGGCGCCTGCATGTTGTTTCAGTGGGGTGTTGTATCTCTGGGTTGGCTGAAAAACCTGCAGTGGATTAAGTTCACGCAAGTTTGGATGAGGTTTGTGAGTAACAGTTAATGTAGTTTACAATGGTTCAGTGTGTGTATGTTGTATGGATTAAATTTCTCTGGCGAAGTGTTAGAATGAAACTGGAACCATGGGTTTCGTTCAAAGATAGAACAAAAACAAACAACCAGTTCCCCTACCAGCACCCATAAAGCTCACTAATTACACAATACAGTAAATCATGTTTGTTTAATCTGTTTAAAAAAAAGTGAACTGATTGCAATTCAACTTCCCTATGATGACAAGAATCTATATGAATAAGCAAATAAGCATGTTTACCAAACTGTTGAACTTTTCCTTTAACATTTGGCTATATTAAGCTAAAAAAACACCACGATGACTGTCTTACTGAGCGACAAACCAGTCAATGTCGATGTCATACGATTTCTTAATTGGGAATACTATTGGAAGGTAGTTGCATTTTTAAATGAACAGCTGTAAATATGTTTAAACACCACAAAAACTGTTGGGTAGAATCAAAAATACTTCCTCACATCCAGAATGACTCACTATTTTTCTCCATTGTGCACAAAGACAACAACAATTTCCTGGTTTTCCTATAAGACAATTCGAGCATAAAAAACACACACACCAAACCGACATCCCAGAACTAGCAACAGCGAAAGCCCCCCTGCCGTCGCCTCACGTGGCTTTGTCTTCACCAAAAAGACAATCGACGGCCAACCAGCACGTACGTTCTGCGCCTGCAAATAAAAAGACTTATCTCAATCAAGACCTAAATTGGCTAACTTTAGCAGTTGTTATCCTTAGCATGGACTGATAAATACATTCCTGATGGCACTTGTTTTGAGAATGTGGAATTGCAACACTTCAACATTTAGACAACCTTTATCTAAATTCCGTCATTCTTGGTTTAAAACTGAAACATTATGTTTACTTAGATGTCTTTGAAATAATAAAGTGAAAGTGGAGGTGAGTTTAAAGAAAACCTTTTTTCTCGCATACCTCTGCAGTGAACAAAAATTCAAACCAAGAGAAAAAGAAAAAGACAGTGTTTAACAGCAGCTGAATGCCTGTTTACAAACTCTCACACAACTTGTGCGGTATAAAAATCGTTTCATTTATCCAGTCGCATGCTCATTACTTCCCAAACAGACAGCACTTTTTAACAGGGAACTAAAGTAAAAGTGAAACTTTACGTCTTTGGTCCCTCCAAAGTCAGACTCCACTGACAAAAACTGTCCTCGCTGAACACAGGAGCTGCTGGTCTACCACTGGTGCGATCAGTAAGTGTGTTTGTGATGTTGTTTAGTTTGACCAAAGTCATACAAAAACAAGACTGAATTGCCAGTCAAGGCAGCGTTAGACTAGTGGCTCCTGTGTTCAGCAAGGTAAAATAAGCATTTTTGTCAGTGGAGTTTGACTTTGAAGAGAATACATTTCACTTTCTGTCTGTTTCACTGTTCATAAAATTGAATAAATGAGTCTTGGATTATACTGCATGAGTTGTGTGTGAGTTCGTAAACAGATGTCAGGTTTGCTTTTGTAAAACACCGTCACCTGTGATTTCACTTCATCAAGATTTTCTGACAGATTCTTTGCTCACTGGTTGCAAAACAAAGGTTTTCTTCAGGAATTCAATTTAACAGTGGGTGATTAATACAAATTGTCACTTGGGGGGGGTGAAGTATTCCTTTAAAAAACAGCCAACTCAGCCTTCCTAAACCTAACTTTTTTTTGTTACACCTACACTAACATTAGATCAAGTCTCCTCTTAAGGATAACCTTTTTACCCCCACAAATCTTTGAGGCACACCGTCAGTTGCCATGGTGTATATGGACATAACATCAAACACCGCTCGTTAAATTCTCATAAAAAGTGCATTTAAAACAGTAGAGCTTTTGTCTGTGTTGCAACAAAGAGAAGGTTCAGACAAGTTGGAGCTGGTTTGTGCCTGCATGTTGACTGGAGGCTGGAGAGACTTCACTCAGCTGATTCTGCCACTTTAATAGGGTGAGGGGTTACGTTGGCCTAGAGGGCTTTCTGCCAGAAAATTATTTCTTGGTTAAGTTTGGGAAAAGAATTGTGGTTAAAGTAAATAGATCTCTGCCAGAAAACAAACTTCTCCCATCTGCATCTTATTCCCAGAGAACCTTTTAGGTAACGACATACAGGTTGCAATTATCCTCCTGCAGAGAGCACCACTGTTAAAATGACACCTTGCCTGAAACCACATGTGCTCACAGGGACTTAAACTCTTTTTAAAGACTGCCCAAAGGCCATGTTAGGGTCAAAGGTTACAGAGTGCAGTGGCCACTTTTTTCCCCCCATGGAAAGCTGTCAAGCCCAGCTTTAAAACCCAGCCCTCATTGTTTGATGTATTCGTGTTTATTGTATTTTTTTTGTTCACTTTTATTTGACCCGAAAGCTCAGGTGCTTACAGGGCAGTGCAACAGGATCATAAGCAAACCCTTTAGAAAACAAAGCATCGGCAGGTAGTATTTCATATTGTACCAAGATCCTGCAAACCTCTGTAAAACTGAATTCGACCAACATCTTTTCAGTTTTAGGCCTCTGTGTGCTGAGTTTTAAGTTGTGGGAGTGCCGTTTTCACAAAAAGTATCTTTATTAGACTTCAATGCAGGACATATGTTTATTTTCTAAGCTGGATTTATACTTATTGCATGGATTCCCACACATTGATTTATTTGTGGCAGCCAGCCACAGTTAAAACAATTGCTACCATGTAATGATTTTTTATTTGTGGAGCTCCATTGTTATATTTATACTGTTGGATTATTTATTGCACTACACTCTCGGAGTGCAGAGCCACGATTTTTTTTCCAGTAACACTTTGCAATGTGGCAAAACCACCAAATAAATACATCACAGCCTGCTACTGTCGGGTTCATCTGTCTACTGTACTGTAATTCCACGCCAGACTATAAATCAGTTTACATGCTGGAGGCATCTACAGCAGGACTAACTCTTGCTGCATCAGCATTAATCCCGGTTAGGCTTTGTGAATGCTGTTGCCTGTAAACGCTCTTCACCTACATGTATCAGCATGAGAGGACTCTGGTGGGAATTAATTCTCATATTTGATTGAAAGCAACAAGTTTGTGCATGTTCTCTTCGAGGATGGTTAGAGGCAAATGAGAAATGTAGGCAGACAGCATAAAGCATGTGCATCAAAAATTACATCATAATATTTGGACCGATAATATACTAAATATCATTCATTCATTATTTGATTCTACTCAAAATGGCGGAAGCCTGAAAGGGATTATGTATTTCGTCGTGTGTGCATACATTAGCGTGTATATCTGTCTGTCATCAGTTAACCTCAGAAACTACTGGATCAATCAGCCTATTCTCAATGATCTTGTGGTTGCAATGATTCGCAGTTTTCAAAAATTTGTTTTATTGACTATTTCATATTATCATTGACTACTGACTCCTCATTGCCACTAACAGGACGGCAGAGGCCTTACGTGGTCTGGAAGTTAACTAGGCTAAAAATAAGCCTTACTGGGGATGCACGATGGTATCGGCATGTCATCGGTATCAGCTGATATTCTAAAATGAAATATCGCAATCAGCTAACATTTGGATTTCATACTGATAACCAAACAAACCAATTTTTTTTTTGACAAAGAGAACATGTCCAAAAATCACTCATAAGTTGAAGTATGTTATTTATGTTGCAGAATAAATTAATATTACATACATTGAAAAGCACTGCAGTTTATCTCACGATCTACTGATTTGCTGTCATGATAAGAGTATGCATAATATGATGTAAATTTCACTATACTGGAAACTTGATTCTCACTAAAATTAGGTGGGGGTTAAAAATAGATATATCAATATTGGTATCAGTTATCAGCCAAATGAGTTGTTCATATTGGACATTAACAAAAAATCCAATGGCGTGCATCCCTAAGCCTTACCTAGTCTGTTGCAGGCCACATTTTGGACATACCGGTATATTGAAAAGTTTGGTTAAAATTGAAGTGGAGCATCTGCTGATTAATTTCATACCCAATGTGTTATGATCTGCTGATTTATGTAAGATGGATCTTGGATCACCATTTTGTCAACCTCACTGCCGTGCCTGTGATCTGGTTTTGTTATGTCCACCATCAGGTTTGCTTATTATAACCAACCTTGGGCTTGTTTTTCTGTAAAGTCGCTTACAAATATTGGTGGGTTGCAGTTTTTTGATGCTGTTTCCAAAATGTAGTTGCATATGAGGGTTTGCTTCCTTCGTGTGTCCACTATACCTTTAGTTTGTCTTGCTGCAGGTTCGGTCCACATGCTTGTTCCCTCCGACCCTCCCCTTCCCCTTGACACACAGCTGATTGACAGTCAGTGATTGACATTTATACTCAGAATTATATCATATCTTCCAAAACATGCTGTGGCCCGTCTGCTGGAATTGCAAGAATTATCTAAAGTGGCCACAATCAGCTCGGGCAGCCAGAACACAGCCTTTCTGGCAGAGATCTCTACCGAGTGCACTTCTCTAGTCTTTAGTTTTCTTTTTCCCAGTCTTCACCCTGTCCCTTTTAAAACCTGCTGTTTTTTTCTCTTTTCTTCTTCCTCTGCTTCCAATCTATGCGGTTAGATCATGTAAATATCAGTATGAGTATTTAATTAATAGCTTCCAGCAACGCAAACAATCAGGTGTTCAGCCTATTTTATGAAGCGTCATCTCCATGCCACTTAAGTTCACACGAGGTGAGGCGTGGTCGATTCATCCTGCAGCTCAGCCTGCACAAAGAATGTAAACACGCTCGAATGATTACGCACAAGCACTTTGGATCCATTGTTGTAAGTCTGTTTTAAAGCTTAGGGCAATGCACTGATATATATGTATATATGTATACTGTGCATTACATGATTTAACATGACTTTGTACTGTGAAATACCACATCTGTTTTTTAACACCAAACATCTGCTATGAGAAATCTGGGGGTTCATCTCCATGTTAGTCTTTAGTCAGTCAGTCACCAGTTGCACAGCCTCACTTTAAAGTCTTGGCACGTTTTAATCGGCTACAGACGCTACAAAACAATAATTCACCTCAACTGAATTGTCTGTCTGCCAGCGGTGTTGGAAAACTTATCTAGCTCTGCCCCCTTGTGGGGAAACACTGCATTACAACGACTGCTGATTGTTGCTGAGGGACATGGTGCTGTTTACGGGAACTCCTGCAAAAATTAGTGCCACCAGTCAAAATAATATACTGTTATTATGTTTCGACAAACAATATTCTGGCTGGAATAAGTTAAAGTCTTGAATTAATGTCCTGTAACACCACTGACATTTGTATATGATGTATTTTGGGAGAGTTAACCCTTTGAAACCTGGAGCAACATCACTTTTCTTTTGCTGCTTTCAGACTTCTGTCACAAGTATTTGAAAATTGGCACCCTGAGAAGATTGGTGTGATTTCTTTCATAAACATTGAAAAAAAAAAACAATGAGCAACTTGGTGAGAAATGTTTAACAAATTGCAAGAAATTAGTAGATTTACAAAAATTACTTTTTAAACGCTAGGGGAAGATTTCTAGGGAGAAAAAGAAAAAAGCTAGGGAAAAACTACATTTATAATGATCAAAATTAAATTGTGAATTACGTTTTAGAATTCCTAAAACTTTTCAAGTAACTTCTTCCAGGTCATTTCCTTCTTTCTCCCTTTTTTGCCTTAAAAAAAAATTCTGGTATTTTTCAAATTTTTGGGTCATTTCTTCTTTTCTTGCTAATAAACTTCTTTGCATGTTGTTGAAAGAAATCAATTCAATTTGCTTAGGTTTCAAAAGGTTAATGACATCAAACCTGTGCAGCTGATTGAGTCATGAGACAGCACTATCCTGTAGACACCATAAAGCATTACATAATGTGCACATTTAGCACAGCTGTTGTTTTAAGCTGGAATGCTGTCTATCACTCTGTCATTATATTGAAGCGCTCCCTGCTCAGAGGACTTTTCTGTTCCAGACTGGGTGTGAGTAAATACTCTGGGGCAATGGACTAACTTCAGCTGCAGGGAAAGCCACTCCTCTTGAAATAGACGCACCTCCTCATGCCTCACACGTGTTCTAGAATCCTCGACGGCTCGCTAATTGCTCAGCGTGCACGGTTTGACGCTAGGGAGTGAACGTTGTCCGTCAAGTGTCATATTGTTTGTCTCTAACTCTGTTTTCCAAGTCAACACAAAGGCTGAATGGAAAACGTCACTGCAGCTCAGATCAATTAAAGGTGCTGGACACCTTGATCCTTTATGTGCAAATTTAAATAGAAATGAGAAGGAGATTGATGAAGACTTACTGTAATACTGTTAAAACCTGAGGTACTGCACAATGAGAAGAGAAACAAAGGCCAGTGGCTTAACATCCCACCCACCCCCTATCTCTCTTCCCCCCTCTCTCTCCATTTCCTGCCTCTTTCCACCAGGAGCTATGACCAGATCAGTGTTTCCACAGAGTGCAGTTTCCGGACTGAATCGGACTGGGACCCTCAATCTGAGTCCACCTCCATGATCAGCTTTGACATGACTCAGCCGTACAGCCCTACTTCACACTCCAAATTCTTCAAGGTTGGTTTTATTGATACATTTTCACACTCATTGTCAGTGTTGGACTAAAAACTTCATGTTACACATTGTTGTGTGTGTGTGTTTGAGTGTGTGCACTTTTCAAGAGTACAGTATCTGCAGTACACAGATTGTAAATGCTTTAAAAGCATTACTTATATCTTGATAAAAGCATTATTTTTAGCACCATACGTTTCAATAATTCATTAAATTATTCATTTTTATAGCCTGAATAGTGATATTGTTTTTGTTGTATTTAAAACAAGTAGGATTTATATTGACAGTGGACAGTTCCTCCTTAGGGTCATGCTCACAATCACACTTTTGCAAAGAAAAGAAATAAAAAAACAACAAACTTAATTAAAAATAGGAAGATGATGAACAGAAAAAAAAACATGAAATAAATATCTGTTATTGTTGGAACATATGACTACCAAGGATTATTATTATTATTATTATTTATTGTTTTTTTTTTTATTTTTTTGATGAGTGAAGCCTTTTGGGCAAACCTGCATATTATGCTGTTACTGTTTATTCTACTCATTAATATATAAACTTTTAGATTTATTAGCACGCCTATAAATTCTGAATTATTTCTTTTTTTCCAGGAAATATCAAGTGTATGAGGTACTTTCCTCCACCTGACTCAGAGTAATTAAACACAGAAAAGTAAGAGCTGCACAGCTCCATGACATCACCACTCTGACTGTTTTCTCTTATTTCTGCCTGCAGGGGACAGCTGTTAATGCAACTAATAGGCCATTGAAATAAGATATTCAGGGAATGTAAAGGTGTGCTTCCCCTTTAAGATAAGATGCATGTGATCCTATGGGATTGCATCTTCCTAGAGCTATTTCCATAAACTCAAACCTGTCAGACCTGCTCGCAGTAATATTTGTGTCCTTTGGAGTCATTAAGAAGTGATGCTCGATTGGGTTTAAATATTACAGGCTTGAATTCCTAAAAGCTTCTAAACAGAGTCTTTAAAAAATAAAGGGTAAACAGGAATTTGTTTTAATTTTTGATTCTTTAGGTTTATAACTCAAAACATAACGTCAAGCAGCTTTGTTTACACTTGGCGTGGAGTTTGAAAGGTCCAATGTGCCGCTGCAATTAAGCTCAGCCCTATCGTTCCTGTGTGTGCCGTTTATTATGATTATCTGCCGCTGAGATCAGGGAATGAAGCAGAGCTTTGGCTGACAGATAAGGAAGCGGGCCATAATGCACACAGATATGGAACTATTTCTCCACCTACCTGACATTTGTCATTGCTATGAGTAAATACAAGAGGAATGCTTAGTGGAGGGTTAATAGTAGAGGCTTTGCTCAGAGGGACGACAGGTAGCAATACATAAACTGGACACAGGATACTTCATTTATGCTTGTTTTTTTATTTACTCTGCTTCGACGTGGTGGATTCGTGAATGAGTCAAAACGACACGGAGGTACTGTATCGCTGCTTTGGCTCCATATTAAAGCAATCTTTGATCTGAGTGAGGCTATTCATTGAGGTTTCATTCTATTTGGACATGAACAGGAAATCCCGGCCACAGGCTGTGTTTTGTCTTTACCTGCTGTTTGCTCAGTAAAATAATGTGAATGTTTGACAACTCCAAACAGTGTCCAAACAGGTTTTTATCACAGAAAAACATACTAAAAGCACTGTGAAAATATCCACATTTAACACTCAGAGCAGTTTAGATAAATACAATATTTACTCAGTCACACAGCACTGGGTTGTGGCACCTTTGTCCCTCTTCACTGTATCTAAATGATAGGTTTAATGAGTCTTCACTGATATAAAAAGAATTCTTCTTAAATCAAGGCGCAGCAGATAACAGATGTCCTATTGATTTACCCGACTCTAGAATCAGGAAGGGTGGGGTTTGCTGCTGTGGGTCTATCCACACCCTTTAGTTTCACTGGGTTGTGAATTCTTTTTGCTTGTTTGCCATGTGAACCATCTATCTTTCACAATGTCTGCTTCACACTGGAGCTGTGATGCAAATGGCTATGCCCTCAAGTCAGACACTTTGTACAGAGCTGGGGCATTTAACTGTAGTCACGCACAAGTGACTGCAGCCAGTACTGCCGGTCTGCTTATAGAGAGGACTATTTTGTTTGTAGGACACCTGCTTTTATATTTAACTTTATGACCACTTTTGCACCCATCTAAGGATCGTTATGTCTTCGCTTTGTATTTGCTTTCTTTGAGATCTGCGTATTAGTTATACACAAAGTACCAAAGGACAGTTTAACCTCCAGGAAGTCAAAATGGTATGTAACTGTTGCTTTTTAACCTGTGGTCTGTATCTGTTTTTGTATGCTTCTTGTCCTGACAAGTGCTCTTTATACTTGGACTAAGTTAGCCAGGTTTCGCAAGGTGTGTTTTGTGTCGGCGTGTTTTTCTCTTTGATTAAGGTTTCTTGGCTGTGATAGAAATCCTGTTAAAAATTTCCATGGAAGCACTAAAATGCGGTTTATAACTGACTACTCAAACATTTTGACGTGACTGCTGCCATTGCGCTCTGTGCCCTACTAAATCATAAAATAGTTCTCATTGATTATTAAGCTCTTTATGAACCTAAGTCTGTCGTATTTGACTTTGTTCTTTTAACGTTTCAGAGTTTGTAGCTGTAATAACTTAAATGACCCTTGAGCTATGCATCAAAGAATTTTTATATCTGTCTAGTTAGTCATTAGTCATCCCACTCAAGCCTGATTGTATACCAGTATGTTGTTATAAGCACCAGAATGTCTTTATTTAACCTGCTTACCCTGCTCTAGTGTTCTAATAAGATCTGTAACATGTAACTGTTTTATTGACATGTGAAAAATGAAATCTTGAAAAATTACTAAACTAATTTTTTCCCCCTTAAAAACAGTAACGAGAAAAGACAATATTTTGACCTTTTGTGACAACTCAAATATTAAAAAAAATACATCAGGCAAAACATTATATATATATATATATATATATATATATATATATATATATAGTCATTTAATTCAAGTCAATACCATTCATTTTTGAAACATAATTATTCTATTTGTTACTTAAGTTCAGGCATATGTGGGTTTTTTTTCATGATGGAACATGATGTTTAGTTTTAGTTTTTTTTATATTCTCTAATGTACTTGTAAATTCCCCTTTACCTTCAATATATTTTTTTTTATGGTTTTCTTTTTTTTCTGTTTAATTTAGGTCCAGTCGTCATTGCACGGAAATTATTTTTGTAATCAAAGATTCTCTAAAAGAAATTTACATCATAAATACACAAAACTTATGTTGGTATTCTATCAAGTGCATTAAAAAAAATCAACATCCAAAATTAGAGGCTTTCCATTATTCTATTCATATTCTGTTATTATTTTTTCCTAGGATATTAATAATGGTTCTGTATCTGACATTCAGAGCATTAATATAGCAGCTAACAGCTATTTGCAAGGTAAAGATATGGTGGAGTAATGGTGTCCTTTGCAAAGACTGAAGTCATGTTACCTCTGTGTGTGATATAAATCGAGCTTCTCTGTAGTTTGTTGTGGTAGCCTCTCTGGCTGCGCGTGCATATTAGTGCATGTGTGTACCCCACTGCAAGGTTTCCGAATAAAATATCTGCTGCCACGAATTGTTTTGTGTTTTTGATGGTGGTACATTCATTAGGAGTGCTGTTGGAATACATATACCATACAGTCATTTATAGCACCACACTCTGGGAGCACAAAGTGCACTCTGGACACAGACGGAGCAGAATAGTATCAGGTGCAGTGAATGTGAAACTTACCAGTTTATTGCACTGGTTCAGTTTGCTTTCAATAACCTCTTCATCAACTGCTCCTCTTTTCCATCATTCTGATCATCTCTGACTGGATAGACAGATGAGTGGATAATTGATCTGTCGATCCTCAAACCGCTGCTGAGGGAAAACTAAACTCATAAAAAGTTGCACATGCACGGCATTAAAGGACCCGCAAAACCGTCTGAATTAGAAGAGGGGACACATTAATTTAAACAAAGGACACACACACGAGATACACAAAAAAGGACAGTTTGCAGGAGTTTGTATTATTATCGGCTAGCTGCATTCTCAGCCACCTCTATGATGAGAACCGTGTGCAGACAACTCATTAGTAGGGCTATACCCGACTTAAAATTATGTCAGTCAAACTGGATTCGGCAGTTGAATATGACTATTCAACAATTGGTTTTGTTTTCCATGTGAAGTTTTAGTTTGAAAAGGGTTCAGTGGGATGTCCAATGTTACAGCATCATTCACAAAATGTACTAAACAAGTTAACAACACTTACGACGGCTCACAAATGTGCAACAACATGTTTTGACGGCACAAATATCAAAGAAAAGCCTGAGACTGTCTCGTATTAACTTGCTGTGAGCGGTAATCTCACTACTTTTAAGCAGAAGAGCAGTTTCTCTTTCCCTGTTTCACTATAGCTTGTTGGATGGGTTTGATAAAATAGTGCATCTGTATTTTCCATGCAAATTATCTTCAGATACTAAATACAGTAGTTGTATTGTTCTTGATATTTTCATCTACAATCATCTTGTTTCTGCTCTAATTACATTTAATTTGTTTTTAACATTAGTTATTTCCACAGATATTAAATGGGGCCTACATCGATTACCAAATAAATTAAAGATTGTTCAAATAGCCTCTAACCTGTGTGTGGTCCGTATGCACTGTAGGCTATTTTCTCTATGGAAATTTATGTTAAATTATGTCAAGTTTTCTAACTGAGCCTTCAGCTAGTCATCTGTTTATGAGCATACCTTTTATTTTTCTGTGTATTTTTTCTTTTTTATAAAGCCAGAGGGAAAATGGTGCCAGCTGTTTTCTCCACCCTAATGTTTATGTCTCTGTCTGCTTCTTGTCTGTCCTCTTTCAGAGTTCGGAGGAGAACAGGGGAGTGTTAAATCGTATCAGCAGTTTCTTGAGGTCAAAGAGAAAGAAGAGCAGCAGCAGCAAGCATCATTCAGACACAGCCTCCCCATCATCCCCCTTGTCTCCACATGCACCCCTGTCTCCACAGGAGGATGGGCTAAAGACTCCCTCTCGCAAAGACAGCGAGCTAATGGGGCCTCATTATGGAGAGTCCAAAACGGGCGCCGAGCTTGATGACCTCCGCAGCCAAAGCTCCAGTCCCAGCGCCTCGAGTGTGATTTCCGTGCTGACGGACGGAGAACTGCCGTTCGCGGACAGCAATAGCAGCGGCCAGGGCAGCGTGAGGGAGGTGCATGTGTGCAGGGTCAGCACAGCCAGCAGTGAAAGGAATTCTGGGAATGTGACTCCCACCCCACAGGACCTTGCTACTACCACTCATCCAAGTGCTGATTTGAGCTCTGAGCAAGGCTTTGCAGATTCAGTGGTGGAGGAAGTAAGCAAGAGGCTGCAGGTCCGTTTGGATGAAGATATTCAGAAGAATGCAGAGGGCCCCAGCGAGGACATTTCAGCCAATCAGACCACGCTGTCGACGGTTAACACCCCGATTTCTAAGCCAGCTGAGACCCCAAAGTCTCCTAATTTGACCTCTATAAGCTTAGCAACAAAGAAAG
Source organism: Plectropomus leopardus (assembly GCF_008729295.1). Classification (NCBI taxonomy): domain Eukaryota; kingdom Metazoa; phylum Chordata; class Actinopteri; order Perciformes; family Serranidae; genus Plectropomus; species Plectropomus leopardus. The sequence goes on along the minus strand of NC_056476.1, from coordinate 24,852,278 downwards.
CATCAGTGAAAGTTGGAGAGAAGGGGCACAGCACCGCCCTGAGGGGAATAACTTTAGGATCTCAGTCATCAACTTCACACCTCATCACGACTCAACAGGAAGACTCTCCGGACACAGAGAGGGAAAACAAGAGGAGGGGGCAGGTATTTTCTTGGAGCTCTGTCGCTGAGGCATTGAGCCCTTTACCTGAATCTCCTGTCCAACTCCACAAAGCCATATGGGTGGAAACACACCTGGGAGCGGAGGAGGAAGTGGAGAGGGAGGGGGAGAAAGATATCATGAAACAAGGGGAGGAAGGCTTCAGAGCAGACTCGCCTCCCGTGCTGGCGATACCTGTCACAGTAATTCCAGAGGACGACTCATTCCCTCAGTGCGCTGAGGACAAAAGAGCTCCTACTCCCGCAGAGGCTGTGCCGTCCAGTCTCAGCTTGCCAGAATCACCCATCTCCTTGGCACCGACTACAGGGGAGTTCCAAACTACCTCACCACAGCCAGAGGAGCCCGACACCAGCGCAGGCTCAAAGCAAAGTTCACTCAAGGAGAAACGCAGGTCGAGAGAAGTCCGTGTGACGCGCAAGACTGTGAATCTGCCCTCTAAGCACAAGGTTTTTGCCCATAAGGTGTACGTTAGCCCGGAGCCAAGTTTGGATGAGAGCAAAGCAGCGGAAGAGGAGCTCAGCAGGGTTTCATCTACAAAGACTTCAGACACAGCAGAAGTGAAACCGTGAGTATCTGTTTATTTTAATTTTCTGTGGTTACTGTTAAATAGTGGCTCTGATCCCGGGAGGAACAGAGAGCTGGCGGGAGTAAGCCTGCGTGCAACCTGAGCTCTGAGTTCCCAAGCTCCATTGTACCAGAGGAGAACAATACAGACTAAAGCTGCACTGAAGCACTGAAATATTCATGTACAGTACATCTAATCATACAAAAATACTGACGTAAGTCCTATAGTTTACCCTTTAAATCCCTAAAAAGTATTTGTTAGTTCCTGAACAACAAATTTAGTAATAATAAATTGGATAGGATTATTTTTTTCTATTTGTCAAGTTTCATTTGAAATAAAGGTCACCTTTGCCGTGTTTACCTTTGGTGTATATTCACTACCTCAATGAGTTAGTCATTACAAAACTTGACAGGCAACTGGTGACTACTGCCTACACACTTTTGTTTGACTTAAGCGTTTCATGGTTACACATAGTCACAGGCCTATGGTAAAAGGCATGGCATACATACAGATACTGCTCTCAAATGAGTAAAGAATAAATAGCTGCGTGTCAGTAGCACCCTTTGCATTTTTGAAATACTGTGCACTCCAGGCCACAGATGCTCATGCCTGAAAAATGCTGGTAGACTTGATGTAAGCTTCTTACATCGAATTATGTCCAAGATCATTTCCGTCTGTTTGCCTAAAGATTTAGAGATGTCATCCAGGGTTTCCAACACATGCCGACTCATTTACTTGTTGCGACTTGCCACGTTCAAAACATCTGCCTCCAAGTTTTGATTTTATACGAATGAATAACTACATTTTCTTTTAAGTTTTTTATTATTGTGTCATGCAAATACTTATGCCCATAGGTTTACGAGACACCATAAAATCAAAGCAAAGGCTACGTTCACAGACCTGCAAAAATGTCCAAATTTAGAGAGGGGCCAGACTCCTATGCAAATGTAAAAAAGGGAGCATATTACACCTTTGTTAGCATCTCTACACTGGTTTTCCGTTAGGTCTCAAATTCCTAACAAGATTCTTCTGTCTGTGTTTAAAGCCCTGTATGGTCCTGCCCCGGGCTATATTACAAAACTTCTATCCCCTTACAGCACAGCTGGGCCCCTCAGATCTTCAGATCAGGGACGGTTAACTGTCCCGAGATCTTATAGAAAAGTTTTTAGAGACAGGGCCTTCTCAGTAACAGGACAAAGATTCTGGAATAGTCTCCCTGAAATGATAAGAAACGCAGCACCTACTACACCTACTACTACAGCAATGATTTTCTGACATGATTTGCATTCTGCATTGATGTGTCTGCACGCATGTGTATGTGTGCATATGCACTAGTTATTCATGCATGTATTTAAGTGCTTATGTGTCATAATAATTATGCTTGTTGTGAAGCATTTTTTTTTAAAAATTGAATTTGACCTTGACCTGTAGTTTTAAAATACTGCAGATGATTCTTTGACATAGCTGCAGTTTCACCACAAAGGGTTTTAATAATAGTTTCTCTTTGCCTTTGAGTTTGAAATGGATTGGAGCGTCAAGTTTAACAATATGAAGATAAAGGAATATTTTGTCATTTTGGGAAATACGATGCTCATTCTCTGCAAAGCTTTGAGAGTGTTATCAATCCTCTCATCTAACTTTAAGAAAAAAAGTGTCCCAAAGTTTCCCAAAGTGTCAATCCATTTCTTTACATTATTTTACGCAAATAATTTACTTTTTCAGGAGGAGAATTAAACGTAATGTACTTTTCTTTGTTTAGAATGTAAACATTCATACAGTATTTAGATATTAAAGGATTTTTATTTTAGGTGGGGTTGTATGGAGTATAGTATTATAGTATTATAGTATTTCATATAGCAGATCAGTCAGTATGCCCCCAGTTTGGAGAAGCAAGCCTAAGACCGACACAGAAACTAAGCAATGTACAGCTGTGGATGGGGGCCAGCAGCAAAATGGCTTTTAGTCAGCTAAGAAAAAGTTCTAGCTAAAAAAATCAATAACAGTTTATGCGTAAACAATGTTGAGAGTATTTTCAGCACTTTACATGACACAGACGACTCTCTGTGACAGGGAAGCCATTAACCGTTTCAGTTCCCCATCTATGCTTTCATCAAAGCCACCAGACTTTATTGACAAAAACAGTAATTTAAGCTCATTGAACACAGGAGCTGCTGGTTAGCTGCTGCTTCGATCAGTTAGTTTATGTTATTGTGTCACTTCGGTGAATCTGAAGTAATCCTTTTAAATGTCAAAGTCTCAAAATAACATAAACAGACTGATTGTGCCAGCGGTTGGCCAACAACTCCAGTATTTAGCTATTTTAAATGACTGTTCTGGCTTTGAAGAAAGTGATCTATCGGCTTCAGTTCCTGGTGGGAAATCACTGTCCAATGATAGGGTAAAATGGCAGAAACATAAAAAAATATAGAGTACACTTAAACTGGTGTTGATTTTTTTGTTGTCGCTGAATTCATTCACAGCAGTACAATACATAGCTTTTGTTTTAGACTCCAGTCTGCTTCTCTGAATTGGGAGTGTGCCAACCAACATTTTTTTATATTTGAATGAATGAGGACCTCATACAACCCCACTTAAAAAGATCCGAACTGTGCCTTCCAAGTTTACTCTAAAATATTTCTGGTAATGCTTCTCTCTCTCTTGCTCTCTCTCTCTTGCTCTCTCTCTCTCCCTCTCTCTCTCTCTCTCTCTCTCTCTCTCTCTCTCTCTCTCTCTCTCTCTCTCTCTCTCTCTCTCTCTCGCCTTCCCCTTCAGACTGCCAAGCCTCCAAAACAACAATGTGGAACTCAAGGAAGCCAACCTTGAGCCATTGCCAACAACAGATGAGACGACACACTCTGACACAAATACTCCTGAACCTGTAGTTCAAGAAAAAACAGACTCTGAGGCCTCTGACTTTGATGATACCTTGGCAACCTCGGATATGCACAGAGCAAAGTCACAAGCTGTGGGGTCCGGGGTAAGAAGCCAAGGGACGAGCCAGACTACACCCTCGAAACGAGTGGTTAAAGCAGGAGCAGAAAGTCGGCATACCACAGCAAGTGGAGCAAAAACTCCATCCTCAGCAGCTGGCAGCAAGGCCAAAACTGTGACAACAAAGGCTAAGGCCCCCGCAGAGAGCACAAAGGTGGGAACATCCAGTGATATGCCACCACAGAGGGAACAGGGCAGTGATAAAACTGTGTCTGTGTTACCAACATCAAAAGACCAAAATACTAGTGGTCCCTCAAGTCCAACAAGTTCAAAGTCTAAAATCCCCAAAAGGTCGACATCAGAGGCTGATGTCAAATCACCAGTGACAGCAGATAAAACATCAGTGACTGATTCCTTCAAGAAACAACCCAGAACCAAAGAGCCTTTGAAATCTCCGGTCACTTCAACCACAGTTGGCAAGAAACAAAGTTTTGAAGAAGGCAAGGAAGGCAAAGCTCTGTCAGGAGACATTACTCCCACAAAAACAACACCCAGGACGGGAACAAAGCTTATTAAAGAAAAGCCAGATGAGGACTCTATAAACCTGGTAAATGGTGTGGAGAAAGACCAAGAGGACAGTGATATTAAAACAGGACTCCCAACTGACAGAGAGAATGTCAAAAAACAGGGGCAAAGCTGTCGGGAGAATAAAACCTCTGTGGCATCAAAGAGTCGCCTGCCCATTTCTTCTCCAACAAGAAAGAAGAGTGAGGAGATTCCCCCAACAAGTAGCACCAACTATAAAAAAGTGACATCTAGTCCGACAGATTCTGACAGAACCAAGAAACAGAGTCCAGAGCAGCAAGAAGTATCTCCTGGTGAGAGACCTGGTAGTGAGACACCACCCACGCTCCCTGGAAGTCCCAAGAAAGGTACAACAGTTCGATCACAATATGTTGCATGCTAGATAGGAAATCAGTCAGTTCCAGCACTGTTTAGACTCTCATAATAACAAAATCCTGAGGCCCCTCGGTTGACAATGAAAGATGAACTTTGTAGACAAAGTTCAGTTTGAGCCTTAAAAGTTGTTAATCTCCTAAAGGAATCATTTGAAATTTTTGAACATTTCTGTATTTACTGTATTAGTGGGTCTCAAAATGTTTTCATCATGATCATCTTCAGAAACTGATAAACTGCTATGCCTCTTGCAAAACCACTTGGTTTTGTACAGATTAACTCTTTGACACCTGAGCAAACTGGCTTAATTTCTTTTAAAAACATGGGAAGGATAATGAGCATCTTAAGGAGACATGACATAAAGTAGCAAGAAATTAGTTCAAGAAAAATTAGAGGAAACGGCCTGAAAAAAAGTGCTTAGAAATTGTAATAATTCTGTAACATAATTTTAAATATGTATTTATAACTATTTAGAATAATAAAATAGAAATATAGTTTTCCCCAGTTTTTTTCCCTTTTTCCGTAAACATTCTTCCCTAGCTTTTAAAATAATAGAATTTTCTAAATCTGCTAACCCACAATTTGTAGAACATTTCTTACTAAGTCATTCATTGTTTTCATTATTTACCTTTCCCCCTGTTCTTTACAGTTTATGCTAAACTAAGCTAACAATTTACTGGCTCCACATTTATCTCACAGATGTAGAAATGGCATCAGTCTTTTCATCTAACTCTTTGCAAGAAAGCAAATGCAATTTCCCAAAATGTCAAATAGTAATAGTAATAATTATAAAAAAATTCATGAGGTGGCTTTGTCATAGGAGGGGAGGTTGAGATGGTGGATGGCATGTCACCTAGGTGTGACGCCTGCCAAGCTTATACATATCTGCCTCATAATAATGTTACGTACTGTATACACGATTTGCAGAAACAAACATGCAATTAAGCCAACTTATAGTTTAGTCATTCAAAATTGTTTTTTGTTGTATTAAAAGGTGTGTGTGTGTGTGTTTGTGTGTGTGTCTTTACAGCAGGAAGCATGCTGTCAACCAGACCATCCAAACCACTCTCTAAAAGAAGCATTAGCCATGAAGAGAGAGAAGAAGAAACACCCACCTTGAGTGTCTCGCCACCTCCCACCAAGCAAGAGAAAACTGTCTCCTTGAGGCTCTCCAAACAGAGCGACATTAAGCGCCAGAAAAGTCCAGTAAAGGATTCAGTTGATCCTTTAATGCCCGTGAGCAAGCTCCCTACAAGGGGTCCAAGGAGCCCCAGCAAAGTAAAACCCAGAAAACTTTCACCTACAAAGAATTCTCCAAGCACATCTGCATCAAAAGAGGAAGACTCAGTTCAGAGTGCTAACACAGAGACAGCTGTCAAAGCATCCGAGAGTGTCATAGCAGGTCAAGTGAAAGACAATGCCAGCGGTTACAGATTTAAATTTAAGTCTGTGTCTTCAGAGGAACAAGAGGACATGATAAAGCCCTCAGACAATCAGTCCAGTTCCAGTGAAAACAAGCTGGAAGGAAAGGAGACAAAAGAATTAGAAGAAAGCATAACCAGTCCTACAGCTGAGGATATTTCAAAAATCCAACCATTGCAAAACAACAACACTATTATTACAGAAAAGACTCTAATAAAAGTTACACCAGTTACAGGCCCAGGGGCTGAGGTATTGCCAAGCAGTGAGGTTGCCAAGAAAAGGGCAACTGAGTCAGCAGCTGTTGATGTAAATAAAGCTGAGACTGATTGCAAGGCAGGACAGCATGAGACCAAACAACAAACAAAAGTTGAGTCTCCTCCTAAGGAATCTAACATTGAAAGTGACAACGCTACACGTGAACGGGAAAAACCACTTTCACCAAAGATTAGTACAGAGGAGTTAAAAGAGAAAGACATTTCAGAGGCAGTCCAGCAAATAAGTAACATAAAACCGGATTTAATCCAGGAGAAACGCCCTCCAGAGCCAGATTCTGCAGTGTTGGCTAAGGACACAATACTAGCTCATGAGAATGTAACTGATATGTCAGCCAAACCTGTTGTGGGTGACAGCACTCACTCTGACATAGTGACCCACTCTGATCAGCCAACTAGTGTTTCCCTTAAAGGAACAAATAAGGTCACTTCTAAGGAACATAATAGCAGAAATAGTCTTTCTGCTAAATTGGCCCCAAAAGACCACAATGCTGAGCCAAAAGATGTACTTTTAGCAACTTCCATTGTTGATGATAAAAACCTGGCCAGTTCTGAGCAGAAAAATGCATTATTGAGGGACAAAACCACAAATGTAATTCTTAAAAATGATAGATTGCCCACATTAAGCAGAGATTCAGTAAAAGATTTTGAGGTAGTGGAGAAAAGTAAAGAGGAGACTGGCAGCAAACCAGCAGAGGCTTTGGACATTCAAACAGAGGCTGTGACTGTTTGTGAATTGCCCAAGAATGTTGAAAATCAGCCGGACAAAGAGCCTCATTTATTGGCAGGAGAATCTGAAAGAAAGGAGAAAGACTCAGAACCAAATGAAAAGCTAAATGACACAGCGGTGGAAAGCTCTGACTCACAGAACAGTTGCAGAAAGGAGCTGAACGATATCGCTATCCAGGATGAAACAGAGGAAGACATTACAAAAACACAGAAGCCAGCAGATCTATCATCAGAAGAGAAGCGTTTACAGCCTGACTCAGAGGAGGTGCCACAGGTGGTAGTTGTGGATGCCCTGGAAGAGAAGACAGAGGCAGAGCAAGCAAGAGGTGGACTCCCTGAAATTACAGCCATTGTGGTTGATACAAAGCAGAAATGTAAGATCATCTTAAAAGAAAATGCAGAGAATGGTGATAAGGAGATGAAGACGTCAACTGTGAAAAATGAACAAGAACCCAAAGTACTTCTTACCAAAGACGAAAAGGTCAGGAACAAGGAAGCAAATCAGGGGAACAAACACGGTGACGTAAAGAAGAGTCCAACTCCAGAACTAGAGGCTGTGAGTACTAAAACTACAACTACAAAGGACAAGGTTGAAACAAAAGATTTATCAGTGAAGAATTCACCAAATGAGATTTCAAATAAAAATGCTGACTCTGGAAATAAGAGCCACAAGGACCAGAAGGCCTTAATTGCAGGAGACCAAGATGAGGACATTAAAAAAACAGATGCTCATACATCAAAAGAATCCAAATATCCTATTGCTAACCTAGAAAAGGAACCTGAGACAGAAAAAGCTCCAGAGAAAACAACAGTAAACCATGTTTTACAAATTGATACAACTCAGGAGTTAAAAGTAGTAAGGTGTGAAATTGAGCGTGCTGAATGTCCTGAAGTGAAGAGTGAAACAAAGGATTCACCAATAATGAGTTTGGTGAATGAGACTGCAACTACGAATGCAAACAGTTACGTTAGCATCAAACAAGATCAGATGTCTGTAATTGTTAAAGATCAACATAAGGACATAACAAGATCAGATCCAAGTGAATCAACAGAATCAAAACATCCAGATACTGACCAAAAACAGGAAGTGCAAAAAACAGAAGCTCCAGGAAAGATATCGGAAAGCCAAACTCAAGAACCAAAGATTCTAGGCACCAAAACGCAGAGTACTGAAGATATCAAGGAAAAGACTAAAACAAAGGAACCATCGGTTAAGACTTCAGCGAATGAGACAGGACTAAAAACAGAAGTTAAAAAGAAACACTCAGAAAGCCAAATTCAAAAACCAAAGGTTTTAAGCACTAAAACTGAGATTGCAGAGGGAGCTAAACAGAAGATTGAAATGAGGGATTCATCCATTAGGAGTTTGGCAAATGAGCCAGTAATGAAAGCTGACGCACCAAAGGAGCAATCAGAAAGCCAGATTCAAGATCCAAAGGTTTTAAGCACTGAAACTGAGTGTGCTGTAGATATCAAGGAAAAGACTGAAATGAAGGAACCATCAGTTAAGACTTTAGCGAATGAGACAGCGATTAGAACAGAAGCTACAAATAAGATATCGGAAAGCCAAATTCAAAAGCCAAAGGATGTAGGCACCAAAACTCAGAGTGCTGAAGGTACCAAAGAAAAGACAAAAACAAAGGATACACCACTTAAGAGTTTGGTGAATGAGACAGCAGTGAAAACAGAAGCTCCAAAGAAGATATCGGAAAGCCAAATTCAAGATCCAATGGTTGTAGGCACCAAAACTCAGAGTACTGAAGATATCAAGGAAAAGACAGAAACAAGGGATTCATCAGTTAAGACTTTGATGAATGAGACACCAATTAGAACAGAAGCTCCAGAGAAGATATCAGAAAGCCAAATTCAAGATCAAAATGTAAGCATCAAAACACGGAGTGCTGATGATGCTAAAGAGGGGACTAAAACAAAGGACTCACCAAAAAAGAGTTTGGTGATTGAGCTTGTAATTGAAAATGCTAACTCTGAGGTTGGCACCCAAAAGGGCCAGAAGCCCTCAACTGTTGAAGATGAACATGTGAAGGTAAAGAAACCAGGGGAAAACACTGATCAGTCCAAAGATTTCAAAGTCCCAAGTGCTGATCCAAGTGTTCTCACAACTCAAAAAGCAGTCAGTAAGACTGATAAGAAACAAAAGAAAAGAAAAGAAATTAAAGATGATGTTGAACCGATGAAGCTGGAGGATCGGCAGATGAAGGCGTCAAAGATAGATGCCAAACAAGAGTCAGAACACATTGTGAAAGATGCATCCAGCCAAAAAGGTGGAGAACAAAAGGACAAGCCCTCGGTTGTTCCCGAAGTGCTTAATAGTGCTGATGCTCAGAAGAAAATTGAAGACACCAAAGTAAAAATCAAAACAGACAGCGGATTCAAACAGGAACTGCATTCTTCAACAGAAGAAGAGAAAATCATAATAAACCTCGGTGATCTACGAAAGCCTACAAAGCCAACACTCAATGGCAGTTTGTCTCTTTCTGCAACAGCAGAACCACCCACTTCATCTAAAAGCCTTCAGCTAAAGAACGAATCTCCATCTAACTGGTTAGATGTAGAACAACAAAAAAAGAAAAAGGAACACAAAAGAAGACTAAATGCCTCAGCCAGTGAGGATGAATCTCTTGAGCTCGATGATCATGAAGATTTTATCAGGAGCATTAAGGAGGGAAGCATTCCGTTTGCGCTACCTCCAAGGAGGCCTGTTCGTAAAAAGTCCCCATCTCCACCTTTTGTCATGCCGTCCATCAAGGAGGACCATTTTGAGAAAGCTTTTGATCCGGACGAATTCAAGTTTGGCCTGAGGAGAAAAAGCAAATGTTTTACGGATCCTTCCCCAGCTATGGTAATGAAACAAAAAGCAGCTAACAGGGAAGGACGGACTCTGGAAAAACGCGCACAAGATAATGCCACACACACATCTAGAGAGCAAATGAAATCACTTGATGAGGTGGAAGCAAAAGATGAAGTCAATGAGGGGACAAATATTGAGGCAGTAAAAGAAGAGGGACAAAACAATGGAGAAGAGCCTGGGAAGCTGACATCACGCCTTGAAAGGATGTCCATCCTCTCCAGTTTACTGAGTTCCCCTCGGTCCTCCAGGAAGAACAAAGAGGAAGCTGCCTCTGCCTCCAATAGCATGCTTCCTAACAAACAGCCGGACCGGCCCCCCCATGGAAAGCAGGGAGTTGTTGATTCACCTCTGCCTGCCGCTAAAGGAGATAAGAAGGGCGTGAAAGGCATAGATCAAGGCCCACTTGTGGGTGGTGGTACAGGTACAGTTAGTGAGTCAGCAATCAGTCCCTCCTCTCCTCCTCCTCCTTCTCTGCCCTCGTTCTCAGATATACAGCTGCCTGATCATTTAGAGAAATACCTCAAGAAGAGCAAATCAAAATCAGAAGCCTCCCGGGGCTCTATGCTGTTGACTAAAACTGAACTTAATCAAGAGGGTGTTGTGATGGACCAGGCCTTAACAGCAGGAGTACCAAATGTGGATGTGAGCATGAAGGGCGCTGCGGGACTGCCTCCAATCAACAATACCCAGCAGACTTCTCGTAATGGATTCAAAACTTCAACTAAGGTAAGAATTTAAACATTTTAAACAATGACTTTCAGTTAATTTCTTAAACACCCTTTAGATAAAAAAAATAATAATAATAAAACAAAAAAAACAACAACCCAAAGCCTGAATTGGGTTTGACCTGCTAGGCTTTTACGCAAAGGATTTGTGTGTCATTGTCTATTTCCATGGTGATATGTCTCAGTTTCATATCCTGTTCTTTTGTTCTGTGGTGCTGTTGCAACAAAGTTGTGATTCATTTGCAAGTGAGGACAGGACAAAGGAGCCTGTCCTCTATCTGGAATTTTGCACAGGGAATTGTTGCCAAGATCAGCTGAAGCTCAGCTGTCCCGTCACAATGAAATATTTGCATCAATATGCAAACAATATAGGACTATGCAAAAAGCATGTTTGTGTTGGGATGAATACAGTGTCCAAATAATACCTATTGTAGTTTCAAGGGGTGCTTTTGCAGTTGCTAGGGGATACTTGGAAGATTGTAGAGTAGCTCAGCTAATTTTAAAAAACTGAAATTTCGATTTGATAAAAAATGGTACACCTCAACACTGTGCTGAGCTTGAATTGGTGAAAATGAGCAAAGAGGTCTAAACAGTTAGCTCGAAATAATAAATAAATTGTTAAAAAAAGATTGCGTAAAGTAATAAATAGTAATATTAGTAATAGTATAGGTACTAGTTCAAATGCAGTTGTTTGAAATCATTATTGTAAGAATATTTCATATTTTTATATGAATTATAATATTAAATAGAATCCTTTTTAAAATTGCTTCAAATGAACACATTTGTAATATGCAAGTTAGTTATTTATACATAGGGCTGTACCTGACTCAGAATTATGTCTGTCAAGTCAGATTTGGCTGTTGAATCTGAATATTTTACTATTTGTTCCTTTTTTATCATATAGATTTTGAGAGTTTTAAAGTGGTTAATTGGGGCATTCAGTGTGTCAGAGGCATTAACGTAACATAGTTAACTAGCTAAGGAATGATCGGAAATGTGTAATTACATTTTTTACCCGCACCACATATAGAAAAAAAGCCAGAGAGTGTACAGAATTAAGTTGCTGTGAGCTGTAAATTCACTTTGAAGCAGAAGTAGCTGCAGGCAGCGGACAGCTGCCTCCATCTTCACAACTGCCTGTAGCGAAGAACAGCAGAAGAGTGAAGAGTGCTCACTCTGCAGCAAAATCGAGGGACCAAAACATCCCCAGAATACACTACAAACTGACTGGCAAAAACAAACAAACAAAAAGGTCGCTTGACTTGAAGGAATCTCAGTTAACTAAGGGGTCTCTGACTGATGATTCAAATCTCAGCCTAACAAGGTTTAGCCCTGGTGATAAGGTATATTTCTTATTTCTAATTTGGCTCTGAAGAGGCTAACAAATGAAGTTAGTGCTACTGTTTGGAAGAGTGAAGTCTTTTTTTAAACCACAGGTTCCAGTTCATAATCAAACTGTCCTATTTTCTTTCAGGTACCTGCAGTAAGAGGGTTCCACAAAAGGCCTGGAAAGGTAGGATTAAATGTTATTTACTTGCCTTTTTTATATAATGCATTGTGTCAAAAATATATTGTTTGCTGCAGCATGTCTATTTCTACTTCCAGATTTTCATACATGAACATACTCAGTTTGAAGGGCAGCAGTTTGAACTGTATCGTGATGTAGAGGACGCCACCTCTATGAAGCTGTCCCCTGTCATCTCAGTCAGAGTCATCAGAGGATGGTAAGGGTCTTTGGTAGCATCAGATTAAACCTGTGGATTTTTTTATACAATCCACAAAGTTGTTTAATTTTTCCCTTTACTGACTGATAAACTATGTTTCAGATTATTGATGATTTAATGATGCTATTCCCTTTTTTTTTAGCTGGCTTCTCTATGAAAAACCTGGCTTCCAGGGCCGTATCATCGCCCTTGAGGAGGGTCCTACAGAGCACATAGTGAACATGTGGGCCGAGGAGGGAACTCCAACGACACTAGACCAGATGGGTCAGCCTGTGTCGACCGCACCTATGGTCATAGGATCTATTCGATTGGCAGTCAGAGTAAGTTCAGCTGTTTATTTTTCCATCTGTAATACTATATCCATATTGTTTCTGTCAATATTTGTTCTGTTTTGTTGATTCCAACCACATATGAGTGCACCTGTGTAAGAATGGCTGGGTGTCAAACCACATTACTTCTTTGGTATTGACTGAAAGGTTAATTTGACATAACCAGTGAAAACAGTCAACCAAAGGCTGGCCCAGTTTTTTACCCTTCCCTAGTTGTTCTTTGATCATTTTCTGATTTTACCATTATTTTGCCAGTTTAAAAGTGTAGTTTATGTAGGTGACTTCTTGTGTTTAGATTTTATATTGGAAAAGTTTTTTTTATATGTATAAAAACATTTTAAAATGCTTTTTTCTGTTACTTAGAATACAGTATACAATATATTATTTTGACACAGAAGTACTGCATTGGCACTAAAATTTTCAAATGACCACTAAACCAGCCTTATTATTAAAGGTATATTATGCAGCAATTGTTGGTTACTGTTTGTAAACAGTATTGCTGGTGAAAGTAAAAGCTAACCTCAGATTCACTGTTATTACTGGTACGCTGCTATTTTATTGCTATAGTTGCATTATTTTTTTCTGTGCTGTGTTGTGATTTTAGTTCCTCCTCTATGTCTGCTGCTGATGGTTTGTCACCTGGTTGCTACCTTTTAAAAAAAAGTCCCGACTTCATTGCCACACATTTCTAGTGGTTCATAAATGATGATTGGAAGGGATTACTTTTGTATGAGTCTATAAATTGTTTTTATTTTATTTTATTTTTTTCTTTTAGAAAATCATGCATACCTTTAAGGGTGAATCTTCAAATTAAAACTTGAAATCACACAATATTATTTTTGTTATGTGTTTTATAGGACTATAGCATACCCCGAATTGACCTCTTTGCAGAGGTAAACGGTTTGGGCAGGATGGTGTCTTACTGTGACGAAGCTGTAGAAATCAACTCCTATGGGATCCCACAGACCACCGGCTCCATTAAGGTTCATTCTGGAGTGTAAGTCCCCAAAGGCTGTTTTGTGTCACTCATTTGATGTAACAGGGAATCTATGTAAATGTCAATATTGCACTTTGGAAACATCCCTCTGTTTCATCGTTGGAAAGCCTGCTCCTAAATCCTCACGGTGTTGGAAGATTTCTGGTGACATGATGGGAAAGAGTCTGTGTGCAGCATCTGTTCATAGTGTGTGAAGGAATGCATGATGCAGGCCAGAGGTTGTAATTATCATAGTTTTAACTGCTGCTCATTACTGATGGTTACTACTTACATTTTTCAACTGGTGTAGAGATAAAGCACTGTATTTAGTCCATTCATTAGTGTCAGACAGGTTTACTTCTTTAATATACTGTGAAGAAAAAGTCACTAAATGGTCCCTTACACTCCTGTGCTCTCTGTGTCTGCAGCTGGCTCGTGTACACTGATCCAGGATTTGGAGGTTTTGTTGGAGTGCTGGAGGTTGGGGAGTATCCTTGCCCACAGGCCTGGGGTTTCCCTGAGCCCTTCATTGGGTCTCTCAGACCCCTCCGAATGGTACAGTAGTTGAAATTGAGGACATACATTTGCACTACGCTATGATATTTTCAGTTGTATTGATCTGACAAATGTGTGTCTCTTCATTACAGGGACCAATAAAGGTGGAGCATCCTCATGATCTAAAGGTGTGGTCTACTGTATAGTACATGTGTTGCATCTTTCAATATCTGCTGTTTATAGAAACAGCACACATGTTGAAGTGTCATCATGTCGTATGCATTAAACTAGGTGTGACGGTAGTCATAGTCTTGCATAGCCAAACCCAACTACACACTTTGTTTTATTGCTGTGCCAGTACTGGAGGAAAGTCAGAGGAACCCATCATAGTTTCCCGCTAAGGGAAAAAAAGCACTCTGGGTTGTTTCTATTTTTTTTAACCAATCACAATCTTCTTGGGCGGGACTAAGACCAGGATGCAGCTATGGTGCACTTGCAAAATAGTGTCACGAAGGGACTTGTTTTGATGAAGCATGGGTGAACCCTGGCATTAAAATGGCTAAATTCAATACAAGTAAAACATTAAAAGACATTTAACCTATAGGTTGTTAGCTTGGAGGTTGCTGTTGTTGTTTCATGCACAGTGCTAAAACAAAGTGTGGAATTAGGTCTGGCTGTGCAAGACTAGTTTGTATAAATAGCTATGGGGATTTTGAAAACGGTAACATCAGAGAGCAGAAGAGAAGGAGAATTCTTTTACACACAGTTGACATACTTTGTGTCAAACTGCAGCAGTCAAGATGTGATGTGATAAAGGCACGGATGATCTCCTATAATCATTTTGGTCTGAGGGATCTGATTTTTCTACAGCAAAAAAAAAAACAGTCTGAAGCAATCATTTCACATATATTTAAAACTTCCAGAAGGAAACAAACATTTCTTTTTTTTGTCAAGAGGAGGAACGGACGCTTCAACAATAAGATTAGTTTACATGGATTAGATTAGAAGTAATATGGTGATAATAGATTAACTGTTTTTAGCAAAAATGCCATATAATCTCTGGTTTCAGCTTCTCAAATGTGAGAAATTGCTGCTTTTCATTGTCCTATATTATTCAAATGAAATATCTTCGGGATTAGAACTCTGGGGTTCGACAAAACAGGCAAATTGAAGACATCTCTGTAACATGTTAACGACGAATTGAATTAACTGTGAAAATAATCGTTAGTTGAAGCCGTAAGAAGTGGTAGCTAATAGCCCTTATCAACCAGATCGCTCTATATGTTTGAAACTATGGAACCAGAGAAAAATAGGGATTAAGTGTGTTTTTGCTACAGCTGAAGAACTGCAAAGATCAGAAAAATTAGTCTCATATGAGGAAGAGTCATGCTGTTTCTTTGTATTTACTGCAGCGTGACTCTCATTTCAGTTTGATATAATGAATGAATAGAAACAGACATGGAAACAGACAGATTTCAAAATGCCTGTCACCACAGTCGAGTCCAGTCAGCTGACTTTGAAAGGGACATGTTTTTTCTGTGTTAGTGCGTGAACGCCGTAAAACTCTCTCTTTATTTGGAAGTAGTTTGCAAGCTGTCAAAAAATGTAACTTTATTTTCAATGACAGTATTACCCCGATAGCAGCTACTACACAGTTCTTAGATACAGCTGAGAGAGACAGCTCAAAGAAATACCAAGCATGTCCAGAGACTTTTTTGAGTACTGCCTGTATGCTGACAGCTCTTAGTCTTGCAGCCTGTGCACCTTATTGATAGCAAAATGTGATATATGTCACTGTCATTTGTAGAATAAATATCATGCTACCTTTGGACAGAAATAAGCCAAAATAACACATACAGGGGCACAAACTCTAGACACAGACACACTTCTAAGGGTTGTGTTTAAAATGAACACTCATCTTTAACTCCTCTCTCTCCTCAGGCTTTAGTATTTGAGAAACCCAACTTTGATGGAGAGTGCATAGAGGTCGACAGTGATACGTACAACTTGCAAGAAGAAGTGGAAGGAGACAAAACTGACAAACCAAACGAGAGCAAGAAGACGTTGCCTGCTGTGGGGTCTATAAAGATACTTAGTGGCCTGTAAGTATCTGATAGAGTTCATACATAACAGGGTTGATCAGCAGCAGCCATCAGGCAGCCAATCTTTAGGATATTTGGTTTACTTAAAACCAAATAAGTTTAAATTAAATGGTTATCCCCAGGTAGTCAATGTAAATATGATCCTATGTCTCGTCATATCATCAGAAATGTCAAAAAAAAGCTGTGGTACTTAAAGCCATCTCATGTGATCGGGCCTAAAATATATGTTTCTGGCTGTCACTCCAAAGTGAGATTAAGAAAGTAGGAATTTGGAATTTTCTCTGGAGAGGTTATCTCTCAAGGTTTTTGTAAGGGACTGGTCCCCAATAGCAATATACCTGAAATAATTGTTATCATTACAAGCATGGGGGTTTAAATATAACTGAATAAGTATGTTAAGGACAATTTGCAATTGATAAATTTCACTGGCTGAGATTACTGCTATTGCTACTATTATTTGTGATGTTTTGTTCTTTTTTTATTTTTATGTCTTTGAGTCTGTCATTATTTTGTGGATTACATTATGTCTTGTCTTTATGTAGATAAAAGGAGACAATAAAACATATATAAAATTGAATGCATATCTGTGCTAAACAAATATGTGTTATCAGATTCCAGGACATGGCTCAAATTAATTGTGACAGTTTAGTGATATTTCTTTGTGTTCTTCCTGCAGCTGGGTGGGCTACCAGGAGGCAGACTTCGAGGGCCAGCAGTACATCCTGGAGGAGGGGGAGTACCCTCACTGCAGCGACTGGGGAGGATCTGAGGATGGGCTCCTGTCAATTCGACCTGTATGCACAGTGAGTATCGTCCGCAATATAATTGATACATTGGAATGGTAATCTGCAAGATTTCTTGTCAGATCTTGTTTTCATCTTTGGCTCCAAGCACTGATTGCTGTGGTGTTTCTGCATGTCACCTTTCAGAGTTCACGCACCATTTGAACAGTCAGAGAAGCTGCTTTTACTTTCTTATCTGGGTTCCCGCAGATCCTTAAAAAGTCTTAAAAGGCAATGAATTCATTAATGTAAACATAAGGCCCTAATTGGTATTAAAATGTCTTAAATTGATCTGTAAAAAGTCTCAAAAATTCTCAAAAGAAAAAAAAAAATTCTGTTGTTTGCGTAAAATCTTGCAATAATTGGTAATAATTAACTTTTAAATAAATACTGAAACTACTCTCAATTTACCATCACGCAGATACGGATAGAGGAACCAACAGCACATGTACCACATCCAATCAAATAATATAGGTTTCCCATGTGTTAGAAGGTTTACATTTTTCCAGCATTTGAAGTAGCTCATCCACTTTCACTTGACCAAAAAAGTTGTGTTTATGTACCATCAAAATGTGGACAAAATTGTTCTTGACCCTAAGTAATTAATGTTGGTATATGCTTTTTTAAAAATGTTTTTTTTAGTAAAATTGCTCTTTCACTCAGAGTGGCATTAAAAAGTCTTAAATATCACTTGTCTTATGCTGTATGAACCCTGTCTAATAATTTCACTGTTTTGTCATCTGTAGGATTTCCTGTCACCTCACGTCAAACTGTTCAGTGAGCGGCACTTTGATGTACTCGGGCTCCATGTGGACTTGCTGGGTCCAGTCCTCAGCTTGGAGGATGTCGCCCATGGTTGTAAAACTCAGTCCATCAACGTCATGGGTGGAGTGTAAGTCAAACAGTATTAAAAACAAACAAACAAGGGCAAAAAAACAATAGCTCACAAAGTTCATATTGAAGGAGGGAAACGTTTTGACTTTGAGTTGTCCACGCCCTTGTAGTGTTTGGGTGTGTGCTTCTCACCTCCCACACATGACTAAGTCTTCTGTCACTGTCCACACAAACATACACATGCACACACACATACAGCCCCAGAGGATACAATTATGAATAATCTTGTGTGAGTGATCTATTATGACAATTGATGCATCGCACTTGACAAAGGATGGAATTAAGCTTCCATCTCTTGAGGGCATCGATTTATCACTGATGAAGACTATTGAATCTTTAGTTACTAATAAAGATAAACTATGCAGGACTTTTTTTAAAAGCATAGTATAAGCTTAAACAAAAGTATTCATTCATTCATTCATTCATTGTCCGTAACCGCTTGTCTTCCAAAGGGTTGCGGGGGGGCTGGAGCCTGTCAACTGTCATTGGGAGAGCTAAACAACAGTAATCCCTCACAATCATGAATTATGACCCACTAAAAGTGTGTGCCACTGGTGAAGCTGTGACCTTTTTAAAAGGTAGCCACAGGCGGCAGACCATCAGCAGCAGACACATAGAAGAGGATGCAGCTAAAATGGCAGACACGGTGCCAAAAAAAGCAAATATAGCAACCCACTACAAGTGTGTGGTACTATATTTATCTGCAGAGACTCTGCCCTCTGCCTGGATTTTATTATGTTTTCAGGTTGTCCGTCCATCTGTTCCATTCTTATGAAAGCAAATTCTTCAAATTTGCCACAAACATCCTCAAGAGTAGACTGATTGGTGGTCAAAGGTCCAGATCACATGATTTTGGCCATAATTTAAGAATACATCCGCTAATTATGACAGGATTCCACACAAATGTCAGCTTCACTATTCAAGTATTCATAACTCAGGAACAGAAGGGGAGACAACTGGTCAGATACTGAATTTGTGACACTAATTTTGGGTATCTACCTTGAAACTGTGCTGATTGTATCGATCTTCTGTGCTGCTGGGGGAAAGATGTGCAAGAGGCATCCATGTTTTCACAGACATGGATGTAAACTTTACTGGTTTGCAAAGGTATACAACTGCAAAGCGGTAATTCTACTTTTTTTCTTATTTTGCTGTGTTCGGGCCGTTCCTAGGTACAGCGAGCAGGTGAGATCTGGTAGCGACCAGCTGCCAGACCGTTAACAGCACTCATCCAAGACGAAGCCACAAAAATTGCAGACAGTAGCAACAAAAGCACAAAATTAGTGGTGAAATAAACACCAAGCAGACAAAGCTCATTCAATCTGGGACTGACTTTGAACGTTTGTACAAAAAGTAAAACTTCCTGCATAGCATACCTATAAAGATATACATTACAAGCTTCTTCTTTAAAGTTTCAGCAAAGAAAAGGAGGCCTTGATCAAGATACAGTCATACTTGAACTGGCATATAGAGGCCTTGGTGAAAGCATTTTATTATTTAACATAACAGCATGTTACAGGAACTTTAGTGCAAAGAGCAAAAATCAAGCTCTCTAAGATTGTCAACATTGCAGGGACGGTGATTTTCAAGTCAGAAACAACTCAAAAATATATTTGACAGTGCTGTTCGCAGAAAGGCCAAACACATATTTGCAGATGCCTCACATCAATTCAAGAGTTCAAGCTGCTCCCGTCTGGCTGGCAATTTAGGGTCCCAAAACCCAGTTGCAACATTTATAGAAAGTCCTTTATTCCCAATGCCTTTCAGGCAATGACCACATACTAATTGTATTAGGGAAAACTACTATTTTGTAAGATGTGCCCTCTTTTATTATTTATAATTTATAGCTCCTACTTGCCTGTTTGCACTTTTGTATCTTGTATATTGTACATTTGTGTGTTTTTAATGGTGTATTATTTTATGTATTTGTATGTAACTTTGCTGTGTATCTGTCTGTCTGTCTGTCTGTCTGTCCATCCATCTTTTATTTTATTACAGTATCTAAGTATTTAAAAACAAAAGCTTCACAATGGTTCAAATACATTTTTAAGTCGGCTAGTTACATGAAATAATGCCTTTACAACATGTGTTTTAGTCAACAGTTTTTTGTCAGTCAGCCAGCTGCACGTTTTCAGCTGAGTGAGTTTGTTTAACCTTTATCAACATTTTATGTAACTATTTGCTTTACATCTGCCTCGCCAGCTGAATGGTTTTACAACCTCTTGGAAACACGGACCTCCTCTTTTTATAACCCTCACATACAGTCCAAGTCTGTGATTCAATCAGAGCTGATCAGATTATGGAAAGACAGTTCTACTTCTGTCTGCCTCTAATAGACGAGCTCTGGCAATGTGGTGTTTTGCATCTATTGATGTTTTTTGGCGTGTCTGTGGCAGATGGGTGGCGTTTGAGAAGCCCGGATTCAGTGGAGAGCTCTACGTCCTGGAGAGGGGCCTGTATGCGAGCCCTGAGGACTGGGGAGCCCAAAACTACATGATGTCATCCATACTGCCTGTTTTCCATGTAAGAGAGGATGTGCAAGATGAGTTAAAAACAGGATGTGGCTCATCAGGTTTTTTTTACACGAGAAATAGTGTCTGCGCTTGTGAAGTTTTGAGTAAACATCTTTTTTATTTAAAACTTTTGAAACAAGCCCTAGCAACAGCGAAACAACCATTGTTTTATAAGGAACTCTGTTATGGCAAAGTACATATTAATATCTCCCTGCTGTCTCTTATAGGATGCAATGATGGGAACAACAAAATTCAAGGTATCATCCCTCCATTCATGGCTTTAATAAAACAAGTTATCCTTTATTTTTCTCAGCCACCCTGGTGGTCTGCTCTGGTTGTGTTACTAAGTCCTGTTTTTATGTGTGTTATAGATTCAGCTGTACTCTGAGCCAGACTTCCAGGGACGGCTGGTGGCTCTGGAGGACAGCACAGCAGCTCTGGATGAAGACTTCATACCAAAGTCCTGTAAGGTGCTGGCTGGCAGGTAGGCACAACTAAACCGAAACCTGACACTACCTGGAACTGTCACTTACACTCTGGCTGAAGAGTGAATGCTGTATTTATTTGGCACTAAACAAAAAAAGTACCCAAAAAGGAGGGAGAGGTTAGACTTGTTATTTCTTTTGTGAGTAACTCAAAACCAACTTTGGTTTTGAGTTAGTGACAAAGGATATAACAAGTCTAACCTCTCCCTCCTTTTTGGGTACTTTTTGTTTATGAATCCAAAGAGCACCTGTTTTTTGAAGCCTACATATGTGAAGTGGCACTTCTCAGCCCAAACTTTTTTGTATGTTTGCCAGATGAAAACCTTTTTTTATTTATTTACTAAAACATTAAAATAGGAAATTTAAGAATATATAATGTGCATATATGTTAAGCATGTCAAAAATATAGAAATATGTGCATTATTCAAGATTATTTGCATAAAACTAGTATGTAAAGTTTGACAAATATAAAAATTATTTATTATTCTACCATGTACAACACAAGATATACATCAGTAGAAATAAGAATATGCCCAATATGTGCATCATCTGTTAAATATAGAGAGAGTGGTCAGCATTTGGCGGACCTTAAGTTTCACCTTGAGAGTGACAGTAACAAGCAACCTTGCCAAGACTGTATAGAAGCTGTGACGCTTCATTCATAACGCTGACATTTTAATTCTAAATCAATATTTGAATGCAGGGCAGCAGCTTTTTTTCCATGTCTGTCTAGACTAAGTACTTCAGCGCAGTTGCAGATAGAGATCAGGCTACACTAATATTTACAGTATTATAGTATTTGTAGAATTAGATTTCATTGATGGCTGCATGGGATTGGTCCTGACTTGTGTCATCCACCTGTATTAGCTGCAATTCAACAGCACCATAAAGTTCATGTATTCATTGAAAAAAGATGATTTATTTAAAAAAACAAACAAACAAAAAAAAAAAACTAACTCATTTACTCTGATGAATCACTTTATTCAAAGTGAGGTTTTTTTGTTTGAGGATTTGAGGCAGTTTTTTTAGGGCAGACATTTAAAGCTTAGTTTAAAAACATCAATAGATGTTTTGAATGTAAAAACCCATCAGTATAGCCCTTAAATTCATTATAAAATGGTACAAAATACGTAAACAGTACAAATGCTAATGCATTAGAGTATATGAAGTATTGTTATAAGGAGTGATTTTAAACATGATGCAGAGTTATTTACAATATTGAAGAGCACTGTGATGACGGTGTGTGTGTGTTGTTGTGCGTGTGTGTCTTCTGTGTCAGCTGGGTGGTGTATGAAGGAGCTCAGTTCACAGAGGACATGTATGTGTTAGAGGAGGGAGAATATCCCAACGCAGAGGCCATGGGCTTCCTGTCCTCAGACTCCACCATTCGCTCCATACAGACCACTGGACATGTGCGTATTGTGTATGAGCTTATATGAAAATAGATATTTGGAATCATTGCAAGGGGTTGTGAATGAGACTAATAATAAATCAAACTCTCTCTGTTCTTGTTCAGGAGTTTTCTCTGCCCTCCATCGTCTTGTTCAGTAAGGTGGGCTGTAAAGGTCGCCGAGCGGTGCTGCCAAACGGAGCTGTGAACCTGCTGCAGGCTGGCCTGGATACACGTGTGCGCTCCCTGGTGGTGGAAGGAGGAATGTATGTCACCATTTAAAAAGTTCCACTATTATTATTATTTTTTCTGGTATCTTTAAAGGCACAGTGTGTAATGTGAATGGAAACAAATTAGTAGCTTCATCACTAGCAATCAAAACGCAGTCAAAACCTGCGAGTAATCCCAACTTTATTTGAAGGTAATAAAATGCACATACTGACACAACAAAATTTAACTTATTAATGTTTTCTAGTTATATTAAAGTTGAAAAAACAATAACACCTCTGAAAACCGAGCAAAATAGTTGATTTAAAGAAAAAAAAAGGCAGTTACCACCTTGGCAAGTAAAAATTACAAATTTCAAATTTCAAGTAATCAGTAAAATGTGACAAGAAAGTGACCTTAACATTATTCCTAAAAAGGAGGTGGGTGGAGTAAATACATATATATAAAAACCTATAAAAATGTACTGAAAACAATATATTTAATTACTTGAAAAAAAAAAAAAACATTTTAGAATTCTGTTTTAGAAGTGTTTTTTTTTTTATTATTTCTTTTTGGTTTTTTTGGGGGGGGTACTTTTTTTCACTTATTTTCTGATAATTGTCTAGCAACTTTTTTCTTTTACTCATTTCTTTCTAATCGTTTGGGCCATGCCTTGTGAAGTTGCCTACTGCTTTCTCCCCATGTTTTGAGAGAAATAAAACCAATGTGCACAGGTTTCAAGGGGTTAATAATTATGTAACACAAAATGTTGATTTTCATGATGTTCATCTCTTCATTTGTATATACATATATGAGTGTACCTTACTTTTCTGTAGTCAAAATTGTTATGGGTGGCAATTTAAATATACATTTAAATAAGCACAGCCCTTACATAAGCTCTTCAACCTGTAATCACTGATGTGGTTGCGGAAGTGCAAAAAAGTTCACGAAAAAAAAACCATTTAAATGTTCATGTTAGTGCAAAAGGTTTGACAGGGATACGTGAAGTTCCCTGACATGGTGTTAGCTTTAAAAACATGTTCTTATTAAGAGCAGTAAACATGTCGAAGATGTGAGGAAACCACCAAGTCAATTTCACATTTCACAACCGAAAATCACGGAGCTCAGTTTTTTATTCTTATCTACTTTATCCCACATGTTTTTGTGCACTAACACACATGGCTGTCCTCTGCTCAGGTGGGTGCTGTACGAAGGCAGTAACTACCGCGGTCGCCAGCTGCTCCTCCAGCCCAGTGAGGTGGGGGATTTCTGGGAGTTCAGCGGCTGGCAGCAAATAGGATCCCTACGTCCATTACTTCAGGTATAGAAGGAGGGATTCCCACAGTAGTTGTAGGACTTTGTCTTGTGTGTCAAATTAGTGTCTCTACAAATGAGGATATATGTAATACATAGAATACCAAATAAAAGACTGCCACATCAGTCAAATCAGAACAATAAAACAAGTCACACACAGTTTTAAGTTGCTCTGACATGTGATTATAAATCATGTGGTTTTGTGGTTTCCCTCCAACAGAAGCAGATGTACTTCCGCTTGCGAAGCATAGAGACAGGATGTGTCATGTCCCTGACAGGAACTCTGGATGACATCAAGCTGATGAGGGTTCAGGCTGTGGAGGAGACGGGAGGGTTAGAGCAGGTCTGGCTCTATCGGGATGGACAGCTTACGTGCAAGGTACAACTTCATACCAACACTGTAACTATGGCCAGGAGTTACACCAAATCATCTACTCGCTAACAGGGGCAAAGGACAAATATGCATATTTGTCAGATGTCTGGACAGAGTCCTCAACATAGAGGAGACTTCCACAATCATTAAGTTTACATGCACAGATCAGGCAAGCTATGGTCATAGCTTAATTAATTGGACTTCTGTTTTTTCCCAGTATACAAGCACGGGGGGAGAATTGAGTTATTAACAAAAGTTATTAAAGTTAAAGTAGAAGCACGTCCAACTCTGCCACGACTGCTAAATGCAGAAAAATCTATATTATACTGTCTCTGCCACAGACCGAATCACTTTCATAACTGTTTATTTTACAATAACTTTGGGGTGGAAAACCGCCGCATCATGTACATATCAGACTGTGTGACGGCAAATTCTGCCGTCACTGAATAGTTTACCTAAAAAAAATCAACATCAGTTTAATTTTACGCAGTATTCAGAATATTTTCAGCATTTAAACTTGCCGTAAAACAACCCTCATATGCAGGACTTTGAAGCAGTGATATCAAAAACACCAGACTGCATTGAGAAAAATAGACATTTTGACTCCACTGAAGGGCGGAGCTGCTGGTTTACCGCTGCCTCCATCAGCTGTCATGGAAGGTAAAGAGGAGCAAAAACTCAAATATGAAGTACACTTTAACTGTGTTGTGGGATTGCACTTTATTTATCAGAAGAGGGGGCGGTGGCTGGGGAGTGATTTTTTTAATATAAAATAAATACAAAATTCTGCCATTTTACGTTGTATGTCCCTGACTGAAGCAAAAATTAAAAACACAAGTCCCTCCTCAATGCTCTTTCATAAAGACAGCACCTACAGGACATACAGAGGGGTTCCATTTAAAAGCACTCATAGGACGGCCTTAAAAGTTCATGTATTTATATCGTCAGTATTTCACTCGCTGACAGTCTTGTGGTTACACTCACCCCACAGCGACGCTGTCTCTGCCTCCCACAGCATGAGCTGGAACTCTCTGCTGGATCTGTTTCAGTAGTTTCAAACATGGCTGCAGAATAAACACTCTACTCTCTGGCACAATTATTTTATCTGTGTATCTGAAAACAAGGGTGTGATCAAGACAATATGCAAAGCAGGAAAAAACATGTTTTCCCAACAGGCTTCATTCTTCCTCTGGTCACCTCTGCCAAAGGGGTTATGTTTATGTGGCTGTTTGTTTTCTGTTAGTTAGCAGGATATCTCAGACTCGCAAACAAGTTTCATTGCATTTGGTGGAAAGTTAAGTTGTGGGAAAATAATGAGTGCTTTTTTATTTTTTTTAATAGTTAAACTGGATTTTACTGAACTAATACACACTGACACGTCTTCATCCTTGTCCACCATGTCCTCTCTGTCTCCAGCTGGTTGAGGACTGTTGCCTGGAGACCACAGGCGGTTTGGTGATGGAGGGCAGCAGGTTGTGTGTCACCCCGGAGCGAGGCAAAGGCAACTACCTGTGGAACATCACCCCAGATGGCCGAGTGCACTGCCACCTTAAACCTGACCTGGTCCTGGAGGTCAAAGGTCAGATAGATCTCTCTCAACTTTGATCATATGTTTGAAGAGTTGTGTTTTGTGGAGCAGATTAGAGAGGTTCAAGCATGTCTGTATTGTGATCGTGACTCAATCTGACCCTAAACCAACAGCTCCATCTCCTGGTGTATTTAGGAGGTGCACAAGTTGTTTTGTCATTGGTCAAATAGTTGCTGCTTTAGCCACATTTTGTGCTAAATAACTTGATTCTGTTATTTGGATTCTTTAAAAGGGGTAGTTTGGAATTTTTTGAGTTGGGGTTACATTAGATATCTGTCAGTACTTTGTGTATTTAAGTAATGTACTACTGTAAACTGTAAATGCATTTTAGCCACCCCCAAAAAAATCAATAACATTTTGAGAGTACTGAGAATATTTTCATCGCTGTAGCAGTGCTCTTGTCAAAGCCACCAGACTCCACTGAGAAAAAAAACAAATTTTAGCTTTCTAGCTTACTTGCACTGGAGCTGTTGGTTTATGGCTGCCTCGATCAGGTACTTTGTTTGTGTTATTGTGCGACTTTGGTGAATCTGAACCAACCACTCTATAAGCCGAAGTCACACAATAACACAAACAAAATAACTGATCGAGGCAGCTGAAGACAAGCAGCTTCTGTGTTCAGCAGTTCAGTTTTAAATTACCATTTTTGTCAATGAAGTCTGGTTTTTAAGAGAGCGACATAATGGTGTCTTTTCTACTTTAGAAATCACTATATGATGGCAAGGTAAAGCAGTGATAATATTCTAAATATTTTATATATAGAGTACATGTAAAATGATATATTTATTTTTTTTAGTGACTTAAATACATTTTGTTGCTGACCCCTCCACAGCAGTACATTGCTTAGCTCCTGTATCAGTGAATCTAGTGTATCTAAAACACTGACTTTCGATAATTAACTTATAGAGCAACACCTATAACTAACAAAACAAAAAAGTTTTATTGTGCAAAAAGACTGACTTATGTTTAATTGTCTTTGCCTCGTAGGTGGTCATCAGTATGACAAGAACCAGGTGATCCTCAACACATATGATGAGAAAAAATTGAACCAAAGGTGGACCCTGGATGTCTTGTAATCTGATGAGCCTCGACTCGCTAGACTTGCCAACTTATACTGAACCCTGTGACGCAGCTCCACTGTGGAGCCCACACCAAAGAGCTGGGTTTAGCAGGTGGTTTGTGCAATCACTGCTCTCCTCTGTAGCATTTTGAGTCTTGTTTATTCTTACTGAGGACGCTAACCACTGACTGGATCCATATTATAACTATTCTTATAGTGTTACTTGAGTAAACGATTAGCGTGAAAATATTGCTTATTTTTTTAAAAACTTTTCAGACACTGTATACCAAAGACTCTAAGCACCCTCTTATGTTTTCACTGCATGCAGTGAGAACTCAGCCCTGTTTCAATGCTGCATACTTCTTTTTACTTAATGGTACTTCTCTACTGCGCGGTTCTAATGTCTGTTTTCTCATCCTAATGTTGGCAAATATGACTGTATAGTGTATATTGAGAGCTGCGATATGAAGTCTGATGTGCCTACACTCCAAAGACGTATGTAGACTAAGATGTTTTCTTTTTGCAGATGGATCAAAAGTGATCTATTTTTTCAAGTTTTAGTATGTTTTTAGACTGGATAGGTTTTTACATAAACTGGACTTTACTGCGTTAGGTTGTACATAAGCATCAAGTGTATAGACTTGAGTTTAAATCTCAAAGCAGAACTGCAATAACGATGCTGCCCGCTGTTGATTGTAAATATGTGAATGTATAAGAGAAAACTGTTACACTATGAAAACAAGAATGTGATTTTCCTTTTCATCTTTTTTTTTTTAGAAAATAAAGTGTTTTCTTTATTTAGATTTTATTCTGTGTCCGTGAAAGTCAGACAAATTGCTACAAATTGCTACTTATTCTTATTCGTTTTTCTTACCTTGTCAACTCACACCAAAATAATCTAGATTGATAAATCGCACTTAAGGTAAGAGGAAAAACATGTTTTTTAGATTCTGAGGTGGACTGTCCCTTTCAGCCCCTATATACTGTATTTAGCTTTCATTTCACTATGATAACTGACACAAAGCTGTACACACATTTACACTATGGAGGACAAACTAACTGGTCAAGCTTGTTTAAAAAAAATGTCAGCAATATGTTAGCAAACAGAGGCAGTGGCCACTTTCACTGGATATTATCAAGTTCATCATTAGCTGTGTACAAATATACAGTGTGAAAGAGTAACACTCATGAAATTATTAACACCTTTGTAAAACAGTTTCAACAAAGCCTGAAACATTAATTTTTTGCAAGGCAGTTGTGTTAGGCTTAATTAGTTTTTGCTAGGTGTGCCTTAAAAAAAGCAACTGAGTGTATGTGGAAATGCTTTTGCACATTCAAACATTACCAATAGCTCTTTCAATAAGGTGACAGTGCTTAAATTATCACTTTACTTTAACCACCTTATTTTATTTATCAAGCCAGTACAAAAAATGCTTAACATTTCAACGCGTAAAACCGCAACTGTAGTGCTTACATACACGTTTTTAGCTGCAAACCCACACAGATGAGAAGCAATAATAACATGGTCTTATGCCTTGTTTGCAGCAGTGGATACAACAAGCTAAGACCTTGTATTCAAGTTAGCTGAATTCCCTTTGTATCCTGAAAATGTCTCAGAGAGTCAGTGCTATAGGTCGTCTCCCCCTTTGCTGATCTGGACCACCGTCTTTCCACGAGCGTGACCTTTCTCCACCTTCTGGAAGGCCTGAGGAACCTGGGAAAAGCTGAAAGTCTCCTCCACTACTGCCCGGATCTGATGGACAACAAATACAAGGAGACAGAGGACATATATGGACGGGGTGTAGGTAAGTATTTACATTTACTCAGGACACACTGTAATAAAGTCTTGTTTTTGTGTACTTTTTTGAGTACAATCAGTACCTCTGCATGGTTAAATGAGTCATAAATTAAAATAGATGTAACGTTTTCTAATGTCCCACCTGCTGAGCACGTGAGCGACGTAAGCTAAATGAAACACACCTGTTGGCGTGACGCATGCGCAGACCGTTAGCGTGACTCCGGCTAACATGCTAACGTGTGTATCCGCTAGGGGATATTTTTGTTTTCACAAAATAACTTTTACTAACCATGAGGCGTGTGAGGACTTACTGTTGTTTTTGGCGTTAACCTTCGACGTGACAACGTTCAGTTTAACGTCATGCAAAACTCGAATGAGTGCAGTGGGACAGAGACACTGACTGTGGGACAGAGACACTGATTGTGGGACAAACGCCGAATGGACTGGTTATATTAACGGCATGTTTTGAGGATAAGGAGCAGAGACGTTTAACGCAGAGAAGCTTGAGAGGACTTTATGGTGCACACAGCGCACAGAAAATGATGTTCAGACAGGTGAGTACAACATGTGAACTGAATGTATGTGAGTGTCAGCAACCACTGCTTTAACAGGCAGTGTGGTGTGCGTGTGCGTGCGTGCGTGCGTGCGCGCCACTCTCTCTGTAATGTGTTTGTGGCTGCAGCCTCTGTGCAGTTTAATGTTTAGACTAGGGGTCGACCGCTATTGTTTTTTCACCGATTATTAGTACTTGCTGAGACTGATTAAAGATATTTGGAACCGATATGCTTTTACAATAAAGTGAAAATATTTATATCGAAATTTAGAAGTTGGAATGTAACAAACTCCAACACAAAACTTTGTTTAAATTCCTTAAGAAAATATCTTTTTCAACATCATATATTGGAGGTTCCCTGCAACTTGTTTTAATAAAATAAAAACTACCAAATGAAGACATAAAAATAGCTCCCTGAGGTTTTACAAAGTAAAAATATCCTCCCATGCTGATCATTAAAATAAAAGGCTGATAGATATAATCTGCAGAATGTCAAATATCAGCCAGGCTGATAATCTGTTGACCCCTAGTTTAGACAGCTCCTCATTGTCTTCCTCCATGATGATTTTATTCTGCTATTTATTCTATAAGTGTTAGGTAATTTAATTTGTGTATCTTAATATTGCTTCTTGCACCCGCCGCTGGTGTTAAGAGACTTTTGATTTATTGTCTGCCAACTGTGTTTTGTCTCTTTTCTGGTTAACTCTACACCAGAGACAGTAGTTGTCACTTGTAGGGTATCATTGGCTAAACTGATTGATAATAAGTTAAAAAAAAAGGCTTTGAAAAAGTTACAGCTACTTTGGACACAAAGGTTCATGTTGCTGTTGTTGTCCTATTTGTGTGTATATTGACATTTAATGGGATTTATTTTGTGACTTAAAGACCCCCCCCCCCCGTCCTATCCCAATATCCACGACTAAGTGAAAGAAAATTCCTGCCCCATCCTGTTGCTTTGTTGTGCTTTAGAATAATAACAAAAATGTCTTTATTCATATTAAAACTGCACATTCATATGTAAAAACTAAGCATACTCAAACAGTAAAGCATAATGCTGAATTACCTTTCAACCAAATAACTGGTGCAACTATACAGTACATATTTTTTGCTTTTAATGATATTTTTATTGCATATTTTTCATATTTCATTGTAATTTTCAATTTTATATATGTTTTTGACTATTGCAGTATGCCTGCTTTGGCGACAGTTTTACTTCCTGTTAATATGCATATGGTATGCATCACGTTGACTTCTTATTTTCCTGTCACATGATGAGCAGTAAGATTGATTCCCATCCTGCAGGAATTGCACAGGAATCCCATGACACGCAGGTTTACTTAAAAAATGTCAGCCTCTGTATTCTAGTGCTCTTTCCACCTCTGCATACAACCCTTGTTTCACAAACATTGTGAAGGACAATATCATTTAGGAAAGCAGTTGATGCAATTTCCCTTAAAGATAAAAGTGATCTTAAGAAATGTTTGTGCATGACTGTGCACAAGTGAGAGACCCAGATAGCGAGGTGTTATCCTGACAGAGCGTGCAGCGACCTTTAAACTTCATATTATATCACTATGCAACATATCACACTGCACGATCACAGAGTTGTGGAGATGTCAAGTTCATATGTGAAATCTAATGAACTATAATTACTCATAGGCCTTAAACTTTTGTGACCCGTGCATTTCTCAAAGTCATTAATGGCTGATTATTGGCTTGTCACTGCAGAACTTTGAAGTTTTAAAATTTAGATTACAGATTGAGGTTGAGAGGTTGGTTGAAGATGAGGGATGTTTTTTGGTGTTTCCATGTGTGCAGCCCCACTCTCATTTGGAGACACATCCGTTGTGCTGATGTTTGATGGCATTAAATTAAAAGGATTAAATTGTGCAAGATACTTAAAGGGTGGGCTCTGGCTCAGTTTAGGCTTTTTTAACACTGGATCAGCATCAGTTTTCTTGTGCTTCGTTCAGACATCTTTCACAAACTATTTAAATTTGAAAATTGGGCTACCTGAAAATTAGTTTTATTAGAAAATAATAAAGGAAACATGTCTCGAAAACTATATTTATAATTATAATGAATTTATATTTAAAATTATGTAACAGGAAAAAAATAAGATAAAATATATAAAATAAATATATATATATATATTTATTTTTCAGCACTTTCTTGAGTGTTTTGGGATTTTTTTGGCTTATTTTAAGGCCATTTTCTTGCAACTTCTTTACTCTCATTTTTGGGCCATTTCTTTATAAGTGGCTTGCTGCCTTCCCCCCATGTTTTGACAGAAATCAAACCAATTTGTTCAGATTTCAAAGGGTTAACTACTGATATGCACAAAAAATTAAACAAACTTGGGGTAACGGAAGTTGGCTTGTCATCGTAGAATAAATCTGGCACTGTACCTGTCCTGCATCCACCATTTCCCTTATTTCATCCAATGCAGGACCACTAGGTGCAAAGAATCCCCAGCGGTAGTGGACTCCTTTGGTCAGGTGCTGCATGAGAACAGGATGAGAGAAAAAACATGAAGCATAATCGAAACTTGTGTAGCGTAGAACAATCTTTACTGTGGATGATTTTAACTTGACCCAGTACTGAGATCTGAAGCTGTGAGAAAACAGGTCATGTTGAACTGATTAGTTAATGTGGAACATTTAAAATACAGTACTGTACACCAATAAACTTCCTGTTCTCATCACTTCCTTTACCAGCTTCCTATTTCCCAGCATTCTACCTGCCTTCATGATCTCAGTGCTGGTAGTTCCTGTTATATGATACATTAATAGCAATAATAGGAAAAAACGGTATACCCTCTTTTTTGTTTCTCTCTCTTTATTTTCTTACTCTTTCTTGTTTTATTTTATTTTTTTTGATATAGTGTATTTAGTAAGGACAATGCAAATTAATATAGTGCAACTTCAGCCTGCTACAAACAAGGGGTAGTAACTGAAGTTTCACATGTAGAGATTATAGCTGAAATTAGTTTCCAACTTCTGTCCCTAGTTTGGCTTTTAGTAAAGAACAAGAAAAAAAAGAGAAGATATCAAGGTTACATACAATAACATGCATACAATAGCAGTTATGGTAAAAAGAAGATAAGGTAAATATTTACATCACGATTACATAGAATTACAACATACAGTTACAGAAAAAAAGTCACCAATATCATGCTGTAATCTGCAAGTGTCCACATACATTTGGCCATGTAGTTTCCGTAAATGCAGCTTAGCTAAACTGAATGTTATATATACTTACAACGCTCCAATAGAAGACATTATAAAATAGTTAAAAATGCTCACATCTCTGATTTTACTCCAGCCAACCTTTTGTTTAATATCTTAATATCTTGTGTTAATTTTATTTCGGTTGGTAATTTATTCCATATTTTAGAGCCTTTTGATGGAAAAGGCTGACTGGAGTTCCTCCAACGTGTGATTTTATAGTTGCTGCTTGCTGTGCCTCTGGAGTTCTTACCACTATTTTGCCTGCCTATAAATTTGCATAAATTAAAAATTTAAAAATCAGTTTGAGGGATGAGAACTTTCAAAAATTATTTTTATCCATTATTTCAAAGGCCTGGTTATACAAAGATACAACAGGTTTAATTATAGTTGCAGGAGCTTTGCTCCACACTGTAACACAATAAGAAATGTGAGAATCAAATCATCGCATGCATGTGCAGTTGTGCTGCTTTGATTGGCATGTAATGTCTAATTAGTTTGAAGCAATTTTTCTTTTATTTTTATTGTTTTTATTTTTTTACTGTTCATAATCTTTTTGATGTGTTTTTCAAATTTGCGTTTGGAATCTAGAACTACACCTAAAAATTTAAATTAATTTACCATTTAATTTTTTTTAGTTAAGTTTAGTTTTTCTGATTATGTGAATTCTTTTAATGTAAAAACACAGAGATTGTCTTTTTCATGTTCAAGGTAAGACATCTCACATTTATAGATAATTAATGCAATGTGTAACAGCAAAATTATGGCTTTGTGTAATGTATTACACCTACATGCACAAGTTTGTGCACAAATAATAAGCAGATATGAATATTTTCTGTACACTTATTTTTGTTTTATGCTAAAAAATATTGTTTTTATTCAATCAAAAACTACTAAAAAACAAACACAGTAGAAGTATTGGCCCTAATAATATAACTGTAGGCCTGAAGCCCTTGCTAGTGGGCTTTTCACAGTGTCAGAGAATTTCGATTGACAGGTTGTTTTGTCCTCATATTTATAAAAAAATTACCATACTTGATGTAAAGCTATTTCTAAAGAGTCTAATGTGTGTCAGGTGACTGGGTGGAGATGCAGCCTATTTTCCTTTAAGCCTTTAACAACTGGGTTCGCTGACAAAAGGAGTACTGCGCTGACACTCTTTTGTGTTGTTTGCACATATGTGTGTGTGTGTGTGTCAGGACTTGTGATATAAAAGAGTTATTTAACGTGTTTCCTTTCGGCCTTTTTTTTTTTTTAGAAATTAGGACACTGTGTCAACCAAGCCAGCTGTCGGCGCTCTAGTTTTCCTTTTACGAACAAAGTACGTAGTGTGTGTGTTTGTGTGTGTGTGTGTGTGTGAGAGAGAGCGAACAGGGAGATGTGAGACCTGGAGGTGTGCAGTATTTTTTGCTTCCCCTCTTTACATCCCTCTCCCACGTTGTTTTGAGGCGTCATCACTTTGCTTTCTATGTTTCACGTTTAAATTCTGACTGAAAACGCCGTCATCAACACTGAAACAATGCGAGTGGGGAAAAAAGACACTCCTGCTGCGTCAGTGTGAATAATCTCTCTCAGATTGTACGTAGTTGTGATTGGTCGGATAAGTGTGGGTGCTAATGAGAGACGATGCTGTTGCAAATGAGATCCTCCCTGTGGGAGCGCACCTCTCCCAGTCTGACTTGTATTACATTGTCTGGAGCACAAGGAGAGACCATGAAAACTCAAATCAGCTGAGACCCTCACAGCTCCACTGAGCTCAAAAGAAAATGTGGGTCAGATGTTCTGCTCGTATGATTTCTATGGAAAAAGACTGAACAGTTGTGGTTTTTCTAAGGCACCGTTAGGGCGTCGCGCTCCATGACACACTATCTGGTTACACACACTGAAAGAAGAAGGGCAGAAGGGCTCGGGATCAATAGAGGAGGGAGATAAAAACTAGTCGCACATAAATGTACAGCTGCTGCTACAAGTTGTAATTGCATATTTTATGGTATTGAATAGAAAGCAACATACACTTCCACAGTTTACTGCACATAACTCTGCTTTTGGCAAGAAAAAAAGAAAAGGGCAAGTCTGACTGGGTCTGACTGGGGCTGTCCCGGCCCGTTATAATCCTCCGGCCACACTCCTTGTCTTAAGTTTCGAGTTCATGAGTAATTCAAGTCCCGCGGCACTGTGAGAATGTGCTTTGGCTCAGTGCTGCTTTGGGCTAAACGCTAATGTCAACATGCTAACATTCTGATGTTAAGATGGTAATATTTACCATGTTCACCATATTAGTTTAACCGATCCTTTCAGTTATTTTTTTATTCAGTTATCAGCGCTCTAACCTACGTCACTGATTTTTTCTAATGGGCATTTCCATTTTAACCCGTTGAAACCTGAGGAAACTCGATTGCGTTTTTTCCAAAAAAGATATTAATAATACGTTACAAGAAAATTACTGGAAAAAAGAAAAATGTAAAGTAAAAAAACAAACAAAAAAAGAGAATGACATCAAGAAAGTGCTAAAAAAAATATGATTTTCTTCTTTTTTTCTATGTAAAATCATTTTAAAAAAATATAATTGAGAGAATTCTTAATATAGTTTTCTGGACATTTTTCTCTCCATTTTTTTTATTTCCTTGTCACCTTTTACTATTTAAAAAATAACTTTATTTATTTTTGTAGTTTGCGGGACATTTCTTGCCAAGTTGCTCATCACATTTTTCCCTGTGGTTTGAAATAAATCAAGCCAATTTTCTCAGGTTTTAGAGGTTTAAATGTTTGTGAAAGGCGTCTAAATGCAACACAAAAAAAAACCCAACCAAAAAACAGATGACGGTTCAGGTGTTAAAGGATTAAAAAAAATCCAGAAAACACAGCAGATGGAGATAACCTTGAAAACAAACTCTGTGGCTGGAAACAGTATTAAAGTGAGGAGGGTGTCAAGAAATTTGTCGTCAAAACTAACACCTTTCGCACTGTCATTTTCATCCACTTTTAACATAAAAATATTGATAAAAAAAAAAAAAAAAAATCAAATTCTGACTCTCAAAAAGTAAAAACATTTTAGTCACGTGTAGTGTAGATTTATTTTTTTTTCCCTGGCTGGAATTAATTTTTTAACACTGCAGAACATAAGACGGCTAAATATCATGAGACTATTGCATCACCCTGTGAAACGTTCTAACATGTTGGAACAACTCAAGTTCCCCACATTACTTCCACCTCACATCCTGTTTCAGATAAAATGTGTCAACACACAATTTCCTTATAACTGAATGTAATGTAACAGAAACAAGCTGTACTAGTTACTGTACTAGTTTGTACAAAATTCTTTTGAATTCACCACACAGAACTTGTTACTCAGTGATTTAACTCGTAAACACAGTAAATGTGTTCCAGCCACAGAACGAGGGAGAACTTTCCTGTAAAACCTCTAGATACTTTAGATCTATAATACCCATGCTTCTTCTCTAGTGCATTCATGTTAAAAAAATCCTAAATTACCTCAGCTAATAAAAAAAGGAACACTATTTGACTTTAGGTGTAACCAATCATTGAACTGATAAGTAAATAAGAGGTGTTTTGACTTCGAACAACAGTGACACACACCTGAGTCAGTTCATTCTGTGGATCTTGCGGTTAATGCTCGAGTGGAAAGAATTGCACAGATGTGACATATATAGACATATAAGCCACAAATGCACGGCAAGCTTTGCTCTGCATGATGCTCACCGCTGCAGGCACGCTGACAGGATGCCGCTTAAACTGACTGCACCGAGGTCCGGGAGCGTGCGTTTGTCGGATAAAGGGTGTTATAGTCTAAATGTGTCCCAACTGTAACAGAACATACACACGCATTAATTAAGTAATAGTTCAGGGAAGATGTTGTAATCGGAGTCACACTAACGACTCTGATTCACTGAGAAACACTGTAGCCATAGCAACTGGAAAGACAACACAAAGTCTGTGGAACTGGCAATAAACGGTTTCCTCCTTATCTGAAAGGAAATGACTGAGGTGTTGTCACATAGTTTGTCTCAATACAATGTTGAATGTTTATTTAGGAATTTGCTCATTAACAAACTGTATTTTTAGCTATAGAGTGCTCTTTGGATGAAGAAGAAACGTGAAATGGATGCTTCTTTGTTTCCGACATTTTTTAAGGGTTACTGTGCTACTTTTCAACCTGGATCCCCTTTTTCATTTTTCCTCATGTAAAAACAAATAACTTGTAATTTTATCATTGCAAAGCACAGTTCATTTAAAGTTTTCCGTGGCTTCATATCGGTTTCTTAAGGTTGAAAACAGTTTTTGAAATTGGTCCAGTATTGAGCAAGAGGACTGCAGCTGACAACGGTGAAACAGGCTGCACTGTGACCACTTGGGGCAACTGTGCACTGACAGTTGGCAGTGTCTTAAAGTGGTTGCTTTTTCCACTCACTGGCTGGCTCAGGTTGTTGGTTGTTTGTGTCTGACAACACTATGGAAAAGATCGACCGTTTCATTAAAAAGTAAGATCCTTTTTGTTAAACCTGAAACAGCCCTGAAATAACTATTGTCAAAGCCACCAGACTCCATTTAAATACACTGTAATTTTATCATTGTAACACAGTTCATTCAAAGTCAAGAGAAACAGAAAAAAATGTCTTGATTTGCCTTTATACTGTTCTGTGCCATCACCAACTGTGGTTGGGTTTCAAAAAAACCTTTAATTCACCCAGTCACTTATGATATGCCAGACATGTTGTGAATTGTTGTACATAGATATACTGGCTCGATGCAAGCTACAAGTACAGTTTGTTTAAATGGAGTCTGATGGTGAGTTTGATGACAGGGATTTTGGGCTGTTTTTGGTTAAACAAAAAAAGGATCCTTCTCCCTGACAAAAAGTTCTATCTCTGTAGGGATACTTTCTATTATGTCGTTAGAGATTTATAATAACTTGTAAGTACATTTACAGTGTACAGTTTCCCTAAGTGATTGCTTTGTAGTCCATTTTGCTCTTACTCAATCTGGACAATTTAAAAAACTGTTTTTGCCTTTAGTCACTTGGACACAAAAACATAGGGATTTAGGATCCAGGTTGAAAAATGCTAGTTACACTTTCATTTTTAATCATAAATACAATAAAGAGCCCAAGTCTGAAAGACTGACGCTTTTCAGCCTTAAGTATGTAGACGCCACTGTCCATGTTCCGTTTCCTAGTATTTGTTTGGTTAAGTGCCGTTTTTATGGATTTGGTCATCGAGACCGGGCTGTAAACATATTTAATCCTGCTATGAGTTGTTTTTGGAGCAAGTGGCCATTCAAGGAACTGCAGTTTTTGACACTTCCACACTGGCCTTTTTTTTCAGCCCTGGCAGCTTGTGTTACCGTGGCTAACCTGGAGCCTGTCTATGAAGTTAGGTTTTAAATCTTGTGGAAAGCCATCCTAGACTAACAGAGGCTGTTATAGCAGCAGCAGATGCTAGCGGTTTTGAAATGTGATGTTCAGCAATCACATGTGGCTGTAATCTTTTTTAATTAAAAAAGCACAAAGGAAGTGTCAGCATGGTAGGAACTTTTTTTGTAAACCCTAAGGGAGGTATTTTTTTATTAAAAATTTCATTCGACTTTAGAGAAAAAGTTGCTGGGAACTTGCTGTATGATGTTGAATGTTTCAGTTTTGATTAGAATTTGCTAAAGACGTTTAAACAAAGTTTTGTGTTGGAGTTTGTCATATTCCAAGTTGTAAATAATGACAGAAAGATTTTCATTTTTATTGTAAATGCATATCAGTTTCAAATATCAGTTATTGGCCTCATTTAATACTAGTAATCAGTATCTGTATCGGCCCTAAAAAAAACAGGACCGGTCGACCCCTAATCAGTATGTTGCATTTGGATCAATTCCACCACCACTCCATTCTTTAACTTATATATGATGAATTAAACTGTATCTATGTTGTTCTACCATGATTACCTTTAAGGCTTTGCCAGCCACTGTGGCAGCAGTCTTCATCATGCCATCAGCGATGCCCAGCCTGTCAGTGTTCAGGAGGAACGGTGTTACGAGGGTGACGTACTTGGCACCACTCCAAGGCTTGAGCAGATTCAGTGCCCAACGCTCCGTGTCCCCGCCAATGTTATCCAGGATCAGGTCAAATCTGGAGGTGGAGACGGTTGAGTTTTGTAAAAACAAGAGGCACAAGTAAGACGCATACATGTAGGCATAAAAGTAAATGAAAGGGAAAATTTGTGGGTGTGGAAAGAAAAGGATGATTGGGCAGATGACAGAAATGAAAAGTTCATTAGAAAATTGAGATTTTCCTACACTAATGAGCCTCCTGCAACTAGAGGGACTGGCGTTGCCTTGGTAACAAGGGCAAGTCATTGCAACATGCACACACCAGCTCCAATTAAATACCAGTGTGAATGAAAAGTGACTGTAGATGTGTGTGGGGGATTCTCTCACTTCTCCAGCGCACTTAGCGGCTCCTCGACAGGTCCGGTAGTGTAGTCCACTGTGTGGTCTGCCCCCAGGTCCTTCACAAACCGCTCTGCATTCTGGGAGCAGGTAACAGTCACATGGGCTCCCCAAGCTTTTAGCATCTGGACACACATAAAAGTATCAGTTGTTTGTATCATTAAGTGCAGCTACAAATCATATTTTGGGTTATTATAGGGCGCAGAATGTTACCTAATGTTTGAGAAGCAAACAGAATGTATAATTAATGAGACTGAGTGTAACGTCTGTAATATGAGCTGCAGTATTCAGGTCACTGAGCAAGGTGTGTGGCACAGTCTGAAATCTGACAGGCCAAACAGACTTTTTATGACACCGGTGTTTTTGTTTATTTTTACACTGCAGTCACAGAGTATAAATTTAGGTTTCAATTTAGAGCATCACCCATACCTGTATAGCAAATGTCCCGACTCCCCCGGATCCTCCAAGGATCAAAACTCTGGGAGGGAAGAGAAAAAAAAGCAGACCTGTGCAATGAATATGTCATTGTGACATTTTTTTCTTTTGTTGCACAGACTCTCCCTCATTAGGATTCATGTCAGATGCACTCCGGGCTTTAGTGTGTCAAGTTCACGCGGTGCAAGGGAGCGTCAGAGGCGCTGCCAGAGAACCGCAGCCCATCACCCAGAGGCTCATTACAGAGCGGGCTAACAGGGGCTAAGCTTAGAGGGAGCACAGAGTGGAATAATTGGTTAGATCAAAGACAGGGAGCATCTTTGGGGTGGACAGGGATTAACAAGTGGAAACTGTGTGTGTGTGTGTGTGTGCGTGTGTGCGTGCGTGCATGCAGTGGTGTGACAGTGTTGTATCCCTCACCGCTTCTTGGCACAGTTGTCTTTAGTGAGCCCACCGGTGTTGACCAGCGCTGACCAGGCAGTGGTTGCCACGTAGGGAATAGCTGCGGCCTCTGTGTGGCTCAGTGACTTTGGTTTGTGGGACACCTGAGCACAACATACATTTAGAAAAATAGAAAAAAGTTCTAAAATTAGCAAAGCCTCATTACTCTTCAGTTGCACACTTGCTGAGTCATTATGAAAATGCATCAACATGCAAGCACAACTATATTCTATTTAGCTGATGTTAACATACAATCCCAATTCCAAAAGAAACACAAATGCTTGAGGCTCATAGAGGTTTTGGAGCAACATATGCTGTGATCCAGATGATGTTTCTTTTTTTTTTTTTTAGGGACATCCTCATTTATTCCAGCATGACAATAAGCCACATTCTGGACGTATTAACAACAGCACTTTGTAGTAAAAGAGCACGGGTCTTTGACCTGTCTCCCACTGAAAACATGAGGCACATTTTGAAGTGTGTAAAACTTTATTGTGGAGCCTCATGCACACCTTAAAACTTGTTAACGGGTGGAAGGGGGGAAAACATCCATCAAATAAAAAAAGAGAGAATTCCCACACAACAACTTGCAAAAAAAACTCTATCAAGTGAACATTTCGGTTATAGGACCTTCATCCGGTTAAATAACAGAACAAAGAAAAGAAAAGAAAAGAAACTCTTTGTTCTATTATTCATCCTGATGAAGGTCTGACTACTGAAACATTGTTCACTTAATAAAGTTTTTTGCCAGTAATACTACAGTGTGTGGGAATTCTTGCTTTTTCGTATCATGACATGCAAATTCGACAACGGACACAGCTGAACAACTGAAGTTGTATATCAAGCAAAAAAAAAAGGAAAGACTTTTACTTTCAAAACTTCAACGATTAGTGTCCTCAGTTACCAAAAGCTGTCTGTGTATTGGTAAAAGAATAGGGGATGTAACAAAGTGGTGTCCCAACTTTTTTATTAAATTCAGATTGAGTCTATATTTATTTAAAAAAATAAAAATAAAATAAAATAGCTTGAACAATAAATATTTTGTCTTTGTACAGTATTTAATTGAATATAGGTCAAACTTTTATTTCCGTTTTACACAGCGTGCCAACTTTTTTGGGAATTTAGGTTGTATTTGCTTGCTTTAGTGATGTTGACATACCACAAGTCACTTTATGAAGAAAACAGTTTTCACATTCTGATGTTGAAACTTGTCAACGGAAACAAACCACATTCTACAAAAAAAAAGGAAACTGAACTGACAGTAACGAAATTATAAACTTCCACAGAGATAGAAGCTAACCCCTAAACACTATACTGAGAAATGTGCTGCAGCATTAACAACACGCTCAAATCATCAATGTAGTCTGTCAGAGGAACAATACCTCATTGGCACTCAGCACCACAAACTCAGCCAGGCTGCCCTGCTTCCATGGTGGGATGGCTGCCCACACCTGAGGGACACACAGCAACTCTCATTATACAAACACAAACAACTTTGTGTCGACATTTCTGTACAGTCAGTATGATGAGACTGCGCAGTGATGTATCGAATCAAAAGTAGAACGTGTGTATTGTCACACAGTGAGTCAATCTCTATTTTGGTGTCGACTAGAAAAGTCAACATATGTGTGGTTAGAAAAAGCAGAACATGACTTCATGAAGTGTTAAATCTACTCAAAGCTGCACTTTGCTTTCACACAAACACATACACAAGTATAGATATTGAGGTCATTAAACATAAGGTGAAGTAATTCAAGTAATCAAGCAGTTCTCAAGACTGTCCTGGGGGGAATTTCCTCAAATTTGGCATAAATGTCAACTCAGACACAAGGGTGAAGTGATTAGATTTTGGTGTTCATAAGTTAACGGTCACGTTCACGGTGACCTCACATTTATCTCACTTCTGTGATATATCAGGAAAAGCTTGAAGGATATTTCTTCAAATTTGGCACAAACGTCCACTTGGTCTCCAAGCTGAACTGATTTGAATTAAGTGGTCATTGATTCCATATGCTAATTATGACAAATTTCACATAACTGTCTAA
This sequence comes from Plectropomus leopardus, assembly GCF_008729295.1. NCBI lineage: Eukaryota > Metazoa > Chordata > Actinopteri > Perciformes > Serranidae > Plectropomus > Plectropomus leopardus. Next base: position 24,810,465 of record NC_056476.1, on the reverse strand, counting down.
TAGAATAAAATAACAAAGCATTTTTATATCAAAAATGTCAACTTTACTGAGACATATAAACATATGCAAAAAAAACCCCATTTTTAAAATCATAAATCAACATCATAACTCAGAAACAGATGGGGAGACATTAGGACAGATACTGAACTGGTGATACTAAAATTGGGTGTCCACACCTTGAAACGGTGCTGATTGTACAGATCTTCTGCGTTGCCGGTGTGAAGGTGTGTGTGAAGCATCCATGTTTAAACATTTATAGCTTCTTTGCAGCAGCATCCATTATTGAAGCATTATAAGTGTCTAGTTGCTTGAAAAATGTATCAAGAAATTTTAGTTTTGATTATTTCCTATTGACTTTTGTCAGTACAGTGACTAAATGCAGCTCTGCAAAGCATTGTGTTTCTTTCATATATTACTTATTAAAAATACTCTAAGTTAGGAAACAAGCTAATAACAGAAAGTTGAATCCAAGCCCGTTCTACCACAATGCGCTGAGATATGAAAAAAGACACGGGTCATGTCACGTTTTTTAGGCAGGTGGAGATGATGGTGCATAATCCTGGTAGATGAATCATTGTGACAAAGCGTGCACTGCTGCCAAGAATGGACAAACTAGGTCATCGGCTGTGCTCACATACACTGTGGTGATGATGCTCAGTTGGCATTATGGAGCCTAATGTTCGCCAAGAAAACATACTATCCCACCATCAGCTGCTTGCACTATGGACTTGCTTACACTGACTTTACCATCAGCTTTCGGAATCAGATATCAGGATCAATTATGTGTTTTCACTGTTTGATTAGTGTGTCTTATTTATTCTTGTCTTTCAGTAAGGGGCTTTCACACACTGTCACCACAGCTGTTTTTGTTTACAGCACCATGACTTCACACTCATACTTTATTCATACATGACTCACTGTGCGGAGGAACAAGTTGTTTCCGTTAACAGGAGGTCTACCTGTATAATGAAGCGGTTGCTAAACCTACATTAACACATCTCTGTCTTCTGCTATTACCTCATCCCTTTCCCTGAAGTACTTCACATCCAGGCCGCACTCCATGATGACCCCCGACACATCCCTCCCCAGGATGAGAGGGAACTCACTGCCCGACTGTTTGATATTCAGAGGGTCTCTCTTCATAGACATTGTTGCAGCACCATAGCCACCTGACAGGGAGAAAGTTTGTGGTTGCAGATCATTTGGGATAATTGGCTGTAACAAAATAAAAAATGTTGATGTTCAACTATACTTTTGGGGGCAACTAAATAAGGGTTGGATTAGGGTTTCATTTTTATTGATGTTGATACCATAATCAAAATAATTATCGACCATTATTGATACCATTATCGAGAGTTAATATTGACACCATTATTGTTATTGATACCATTATCAATCAATACTACTATCGCTACTTTTCTATTATTTGGTGGAAAAACAATGCAAAAATAAATTTTTAACGGAACTGGTTTAACTGTCATTTTCAGTTATGTTTTTAGTGATTAGGAAATAAATTGTATTTTTGTAATTTAAATAATTACTTTGAAAAATTTTGGCATCAGTAGTTTTAATTAAGTATTAAAATTGGATTAGAGCCAAGGCAACTGTATTATTCAAGTTTATCATCAAGAACTAAATTGTCTTTTTAAAAAAAAACTAAATTTGTCTTAAATTGTCCGGATGTTACATTTGAACACATCATGATGACGTTTTATTTACCTGTGCCTTAAAGTCACTATATAACATTACTGAAGTATTAGACACTTTGCGATATTCCGAGGATTGCGATATAATACATATTATATATATTATCATAGCTTCTTTAATCTGTTTCAGTTATCTTTTTTATAAAATTAATATTTTTTCATTAATCTTTTTTAAGTTATGTCCCCAAATAAAAACTTTTTTTTAACATCTGTTAATCAAACAAGATACGTTTTTAGTATGTTTATGTCACTTCAATCATTTTTAATGCAGCACAATGTATCTCACAAACTGAAAAGCAATTAATTTTATTATTGTTGCAGGCTAGAAAAGTTTTAATTTACACTTCAAAATCGATACTTGGTTTCCGTGTGTCGATACAATATTGCTATGCAAAAATATTGTGAAACTCTGGGCCTACTGCTAGATAGACTAACCAAGAAAGAAAAAAAGGACAAGATTGGACACAAAATTCATTCTCCAGTTGGTTTAAGAGTATGCAGTAGTGTCAGAATCTACATTAAGAACAAGTAACACAGCTTCTAACTATTTTTTTTATCAGCCAATATGTTTTTCTAAATTCATAGCCTAATTATTTTATGTAGTGTTACAAAATATAGAAAAAAAACATAAAAACATTCCTAAAGCCCATGGTGTTTTAGTCAGTGCAGTCACAGGCCCTGAAATCAGATTGAGAACATTAAAGACTATTGCTGTTAGATTGGTAGGTGACAGGTTTATGAGCCACCACATTATCCAGCACATTTGAGAATAACAGGAAGGTTAGAGACTTCTTTATACTTTCAAATCTGATTTAAGCACCATGGCAGTCTTAAAACTAGCACTAAACAATATAAAAACGAGAACTGTGGGTTCTAGAGTTAGTCACAATTATTTAAAACGGTCTCTCTGATCAGGGGTTACGGAGGCAGGAAGTATGTAAGCCAGCTAACGCCTGTTTGGGCAATGTTTTCAAGAAATTTGTGAGAGCAAAACAGGGTCTTCAGAGTAAACTGAGACTCAAAGCACTTAATTTAATCTAATATCATCTATTCAAAAACAAAAACAGAAGTTATTGAGTTAAGTCATTGACCTTAACCATGGCAGCCTGGGGAAGATCTCTTTTGAGTATGTTAAGCAATTGTATCATTAAAAGCTAGGATTGTGTTGACTGATTATGCAAAAAAAAAAATGTTGCATGGCAGTTTAGACGGAGAAGACAAAGGTTAGGCAAGACAGGCTTTGTGTTGTCGTGTAGTCATCACTTGGCAATATGACGACAAACATGCATGTAAGGTAGGCACACATTACACTCTCCAATATAGTCAAAGTGTACATACAGCTTGTGAAACTTAAATTTCCACTCAGCAACATCCTGTCAGTGTTGCTGCCCCTCTCTGTCCTCCACCACACTAACCCACCATCCTCTTCAAGACTGCGGCGGTATAACGAGTGCTGGCTGTGTTGGTGATGAATGATGGGCTGTGTGATTCATTTTAAGCAAAATAAAACCACAGACAACATCAGCGTCTAACTCTGTATGCTCATTGTTTAGTATTTGTTTTACTCACTAGGAAGGAAATGCATCAGATAAAACCATCAAGCTTGAATATGCAGTCGCATTTCAAATGTGGATTTATTTGGTGAATTCATTGCCATTACGGCATGGCTGCAGTCATAGTGTCTGTATTGAAGGGCCAAAACCTGCTGGAGGACTCCCCCCACTTCCCAGAATTAAAAAAAAAAGAAAACATTTATTATTCATCATAAGCAAGTATTGCTAGTATTGCTATATAGTATACTGTGCCAATATGCAGTAAGTAAAGCCATCACAGTCCGCAGAAATTACAAGTAACATAAATGTACTTAAATAGACTTCACATAGGCTACCAAACAAATAACGTAATAAAAACACCATAATATTAGTTGAATACTCCTGTAAGCACCATTGTTGGTTGCTGTGTGAAGGCGTGGCTAACAGCTGCTGGTAACATAACTGCAATAGCTAACATTAGCAACGGATGATTTGCACCATAGACTATTTAAATAATTGACGTAGCTACTGTGACATCACCGATATGCTTGTGTGCTGCTGTTTTTGAAGCCTTCAGTGTGGCATTTCAGTCGTTGCCATCTTGGTTTTTTGGAGCCAGAAGTGACTAATCTCTGGATGAGAGGGTGTTTTTTGTACCAGGCTGTAAATAGGTTTATAATATGTGTTGTACGTTTGGCATTTTAACATGGGGGTCTTTTGGGATTAAGTCTGTTTTGGAGCCAGGCTCAAGTGGCCATTCGAGGAACTGCAGTTTTGGCTGCTTGATTGGCACTCCTGTCTTATCTCATTTTATCTTAAGTTTGACCGAAAAATCACACATTATCATTATAGTTACTTTTTTTCTTATCCTGACTAAAGAAGTGTTGTAATTGGCACATATTTTAAATAACAAGTTCCCCAGTTTCCTAGCTAATGAAAAGAATGTTATTTAGCTAGCTACTGATTTTTAATTAATCACCATTGTATTCATAAAGTTATTGTTTTCATTTACAAAACTATCACAATCAATAGTGATATAGCCTTTTGTTTTTCTTTTTTTAAATGAACATATGGAGTGGGTGGGGGGCATTTTGAGGGATGTGGCCCCCACAAGTACATTACAGTTACTGCCATGCATATAGTCAACAGTTAAGTCTCTAACACGTTTCTTAATCTCAGTCTGCAGGTTAAAATCTCATGTCACTCACCTCTCATGCTCACATCAAGTGGGTTCAATGCTGCTGCGGACACTTTGACAATGACTTCATTGGGGTAGTTGATGATGGGGAAACTGGCGTTTTTGGTGTACCGCAACACGTCATTGCTTCCGTATTTATCAATGACCCAGGCAGGCATGATGGTCCTGCAGCTCTTGGTGGTACTGAACAGTCTCATCTGTCTGCCATGTCTGCAAACTGACGTGTTCACACTTAAAGTGCTGTGGTGAAACAACCACCTACCGTACACTAAGTGCCTACAGGAACTCATCTTTTAACTCTTAACAGCAACTGTAGTGTGTAACTGTAGATTAGCAGTGCTTTAAATCCCCGTTATCTACCTGCACGACAAAATGACCGTAAATCACTAACTAAAGTTCTTCATAAACCACGATTACATTCTGACTATAAACGTGTTTCTCTTACATAAACATGTCTAATTTGCGATTTCGATAAGTGCAATAATCCCAAAGTTTATCATAATTTCACATCAACGTCCTCTTCCTGAACGTGCCCCTTCCTCGACCGGTGTCTCGCGCAGCGCTCGGTCTCTCCACCAATCACAGCGCGTGTTCCTCAGCACTCGTCCAATCACAGAGAGCGCTGTTGGACGTTGACTATTGAAACAAACATGGCAGCCTGCTAGGGCTGCACACCGTGCAAAGGTTGTTGTTAATGTGAGAGGTTGTCGCCAAAGAACTGGAAACATGCTCAGCCTGACAATAAGGGAGGTAAGTGCGACTGTTCGCTTGTTTTTCGAGCTTACTTTTTCGTGTCTGTTTCGCGCTTTTAGCTGCATGTTTGACGTTTTTTTTTACTGTCAGTTCATAGCTAGCTCAGGTGACATCTGCAGAGTTTGTGATGCTTTTGCTTCCTAATGTGCCTCAGCAGCTAAATAATGCTGTCATTACATAGTTTAATATGGTTTTACAGGGTGTGCTTTCTGCTTCGTGAAATGAATTGTATTACGTAGTTGTATGAGTATTGTAAATTAAAAGATTTAGCTACTGAACTGCTAACTGTCTTATTTTACTCTGTGAAGGTGCTAACGAAATTTAAGTGCACTTAACAGTCCCCGAAACAAATAAAAAATTATTTCTTACATAGGTGTTGATAAAGCATAGAGCTTAGAGAACTTTTGGGAAAAGAAGACAAAAAATTATACATCAAGGATCATTTTAAATAATTAGATTTTTTTTTAGAAAAGTATATTAAGTCAGACATCCTGCTTAAAAAAAGACAAATGACAAACTAAAAAAAAAGAATATAAAGGAGAAAACATTTTAAAATTAAGTAGCAGACATGGCCAAATAATTGGTTATAATTATTCATGCTAGATAAACTTTTAGTAGTATTTACATGTTCCAGAGACTGCATTAGTGTAGGAAAAAAAACTTTAAAACATTACATTTTTAAAACAACAAATTTAGATTTGTGTCTTTGAGATCTACTAAGCAGGATCTTGGGGCTATCATGAAATCCAGTGAATTAGCATTGCCTTAAAAATAAACAATAACATCTTGAAAGGGAGATTTCATTATGCAGAAAGACCCCATTCAAATTGTTATGTTTATCGTGAATAAATTATTGAATTATGACTTATGCATTAACATGTTAGCAGGATTTATATGCTGTCAAGGTATGGCTATTTTTAAACACTGTATGCACAATTGGGTGGTGTAATCTGGGGCAGTGCATCATATTTATTGTATGCAAAATCTTTATTTGCAACATAATTTGTTACAAACTGTCAGATACATATATTGGACTAAAAAGTACAACTTGGATGTCTGAAGCAGAAGTATTAAGCAGGGTAAATGTGAATACTCAAAATTGTGCTTATTACAGCATAAAGCCTATATAATGGAGGACATTTAAAGATAAAAAGTAAAAAAAAAACAAAAAAAAACACAGGTGTAAACAACAAAATTAATGATGGCTGAATTCCATGTAGCTGCTTTCAGGTTTCTGGTGTTTTGCATGCTGGCTAACTGTCGCACATTTATGACTGTTATTAGTAACACCTTGTTTTTCCTCATGTGACAAAGCAAAATGTAAAATCACTGAGTGACATTCCACCTCTGGTATTTCCTCATTCTTCTTTAGGTATCTTTGGCGCTCAGGGAGGGAAGAATCTCCCCGACAGAGCTCTGTAGGAAGTGTCTGAACCGCATCAAGAAAACAAAACATCTTAACGCGTACATCACTGTGACAGAGGAGTTGGCACTGAAGCAGGCTCAAGAAGCAGAAACCCGACTGCTGCAAGGTGAGGTGCACGTGAGTGTGTATTTCTGTTTATTTTGAGTAAAGTCATAGGTGTTACTAATCTTGTTTTTTTCACCAGGAAACCCAAAAGGTCTTCTGGATGGAATTCCCTTTGCGGTCAAGGACAACTTCTGCACAGAAAAGATCAAGACAACATGTGCCTCCAGGATGCTGAAAGGTTTGTGTGAACCTCAGTCAGTGTTACTATGTCTTATATTTAACGATGATAACTTAATGTTACTTGCGTTACAGATTACACTCCACCCTACAATGCTACAGTGGTCCAGAAGCTTTTTGACCAAGGGGCTGTTCTCATGGGGAAGACAAACATGGATGAGTTTGCTATGGGGTGAGGCCACTCTTATAAATGTCAATGGCTGTGTATAAGTAAAGATGTTTTTTGCTAGATGTTGATTGATAGTTATCACTGTATGATTTTTACTAAATGTTTATTTGTCACGCAGGTCGGGCAGTGCTGATGGAGCTTTCGGTCCGGTGAGAAACCCCTGGAGCTATGCTGCTCCCTACAGAGAGCAGACGGGGGCAGCGCCAGACTCGGACTGGGTCATCACTGGAGGAAGTTCAGGAGGAAGTGCTGCGGCTGTGGCCTCACTCACCAGCTACCTGTGAGGGAACACACTCACCTTCACTGGCTCAGGAAAACTGTTCCAAATAGGCAAATATGTTGCAAAGTAACACAAATGGAATGATTTGATTCAAAATGTTTTTTTTTTTCTCTCTGATTAAAATGTCCTGTGTTTGTAATGTCGCGGCAGGGCTTTGGGTTCAGACACAGGTGGTTCTACTCGTAACCCTGGAGCACTGTGTGGTGTTGTGGCCCTGAAGCCCACTTACGGTCTGCTGTCCAGACACGGTCTCATCCCCTTGGTCAACTCCCTGGACGTCCCCGGCATTATGACCCGCAGTGTCAACGATGCAGCCACCGTCTTAGGTAGGAAACTATTGATGACCTTTTGTTAGACGAAAGTTAAGCATGTGAGCTCCTGAAGATGGACATTCTATATTTCCAACTTTTTCTTTCTAGGGCACACTCCTCGCTTACACAGGTGTTTTAAAAAGTCTTAAATGGAATTTGACTTAAGCTGCAGGAACCCTGAATATAGTGGAACAGTATTTATGCGTAAACATACAAAATCCTGTAAGCAAGGTTTGTGACGCTTCACAAAGGAGAAAACGGCACACGCTCCAATGATGTAACAGCCCAAAACTCGAAAATTGACTTTATTTTTAATTTGTATCCTGGAAGAAGTTTTTACAAATGGTTCATTTCCAGTGACCTTAAACACCATTACACACCAAAACACATTTAAAAACAGCTACACTTTTATATATACCCATGTACTTGTGGACCAGGCCTAAGAAAGGCCTTTAATGACTTACCTTGTTAAATAAGAAAATAAAATAAAACTAGAATCTTATGATGAACTTCCCTTGTTTTGGTCCCCTGGCCAGTTTGGTCAAAATGCCTGCCAGTTCACTTGTAAGTATCAATTAATGCATAGTAAATGTTGCAGATTACCACCTCAGGAGGTGTGATGGGACCAATTAATAAAATTTCCATACCCAGCAGTCATGACACAGGACAGGGTTTTTAGCTGGCATGGGAGAGTTTTTACATCGAATCCACAGTTAACTAATACATTCAAAAATTAAAACAATGTAGTCATTTTATCATCTTTACCCCCAACATCCAGTTAGGGTTAGGGTTAGGGTTAACCCTAACCCTAACCCTAACCCAGTTTACATGTATGCCTACCCAAATACCAAAAGAAATACTGATATTAAAATATTAAAGTGGAGTTTTGACCAATAGTAATGCTATGGAGCCATGGTTACCAGTGGCTGCGGATCTTGTTTGCAATAGGAACAGGATAAGCACAATCCTGCCAATTCTCATGTTAGAAAAGTAGCATTTTTCACAAAGAATGCATGTAATAGGATTGTTAGACCTCAAGGATACGCACAGTGTGTTTCTGTGAGAAACATTTACTTTATATTTGCGTCCACAAAATATAAAAATCTCCACAGGGCACCTTTGAATATATGTGAAAATGAATCAGGACAGCAGTTCTGCATGGTTGTGCATTTTTCATACTGCAATCAAATGATGGACCTAACATTGGTTTTGGTTTCTATTATTCACAGGTATACTCCAAGGCCTTGATACAAGAGACTCAACAACAGTTCCTGCTCCCTCATCCCTGACAGAGCTACCTGAATTCTTTGATGTCAAAAACATCTGTGTAGGCATCCCTAAGGTGAGTATAGCTCTGAATTAAAATCAGTATCTCCTTTGTCTCATCTCAGAATCACTGTCAGCTTTTTAACCTGAGCATGTCAAGGCTGTCAGCTGACACTTGAAAAAGATATTACAAATCTCATTTAAATTTAAGATGTTTGTAATTAAGGGCAGAGTACTGAAATCCTCAGGCTATCAGAAATAAAACTTGTGATGTGGAACAGACTTGTTGTGTGTATACAACTCGAATTATAACACAATATCTGGTGAGAATGAAGTGGATGCAAGGTCACAGTGAGAGCACTTAAATATAATTAATTAATTGTTCAGTGCAATTGAACATTTTTGCTGAATTTTAAGAATTGCCCTCAATGTGTATTTGAGATATCGCCTTCACAAGAGTGATCAGATGCATCACCGTGATCTTTGACCACCAAAATCTAATCAGTTCGCCATTGAGTCCAAGTACACGTTTGTGCCAAATTGAAAGAAATTCCATCAAGGTGTTCTTAAGATATCACATTTACATGAATAAGACAGACGAGGTCACAGTAACCTTGACCTTTTGACCTTTGACCATCAAAATCCAATTAGTTCATCATGCAGTCAGGTGGATGTTTGTGCCAAATTTAAATAAATTCCCTTCTCTTTATGTTCTTCAAGGCATATCTATATTATACTATGTGTTGTCTTTGTCTTCGATTGTGACAAAAAGCTTTTTTGTTATTTGTCTGTTGATTTTTAATGAAAACTATGGATCCATTCTGTGTATATAAAGATGGTCCTGATGTAAAACTTTTCACATAATATCTGTGAACACAAATGCATACATTCCCTAAAGCAGCTTATCTTTCCTGTCTCTTAATGTATGTCAGGAGTACCACGCCCCGGGGCTGTCTGAGGAGACTCTAGCGCAGTGGAGTCGTGTTGCGGACATGTTTGAGAGGGCGGGGGCGCAGGTGAAGCAAGTATCCCTCCCCCACACCCAGCACTCCATTGTGTGCTACTACGTCCTGTGCTGCGCCGAGGTGGCGTCTAACATGGCCCGTTTTGACGGCCTAGAATACGGTATGAGCCTGTAAAAAATATACAAAGAGGTTGAGTCCACCAAAACGTTGACACACACACACACACACACACACATACACATATCTGTATACAGTTTCTGCTAGATGTCTTTCTTTCGCCTCTTGTCCTGCATACCTATCAAACTGAACGCTTGTTTTATCCCCTTTTAATTCCCTTTGTTTTTGTTTACTTGTTTTCTTTATGTTCTACTCTGTCTGTACTTTAATTTTCTGTATTTTTGTCACTTTTTATAATTTCTTTTGTCTGTTTGTATGTCCCTGCACTCGCCTTCACTTGTTCTGTTATCACTGCATTTCAGTTAAAAAAAAGTAATAATAATGATAAATAAATAATTAATTAAATACATTAGTGAAATACTCAAACAGTAGGTAAGAGGTAAATAGGATAACATCATAAAGTAAAATGATAAATAAATATGTTGAAAATAATAAAATGGTATATTAAATAGTGAAACAGTTAAACAGACTAAAATATCTAAATAAATAGGTAAAATTCTCTGATGCTTGGATATTCCATATCATAGCAACCAGATGCATGGTGTTTCCTGATGAGCTCCTGATGTTTTTAGCTGAAAAAAAACCCCATTTCAGTGCAGTGTGGAGCATTTAACATTAGGTGCCAAATCACACACAAGATTTCACCAAAAATCTGTTGGATTATTAAACAGAAATGCTATTCATTTTCATCCCTCTTCTGTCAGGCCATCGTAGCAAGGTGGACAGCTCGACGGAGGCCATGTATGCCACAAGCCGGCACGAGGGCTTCAACGATGTAGTGAGAGGGAGAATAATGCCTGGGAACTACTTTCTGCTCAAGCAGTAAGACAACAAGCTTGGACCTGTTTGCATCCCTGTGATTCATGAACCATGCACCGGTGTAGAGCGCACAGTGTGCCACTTTATTGTTTTTTCTTTTGCTTGACCGTTTTGTCATGTGGTTATTTTTCAAGTTGTCTTTCATGAAATATATCAGAGATTAAAAGTGGAGCTTTAATATTTCCTAAACAGCACGAATTAACTGTGGGCATCCTCCCCCTCAGGAACTACCAGCACTACTTCGTAAAGGCTCAGAAAGTCCGCCGGCTGATTGCAGACGATTTCAAACGTGTGTTCAGCTCAGGTGTTGATGTGCTGCTCACGCCCACCACTCTGACTGATGCAGCCCGTTACTCCGACTTCACACAGGAAGACAACCGTACACGCAGCGTGCAGGAAGATGTCTTCACCCAGCCTGCCAACATGGCAGGTACAGAAAGGAGGAAAAAAAAAAGAGACCTTTAGGCAGAATTGCTCATAGGAAGTGTGGGAGGATTCAGGAACTTATATATTCTGCACGCATGGATACACACAAAATGTATACACCCACACACTCAAAAAAAAGTTCATTCAAAACTACCTTTCTTTAGTTAATGCTTCTTTTTTTTCATCCTGTAACAAAGGCACATCAGAGCAGACATGTCACAGTGAAATTAAAAGGAGGAAATGAGTATTTCACTTCTCTTTTTTCTTTGTTCTTCTCTGATGGCAAAAAAAAAGTAATTCCCTTGTCAATACATCTTTTTTTTAGCTTAGATTTAAGTGTCCCTCAGAGTCGTAAAGGAGTGTGTTTACCTTCAGTTAGACTTTTATCACTCTCTCAACTAACCTTTAACTAACCTTGAGATCCTTATCATTGCCTTTCCCTCAATTTACCTTCAACGCTATCTATCTTCACCCTTAGGTCTCCCTGCTGTTTCCGTGCCAACTGCTTTATCAAGACAGGGCCTTCCCATTGGTTTACAGCTCATAGGCCCCGCCCTCCAAGACAAGAAGTTGCTCAGTGTTGCTCAATGGATCGAGCAGAAGGTCGGGTTTCCCTCCATCAGTGACTATGGAGACTCCAGCCAGAGCAGGAATGACACAGGAATGACCAAAAGAGAGCAGACTTCAGCTGTGTGAGGACAACTGTGGACACAAGAGACTGACTGTTGACAAAGACACATAACAGACTAAAGGTGTAACTATGATGGACATACTCGACTTGTAAGAAGCCTTTAATAGATATCTTATTCGGAGTTTTGGCCATCAGACAGTGCTAAAGCTTAATTAATTAATTAATTTCCTTGATGGAATGAAACATAAGGATAAACTCACTGTTTTACTATGTGCACCACATTATAGGTGCAGAGATATTGTGTTTACCAGCTGCTGTATTTCTTGCTTGGAGGTAGTGCCATTAAATATAAGCACGTTGGGTAATTTATGGATAGAGTGATATTCATTAATATATCATTTCTTGGTTGTCTGTCCAACTCATTCTCATGAATGTGATATTTCAAGAACACCTTGAATATCTTCATATTTGGCCCAAGCGTTCATTTGGACTAAAGGACAAAGAGATTAGATTTTGGTGTTCAAAGGTCAAGGTCACTGTGACCTTGCATTCATGTCACTCTTATTAATGTGTTATCTCAGGAATACTTTGAGGGAATTTCTTCAAATTTGGCACAAACACCCACTTTGAGTCACAGGTGAACTGATAAGATTTTGATGGTAGAAGGTCAAGGTCACCGTGAACCCATCTGTCTCATTCTCATGAATGCAGCATCTCAAAAATGCCTTGAGGGAGTTTCCCCAGATTTGGCACAAACGTCTAGTTGGACTAAAAAATGAATTTAATTGAATTTGGTGGTCAAAGGTCACTGTAACACTACAAAACATGTTCTTGGCCAAAACTCAAGAATTCCTATGCTAAGTATGACAAATGTTCACACAAATGATTAATAGGATAAAATGATAAAGTGATGTCATTTTATATCTTAAAAGGTCAGTTCCACTGTGACATCATAATGTTCTGCCAAAATAATTTCCTGTCCATTAATCAACTTTTAAAAAAAATATGCGTGGTTCTATGGATGACAGTCAGTCTGTCCACCACTTTGATTCAGAATGAAATATTTCCTAAATTATTAGCTGGATTGCTATTTTAGACATTTGATTTTTCCTCCTGCACTTCCATGGGGTTCACATTTTTTATTTTGATTTTAATTTGTTTTAGGACCAAATGCCTGCTAAAGTATTTACATTCCCATCAGGTGTTAAGTGTTAGTTTGAAAATCTTAGCATGCTAAATTGAGAAGATCTCCAAATATCTCCGCAAACATTTTTTAAATTTGTTTAATATCAAATGCATCTTCTGAATCAAGTGTGAAAGTGGAGAAAGAAATTTTGCAGAAGAGTTGGGTAACAACTTTGCATGACCAAACCACCATTTTGGCTCAAGCAGACACTTTCCCTGAAATACTTAGACTGTCCACATTTAAGTGCTGGAATCAGCTCAAGTGAAATCAGTCCATGCAGCCAATTACAGCACTGGAAACTGTCCTGAACTGAGGCGCTCCACTGAGTGCTTACAGAGTCTCAATTGACTCCAGCTCCACATAATCCTGCACCATTTCTCTGCAAGTGGAAATCTGGCTGTCTTTGTTACATTCATGATTAAGACTTTTCAAAAAGTGCACAACATGGAACGATTTTTTTTTTTTTACAAATAAGGATCTTGTGTATCAAAATCTTCTGTGCAAAAGGCATACAACTAAAATAGTGTTTTCATGATTGCTGGACCTTTGATGGGTTGACAAATGATGCTTCATTTTTCAGTTTAGAGGTTTGCATGCTTGTCACGTAACCTCTGCTGAAAAAAAACTGAAATTGCATCTCCCTGTTTTCTGCTGTGACCAGGCATGTGTGTCTTCCTCTATTTTCTTCAACTATATAAGTTTATACTTTAATAGGCTTCTACTCTACCTATAGGCCTGTGTATTTTTATTTATTGAACTGATAAGTGTTTCAATATAGTTTTCCAAAATGTCAAGCAAACAATGCAACAGTCTTACTTCCTTCTGTATTCTGTAGAACAGTTTTGACATTTTAATTTTCTTACCTAATATCACATCACTTAAATGAAGCACATCATTCTTAGTGAAAAATGTGCATAGCAAAAGAAATGTTTAGTTTTAGATTTTGTCCTACAAATTAATCTTAATCAAGAAAGAATTAGTAATAAATGATTGTATTATTTAAAAAAAATACTTTGTAAGGTGAAATATATTTACTGCACTGGCAGTTTTTTTTCACTTTCTCAAAAGTTTCCAGACTACAATGACCTTACAACAAGGAGAAAGGCTATTTGTAGCATGGTTTTATTTAAGATCAGGTCCAACATTCCCTAATTTTATTATAGTGCCCAGGAATCCCCAAATCCCAGCTCACTGTTGCTACAATTAGCATGCAGCTAACATACTTGCTAAATTTAGTATTAAACCCATTCATCAGTTGAAAAGAGGACATCTCAGTCTGAGAACAACACAAAGCATCTATTTTTGACTCTAACCAGTCATGGCCACATTAAGGCCAGATTAGGATTAAGAGGCTAGTTAGAGCATGTGGCTTTCTGTAGGTGCGTTAGTAAATAAGAGCTTCATTTAGGACTGGTTTGACATTTTTGGAACTTCACTTGCTTACATATTTGGACTTCAGAGCCAGCTCTTTCCACCTGCTTTTAGTCTTAAAGGGTTATTCAAAAGCAGCAGACTATTATTGCTATTTGTGTGTGTTAACATTTGAACTTCTCTGTTCTTGTTGTGATAGCTGGGCTGGCATGTGAATCCCCCCCATGTTACCACTGTTAACTCTGTTAGCACTGTTGCCATTGTTAGCACTCTGTGTGATGTTAGCACCATTAGCTGCTACCTACTGGCTCAGCCACCTGCATTCTGAGAGCCTTGTGCAGACAATCCAGGCTCAGACTCTGAATCCTAGATATACCCTGAAAGTTGCATACAGCTCATTTAAAGCTTCTGCCCAGTGAATTGGAATATGGAATCTTAAATTGAACGGTTTTGCACTTGTGTTGCATCTTTCTTGTCTTTTGACCAATGGAAGCACTTCCATATTACTTGTCACAATCACCCATTCTCACACTGGTGATCGAGGCAACCATAACCGCTACTTAGTTTAGCATTCACATGCACTCACACAGCAGTGTCAAGTATTTTTGATTCAGTAGGTGGGTTTCCATTACAGATTTGCACAAAACCTAAGTGATAGTTTCAAAGTGTTGATAAAACACAATTGCGAAAGGACTGTGTTTACATTGAGTGATGTTATGCGACTTCTCTTGCGATTTTGTACAACTTCTCCTCATGAGATAACATTCCAAGAAGCATGGTGGTGGATGTTCAAAACATTAGCAGGTTTATTTCTATTGTAGCCACCGCACTAGCTGTTATTATTCCCAATCGAAGGCGGCATAGGCGTGTTACATGAGCGATAATGGAAAGGCGAGCCCCTTATATGGCACTGATTTCTGGGAGGTGATAGGACAGGATTTCAAAGAGGAATTGGTGATTCAAAACTTCTGAATGATCCGCTCAACTTTTGAAGAGTTATGCAATGCAGTAACACTTCTTGCAGCGCCTGCTGTACCATGCCTGAGGGAGCCAGTTCCTTTTGACAAGTACATAGTCATAGCATCATGTGACCTATAAAAGCTAAAACAAAGTGTTTCCATTGCAGTTTTGCAAAATATGGCCTCTTTGGATTGCCTTACCACCTCATGCGAGCGCAAAAAACATTTTTTGTGAAACTAATGTGTTTCCTTTAGGAGTATTTTATATTTGCAGTTTCAATTTGAGCAATTTAAGGATTAACGTAAACCCAGCCAATATCTTGCCCATGGATACTTTTACATGTGGACTGAAGGAGCTGGAGATTGTACCGCCGATCTTCCGATCAGTGGATGGACCTGCTCTAGGCCTATCTCCTGGCCACAGCTGCAGTAGATGTAGCTCCTGCTCCTCTGTGACAAAGCAATACATGCCACTGCTCGAAGTCATTCTAGATAAACACAACATAGAAGAAAAAAAATGTCAACATGGGTTTTCAGTAAACAAATTTGTGAAAACGGATGTGGTCACTGAAATATACTGTAGAGCATGAAGTCACACATATTAAGCTACCCTTGTTTTAATAATTCACACAGGAGAACACAGAGAGCCCATGCTGGCTTCTTGTTTCCTTTGACATTCTCCTCTCCGGATGTGCGGATTTGCGTGGTATCTCCCTCTCCCCTCTTTCATCCTTGCTCTGTCCCTCCCACCTGCACGGCTCTTTCCAGAACCTCTCATTTGATCCCGTGCTTCATGTTCACTACCCAAATGTCGCCATCGCTCACGGTTGACAGAGAAGGACGTGCTAATGAAATCTTAGCAAAGAACAGGCTTCTCACACACACTCACATAAGCCATGTGTCTTCCACAGACATCTTTCTGGCACAACGTCATAAGAGCGTCCCTATAAATGCCTCTAATCTAATAAAATGTCTACTGATTGTGAAGAATATCACAGCTCAGAGTATGAATATACTGTAAAATCCTCACACTGTGCTTAGTGCAAAAGGAAGTGTTAGATATGACACACACACACACACACACACAAAGACAAAGGCCATCTCTGTTGCAAAGTTTATCTTAATATGTTTTTACTGTTTTGAGAGGGTGAATATGAATTTCAAAGAACAAGTCTTGTTTTTCTTGGAGGTACTGTGGAAAAACAAGCAACAATCTGCATATGTGTGTGTGTGTGTGTGTGTGTGTGTGTGTGTGTGTGTGTGTGTGTGTGTGTGTGTGTGTGTGTGTGTGTGAGTGTGTGTGCGTAGCTGTTCTTTAAATCATAGGATTAGTGACACAGCTGGGCTCTGCCAGGTGAAAGGATCTCCCAAATGCGGGGGTTCCTTCACCTCGCTGTACCCTCCACAGATTAGCTTCTTGGATATAGCTCAATGTCAAACATCATCGTGTGTGTCTATTTGTGTAAGCTCTGTGATGGACTAGTGACCTGTCCATACCAGTGGCCAGTGCATGCTTGAGTAGCATCCAGTTCTTTGCGAGGAAGGATATCTGGATAGAGACTTTCTTTATGCTTCTAACAAAAGACAAGTAATATCAGTAGCATAACTTTACAAAACTGGTTTATGCAACAAGCCACTGCCCTCACTCACCTTTATAGACAAATGGTATTAGATTACAGCAATTGAGCTGCATACATTTTGAATATGCTGCTGCTAAGGCCATGTTTGACAATGGCTCCCAGCGATATTGTAAAGATCTGAATCGCTGATTTGACTGAAATCGCTTATGTATGTAGGGGAATTCAAAACAGAAATGTATATGCCCAGTTTACCTGAATTTACAGGCTTTCACTGCATGCAAATTCTTAACAAACAGACAACGTTGAAACTCTGTTGCTCTTGAACCATGTCGCATTTCAAACAGTTTTTCATAATGAGTTTTGAGGGACAAAGTCAAGTCCAGCAAATGTAGCTTGGTCAGTTTTTGTCAGTGTCACAGATTTTCATTTGGGGCTTTGTATAAAAGGGTGTTTTCTGCTGGTTCTGCAGTCAGTCCACTCTTCAGATGCACATCATTGAACTCAACAAAGATGATAGTGGCTTTTCTAAGTTGTTGTGGTTTTAAGGTGCTAGCATGAACTCCAAATTCCACAGTGATTCACTTCAGAGTTCACTGAAAGTCAAACAAACAGAAAGACTACGAGCATCAACTGCTGGTATATTTTCCAGACATAAAAATTAAAGTTTTAGTTGCAGTTTATAAAGGGTTTTGGTTGTAGTTTCAACAGTGAGCAAAATACGGTATTTCTTATGACACAATATTTCTGTGAATGCATAAAAGATGAAAATGATACTTTGTATCTTACAGGCTGTGTACACACAAAACAGCATTTCCTCCTGCTGCAGATGCAGGGTAGGCTTGTAGGCTGCATGCTATGTCTGGTTATCCAATGAACAGTGTGAAAGTAATCAGAAACATCTTTATTGGCCAAGTATGCTTACATAAAAAAGGCCTTTGACTTCAGTTAGCTTTGCTCTCAATGTACAGGAAATTAAACATTAAATATAAAAGGAAAAGAACAAAGGGAATAAGAAAATAAAAATGGATAAAAACAGAAAAATGTAGTTTTAAATGTACATATGTACAAGCCCCAATTAAACAATTTTAGCTAATATATACTATAATATAACACTAAAAGAAAGAACTATGTTTTGCAGTGGTACTGTTGCTCATGTGAATTTATCTGTCTGCTTTTCTTACTTCCATTTTTCTTCTCATGCACCAAGCTGATAAGCCAATCAGAATGATTGTTAAGTTGGTCCAAAAAAAGCCAGCAAATACCAGTGGTGTAGGATACAGCTTCAACACAAGGCTGACAGACACTCTCAGATGATTATTAGTCTTTGTGCTAAGCTAAGCTAACCAGCTGCAGACTGTAGCTTTTTGCCTTGACAGTGCAGGCATGAGAGTGATATCAATCCTTACATCTCACTTTGTAGCAAATGCTTATGCATGTGTGATGGCATTTTCAGATATGCAATATGTAACAATGCTGGTTTCATATATCGGTTCATCTGCACTTTATCTAGCACCTGGTGCTTTTACACGGCATGTGGATCAGCATCTCATGATAATCTGAGGTTGAAGCTATTGCATGGTGAATGTGAGGAGCCCATAGTCATGCATTGAAAGCAGGCTGCAAAAAGCTCTTTCACAACAGACTGCATACTAGAACAGGGAAGTGTGACAAATGCACCCTGACATCAAAATCTGTATTTCATAATCTAGGCTTTGAACTGAATGTGTTAGAAATACAATAGAGTAACATGAAAAATCCAAGGTGGTTTTTTTTGTTGGTTAACACGATAACCAGATAGTTGGATGACGCTGTCATTAAGCAGTGGCATTTGTTTTAACTCTACAGTATGTTTCAATCAAAGGTGTCAAAAACAGGAAGAGGAAAAGGAGACATGTTGACTGATCTGCATGCAGCATTTGACTACAACCCACAAAGACTGGAAATAGAGTGAGGGGAAAGTGGTAGGGGGTTGGTGGTTAACCATATCATGTCATATCTCAAACACTACACAAGGAGCCTTACAGCACCCCGTGCATCCTGATAAAATGTTCTCTGGGTCGCTATGCCTGCTTGTTGTAGGCTCAGTGTTATATCTAACCTTGGGGAGATCAGTCAGAAATCATACATACTATGGGAAATGCTAAATGATTATGATCTCTGAAATGAGTCTCAAGTTCTGCATTTGCACAGGGTGTGGTTTGAGAGCACATCTGAACTTCCCTGAAGCAACGATGCGTGCCATGATGGCTCGAATCAGTGCAATAAATGTAATCAGTGAAGGGATCTTTATAATGTCATAGATAATAAGAATCTAGAAAATATCATTAATGATGTTGTTCCTGTTCCTATGCTTCGCCACATCTCTACAGCAGCCACCTGACTGATGAGTGACCCCAGGGTCAGCATCAATGTTTTTCTTGAAAGCTGTAAAATTTGACATAGTGAAGTAGGGGTCGACAGATTATCAGCCTGGCCGACTATCGGGGCTGATATTTGGCATTTTGCAGATTATCTGTATCAGTGTTTAATTCTAGTGATTGCCAATAAAGTTGATTTATTAAAAAGTGCACAGAAAGTGTCAGCATGGGAGTAACTTTTACTTTGTAAAACCTCAGGGAGCGATTGTTGTTAATTAATTTAGTTTTAATTTTCACTTGACTTTATAAAAGGTTGCTGTGAACTTGCTGTATATGATGTTGAAGGTTTTGATAAAACATTTGCTAAAGGCATTTGAACACAGTTCTGTTTCTGTTTGTTATATTCCAAGCTCTAAATTTTGACAGAAAGATTTTCATTTTTACTGTAAATGCATATTGGTTAAAAAAAATATCCGTATTGTTCTCAGTAAGTACTAATAATCAGTATCAGACCTGAAAAACCAAATCTCAGTCAACCTCTACAGTGAAGCTTCTCCTCCTTTCATGCTTTGTGTAGTTTGGTCGTACATATGTCGATGTCAATGGGGACCAATGTAGTTTCTTGAAAAGACATGAAAGCCAAAAAAGAGTTGCTTCCTGTCTCTTTGAAGCCACTAAACTCACAGCAGTTTTTGAGATTAGACACCTCTCTCTTTCTCTTACTCTCACTAGGTTAATGTATAATCTTATGACTTCTTTCAGGGGTTTGAATTTGTGATGCATCAGCTGTTTTAACTCCCCAAATTCCACTCAGTAACAAATCATAGCAACATCTCACTGAAAAAAGATATCTTCATTTCCCTTAAACAGTGACTGGTCAACATGTCATCACACTAATGACCTCACTGTTTCACTTCTCCTGAAGTCGTCATTTAAAATGCCGTGTAAACACAGAGGCTGCATAGTAACCCTCCTTGAAATTGTCAGGTGATGTAATTGTCATGCTGCAAAGCCACAGCGAGGGTGTAGTGTATGTGTTTCCAGCACATGATAGTGTCTGACTTATGCTGCATTTATGTGATGTCAGAAAGTCCAAGTTTCCAATTTGGGAGATTGTTCTTTCAACTTTGTTGTGTTGCTTTGAGGTTGTAAAGTGGGAAAAATATCAAAGGTACTAAAAAAGATGGGTTGCATTTTATCTCGAAGAACATTTAAACAAGAGGTTGGTAGCTTTTTCCAGATTATTTATATCTTAATATATTATACACACAAACGCACATTAGATCGGAAGGGCCACACAAACGCACATCACACAAACGCACATTAGATCGGAAGGGCCACACAAACGCACATCACACAAACGCACATTAGATCGGAAGGGCCACACAAACGATGGCAGATTTGCTGGTTTACCGCTGCCTCCATCAGCTGTTGTGAAAGGTTAAGAGGAGCAAATATTTAAATATAAAGTACGCTTAAACTGATATTGATTTTTTTTTGTTTTGTTTTAGGTGGCATAGGTATGTTTTGCTGCAGCCTCATCCACAGCAGTACCTCGCGTAGCTTCCATGCCGGCATTGTGGAACTGTACTTAATTTTTCAGAGGAGAGGGGTGACTGGTGTGTGACTTTTGTAATTTAAAATAGATATAAAATTCTACCTACGCCTAGTCCAATTAAAATCCATCTAATGCTTATATGATGGGTTAGCTGAAATTCCAATCACATTACCTGGGTGTGTATTCTAAAGATCTAGTTTGTCAGTCTAACACAATAATTTGACTTTTTCTAACATCATGTAAACATACTGACTTTGGAATGCATGCTGAATCAGTGTTGAGGGAATAAAACTTGCTCTTAAAGCTTGAAGCGTTCAGAAAAGATGGTTGTAATAGTCAAAAGAAGTGTGGCTACTTGTGTCAAACCACTTATCAGAGGCTTAATGGTTTTGACTGTTTTGAAATGCAGATTCCTGTTTGGAAAAGAACAAGAGATGAGGGGTTGTTCACCTCAGCCACTAAAGTTTTGAGTGTCCTTCACCTTTCCTTTTTACTTGCTCCCCAGCATGCCCCCCCCCCCCTCCCCACCTCCACCTCCAGCAGCAAACAAACACCCCAGCCTGAACTCAGGTTTCTGCTTATGTTTCAGGTGGACGGGAGGAGATGGGTGGAGTGGCTGGAGGAGGGCCTTAAGTGGTCACACTCTGGCGGTCAACTAAAGGAGAACGCCTCTTTCGATCACCTGACCGCACTCCAGTGGCATTAAAGTTTGAAGGCTGCGCTGCAGGAATGTGGCTGGAGCTCCGTCAGACCTTTAGCTTTGAATCATCAAGTAGAGACAGAGAGGAAAGAGACTGAGAGAGGACAGATGGAGATCCACAGCTTCAAAAAAAAAAAAAAAAAAAAAAAGCTGATGGAGAGGAGGGGGGACGAATGAGACTCGCGGAGCGAAGGTCCTGATCCTGCTTTGGAGCAGATAAGATGAGCTGGACAATACAGTCATTGTCATGTGATCATGGTGGGATGCAATTCCCACACAGATCAAGAGTGAGTACACATGGGGGAGGGGAGAGGGAGGGAGGGGGGGGCTGCAACAGGTGAATTCCAGCAGTCAGTCTTTCGCAGATAGAGAGGCCCTTTGAAGGCTAAGCCCCTGCACCAGGTGAAGGAGGAGGCCCGGCTCACCACCTTTAAATTATTCATCCCCCCTCAGTCAATTATTAAAGTACGAGTACTCACATCCTCCCTTTATGTGGTGAGAAAAGAATGTTTGCTGGTGTAACTTATTTGTGGATAAAGTATGCAGTTCCTTTACTTTAGTAAAAGTACTAATAACATACAGTGGAAGAACTCTCTTACAAGTAAAAGTCCTGCATTTAAAATGTTACTTATGTCAAAGTAACATTAAGTATAATTTATCAATCTAATAATCTTAATCTTAATAAAAAAGGAAAGGGAAAGAAAACAACGCACCTAAATAACTTGAAATTATTTACACAGACAGACAAAAAAGCAACCCAAAAACATGATTTAAGAAAAAACAAAAAAAAAAAAAATTTATAATAAAAATAACAAAATATTTAAATAATAAATAATAATAAAATTATTTAAATAAAACATAATACCCCCCCCCCCCCCCAATAAAACTCATTTTTTAAAAAGAAAAAATCCTCCCAAAAAGATAATTAATCAGGTAATTAATTTCCTGTGAATTGACTGATTGATCAACTAATTGCTGCAGCTGTACTTGAAAAACTGCATTTTATGCAAAAATCTTAACCTGTGAAGTAACTTATGCAGTCATATAAATGTAGTGAGGTAAACAGTAGGATATGTCCCTTTGAAAAGTAGTAGAGTGGAAGGATGAAAAAAGAAAAGAAAATACTCAAGTAAAGTCAAAGCACCTCAAATTCACACGTAAGCTTAGTACTTGAGCATATGTACTTATATTCCACCACTGGTGGCAGAAATGGTTCACATGACCAAGGTTGATGTGAACTTTGAAAATCTAAATTCTCTTGTGTGCCAGCAACAGAATGGAGAATGACTGGTGTGTTTTAAGACATGAACCTCATCTGCTTTGATTATAATTTGAGTTTTTCCCACCGAAAGGTTAAATTACACTGTTTACCACACACTGGATGGATGTGAAAACAGCCTTATAAGTACCAAATTCAGCAAAGTGAAGGTCATAAATCCAAAAAGACTTTTAAGCAGAGCAGGGCTTTATTAGGCCATATGCATTTCTCTACAAATGATTTGCCAATGCATGGAGCAAGTTAGCTGTTAGCTAACTGTATCAGATGACCTTTTGCTGTTGGGACTTTGCTTTTTAAATGCACTGATTAATGAAAGTAGGTTTAAACTTTATCCAATCACACCACATAACAGGCGTACCCCATAAAGTGAAATCAAGTAGACTTGTAAGCTACCTGTAGAAAAGAAGGCAATGTAAATTTTACACACAGTGTTGAAGTCTGGCTTTGCAGAGCACATAGATAAGTTTCACTTTACATACAGTTTTAAATAAGGTTCTGGTTAAAAAAAAAAGCTTGCGTTTACAGTACTGAGCAAACGACTTAATAAATGAGAATTGGATTATACTGTACGAGCTGTGAGAGTTTATAATTTGAACTTTTATGAAACGTGGTCTCCCATCAAATTAATGTTACCATTTTACAAAAAGGCATGTTAATCTTTTTTTCTGCACATTCTAGATAACACTGTGTGACTGATTTACTAAAATGTCATTTTGTGGGTGAAGTATTCCTTAAAGAGACTATCCAGTAAGCATCAACTCTAATTATCTTAATCAAATATGAAATATCTTGCGCCACAAAGTCTTGACAATTAGACATGCAAAGTGTTGCAATAGCTGAATGATAGCATGCTGGACAGTGTAGGATGTAAAGAAATTACAGATGAGAAGCATTCCTGCACAGATATTGTTTGAAATTGTGTTCCAAAATTGTCCACCACAGTATTGTCTCCCAGTGTGTCAGCACTGCCACATTTACCTTAAACTCATACCAGATTAGGAGCTTTAGAGTTTAAAAGCAGATCTGAATAATCCCTGGTGCAACTGATATTCGACATTGTAGGCAGAGCTAATGTTAGCCTCTAAATTCTGTTTGTTTCAAGGCTCAAAATTTTAACTCAGTGCACAGTTATCTTCAGGTTTGACCATTTGCCATAAAAACTATTAAAACCTTGCTTTGTACTATTAGGGGAGACTGGGGGTGGTTGCAACAAGGGTTGCCCCTTAAAAGTCAGCTGTGAATCATCACAGACCCTCAGTTGACCGAGGCAGCTTCAAGATGAGCAGTTTTTTTTCTGTGTAGTGTAGTTCTGGGGACATTTTGGTCCCCAGACGTTGTGCAATGGAGTGCTCTCAACTTTCAAGCTACTCTAAAGCTGAACACAGAAAAACCACAATGTAAGGGGAAGCAGTGAGCTCACAGCAAGCCTAGTCTCTTGGCAAAACATTGTGCATTTCCAATCAATTATAATCATTAGCTTGTTCACTAAGCTATGTGAGTGCTGCTTTCACACTGAATGTCCTGCAGAGCACCTTCAGGCTTGAAAAAATTCATAACAGCCAAATCTGATACAGGCAGGGCCTACAGCCCTAGTTACAGAATGGATGCTATTGAAATTTCTCCAAGCAGGAAGAAGCTACAAATCACCTGATTACCTCATACATGCTTAGTTTAGGGAAAGTTTTTTTTTTAAGCAGTTTTATCCAAACTGACATGCTAGTAGTTAGTGCTAATATTTGAGCTGTTAGCAAGTTAAGCTCCCGTGGCTTCAGGAGTCTGGGTTAGTTGTATTCCAACATGGGAAACACATGACCTACTAACATTACATACTTGCACAAGTGCAGTAAGCCTACAAACCAAACCATGTTAAGAAATCCTAATTTAAGTGTTGAATAAAAAGCTTTTATCATCTTAAAACTTGTTATATTTCACCCC
This sequence comes from Plectropomus leopardus, assembly GCF_008729295.1. NCBI lineage: Eukaryota > Metazoa > Chordata > Actinopteri > Perciformes > Serranidae > Plectropomus > Plectropomus leopardus. Next base: position 24,785,599 of record NC_056476.1, on the reverse strand, counting down.
GGCTATTTAACAATATGGGGTGAACTTTAAAATTTTACATCTTACAGTAAAAATGTAACTGGTTTATGTCACATTTTGCACATTAAGAGCTCCAACATGTGGACCAAAATGTGACAACCAGCCCCGGTCTCCCCTACACCTGCAGCAAAGGGAAAAATAAAACTGATGAGTCCGTGTTGTCACTTACAGTTCAAAGTTTTATTGGACTTACAAAATTTAAGGTCTAAAACCACAGTTAAACACATTTCCAGAATTTCTTTAATACAAAACTTTTTCTAAACTTCTTTACAATCACTTTAGGCCTGAGGAGCCTGGTATCAAGTATCACTTTTCAGAGGGCATACGAGTTACACCTGCCACACATTATTCCCCCACCTCCACAGAAGACAACGGCCTGAACCCAGAGGCCGTCGTTTTCCCGGACAAAGGGAGTTTTTTTTTGTTGTTTTTTTTGTATTCCCTGCAGAGAACAGCAGGACAGGAAGAGCAGCAGGGCGCGTCCCCGGTCGGTGCGTAAAACGGAGAACGCACTCCGGGCTGCGGAAGCGCGCGCTTCTTCAAAAAAAAAAAATTCCAAAAGAAATAAAAAAGTATTTCGTGAATCCAAAGCGTGACGTAGAGAAGGGACTTTTGAAGAACTGCTCTTGAAATAACGTTGCGTGCCCAGTCCAGCCGCCATGGCAGTTAAGAGCCATCAGTATACAGTCATTAGGACCAACCGAGGAGGAGAGAGGCGCCAACGGCCAGCGGCAGCAGCAGCGTGAAGGCGTCGGTCCTCCCGCACCCGCCTTTGGATGGCGTGCTGGCGGTGACTTCAGTTGGCATCGTGGTGTAGTTTGACTTAGTCGTGTTCATGGGGGCATCTGTGGTCGGTGCCGGGTCTTCCTGGGCCTGGACCACCTGAAACATAAGAGCACATCATCTCATGATTTTTATGTGAACACAGAAGACAGCAGCGGTGCCACATTAAGGCAGAACGCGCCGACGTTATTACTTTGGATACCCCCCTGCGGTAAAGAAAATGGCATAAACGATATGCCAAAAAATGCAAATATTCACCAGAAGACGAAGGTTAAAAATAATAATAATAATAATAATAATAAACACAACTTCAACATGCATCTCAAAATAGGCTAAACCGCACTATATAATAAAGGGTTAAAACTACATGCGATGGAAACCATGCCACTCCAAAAGTCTGGGGCAATGCTACTCGAATTATCACGATTTTATATAATTTGTTGAATGTAAGGGGTTTAAGTCCAAAACTTCAGTCTTTCAATTTAAAAATGAAATAAAAATTTAAATAAACATTTTTATTTTTTAAAAGGAAAAATACATTTGAAGGTTTTTGGACAACGACGCACTGGGGCTTTGGTCCCAAGGATTCAGATACCTTAAAATAGTTTCTGTAAATTTCCCATAAATCCCAAGATGTTTTTTTTTTTTTTTTTTTAAACTTACTACATTTTATGCCTACGATGAGCCTGTTGCCTAAAATGCTAGTCTTTAAACCATAAGGCCACTCATTTACATCTAAAGCATCCTCTACAAATAAAAAAAAGACAACCTTTGGCAGAACTTGTCAGGAAGTCGAAGAAGAAAAAAAAGTCCTCTGTCCACAACTTTGTTAGTTTGAGCGCGGAGAAAAGTTTAAACCTTGGAAAGTAAGCGGAATATCCCATTAAAGTTTAGAACAAAAGACAGAATGATGATCAAAACTAACCTGTGATGAGATGAGATGGAGAGCCAGCAGGAGAGCTCCGAGGAAAGCTAGACACATCTTACTCATCTTGCTGTGGAGTGTGAACAGTTGCTGGTCCTCTGCTCAGTGAATGGATGAATGAAAGAGGAGATGCAGCCGTGTGTTTTATACCCCGGTGACATCATCAGTCACTCAAACCCACCTGCTGCGATCTGCGTCGTGCTGCGTTCACGTGCCGTCGGGCATATGTTGACGTCTAGCTGGGCGCGCGTGAAGGAATATAATTTAAAGAAATTTAAAACAGCACAACATTAGCTCCACAATCATCGAATAGGCTGTAACAATAAATAGTATGTTACATTAATGAATGCAGGATGCAACGATTATTTTTGTCATTGTTGTTAAAAATGTTGTCATTATTATATATCCCAGTATTAATACCAATAGGCTACTTGTAAAAGCCATTGCAAATGAAATTTTCTTTTCCCTTTGCCTGTAGTTACTCACTTTGACCACAGGAGGGCAATAAAAACTCAGATTTATTATTCATTCATTCATCATTTGTCAATTAGAATTACAAGTTTCTGTTTGAATTTGTTTTTCAAAATTGAGTAATTCATAAATTCTTATTCTGTGACCATTTAAGATTATGTGATTTGTTTGTGTTTGTTTTGATTTCATGCATTTAAAAAAAACATTTTACTTAGAAAACAAAAAAGGTTTTCATCATCAATTATGCTATTTGAAATGCAAAAAACTTAAAAACTGAATATCTCAAAACTGCACAGGACACAGATAGAATCTTATCATTCTAATGTGGTGACGTGCACTTCCACTAAAACTTTCACAGTAAAACAATTCAACTAGGCAACAGCTATTTAAATGTTTTATGTAGTAACTTTGCTGTTAAATCCAAAATATTTTGAACAAGATTGCGCACAAACAACGATAGATATATTACACTTTTTCTTTTATCAATCCCAATTTCTCCACTGATGAAAAGTATATAAACTTGATAAACATTTCAGCAAAAAAACATTATGTACATAATATTATTTGTTTTAAAAGACTACCCTATTTTTGTGTTTCTAGATACAGATTCTAAAGTGCACTTAACCACTGTTTAGTTTGAAATTGGCAAAAACTTAAGCTAAGGGACTGTTCATCATTTATTAGGGGGGAAGGGGCAGTGCAAGAAGGGGGAGGCATGTCAAATAATTGTCTAAGCACTAGGGATGTACTTTTTTTATTTTGGTGTAAGGGAAGGACATACATCTTTAAGTAGCTGTATGTTGTTTTTATTGCCTATTTTTAAAGAAAAGTTTAGAAGGCATGTTTTCTTTAAAAACAAAATGACACTGTTTATCATAGCCAGAAACTGTGTGAACAGAAATGATCATTGGGCCTTCAAATTTCCAACAGTCCACAGAAACATCATGTGCGACAAACAAAACAAAAGCCGAGTTTAACACAGTGAAATTTCATCGAAATCAGCTTAATCTGCATCTCGTTTAAAATTGACCAAAAATAAGTGTTAACATTAACCAGCATGCAAGAGAAGGATTTTTTGGGGAATCTTCTTTTCTTTTCTTTTCTTTTTTTTTTTTTTTTTAAATTTATTTTGTCTTTAACGTTTAACTTTCAAACCTCGGCAGGCATTTTAAAAAATCTCATAACTAATTTATGGTGGAGGGAGGGTCATGCACTTTCTTTCTTTTCCTTACATCTGAAATATTTGTTATGCAAGAGAATTATTTTTATATTATGACTTACATTTTCTACAACTTTTATGTTAAAAAAATCTGGAACGTCCATGCTCCATGTAGTAAATAGGTTGATTAATGAATAAAGTTTAACGAAAATTTCTTTTTGCAACTTAACCCATCGACTGTATGTAGAGATCTTTATACACAGTCTATGGTTTAACCACAATTCAAATTATTTCGAAAATGGATAAATAGCGCTCTCCAGTGACCGCTGATCCACATTACTATTACAAACGCGAACGACCCTATGTCTCTTGACCCAGCTACTTTGCCGTAGTTGTCCTCCCCGTAATTTCTTCCGGAAGAAACACATCATTGCACTAAGGGCGTAATATGACAGCACCATAACTGCAGACTGCAGCAGCTCAGAAACAACCCAACAGGTTCCAGTGTTTGTGTTTTTGTTTGGCCACAGAATCACCTAGCCTCTCCATGCTGCTGTGCCGGGTTTCGGCAGTAAGCCAGACACTCGCGAGATGGGGCCGGAGGTCACACCGGCAAGGCGGCCTCCTCCACCGAGCTCTCTCCTTCAGCACCAGCCGCTGTCACGGTGTCAGTCCGGGAGAAGGCAGCGCTCAGCCCGCAGAGGCAGGCGCTGCTCCGGGACTGTACCGAGACACGGTGCTCCTTCCCCGGACTGAGTTCCCAATGAAACTGAACGGACAGAAGCTTCTGGACCGAGAGCTTCAGATTCAGCAGGTATGGCGAAGGCGGAAGGTCCACTCAGACATGTCAGTTTGATTATCAACCTTGCTCGTTGACAGCTGGACTTTTTGCAGCACATGACATAAAATCTTATATATATGTAAGTTTTTTTTTCTTCAGTTCGCCATGCAGTAGATCCGTTGATAGGATGTTATTCACCCGTTTATCTCTCATCGTAAAACAGAGGGGCCACTTTTCAGCATGATGCAAAAAATAATGTCTGACAGATCACAGCTTCAGTACTGACTTAGGTTTTTTGTGACGCATAACTAAGTGACTTGTCTTCCTCTAGTTGTGTGTGTCCATACTTAGATTTGATAGACTAAAATCTAACCATCCATAATGTGTTGATGGTTGATATATTAATGATGCATTGTCTTTTGTCACATGGAAAATATGAATACTCTCTGCTTTTGCAGGAGTGTGGATTTGCAGATTTGTACTCCTGGCAAAGAGACAGGAAGGCCAAGAAGGAGTTCTGCCTTCATGATGGACCCCCGTATGCCAATGGAGACCCTCATGTAGGACACGCACTCAACAAGGTGATCAGTTAACAGTGTACTTGTCATGTTTTAGTTTTTCCTGTTGTTATGGTGCATTGTAACAAAGAATAATCATTGATTCACAATCTCTATTCAAAAAGATTGTGACACTGTATATAACAGAAATATAAACAGAATGCAATGGCTTTATAATACTTTTTGATATTCAATTGAATGCAGTCCAAAGACAAGATATTTAATGTTTAAACTGCTAACTTTTATTGTTCTTTTTTTAAAAATCAATGCACACTCATTCTGAAATTGATGCCTGCAACATTTACCAAATAGTTGAAACATGGGCATGATTGCCACTGGGTTACATTACTTAGTAAGCATTTAGGAACTAAGGATAATAGTTGCTGAAGTTCTGAAAGTAAAATTCTTTCCTATTCTTGCTTGATATATGACTTCAGAGGCTCAGCAGTCTGAGGACTCTATTGTCATATTGTGTGCTTCATGATGAGCCACATGTGTTTAAAGCGAGTCAAGTCCTGACTGCAGGCAGGCAAGCCCATTACCTGCACTCTTTTCCCACAAAGCCACACTGTTGTAACGTGCAGAATGTTGCTTGGCATTGCTGGAATAAACAGGAACTTCCCTGAAAAAGATGCTCGATGGCAGCATATGTTGCTCCAAAACCTGTATGTACTTTTCAGTACTCATGGTGCCTTCACAGATGTGAAAGTCACCAATGCCATCACAGATGCTGACCTTTGAACTCTGTGCTGGTAACAGTCTGGATGGACTTTTTCCTCTTTGGTGTGGAGGATTTGGGTTTGTATTACTTGACTGCAGTCAGCACCTGCAGTAACATTTAGTTGCTGTTCTAAAATCTTTATGGTGCCAAAATAATAATTCTTTTCACTGTTTGGTCCAGATCCTAAAAGATATCCGTAACCGTTTTGAGATGCTGAGGGGGCGGCAGGTCCACTATATTCCAGGATGGGACTGCCATGGCCTGCCCATCGAGCTAAAGGCTCTGGGGGAGTTGGGGACCAGCGGCCTTAGTCCCCTACAGATCAGACAGAAAGGTAAGGACGAACGAAAAGTTGCATTAACATGAGTGTTATTAGATTTGCAGCTACTGTAATGTTTTCATCCCATCCAGCACGGGAGTATGCAGAGGGGGCCATAGCTCGTCAGAGGGCTGCTTTCCAGCGCTGGGGGGTGATGGCTGATTGGGACCAGTGCTACTACACGTATGATGGGGCCTATGAGGCCGCTCAGCTGAAAGTCTTCCAAGAGATGCACAGCAAGGTGGGAAAGGATGTACTGTTTGACAGACTTTTTTTTTGGCATGGTCTCTATGCAGATAGAAAAGGCTCAGTCATCACTGAACTCTGTTGTTTTTCAGGGGTTCATCTACCAGGACTATAAACCAGTTTTCTGGTCTCCTTCATCAAGGTACTGAGTTAGTATATAATGCAGAGGTTGCTGCATAGAGGCATCAATATTTTTTAGTTAACATATAATAATTTATTTTGCTATCTTTTGATTCAATCCTTTTTCCGTGCCTCTATAGAACGGCTCTAGCAGAGGCAGAGTTGGAGTACAACCCTGAGCATGTGAGCAGAGCCATCTATGCCACATTCCCCCTGAGCACCCCGCCACCTGAGATCGCCTCACAAGGTAACACAATGCACACACATACAGGTAAATCAGTTTTTTTTTTTAATTATATTTTTCATTTGGTTAGTGATGTAGAAAAAACTTGCCAGTCTTCATCTTTCTGGAATAATAAAATAAAATTGATGAGTCATAGTTGACCTTATATGAACATATAGGCTTAATGACAACATAAAGCGGATCTGCGAAGAATTCTCTTATTTGTGCATGAGTGTGTGGTTTGTGTCCCTCTGCAGGTTTGGAAGGTGTCTCTGTGTTGGTGTGGACCACCCAGCCTTGGACTATTCCTGCCAACCAGGCCGTCTGCTACATGCCCAACGCTCAGTAAGCACAAACACAGCAAAATTACATCTATATCCAGGCCAGTTTAGAGCATCTCAGAGTCTCTGCAGTCATGGCTCAGCTCACATCAGTGGTGGGGGAGGCAGCTCTCTGAAAAAAAAAAAAAAATGAAATGAAAAAAAAAAAAAATACAAAAAAAAATACAAAAACAGTAGAATTTTGAAAATACACCCTCCTCCTGTAGCTCTCCTCTCTCTGCCCAAAGCCCTTCTCACTATGGGCTTATGCACTTGCTTAATACCTTAGCCCGGTGTTTCCTATACACTGATTTATTTAATCTTATTTTATTGTACAGCTGCACACAGCTCATCCACTCAGCCCCTCTGTTCCCCGCTCTCTCTCTCTGATTATCTGGCCACAAATGAGACATGAATTAGCTAGCTATTCAACCCACAGTCCCTCAGCCTGCTCCCTGCCACTATAGACTACTTCTCTGGGAGCACATCAAGGCAGCAGTCTCATAAAATTACTGATATGCCATTTCCTTGGTCCCTGAAACCACATATCCCATCAACCCTGCAGCACTTCTGTTCCTTGTTTTGTGCCGTAAAGCATTTGGCAATTTGATTGATTGGTCTATAGAGTCTGACCAGTACTGGAAACCTGAGGCAGACGCCAGTGGAGATATTTCAGAGTTAAAAAATTTCAATTCCAAAACCTTTTTTTTTTTTGTTTTTCTAGCATTAAAGGATAAATACACAGTTTTTCAAGTCTGTCTTAAAACAATAGTCAGATGTCCATATGAACACTTTAGCACATTTTGCTCATTGCTGCATTTACGGGCTCTGTTGTTTTGTTTTGGTGATCCACTGATGTGGGGACACCGTGAATGTGGGACAGCTGCTGCTGTCTCTTGCTTTTGTATCATTTAATGTGGTTGATGTTGCAAATTAAATATGATGTGATGATTTAATGTCTTGTCTTGTCTCGGCTTTGCATCCTGTGTTGACCCCTGGATGAATAGTTGTTACTGTGGTAACCACTAAGGGGGATCCTAAATAAAGGACAAAGAATTGTAATCACTCCTCCTGTTCATAAGTGCTGCTGTGTTCTAAAACCTCATTGTAAAATGCCTTAATTCTCAAAGGTCAGTTATATAACGTAAGAATTTAATAAACAATACAGATCATGTGTGATATATGAATATTTTTGGCACCATCAGGGAAGGGTTCAGCAAGTCTCTTGATTTCCACTTGCAGGTACTCTGTGCTGAAAAGGGAGGACAACTCACAGCTGCTGCTGGTGGCCACTGAGCGCACAGCCAGTGTGGCAGCGCTGCTGGGCACAGAGGTGGAGAGTGTGGGCACCTTCACAGGTAGTACATACACACACACGCACACACACACACGCAGGAAGCTTCACGTCTTCACGGTATGTCTTGTCAGTTACAAACATACCCCGTCCTTCTGTCCCAAGGCTCCCAGCTCGAAGGTGGGATCTGCAAACATCCGACAATTCCTGACAAGGAAGTGCGGCTATTGCCAGCCAATCACGTGACCATGGCAAAAGGGACAGGATTGGTTCACACGGCACCAGCTCATGGCATGGATGATTACAGTGTGGCTTCACAGTTTAAACTGTCTGTGGTATGATCTATTTTAAAAATGTTTGAACCAAGCAACAGAAAATGTTCTTTAGTTGTTAATAATTTGTTGATCAACAGAAATGATATTAAGAACAATTTTAATAACAGATCACTGCTTCAGTCACGTATCATGAAAAAAAACCCAAACATGGATGACGTGATGCGGTTAAAGCTGCTTTTTGCCTCTCTGTAATGGTGTGTATGTTTCTCTTCAACCAAAGGAGTGCATGGTGGATGAGGACGGCAAGTTCACTGAACTGGCCGGCCCCGAGCTGCAGAATCTGTCTGTGATGAGCGAGGGCACTGACAAAGGTACAGCAAAATATGTGAAAAAAGGGAACACAATAATGCTAAGTCTTAGCCCACGTGGATGTGTGAATGCATGTGTTGTTTTTTTAAATGTCTGTGTCTTTTGTTTTCCTCTTTGTGTTCGTTAGTGATCTCCATGCTGAAGGAGTGCGGGGCTCTGGTGAAGGAGGAGCAGTGTGTCCACAGTTACCCGTATGACTGGAGGACGAAGCAGCCGGTTGTCATCAGGCCTAGTAAGCAGTGGTTTATCAACACAGCGTCGCTTAAAGACAAAGCCAAGGTAAAGCTAGACGACATAGTGTGGTTAGACTAGTTTTTGTTTTTCTTTAGCTCCTATTTATTTGCTGGGAAAGAATATAATCTATTCCTGGTTCACATGAAGTGATGTAATGTGTGTGACTCACTTCACATTTATAGTTTGCTCAAAGTTAGACTAAGATTTGTGTGTGTGTGTGTGTTTGTGTGTTTATTTAGGAGGCACTGCAGAAAGTGCGTGTTTTGCCAGAGTCGGCGAGGGCCAGCCTGCTGACCATGCTGGACAAACGGACATACTGGTGCATCTCCAGACAGCGGAGCTGGGGCGTCCCGATCCCAGTCTTCTACCACAGAGAGACTGGAGAGGCTCTCATCAACAAGTAAGCTGACACACACACACACACACACACACACACACATGCAGACAAACTGGCTTGCACACATGCTTGGATACACACAAATACTACATGCACATTTTTACATTTTTCAAGTTGAAAAACACACACATATACTGTATGTACTGTATGTATATGTGTGTGTTTATGTATATTTTTGTATGTTTTTTGTGTTGTTATAGTTATTTTTTTAATTACAGTCCTGAGATGTTTTATTCCTGGTTTAACTACACAATTCCCTTTGTATTTGTATTTGAAAAGTACCTTATTAATACATTTTTATACATTTTTTATAAGTTATTATTGTTGTTTTTGTTGTTGTTGTTGTTAGCTACCTTTAAATGCTCTCTCTTGTCTCTGCAGACACACAGTGACCCATATAGCAAAGCTCTTCAAAGAAAAAGGCAGTGACTGTTGGTGGGAGCTTCCTGTTGAGACTTTGCTGCCAGAAGAGGTCCTCAAGAAGGTGAGTGTATGTTTGTTTGTGTCAATGTGTGTGTGTGTGTGTGTGTGTGTGTGTGTGTGAAGGTGAAATTAAGTGATTAAGGAGAGTTTTTAGGTTCCCTAGGGACGAAAAAATATGATTAATAATAATGTGGTCAGTTTTCTGTTGGCCAACTAATGAATCACTTCTTGTTCACGCTGTTTCCTTTTGTGTGTGTGTGTGTGTGTGTGTGTGTGTGTGTGTTTCTGTCTTTCTGTATTAGAGTAAAGCAGGTCCAGTGACTGATTACGTTCGTGGAGAAGACGTCCTAGACATCTGGTTTGACAGCGGAGCTTCATGGGCTGCTGTACTTGAAGGTACATCTGAATTTTTTTCCTGTTTTGTAGATCTAGATTTGGTTCATTTTGTGGAAATCAGCGTATATGAAATACTTCATATTCTGATGGACGCTAACACAAATACAAGTTTAACTTCATTTTTATTATTAATGATCCTGTTAGAGAAGGTGTGATTTGCCGAAAACTGATGTCATTTGCTGCAAATGCTTTGCCTGCTGATTAGTTGTTTAAAACCATATGTTTTCCTTTCCAGTTTTTATCGTCTATATAAAGTTGATATTATACACTGATAATGTTGTACCTTTATACTTATCTCCCTCCTTCCCTTACACTTCTCAGGGTTGTTCTTAGAGTAGCAGCAGATAATTCTTCAGCTCATTTCAGTGACTGCCAGCATCCAAAATGCCTTTAATCGCCTCTCCTCATTAGTTTTATGTTAGAGAAAGCTGCTTACATGCTTCTTAAACAGTCCACTTATTAAGTTGCTTTGCTAAGTCTATTGTAAGTAAAAGCATTAGTTTGCTGACCACAAACATGGATTAGAAGGCAGTGCGGCCTCAGCACACCAGGGTCACCATACAAGGTGTTCCCAGGTGACCGAAAACTGTCATCAGCATACAAGGCTTCTGCAGCTCAACATTAGCAGAACAGCAGGCAATAAAATTAGTGAAGTTATTTATACTGTAGATCCACCGTAACCTTATTTAGCGACGAATCTTAACATCATGCATACAAAAGTGTGCCAGTGTGGGAAGAAAAAGTGTTTTTTTGTTTTCATCTGCATTTAACAATTCTTTCCACAAGTTAAACTGTCTGGTAGCCTTAAGATGTTAAAAAAACCCCAAGTGAGTACTTGTTTTTTAGAATTTTCTAGACACAAGTGTTGTTGTTTTTTTTTAAAGTAATAGCAGCAAATAATTTCAGAATTATCTAATTATCTGTTATGGTATGCCAGTCCACTACTGGCTGACTACGACACATAATTCTGAAATTATTTATGTTAAGATGTCATTTGTATGGAAGCTCAGAGAGGCAAACGGACGGGAAAAATGATTGGGATCCATTTTCTAAGTCTGATCCCTGTCTGTGTTTATGACTTGCAAACAGGTTAAAAAAGGTTTTGTCAGGATCTTCTTTCTGAGTCCCTTAAAAAAAGATTTTCATCTGTGAAGCTGGTGTTAGTCCTTCGGAGAGTCAGTCGGAGTGAAGTAAAAACAAACTATGATGTCCAGTGATATTGAGAAAATACGTTGATTAAGAACAGCCTTGATAGCGGTGTCTGTCTCGTCTATACCTCTTGCCAGTTTTGTTATTACTCCTGGTTGGCTCTGGTGCACTGTTTGACAACGGCATTAGTCCCACCTGCAGTAGTGGTTGGTTGTTTTCTACGTTTATGAAAAAAACGTTTTTTCCTGTCACAGTGAATCAGCTGACTGGAGCTCAGTAGAGCAGGTAGATTCAAAGGTCTGGACCAAGGCAAGTGACTTAAGAACAGGCAACAAAAAAGTTTTGCCAGGATAATTTTTTTAAGTTCCTGGAAAAAAAAGGTTTTTTTTCCATCTGTAAAAATAGGTTATTTTTATTTATTTTTTGGTCAGGATCAGTGATAGCTGTTTTACTAATTATTTTGGCCACATGAGGGTTATAAAAAGGACTAAAGGCATTCATGTCTTTATGTCTTCCAGGTTTACCTTGTGTACAAAAATGATTCCCGAAAAAAAGACAAAAAAACAAAAATTCCACCTGCAAAAACTCTTTTTAACTTCCTCTTGAACCCAGTTTAGACCAGACTTTGAAAATGGATCTCCAGTATGTTTTTCTTTACTTGCCTTTCAGGGCTTCCATACATTTGCTTGTGAATCACAGTAAAAACCATCTGACTTGCTCAGGTTTGACCTGCTCAATGTCGCTGTTTGGTTGTGTTGTCATTTCCAGAGGAGATGGAGGGAGACGCTGAGGAGCCTGAGTCACGTCTCAGCTGGCTCCCTGCTTCACTTCGCAAACCTCTGGTCACAGGTTATATAATCATCCAACTACTGGCCAACGCAGCTGCCTCTGTGTCCCAGTGTGTCTTTGGACCCCTCTGTCTCTGTTTTTTCACTCCTTTTACTCCTGTTGTCTCAGTGCGCTTGTTAATGTTCCCTAATACTAATGTTAGTGAAGAGATCTTTTACATGTCAAACGAGCATCTCTCATCTTCTGAACAACACAGCTCCTCTCCAGTGTCTGAATACTGAAAATGGACATTTAATACTCCTCAAAGTGCATTTGACTGTGCTGTGAGGAGGATTTATGAAAACCAAACATGGGCGTGGGAGATTAGGAGGAAGTCCGAAAGCATGACTCTCAGGTCCTCCCTTTTAACCCCCTCTCCTTCTCTCTGTGGCAGTTTCTTTTTCCAGGAATGGCCCAAACGCTGCACTCCTTTGCTATGTGTTTTCATCAGGATAGAAGTGGATGAGGCTGAAACTTCTTTGTGCCTGTGATGCCATGGCTGCAACACCTGTCTGTCAGATAGCCCTCTATATGAAATGTGTGACCATCTTAAATTTGAAATGGATAAAACAAGGTATTCTGGGTTATTTGGCATGGCCACTGAGCCTTTCGCAATGGTCACCTTTAAATGTGGTCACTGAACGCAGGATACATTGTTGAATATCCCCACTAACGCTGGCTGGTCTCTCTTGTCTTTTATAGACATTCTCTCTTCTGGGACACTCTTCACATGCACTGTTTTGCTTACCTAAATTTTGGTGGGATGTGAGTGTAAAGGTAACTTAATAACTGCTCTTTTTTTCTTTAACATACCCCCCTCCAGAGTCAGACTCCAGGGCAGATGCATATGTGGAAGGGAAGGACCAGATTGGAGGCTGGTTTCAGTCCTCGCTGCTCACCAGCGTAGCCGTCAGGAACAAGGCGCCTTACAAGTAAGTTCCCTGTCCATTTGTTGTGGTGTGAGCGATATCTGGATGACTGTAAATGACTGGATGTGTATACCAGATACATAGGAAATAGATTCTGTTTTTCTAACATGAGTAAATGGTGTTTGAGTGGAAAAAAAGCATCTAGTAGACATTGCTCTTGCAAGTCTACAAAGAGCCACTGAATGGTCACCGGTGTACTTGATAGTGAGTAAAATTGAAGACAAAAAGGCAAAGAAGCTTGTTCTTATTTGTAAAGAAGAATATAGTCACACGCTTCATTGGTGTTTCAGGGGCTGCTCCTGCAATTGTTGTTGCATTTTCTAAAGTTGGGGGTGTCATAAGAAATAGATGAAAAAAGTGGTCAAAATTTAAACAGCAGAAGCTGAGGTATTGTTAATTTTTGGTCAAGCTCCAAAAGTACTAGATCCTACATCAAACATAAAGCAACTTCATATGATTTTAAAGGCATGCTATTTTATTTAACCACATTTTAGTGATAAACATGTAATTGCAAACTATGCAAAGGCATTTTCAGACATATTATCTTTTGACATTTTCATAAATTCAATTTTTTTTTCATGACAATATTCTGTGTTTTTTTTATGATTAAAAAAATATAGTATGATTTTTGATGATTTTTTAAATGTTATACTATACAATGACATGAAATCATTTTTATTTTCTATGAGATTTTCTGTTTTTGGCCATTTTTTCAACATGCTATATTATGACGTTTTTAGCCTTTTCTGCCTTTTCTGCCTTTTGACATGTCCATTTTTTGGACATGTCAAAATTTGATTTTTCGCCATACTGTGGTAGGCGGTTTTCAACAATTTTTTCAACGTGCTATATTAGGATTTTTTGGCTTTTTTGGGGCCCTTCATTCGACATGCTATATTATGATGTCTTTGGCCCTTTTGTCAACATGCTATACCTGGGCTCGTCTCGACGAGCTATGATGAGCAGTTTTAGACATTTTTTGGACATGTCAAAATTTGAGATATTTCGCCATACTATACTATGCGGTTTTTGGCCATTTTTTTGACATGCTATGTTATGACATTTTTTGGCCTTTTTTGGTCCCTTGGTCAAGATGCCACTGTGGCACGTATCTACAAGCTTTAATGAGCAGTTTTGAGTATTTTCGGACATTTCAAAATGTGAGATTTTTGCCATACTATAGTATGCGATTTTTGGCTATTTTTTCAACATACTACATTGTGACTTTTTTGCCTTTTATTGGTCCTGATTTCAAATTGCTGCGCTATGGTGTATTAGTGTGAGCTATTATAAGCGGTTTTGCAGCCATTTTTTAGGCCTTTTCAAAATGTGGGGTTTGTTCCATACTATAGTAGGCATTTTTTGCAGTTTTAAAAATGCTATGCTATGGTGCTTCTGTGTTAGGTTCAATAAGTGGTTTTCAGCCATTTTCAGGACATGTCCAAATTTGCAAAAAAAAATGCTATATTATGAGTTTTGGGCCTTTTTTTGCCCCCCTTGTCAACATGCTATGCAATGGTGTGTCTATGTGAGGTATAATAAGTGGTTTGAAGCCATTTTTGGGATGTGTCAAAATTTTAGATTTTTGCCATACTATAGTATGGGATTTTTGGCAATTTTGTCAACGTGCTGTATTATGACTTTTGGGCCTTTCTTTCGCCCTGTTTTCAACATACTATGCTATGGCACATCGCCCTGAGCTGTAATAAGTGGTTTTCAGCCATTTTTAGGACATGTCAAAATTTGAGATTTTTACCATACTATAGTATGCGATTTTTGGCCAAATTTTCAATATGATCTATTATGACTTTTTGGCCTTTTTGGCCTTTTTTTCACCATCCTATGCCAAGGTGCGTCTATGTGAGGTGTAATAAGTAATTCAAAGCCATTTTTGGGACGTGTCAAAATTTGAGATTTTTGCCATGCTATAGTATGCGATTTTTGGCCAAATTTTCAACATGTTGTATTCTGAAATTTTGGCCTTTTTTGGCTCTGTTTTCAACATGCTATGATATGGCACATCTCTCTGAGCTGTACAAAGTTGTTTACAGCCATTTTTCAGGACATGTCAAAATTTGAAATTTTTGCCAAACTATAGTATGCAATTTTTGGCCAATTTTTCAACATGCTAAATTATGACTTTTTGGCCTTTTTTGGCCCTACTTTCAACATGCTATGCTATGGTGCGTCTATGTGAGGTACAATAAGTGGTTTGAAGCCATTTTTGGGTAGTGTCAAAAATTGAGATTTTTGCCATACTATAGCATGCGATTTTTGGCCATTTTTTCAACATGCTATATTATGACTTTCAACATTTCAACATGCTATGCTATGGTGCGTCTATGTGAGGTGTAATAAGTAGTGTGAAGCCATTTTTGGGACATGTCAAAATGTGAGATTTTTGCCATACTATAGTATGCGATTTTTGGCAATTTTTTCAACATGCTGTATTATGACTTTTGGGCCTTTTTTTGGCCCTGTTTTCAACATTATATGCTATGACACGTGTCTGTGAGCTGTAATAAGCATTTATCAGCCATTTTTGGAACATGTCAAAATTTGAGACTTTTGCCATGCTATAGTATGCGATTTTTGGCCAAATTTTCAACATGCTATATCATGAGTTTTTGGCCTTTTTTTGGCCCTTCTTTCAACATGCTATGCTATGGTGCGTCTATGTGAGGTATAATAAGAAGTTTGAAGCAATTTTTAGGACATGTCAAAATTTGAGATTTTTGGCCAGATTTTCATCATGCTATATTATGACTTTTTGGCCTTTTTTGGCCCTGTTTTCAACATGCTATGCTATGGCACATCTCTCTGAGCTGTAATAAGTGGTTTTCAGCCATTTTTTAGGACATGTCAAAATTTGAGATTTTTGCCATACTATAGTATGCGATTTTTGGCCAATTTTTCAACATGCTATATTATGACTTTTTGGCCTTTTATGGCCCCTTTTTTCAACATGCTATGCTATGTCACGTCTCTGTGAGTCGCAATGAGCAGTTTTCAGCCATTTTTGGGACATGTCCAAATTTGAGATTTTTGCCATGCTGTAGTATGCGGTTTTTGGCCAAATTTTCAACATGATCTATTATGACTTTTTGGCCTTTTTTTGGCCCTGTTTTCAACATGCTATGCTATGGCACATCTCTCTGAGCTGTAAATACGTTGTTTACAGCCATTTTTAGAACATGTCAAAATTTGAAATGTTTGCCATACTATAGTATGCGATTTTTGGCCATTGTTTCAACATGCTATATTATGGCACATCTCTCTGAGCTGTAATAAGTGGTTTTCAGCCATTTTTAGGACATGTCAAAATTTGAGATTTTTGCCATACTATAGTATGCGATTTTTGGCCAAATTTTCAACATGGTATATTATGAGGTTTTGGCCTTTTTTTGGCCCTTCTTTCAACATGCTATGCTATGGTGCGTCTATGTGAAGTATAATAAGTGGTTTTCAGTCATTTTTAGGACATGTCAAAATTTGAAATGTTTGCCATACTATAGTATGCGATTTTTGGCCATTGTTTCAACATGCTATATTATGGCACATCTCTCTGAGCTGTAATAAGTGGTTTTCAGCCATTTTTAGGACATGTCAAAATTTGAGATTTTTGCCATACTATAGTATGCGATTTTTTTTGGTACGTGTCAAAATTTGAGATTTTTGCCATACTATAGTATGCGATTTTTGGCCAAATTTTCAACATGCTATATTATGAGTTTTTGGCCTTTTATGGCCCTTTTTTCAACATGCTATGGTATGGCACATCGTCTCTGTCTGAGCTGTATTAAGTGGTTTTCAGCCATTTTAAGGACATGTCAAAATTTGAGAGTTTTGCCATACTATAGTATGCGATTTTTGGCCAAATTTTCAACATGCTATATTATGAGGTTTTGGCCTTTTTTTGGCCCTTCTTTCAACATGCTATGCTATGGTGCGTCTATGTGAAGTATAATAAGTGGTGGTTTTCAGTCATTTTTAGGACATGTCAAAATTTGAGATTTTTGCCATACTATAGTATGCGATTTTTTTGGCCAAATTTTCAACATGCTATATTATGAGTTTTTGGCCTTTTTTGGCCCTTCTTTCAACATGTTATGCGATGGCACATCTCTCTCTGAGCTGTAATGAGTGGTTTTCAGCCATTTTTAGGACATGTCAAAATTTGAGATTTTTGCCATACTATAGTATGCGATTTTTGGCCAAATTTTCAACATGCTATATTATGAGGTTTTGGCCTTTTTTTGGCCCTTCTTTCAACATACTATGCTATGGTGCGTCTATGTGAAGTATAATAAGTGGTTTGAAGCCATTTTTTGGTACGTGTCAAAATTTGAGATTTTTGCCATACTATAGTATGCGATTTTTGGCCAAATTTTCAACATGCTATATTATGAGTTTTTGGCCTTTTATGGCCCCTTTTTTCAACATGCTATGTATGGCACATCTGTCTGAGCTGTATTAAGTGGTTTTCAGCCATTTTAAGGACATGTCAAAATTTGAGATTTTTGCCATACTATAGTATGCGATTTTTGGCCAAATTTTCAACATGCTATATTATGAGTTTTTGGCCTTTTTTTGGCCCTTCTTTCAACATGCTATGCTATGGTGCGTCTATGTGAAGTATAATAAGTGGTTTTCAGTCATTTTTAGGACATGTCAAAATTTGAGATTTTTGCCATACTATAGTATGCGATTTTTTTGGCCAAATTTTCAACATGCTATATTATGAGTTTTTGGCCTTTTTTGGCCCTTCTTTCAACATGTTATGCTATGGCACATCTCTCTGAGCTGTAATGAGTGGTTTTCAGCCATTTTTAAGGACATGTCAAAATTTGAGATTTTTGCCATACTATAGTATGCGATTTTTTTGGCCAAATTTTCAACATGCTATATTATGAGGTTTTGGCCTTTTTTTGGCCCTTCTTTCAACATACTATGCTATGGTGCGTCTATGTGAAGTATAATAAGTGGTTTGAAGCTATTTTTGGTACGTGTCAAAATTTGAGATTTTTGCCATACTATAGTATGCGATTTTGGCCAAATTTTCAACATACTATATTATGAGTTTTTGGCCTTTTATGGCCCCTTTTTTCAACATGCTATGGTATGGCACATCTGTCTGAGCTGTATTAAGTGGTTTTCAGCCATTTTAAGGACATGTCAAAATTTGAGATTTTTGCCATACTATAGTATGCGATTTTTGGCCAAATTTTCAACATGCTATATTATGAGTTTTTGGCCTTTTTTTGGCCCTTCTTTCAACATGCTATGCTATGGTGCGTCTATGTGAAGTATAATAAGTGGTTTGAAGCCATTTTTGGGACGTGTCAAAATGTGAGATTTTTGCCATACTATAGTATGCGATTTTTGGCCAAATTTTCAACGTGCTATATTATGAGTTTTTGGCCTTTTTTGGCCCTTCTTTCAACATGCTATGCTATATGGCACATCTCTCTGAGCTGTAATGAGTGGTTTTCAGCCATTTTTAGGACATGTCAAAATGTGAGATTTTTGCCATACTAGTATGCGATTTTTGGCCAAATTTTCAACATGCTATATTATGAGTTTTTGGCCTTTTATGGCCCCTTTTTCAACATGCTATGGTATGGGCATCATCTGTCTGAGTTGTATTAAGTGGTTTTCAGCCATTTTAAGGACATGTCAAAATTTGAGAGTTTTGCCATACTACTATAGTATGCGATTTTTGGCCAAATTTTCAACATGCTATATTATGAGTTTTTGGCCTTTTTTGGCTCTTCTTTCAACATGCTATGCTATGGCACATCTCTCTGAGCTGTATTAAGTGGTTTTCAGTCATTTTTAGGACATGTCAAAATTTGAGATTTTTGCCATACTATAGTATGCGATTTTTTTGGCCAAATTTTCAACATGCTATATTATGAGGTTTTGGCCTTTTTTTGGCCCTTCTTTAAACATGTTATGCTATGGCACGTGTCTGTGAGCTGTAATAAGCACTTATCAGCAATTTTGGGACATGTCAAAACTTGAGATTTTTGCCATGCTATAGTATGCATTTTTTGGCCAAATTTTCAACATGCTATATTATGAGGTTTTGGCCTTTTTTTGGCCCTTCTTTCAACATACTATGCTATGGTGCGTCTATGTGAAGTATAATAAGTGGTTTGAAGCCATTTTTAGGACATGTCAAAATTTGAGATTTTTGCCATACTATAGTATGCAATTTTTGGTCAAATTTTCAACATTCTATGTTATGACATGTTTGCCTTTTTTGGCCCTGTTTTCAACATGTTATGCTATGGCACATCTCTCTGAGCTTTAATAAGTCGTTTTCAGCCATTTTAAGGACATGTCAAAATTTGAGATTTTTGCCATACTATAGTATGCGATCTTTGGCAATTTTTTCAACATGCCATACCATGACTCTTTGGCCAAAAAAAACAATTAAAATGTCATAGCATAGTTTTATCCAAAGATAAAAAAAGGCATATGTCACAGCATATTATATCGTCCAAAAATTACAAAAAATGGCATAGTATTGTCGTCCATGATTCATAAAAAAAACATCATAGTTTATCATACCATCTAAATGACATACAGTAGTACATTTTTCATGACTACATAGTATACTCTGGCTTCTCTTTGCTATTTTTGTATTGTATTTCTTTTTAATGGTATGGCTATTTTATTTTATTTTGGATGTATTACGCAATGAGCTTTACTGTTATTTTACTGACATCTTTGACATTCTCCATTATGACTTTTTGTGATGTTTTTTTAAAATACTTTTAAGCCTGGTATAATACTATTATGCCAAATATTTTTGCTGAATTTTTATTATATTATTTAATTTTTTTATTATTTATTTTATGCCACACTATACTCTGACTTTTATAAATGATGATGATAAAAGCAAAATTATGATATACTGTACTGACATATTTATTCTAAATGTTTTTTTAGATATAATATTATGACTCTATTCTTATTTTTAACTTTTTATGACCTACATGTCATTTTCATGATATACAATGTTGCATTAAATGATTTATGTGGCATACTGTTCAATGAAATTTTTATGAGATTTTACTATACCTCGCATTTAATTTTTAAATTATTTTAATGAAATGTTTTATTATGCCATCCTTTATAATTTGGAACTTTAATTCACACTAATGTAAATGATAAAAAAAATCAATATCCCTATTTTATTGATTGATTTTGACGTTAATGTTTTGCGTTTGTGTGTGTGTGTAGATCTCTCGTAGTTCACGGCTTTGCCATCAGTGAGAAAGGAGAGAAGATGTCAAAGTCACTGGGCAACGTTGTGGATCCTCATGATGTCATTAATGGGGGCAAGGTAAGGTCACGGTAGAGATGGTTAAAAAGAACCCAACAAATTTGTGTTCCTGATTTGAATAAAGTTTGGATTTTGTCTTCATGTGATCATAAAGTCTTGTCTTCTTCAGGATCCCAGTAAGCCAGCCTACGGGGCAGATGTGCTGCGTTGGTGGGTGGCAGAGTCGAACGTCTTCTCGGAGGTTCAGATCGGACCAACAGCACTCAACTCAGCCAGAGACAGCATCAACAAGGTACCAGTGCAGTAAAGGCATGGTCCAAGTGACTGGTTATTATCCATGAGTGATCCTCATTGCTCTCACTCTGTCCTTGATTCTCTCCCAGTTGAGGAACACTCTGAAGTTCCTGCTTGGCAACCTGCAGGGCTTCGACCCACGTGTACAGGCTGTAGATCCCAAAGAGATGCACTACATTGATCAGTACATGTTGCACCTGCTCCGCGATTACAGCATCAAGGTGACGGATGCATACAGTGAGTTTGATGCCGGCAGGGCCATCCGTGTCCTCCAAGCCTTCATCACCAGAGACCTCTCCAGCTTTTATTTCAGCATCATCAAAGACAGGTAGAGTCTTGCCAGAACAGGAGATTCATACAGCTCTTATTCTTCAAATGGCTTTACTTTGCCTGACGTGTTAAAACTCATCTTCTTCTTTATTTCTGCTGCTTTCAATCAGGTTGTACTGCGATGCAGAAGACGCCTTGGGTAGAAGATCATGTCAGACCGTTTTGGAGGAAATTCTTGATGGAGTGACCAGATCTATAGCTCCCATCCTGCCACATCTTGCCGAAGAGGTCTATCTACTCGCACCAGGCCATGACCGTATGTGTCTTTGAGTTGTGAGGCCGTTGAAGTTACCCAATATGATTAAATGTATATATTTTTCATTTGCTTGCTAACGAGTGTTCATAAACTGAAATTGCAGAGGGGGAGACATTATTTAGGAGCGGCTGGATCAAAAGCAGTTCTGTGTGGCGGAGACCAGGATTGGAGGAAGCAGTGGAGGGGGCGTGTGCCATCAGGGACTCCTTCCTGTCTTCCATTCCAGGCAAAAATGCAGCTCAGTACGACCTTAGCATTGCCATTGAACCTGGTTTGCTGTTTGAACTCATGGAGGTAAATCACACAACGTTGCCCAGATGCTGTAGGTTGTTTAATTAATTTCAGAGTCCACAAAAGACATTTTAAATATGTAAATTCTGAGGCAAAGGGCTGCACCTTTTATGAAACTTTGCAGATTTTCAACCAGCTCTATGTCATCGCAGTGTGAGCAGATCAACAGTGTTTGGCTTCCCTGCGTGCTACCGCCGCCTGGAGCTACCTTCACATTCACTGAAAAGTCTGCTAGAAAATGAGCAGCAGCTGTTGCGCTGGCGGCAAAGGGCAGAAGCCAAACACTGTTTATCTGCGCTCAGTGCATTGACACGAAGCTTGTTGAAAAACGGCATAGTTTCCCTGACCAATTTACGCATACAGTAGTTATTAACGTAACTCCTAAAAATGAATATAGAAAGTTATGTATGTAAGGCACATCTGTAATGTGTTCTATATTGACAAATGAACTATAATTTACTGTATCCCTTCATAAGAGATGCAACCTAATTTATCATAGTATTGTAACGTGTTTGATGCTATTTTGGACGACATACTATACTATGACTTTTTGTTGCTATTAACATAAATTGATATGTACTATAAATAGAAAGTACAAAAATATTAGTCTATTTAAATACAAACTCACCTCCTTCTCCACTACACTCTCAGTCTCTCCAAGAGGAACCCACCTCCACCTCCTCCCAGCTGGCTGAGCTGATGATGGTGGCACGGGTCAACCTCGCGAGTCAGCTACCTCGCGACCTGCCTCCAGATGCCCTGCTGAGTCACGGCAACTTCCTCATCAACCTGGAGGGTGAGCAACACCGTGATAATGATACAATGATGCAGAGATTAAGAAACGGTAGTTTTTTGTGATAGACATTTCTCACAGCAGACGTCAGACAGGTGAAATGACATTACCAAAGCTGCTGTCAGTGCTATCATTTACAAACGGTGCATGTTACACAAAGCAAGATTCATGGGTTCACCAGCTATCTTTGTGCTTACCTTGGGTTCTCTGGTATCGTGAAGCTGGCTCTCTTTTTAATGGCGTGCATCACCATGGTAACTTGTGCTGCATGTTCAACCTGTTGGTTAACTTCAGAGGATCAGACCAATCAGATCACTGGAAAAAAAAAAAAAGTAATAATTCAGTACAGTAGCATTAAAATACTGCGTTTACAATAAAGTGATGAAGAGCAATACAACATATTTTTCATTATGTTATAGATTTATAGAGCCAGACTTAGTTGGACAAATCAAAATGTATGCTGGTAAAAAAGGTCTATACCATTGTGACCAAAATGTGAATGAGCGATTACTTCCAATTTGCTCAGTGTGTGTGTGTCTGTGTGTGTCCTGTCAGGTGGTGTTATCCGTGAGGACAGTGCTTACAGTATAGCAGCGGTGCCGACGTCTGCTGCCCGGTGTCCGCGTTGCCGCCGCTACACTGCAGAGTCAGCAGACTGCCTGTGCCCGCGCTGTCAGACCGTCGTCTCACAGGCTCAGTGACAGGCCCAACACCCTGTCTCCATGACGACCTGCAAAAATGACCCTGGCTGTTCCCTGCTTTGAGAGAAGTTCTTGTTGAGTGCTGAATAGAGATCAGTTCTTGTCACCATCAGCTGAGAGATGTGAACCGACTCAGATTCAGCTGTTGCCTCACTCCGGTTTTCTTTCATTCATCCACTGCCTGTTTGAAGAACCTGCAGCTTGGCATTGGGAAAGAACAGCCTAACAGCAGATAACAATATTGTCACTAAATGTGCTTCAGGCGTCTTTATGCACTTATACACTTTCCTAGAACAGCAGGTGTGAACTCTAAAACCAAAAAGTCGCCCTTGATCACGTGGCTGTGGCATGAATAAACTGGGTATACATTTGATCTTGTACCACTGAACAATCCGATACAGCATGAGCACGACTGTTGTATTATTTTGAATTGACAACATTTTGACTTGGATTATCAGTAGAGAGAGCGGAAGCCATTCAGAGGGAATATGTTTTCTTTTTTTCTAAACGTGTAAATATATGGAAAAGTAATTTCACGATGAGTGTCACTGTGTGACAACAGAAGAGAATTTATATCTGGTGTGGGAAGTTCTTGTAAAGTATAATAAATCTTGTTTCTTGCAATCTTTCCCATGAAGATAAAGGTGTATGGAAAAAAAACTGTCTCTGAATTATTAATACAGTAAATGGAGTTTAATCTCTGAACGTGCTATGCGTATCAGCAGAATTTAACTAGTAAGCAATAACACTGCATTAGCTCAACATTAACAACATGTAAGCTTTTGAGAAACCTCTTTATTCTGCAATGGAGGACTACAGAACCGGAGGTGTACAGGCACAGCTAGTACAGTACTGTCTGCATATATAAATAAAAATAAGGTCCATTTTTCTTTATGATACATCTTTTGTCCATGAGAGGGAAAGTGAGACAGGAAGGAGAAATCAGAACGTTGATATGGCACACAGTTTAGGACACCAGTTTCAAAGGTCAACAGATGAAATGAAAGTGAAGTGACAAAGAAAAGACATGCCCCATTCCTGAATAATCATCTTTCAGATATCCCCCAGACAATACTCTTTAATAACACAATTATTCAATATCATTTATGTTACATGCGCAAAAATATGATGGATTAAAAAAAAAAAAAGTTAAAAGCCTATATCCACTCTATATCACTGTCTTCTACAATTAAGTTGTGAGGACGATATTAACATGAGCTGAATGACAAAACGAAATCTTCATGACGCTGATTAAAGAGGATAAGAAGGCTGTTTTCATCTCTTTGACCGTCTCTCATATTCTGTATATGAGAAACACTTGCTGACACCAAAATTCAAATCCTCAAGTGCTACAGACCTTGTTTTGTTAAAATGAGGGGGTCTCTCTTCCTCAATCAGTCTCTAGAATAGTTTTTCTGTTTATTTTTCCTTTACTTACTTCCTTATCATCTCTCCATTTGCCTACAATGTCTCCACCCCCTTCCCCCCTTTTCGGGGTCAGTCCTCAGTGGTGAGTACCTCCACAGCCTCCAGCAGGTGCAGGGCCAGGCTGTACTGGGCGTGGTTCTCTGGCAGGATTTCAATCAGTCGGCTGACCAGCCTGCTGGTCTGGGGCAGGGGGACCAGGGGACACCGCAGCTCACTGGGGTCCTAGTTGGAAAAAAAAAGAAAGAATTACCACCTCTGCGCACCAAACAAGCTGCACTTCCATTTTACATCCACGTCTGTGAAAACATGGATGCTTCACACACACACACATCTTCAATCCGGCAGCACAGAAGACCTCTACAATCAGCACAGTTTCAAGATTTCAAGATTCTGTATCTGACTAAATGTCTTCTGTTCCTGAGATATGACCTCAGGAACAGAAGAGGACCTTTGCCCTTTTGGATTTAAAATGCCATCACGTAATCACGGTGAGATCACAGTGACCTTTGACCTTCAACCACTAAATTCTAATCGGTTCATTCTTGAGTACAAATGAACACAAGTGCCACATTTGAAGAAATCCTTTGACCTGTTTTTGGGATACGATGTCTGTGAGAATGAGACACATGCAAGGTCACAGTGACCTTTAAAAGTTTGACTGTTAAAATGTAATCAGTTCATCGTTGAGTCTAAGTGGACGCTTGTGCCAAATTTGAAGAAATTCCCTCAAGGCGTTCATGAAATATCGCATTAGCAAGAATAAGAGGGACAGACGAATGGACAGCTTGAAAACAGGCCTCTGTCCCGGGGACAGCTGCCGCTGAAGGCCATGAATACTGGACATTAAATTGTTAAAGAGGCCTTTCAGTGCAAAACTGTATGGCTTATAATTACATGATATCAATTTCTTTTTTCTTTGTAAATTAGGCCAACATGTCTCAGGAGTCACAGGACTTAGCATTTGTTCTGAGGGAGTTACTATCATACTGAGCGTACATCATGTAGCTGTTAGGGTTAAATCTGTATTAAAGGCAGCAATAATTTGGAATGGTTCTATTTATCATTGGCCTGACTGTGTTGGGTCGCCCTCGGGGGTCTCTTGTTTTTGAAAATTAATGTATGCTCATAGCATTTGGCTAGTTTTTTGCACAAGTCTATTTTTTATCATCAGTAATCTGCAGCCTGTATTCTCTCCTTTGCTAGTTTATTTCTTAAAGTAGTAACGTGCGAAAACATCCTACTAAGGGAGAACAAATGTTGCGCTTTTCAATCAGCAGAGGTAATAAATAGTAATGTTGCTAATTTGAGTATTAGTGGTTCAGGAAATAATGAGGTGAGACTTAATAAAAAATACTGGGTGCATACATGTACTTACTGAAATGAGCATCTACACTCTGAGTGTATAAATGGACGTTGTTTTGGTGTCTTACCATAGCCTTGAGCCATGTGCAGAGGGTGGGGGGCAAGCGAGCCAGCAGCTCCATGGCAGCCTGCGTCTGGCTCTGGCTGTGGAGCAGTGAGTAACTCAACCTCTGTCCGGTGAGCACCAGCAGCTGGGAGCCCAGCACATCCTTATCCTCCACCTCTAACATCACCTGGGTGATAAGATGCCACACACTTAAGATGAAAAGTCAGAGCAGAATGTTGGATTTTATGACTTACTGCAGCTCTGTGGTCTGCCTCAAGGTTTGATAAAAGTACTATTATCCCAGTTTTAGCTTTAGCGCTACTAGAACACCACATTCTTCCTTGCCTCTTCAGCCCGCAGGTCCAGGCCTTGGTTGTAGAGCTCGCAGACGAGGTGCCGTCTCAGGATGTCGGGGTTGACCTGCAGCAGGGAGCCCAGCTCCAGACACAGCGAGGGCCACCAGTCAGCCTTGGGGCCAGTAGAGGATTGAGGGGCGGCGCTGGTGTCGGAGGCTGAGCTGGAAGGATCGTCTATGGCTTGCACCCAGGCGGTCAGCACCCGGAGGAGGAACTGAGACGATGGGTATTAAGAGTGAGGGGGATTAGGGTAAGATGACGAAGCATTTGTTTCAAGAGCTTTTTATTTTCTATTGACATCTAGATGCAAATCTGCCTCTGACCTCTTGTCGTAGCGAGACCAGGCTGGGGTCCATGTCTCCACTGGGCATCAACTGGATGGTCGTCAGATCTCTAAAGAAAGCATTCTTACCCTGAACAACACACACAGACAAACACGTTGATGCACAAATAAATCAAGACCGCAGTGCTTAGTTTTTGTCAATTTTGTCAGTTTCTGTGCGTCGGTCCGTCTCCGCACCTTGCTGTCAAACAGGCTGAGTGGTTTGACCCTCAGACTGAAGGTCATAGCAGCATGTAGCAGGGAGGCTAACAGGCAGTGGTGTTGCACCAGGGGGTAGTGGACGCCTCTCTGCTCCAGGGCGAGCTCGGCTAGAGATGCAGGGCCCTCCGCCCCGCACCACACCTCCTCCACAGACAGCTCCGGAGCGGGAACCTCCTCCACTGCGGAGTCCGCCTGAGTGAAAAGGCAACAGAGGAGACGGTGAGGAGAGAGGTTTGTGTCCTTGTAAAGATTAGATGCTTCATTTGCATTATGAATGCAACTCGCAGCTTAAAAAAAGTGCAGAAGTGCAAAAATAAAACATGCACAAACCCCCCCGCTCAAAAATGTGTTTTGCTTTTCTCTGCTTTACTGTGTATTTTGGGTTTTTTTTTACATTCATCTGCTGAAGAGCATGAATGTGATCACCTGGTTTCTCAGTTTCACGTGTACATACGAGCAGCATTTTTGACATCATGACTAGTCAAGCCAATCACGGGCTGGAATGCAATGTACCCGGTTGTGATGTGAAAATGTGATACCTCCAGTGCAGAAAAACTGAGAAGACTTTTCAGTGAAGGATGCATTATATCTAACAGGTGACCTTTTGAAAAAAAAAAAACAAGATTTGCCTCTTCGTATATTCTAGACTTTTATCAGAGCGATAGAGTTATTTTGTGGAGAATACATATCAGACACAAATGCATCTTGCAAGCAGTGAGCTAGCCAGCTAATAAATCAAATGAATATGGAATATAAATGTTAGTAGTGGCAGTATTAAGCTCCTCCATGCTTTTTTTCTGGAATCTCTTTACTTACATAATAATCAATAAAAGACAAAGGGCTCTGATTTTTAACCAATACTCCAGTCACCTCCATGAGGATCTGCAGCAGCTGCACACAGCAGCCCAGGAAAGACGTCACCGCTTTGTCTCCCATCCCCACATCCTGCACACATAAACATACACCCTTAATATATGCAGATTATGTTGCAACACTTAACATCTGAAATGATCTATTCATAAATTAGGTATGACAAAACATATCATGATAAAACTGGCATTATATATTTTAATCCTTTGAAAACTGAGTGAATAGGGTTGATTTTTTTTTTCAAAAACATGGAAAGAAGACAAACAACTTAGGAGGAACTGACCCACAAAAATAGCACAAAATTAGTGAAAAAAGTACAAAAAAATTAAAATGAATATAAGAAAAAAAGAGCAGGGAAATAAAAATCAGCCCCAGAAAAGTAAAGTTAAAACAAAAAAACCTGAGAAATGCCCTGAGAAAAGTGCTTAAATAACAATAACAATTCAGTAACATAACTTTAATGTAGAATTATGATAATTATAAACAGAGTTAAATCAACTTTAAAAAAAAATTCTCAAGCTACTAATTTCTTGCAATTTGCAGGACATTTTTAGCCAAGTTGACAGCCTTTTTCCCCCATGTTTTCCAAAGAAATCAAATCAATTTACAAAGATTTAAACACTTGTGAAAGGCATCTGAACCCAGCACAAAAAAAATGATGTCAAGCAATTTTCAAAGGGTTAAAGTATGATATTAGTATTAGTATGATGTTTTAGAAGTTGTGCTGAAATACGCACTCACCCGTCGACATAAGCGATCTTTGGGTGCTTTCCCCACCTAGAAAAAGAAGTTTTTTTTATTTATTCACAACCTCTATACTTCCTTACAGATTGAACAATACTGTTCCACAAACACACACTGTTTACTCAGAGATTACCTTACTTCTGATATGATGTGCTGTAATTATCTTTCTTGCAGAAGTGATGTTGACTTGACTTTGTCTTTCTATTTGAATGAATTGGACTTTATGAGGTTTTTCCCATATTTTATATGGTATAATGGTATTTTTGCCATTGAAACAGTGTATATATATATATAGTATGTATTTTTGCTTTCCAATTATATATGTAAATCCTTAGAGTGCTGTTTGTCTTTCTGTGCTCAGTATGAGCCTGATGAAGCTGAAAGCGAAACGCATTGCTCCATTAAAATCTTTATCCTCTTGTTAAAGTCCTGTCTTGGGTGCAGTAAGTAGGCACAACATATGTGGTTTGTCTTTAAACACTGTTTACTGTTGCATTCGTGACTCTACCTTCTCCACGAGGAAGGCCGCTGCTGAGAAACGCTTGACAACGAACGTGCTCCACATCATTGCCGAAATCCCTGTAAAGGAAGAGAGGAGGTCATTTTTAGAAGGCGCTGATTTACAAAGTGGGGATGTTGACATCACTTCCAGTAATCTGGTTTAAATTGATCACTATAAGCAGGTAATAACTATAAACTTTTTATGGACTATTCAATTAACATTTGTTTACTTATGAAAAAGCAGTAATGAGGAGCTTTATGTGACCGGACATTATGAATCCACTTGATGAGGGCGGCTTTAACCACAGGTGCTTCCTCTGTGCGCATTACTTTTCTTTCTCCATCACTAACAGCCATGATTGTCTCTTGATATTAAAGTAGACGACACAAAGATAACGTGAGAAACGCCAAGTTTACCTTGAGTAAAATAAAAAAATAGATTTACTGTAGTTCAATTTTTTTCCCCATATATAATGTATGAAATAACCTTAAATGAACCCCGGGAGCAGACAACTTTATTATTATAACCAAATTATTTTAACAGCATTTAAGCGCCTGAACACTGTAACCATGATCATTATAGACAGTTTCCACTGTAGTGCTTTCTGTCTGAGGACACATTTGAGCTGTTATTTTAGGGCAAACCTGAAGACAATTACACTTTTTAACCCAATTTTAATAAAAACATTATTAAGCAAATTATAAATAATATTGTAATAGAATACATGCAAGCATGTCAAAAAGAGCCCCTCACCTAGTTGGATATGAGGGCTGGAGACCAGCTTTAGATGTTCCACAGCCCACCACAAGTATCGGCCCTCCTAGGGGAGAGAAGCCGGTGTGAGTCCAGATTTAAGAGCAAAAGTGATGGGTTTTTTATAATCCATACTCCTGGGAATTATGAAAACCATCCCATATGGTGAAACTGGCTTGTCGCTGCAAGAAGTTATAATGTAAACCAAATGAGCTGAAAGCTAACAGAGGAGGGGTTGTTCCCAAACTAAGAAAAATTAGCAAAAACAGAATTAAGATTAAAATAGGTTAAAAAGGCTATATTTATCATAAACACAGAAACATATGTGTATGTAAGTGTGAATATACACCTCGGGGTCTTTGTTCCACTGCACCACATACTCCCAGCAGCAGTGGGCGAAGAGCAGGTCAGGTGAAAGGGAGTGTGGGAACCGCTGGCACACTGCCACCAACAGCTCTGGAAAACACAGGGGACAGAGTTTGACTTGGATATGATTTGAGGGTATAAACAGATCCCAGTGTGTACGTTGGAGAGAGATAAGAGAGCTGATATATAATAAATAACCACATTCATGTATGTTAAAGGCCAACATTTTGATCATATATTGTCCAGTCCTTGTCCTGACCTGCTGTCCTATCTGTGTCCTCTTGGCTCTTCTCCTCCTGCCCTTTATCTCCCTCTCCGGCCGTCTGCTCTTTTTCATCTGCCTCCTTGTCTTCTCTCTTTAGGAGAATTTCCTTCAGTCGCTCCGGGGCCAAGCTGTGCCTGAACATCCACTTTGAGACGCTGTCTGCAATGCCACCTTTACACATACACGTGAGAAGATGTCAATAAAAATACAAGACAATCTGTTTTATGTAGCCACAACCAGAATACATACGATGAATGAAAGCTTGTCTATCTGTCTTTATTTATATCCCTGAGGATATTTTTTTTCACAGCGTACCTGTGCCTCCCTCCAACAGCGTTTTGATGGAGCACTGTGCAGGAGTGCCCCCTGCTGCTCCCTGAGGAGGAGGCACCAGCAGCAGAGTCTGCAGCACCAGCACATCCTCGAGCTGGCGAACACACACCGCCCACTGCTCCAGCTCCAGGGATACCGCCTCCCACTCCGACTGCAACTGTCACACACAGACGTGAAATCCGTCAGTGATTGTGGTTTTAGTGGTTATTATTAGGTCTAGCTATAGTACATAATAGTACAAGTACATAAAAACCCATTTTTATAGACTTGCTTTTAAGTGATGTGGTCTTTTTATTTATTTAACCTTTTTAATTTGTTTCATTTTCTTTTATTTGGGGTTTTATTGCTTCTGTTGTTGTTTCTGATCTGTTTCTTTGTATTATTTTATATGACTGTTACGTGCCAGACAGGGGCACAGTGCAGTGTGTGTTTTTCTCCCGTTTTCTCCCTCCTCCCTTATGTTATTTCAGGTGCTAATGACCTGAGTGTTTCCACTCGTGCAGTCCAGTTGATTACCACCTGTGCAGAGGGGCAGGACGCTCATTGGTCCCCTCCACTCCGACCTGGCCAATCATCCGTCAGCATGGTTTTCAAAATGGATCTCCCACAGAGTGCTAGTCTCTCGTTTGTTCCCTTTTTGTTCTGTGCCTGAGCTGGCTGTGTGTTTTTGTGACCTGTGACTAGAACTGTGTTTTTGCAATTGGTGAAAGGTATGTGATGAGAGGTTGTGGACTTGGGGGTACCCTTTACATTTTTTTACACACGTAGGAAATCTGTTTAGACACACTAGGTTATGTGGTTGTTGCTACCCCGTTTTTTGTTCGTGAAAGCTGTTCTTTAGAGAAGGGAGTTAGGTTTTGTTTTTCGTTGTTTGTTGTTTGTTGATGGTGGTTTAGTTAGGCCCCGTTTTGTTCTATTCAGTTCTTTTCTTTGGCACAACCACCTGGTCCCATCCTCTCTCACATTGTTGAGAAACCTTTTGTTTGGTCACCAATAAACTACCTTAATTTCCACTTCTACTGTGGTTCATCTTTCTTGGTTGTCGTGTTATTGTCCCTTTGCTTAAAGGGAACGTAACAATGACTTTGTGAACCTTTTTAAAGGTGCTATATAAAAAAAAAATTAAATTAATATTACAATTTATAGTGCTGTAGTACTAAATAACTTTGAAGTATATTCTCCTCTTTTGGGTTAAACTACTATAATTACTGTATGTCTTTGAAACATGAAACCAGCAGTCAGCCTTGGGGCCAGCTCTGGAAACCAGCTTCAATTGTCGGTTAAGATGTGGTAGAGTATCAATGTCATGCTAAAAAAAAAAAAAAACATGCAAAACACCTTTTGCTTCAAAGTCAACGCTTCGACTAAATGGTTCTTTGCTTGCCATAATTTAATTCTTTATAACGCTGCCTGATAAGTGCATTTGTGTTTATGATACCTCCCTACCTTGCTGTCAGCCCGGCTTGTGATGCTCGCCTTTGCAGCACGGTGAGCGACAAAAGCAGCCAGCAGAGCAGCGGCAGCATTGTGGGACTGAATGCAGGTACAGCGAACTTGCTGCCACCAGGGAGAGATCGACTGGGTGTCCCATGACTCCTCAACTGCACCTAAAGAGAGGAAGAGGTGGTTATTCATTTTTTTTTTTTTACATGGACTTTCATTGGTTAACAGAACGTACGCAAAGAAGTCGGCTCATACCTTTCATGTTGCTGAGAGCCATGAGTAGTGTGTGTAAATTTCTAACAGTTTCTTCTGGTTTCTGTAGCACCTCCTTTTCTCTTTGCAACCAAACACTTAGCAACAGAGACTGAAAGAAAGAGAAACAAGGGGGCTCATGTGGCAACATTCTCTTAAATTTCTCTTTTATATTTTCTCTAAATTTTCTGGTGAGAGAAAATAGAAGAGTCAACTCCAGATGCAGCAAACACTCTTGACCACCCAAATTTGCTCTTACCCTTATGTCAAGTCACATATTGGCATACATAAGGGCAGGTTTCGTACTGTGTGCAAAGACTCTGGTACATGGCCAGGCCAAAGAGATGACACCAAAAAAAGGCTGGAGGAAGCTGTTTTGGAGGGCTATGGGGTAACATATCCGTTCCAAAAACCATGAACTTTTTTAATATGAAATAACAAAACTACATATCATCACATTTGTCCACTTATTTGTCACAATTTGCCAGCTGTTTTACTTCCTTCTTTATCTCAGTCATGTCTCCACTAGCAAAAATCTCAGAGCTGAGCTAAAAGTCAGCACAACCCACTCCACCAGTCTTTTTCTCCATCTTACCAGTAGCTGCTGTGGACTGATGCCAGCTTGCTGCAGTGTGTCACACACTTTATGGAGTGGGCTCTTTCCAGACAGACACCCCCAAAACATAAAGTTCCCTGTAAAAGAACAAGAGCAAAATCCTCAGTCTGGATCTGTGTGATGTCATTAACATCTGTGTATATCACATATGGAAAAACGCAGCAGTAGTTTAGTCTAGTTTAAGACAAATACTCTTTTAATAAGTATACTCTTTATACTTAAGTACCAATTAATTTGACACTGTCATACTATGATGAACAAAATGTTTACATAGCGTGCTTGTGTAATTTTTTGAACATTATTTATTGAGGTAACTGTGTTCACATATGTTGCCATACCTAGCTGATTCCATTCTGCTTCAGACCCGCGGATTACCCTCAACTCCTCGTCTTCGGTGCACTCCATCTGGGAGAGAAAGGCTTGGGCAGGAAAAGGGGAGTCAGGTGAGTCCTGTGCAAAGGAAACACTGGGTTTCGAGGTGAAATGGGCGTAGCGTTGCAAGGTCGGACCGACACGGGACAACTCATCCTCTATGCCTTCTAGAGAGTCCTGCTGAGGAGATAATTCAAGTGTTTGTCATATAGTTATGTGTAATTACCACATGCAAAAATATTACCCTATTTGGTAGCTTTGCTGCAAACCTTAAAGTTGCCTAGTTTAATTTATGTAGCATTACAGTTTTAATTTTTTTTTTTTAAGCAAGCTTTTGGTTTGTTTATGCATGCTTGCCCTCTCACATTTTTAAAACAAGCTTCTGTGTCTGCAGCAGAGTGGAGTTGCTGGATGTCCATGTAGAGCTGAAGCAGCTTCATCTGTGAAGAGCAGAGGTGGAGTAATGCTGCATCTATTTCCTCTGGGTCTGAAATACAGAAATAAAAGAGAGTTAAGAATTAAAGAGAAAAACAATGCCATACATATGATATGCACAAAACAATTTACAGTTACAGAACTTCAGAAAAAATCTGAATATTTTTTTTCCTACTCATAAACTGATACTTTACCTTGCTGCTTCAGAGTGTCATATAAGGCGCATGTGATGTTAGTGAGACATGAGACGGGGGCGTTCTTATTTGACAGCAGAGACTCCAAAGCCTAAAAGGAAGCGTAAAGACTGTAGTTAGACTTTTGACTGTTACAACAGAGAGAAGTGTAGTCTCTGTTAGTGTGTGAGGACATCCGTACTGCATTTTGTTTATACCTGCTTCTTAATGGCAGGGTGTTTGATATCCAGCAGCACACCTTTGGCTTCGGTCTCCAAAATATCTGAAAAGAAAAGATGACTGAATACATGGAAGCAAAGATTCAGACTCTTCTCATCGGACACACGTACATCTATATCTCCATTCAGCTCTCACTCTTGTGTCTCTTACCAGGCTCCACCTCTCTGCTCCTCAGTAAAGCAGTCAGTCTTTTTAACAGGTGCATGTCTTTGGCTCGCTCACTCTTCTTGTCACTGAAATGGAGAAGACAGAGAAAGATGATGGATGGATTGGTGGAAGCCCTCATTAAAAGTTTGTCTTTAACAGCCTACAGAATGCTTGATGGTAATTTTTTTTTTTTTTTTACAAAAATAGAGATGTTTTATTTTCAAAAATGCAAAATAGAAAGAACCACTGCCACCCTTTTGGACACTGGGTGAGAGAGATCATGTACTATGTCAAAACTAGTGAAGTTTCGAAATACTATAAAGGGGTCAATATGGAAATTCTTTGACGCTTGGCAGCCTTTCCTAACTCACTTTGAAACTCTAACTGCATATAAAATTATTTTCTTGTGTGTAATATGTGAATGTATGTGTGGCTTAATAAAATCACCTTGTTAATAAAGAAAAACTGAACAAAGACTTTTGAGGTTGTGGCTGCAAAAGTGCAATAATGAAATTTCATATGCCATAAAATTCTTAAGTAGTATGTGTACATAGCTGAGGTACACCATATAAATGTGTACCTGCTAGAACTGCTACTTCCCACATACAGGGACTAAATAGTTCATGAGCAAATCTGAGTTTTCAAATAAAAAGTATCCCCACCCCACCTCTTGCAGGCAATCCTACAAGAGACACTTCACGAAGTGTTAAGAATTAGTTTGACATTTTGAGAGTGTTGGAATTAGGTTTTGCTGCTGATTGAGAAACTTCATTCACACTTATTTCCAGGTAAATTACTGAGATAACCTTTCTGGCGCTATGAGTGATTTTCATTATTCACACATACAGTCCAATCAAGAAAATGTTCATCTTGTGCCATAATGCTGGAATAGGTTGAGTCCAGCTGTAGGTAGTAATCCAACAGAAGAAGAAAAAGATGGGGGGGCAAGGCTGGATACATGTGCATGTTAGAGGACGTCTTCCATTATTTTCTGGAACACTGCAGGCGAGGAGCTGTAGTGTGATTAATTATTCAGCAAGTTTGCAAGACAAATGATAATTTTCACCCTTGAAAGCATTGACGTGAATGCTAGACTGGAAACAAGTCGCTGATTCAAATTTGTCATCAGAGGAGTCTTGTGATTGGTTTCACTCGCTCCACATGAAAGCACCTTCTGTAAGATAGTCGTAACCTTTTACATGCTTGTTCCTGCAAATCAGCAGCAGCAGCATTTTCTCTGAAATGTTATTAGGCATTGAGGTGGGAAATTGGTGGTTCAGAATTCTCTGAATATGGATCCCTGCACATGACCCCATGCAAGACATGTTCCTGAAGATATCAGGGATAGAATACATGTTTGAAAGGGGCTTTATAATCTGAAAACCTCCTTTAAAACAATTGAGATACAGTATAACGTGCTAATTAGTGTGTTTCAGCAGCGCTGGACTTTTCCTTTAAAAATGCCTGCATGGCAAACAGTTGATCTACAGTATCTCTTAGGTTAATGTATGTGTTTACCAACCTGAGGGCCAGGTGGAAGGGGATGTTCACTGTCCTCAGCGCTCCGGTGATGGGGTCCAGAAGACACACCTGCTGTGTGTGGAGCTGCCAGCCCTGACTGGTCACACTGTTCACCCCCATCAGACGGTAGCCAGCATAAAGCAACCTGGAAGTGACAAACACACCAGACAATATTCTTAATGTATTTTATTTTATGTGCTCTTCCCCAGTTTGTCTATCTTTGAGTGTCCCAGTGTCCAGTATCTGCTTTTGTGGTATGCTATATATAAGAAATTACAGGTGCTGCTTTGTTTGTGATGCTTTCGATGCTATCTGTACGAAAAAGTAAACACCTTCATTTTTAGAGTGCATTGTTCATACCTGCAGTGTTTTCCCACAGTGAAGGCTCCAACTCGAGGCCCTTGCTGCATTGCCCACACCTCCAGGATTCCCCTGCGGGGGGCGTAGATGACCAGGAACAGAGCATGGCGTCTGGGGAGGGAGGCGGAGGGAGAGAACTCCCGATCACCTCGCTCCTCTGGAACCTGCAGCCAACCCAGCTGAGCATCTCTGTAACCTGCAGTTCAGTTGAATTAATCATTAGTCATATTTACATTACAGGGACAAACTTAACTTTGAAGCTGGATGACCTGGCATCATTCCTGATTTTTAGTAAGAAATAGAGGCTTTTAATGTCTGACAAAAACAGCATGTAAGGGTTCAATGCTTTGTGAGACTTCCTTTAGGGTTCTTACAGCTTAAGGCAAGCAGGATTTAAGTGCTTTAACACTTTTTATATGCCACTTAGAATGAAATTTAAGATAAATTTTACAGTAGCTAACATTGATGGAAAAAAACATGTACTAACATTAATTACTTGCGGAGAGTTTTATTTTCTTTTTCAAATATTTATTGTGACATAAAACATGATGCTTGGGTCTTTTTGAATGTTATCCAATTATTTGGGGCTTTTTTAAATGCAATGTCAGAAAAAAAAAGAATGAATCCCACCTCCAATGTCTAAGCATTTTTAAGATTTTTGAAAGATACATTTAAGCAATTTCAATGCCAATTAAGGCATTATTTTTAGGTTAATGAATTCGAAATCTTTAAAGACTTTTAAAGGATCCGCAGAAACCCTGTTACTTAATAAATCCCTTTTATTCTATGCTTTACAAAAATCCCTTCACAAATCCTCTATATTCACTTCTTAGTCCTTTGTCTATTGTTTCTACTATTCTCCTCACCTTTCCACATGCGAATGGCAATGCCCCTGGCCAAGTCCAGCAGTGTGACTCGACCAAAGTCATCTGTCACTCCAGCCAGCGTGTTGCAGGGAGAGAGACAGATGGACTCCCCATGGCGACGAGAGTCTGGCAGACCAAATCTGGCCAGAAGAGGTCAGATTTAAGAGGAAGGAAGACAGAAGCAGATTACCAAGCTTTATATTACCATTATTGATGAGGCCACGACAGGGCATTGCTGCATTAGTGTTAAAATATCATGAGTTACCTGATCCCCATGGGCGTTGCAGCTTCCACTTTGGGCTTCTGTTTCTGAAGAGCCTCCTCTTCATTCTTGTTCTTGTTCCAACCTAACCATCCACTGAGATAAAAAACGACAAGAGAGAGTGATGAAATGATGATGCAGAAAAAGCTAGCAACAACAAATAAGAAGATAACTCCATGTAAAAGAAAAGAGAAAGGATTCAGGGAGACAAGAGTAAAAGAAAAAGTAATAAAGGAGAAGAGGCTCCTGGCAAGATACACTTGAGATACACTAGGTAGAGAGTGAAAGGAGACTCTGGGGAGGATAAAAGCAAACACAGCCCCCCTGTATATGTTATGCATGCATTGAGCAGAGAACAGGATAGAATTTAAAGTATTGATTGAGTTGCTTCGTGCTGTTGCAGCAGTAGAGGGTTTTTGACAGTGCTGCATTTAGTCTTCAAGTGCGTATGCGACTGGTATTAAAGCTACAGTAGGAAAAAAACAACTATTTATCAGATTCACTGAATCGTCCCTTTTTCCCCAACAGTTATACATGAGACAGATAATCTGTGAAAGTACCAGGTTCTTTTGGCTCCTCTTTATGCTCCCTAACGGTATTTGCAAGAATCCACCATATCTGAACAAAAAAACAACAAATCATAGCCAGGAGGAGTCACTGCTTATGCACACGCTGCAATGCCAACAACAGCGTACACGGCAGAGATAAACTAACAAAACAAGACAGACATTGAAAAGCAAGTCAAAAAGAAAGAGTTGAACTGAGCCTGAGATCAAAGTAAATTGACTGGGCCCAAACAATCAGGCCCAACCCTGAATGAACCCGCACAGTTTCTATCCAAGCCTGACCCGAGCCTGACCCACGGCATCAGATTTGGGCCCAAGCCTCATTAAAAACCAGAAATTGTAGATGAAATAGACCCTTATTATATTGCATTTTAGGAACTATAAAACTAATATTTTTTAATATTAATACATGCACATCTCACATGCACACATGCACACTCTCTCTTTCTACCCGTTCTCCACATGCTCCACTGTTCCTTCACCTTTCCTCTCTTCCCTCTTAATTCAGTCCATTAAAACTCCTGCCAGAGTGCCTTTTAAGCATGAGACAGTTCAAAATATTTTTTAAAAAACAACATATAAGCAAATAAATGTTAAATTGGCAAGAACCTGACTCAATTCAAGCCTGATGGAATAGTGAGAAATTGCCCTGCTGTCTCAGGTCGGGCCCACTGGGGTTTGGGCAGTGGACCAGAGCTCTAAAGTAAACAAAAGCAGCTGTTTGGAGGTGGAGAAAGCACGAGCAGAGAGAGACTCCTCCTGGCTAAGATTAGGTTGTTTTTTTTTTTGTTCAGGCGCAGTGAAATTTTTGCAAATGCCATTGGGAGCACTAGGAGGAGCCTGATTTTTCTCAGATTATTCATCTCATGTACTACTGTCAGGATACAGTGACAGTTTCAGCAAGTATGACAAAGTTATTTTTTTACCTTCTGAACCACGCTATTTTTCTTTTAAGCAATTCATTAAAAAAAAAAAAAATA
Organism: Plectropomus leopardus; assembly: GCF_008729295.1. NCBI lineage: Eukaryota > Metazoa > Chordata > Actinopteri > Perciformes > Serranidae > Plectropomus > Plectropomus leopardus. The sequence goes on along the minus strand of NC_056476.1, from coordinate 24,746,901 downwards.
AATGTGGTTGTTAGTTTCATCATGCTCCTTTGGTTTTATTACTCATTCACTTGTTTCATTGTATACTGATTACTTTGACTAATTGCTGTGTGTTTCTGTGTGCTATACAAGTAAAATTATATTTGGAAAATCTTTGTTAATGCATGTTATCTTGCTTATACACACATGGAAGGAACACAAACACACACACACACACACACACACACACCTGGCAGCATTGAAGAGGGCTGAAGTGAGTTTACTGGCCACAGCCAGAGCCACGTGAGAGAGCAGAGGCTGGGAGCTTCCCTACAGACAGAAAGAGACAACAAAAAACTCAATTTACTCTCTGAAAATTCATTCTTTGGTTGATTCTAACGTCTTGCACTATCCCTTGAGGGTGATTCTAAACCAGTTCACCCAGATCTCCCACTTCATGTCATGGATTTTCTTGAAAAATAAAAATATGTGAAAAGTACACAGGACCTTGCAAAATCCTACGCAGTTCTGCTGCAAATGCTTTGGCTTTTGAAGTTAGGCCCTCATGGCTAGAAATGAGCATTTTTGGGATCCTCTGTACGTCTATTCCGAGCCTCAAATATTGCTTTTTTGCAACATGAATTCACATAAAAAGTTGTTGCTGAATTTTTTTACAGTAATTAAAATCTCCTTATTATTTACTACTTTCGTGCAACCAAGTTTTGTATTTGTTACTACAATATAGTACTATGACATATCCAGAGTGCCACAGATCTTGATAAACATAGCCTTGGAGTGGAAAACCCCTCCTTTTAAATTATTTTGACAGAATATTTTCCCAAAGTGGATTACTTAAATTTGCTTGAAACTTCTTTCTGAGAAAAAAAAAATCATGACTAAAAAGTATCTGAAGCTGAGCAACAGGATTTTGCAAGGTCCATGAACTCCATAACAGAAGGTTTCACATGACTTTTTTCAAGAAACTCCACGACATGAGCTGAGAGGTTTAGGTGAGTTGGTAGTAAATGACACTTGTAAGTCATTTGCACCATTTGTGTAGGTACATGATAGTTAATATTTATTACCTATACAGTTAATGTGTACAGTAATTCTTATTGGGAAATAAACAGCCTGCTTGTTTCATCTTTCCCTCACTCACCTCTACAGCATAGTAGAAGCCTGTGTAAGGCCCGCCTCCCACAGTGACATACTGGCTCATGGCGGGGGGGCTGCCCTTGACTGAAGCATTAAACCCCCCCAGGATGGATGCATTCTTCATCTGGTCAAACACACACAGCGTCATAATGCCTATAACAGTAAGAGAGATGGAGAGTAGACAGGGATGAACAGAGATGTGGGAAAAGACAAATGATAAGTATCAGAGCAGTGAATTCAGTTGTTTCCTGTCAATCATTCATTTGACTTTTTAAAATAAAAGTCTTCACAGCATATGAGTCTACTGCTTTTACTTTATATTTATTATAATGCATAAATAGAACACATAGTGCAAAGGCCATTTTATTTGACACTTCCCAAAGTTTTAGTTGTAAAATTATTGTGAGATTTTTGTCAGTGAGTCATAAAATGCTTTAATACAAATTCAGCATCCACTCTAGTCACTTTAACCCTTTGAGGCAGAAGTTAATCAGAAGATGGGTAAGACACAAACGCCAATCAGTCCTTTATAAGGCAATACACCACTGGTATAAACAGAAATCAATTACTCTTTATAACTGAAGGGCAATTAGAGAGCACAGAACTCCACCAAGGCCAAATGCCCTGTCTTGCAATGTTAACAGAGTGAAAAATGATTTGTATCCATTTCAAAATTCAACAGGATCTTCCTTTGCCCATGCTTCACCCTTCACCCAAGTTTAATAAAAATCAGAACAAAGCCAACTGGACACATAACCTCCTTAAAGGAAGTAAAAATAGTCTCTTACCGACACTACTGTGGTCCACAATTGTGTCCATGTCCTGCAGACCCCACTTCTTATAGGCCAGGGGAGGAGGCTGGATCACTTCACTACCTGCTGCTGCCGCTGGATGGAAAAGCGAAGTTGATCATTTGGATACCAACATAATGAGCAAGAGATTTCATCATCTATAGCTAGCAAGCAGGCCTTGCATTCACTGTGCTTTCATAGTGACAATAATTAATTTAGACCTCAAAGCACATTCACACACACACCCAGCACTACTACTGTAGATGCCCAGAGAAACCCTGCAGAAGCTTGGCTGCTAACCCTCTAGAGACTGAGTTATAAGGAAGCACGTATGGCAGCGGTGCAGTGATAGTTGTGTGGATGTCTCCTTAGTACCTGAATGCCTTGTGGCAAACACTATCCACACAGCCAGCAAGTGAAGAACATACCTCTAGTTAACACACTGCAAAATACTTTTAACACTTTATTTCATACCTAAAATTTTACACTAGAACACCATGACTCATCCAATAATATAAACACACTACCATATGCACATACTGTGAATACTCCCAGTTAAAAGCAAACCCATACTCATAATTACAGACATGCTCCCAAGTACCTCTTGCCACCTGGTTCCTGCAGGCACGCAGAGACTGGAAGAGGCTGAAGCCATCGATGGTGACCAGAGCAGCAGGGTACAGGATACTTAACTCTTCATGCTGTTGCAGGATATAAAATCAATAATTACGCATTTGCTGTCAGATAACATGGTGTGATACTGTCAAAAGCTCAGGCAAAGCTAGCAGGTGAAACTTAAGTTTAAATCAAAGTTATTGTGATCACAAAAATGTATAGTTCAAGTATTAATACCCGCACTTAATCATACAGTTAAAGGAATCAGAGATTTACATTAGAACTGACAATGCTACTACGCATCTGCACAGAGACTGTGGGTCAAACACATGAGCTAAGAAGAATGTTGTCTATGGTTGGAAATATTTTTGGTAATATCTCTCACAATTTATTTGAAGAAAATCAACTTTCAACAACAAAGATTTTGAATCTCACAGTCTTGACTGAACAGGCCAAATAACTAATTTGTTCCTGAGATTTTAAACCTACAAAATCAGAATTTGGATTCTCAGGCACCTCAGTGTAACTGCGTCAAATACTAAATGTAAGAGGGAATGACTCATTTGTTGCACTGCATCCACTTTTGGTAATGTTTGATGTGGTATATAGAGTCTGTAGTATTGTTTAACAATGTTTTGTATTTATATGTATTTATGTAAAACGGTACACATCCTGGGACACAAAACACATTTTTGAAAATTTTCTAACAATAAAGCAATCAAATCAAATCAATATACCACTGTTGTGTCTGTTTGATAAGCATTAGGCTGTAACCAGCTGGTGGTTAGCTTACCTTCTAACAAGGAAAGGGAGCAGAGGGAAAACAGCTAGATTCATTCTGTTCAAACATAACAACATTGACCTAACAGCCTAAGAGCACCTCTAAAGTTTACTAATTATTTAATCAGTAAAGAACACAAAGAAAGACATGACACATTTCATGGGGGGCTATGTGCCTGTTGCTAGGCAACCAGAGCAGACCGGTACAGTGTCAGTACAGTAAGTAGCTGTGGGTATTAGTGTCAGAATTTACTGTGGACACCAACACCAGGATGCCAGTTTGCGGCCGGCTGGTATGCATTGCACTTATTTAAATTACAAATTATCAATTGTGATTCACCAACAGTGCACAGAATTTGCAAGTGAAACTGAAAGAGGACACCATGGTGCAAACATTTTGCATCTAACATCTGGTAAATATGTATTTTTAAGGACTGTCAGCAACAGAGCACAAATATGAAGAATGGGTTAATTTTAGTTGTTATAATAGCTTCTTGTGCCTGATTTACCAAAGGAAAAACAGGTTATTTAATTACACTATTTACCACCTCATGAAAGCATGTTTAACTTAGCGCATACAGCATAAAAATTATTTTCAAATCAAACTGGTTTGCGCCTGCCTTAGTAAATGAGGACTGACACACACCTATAAAGCAAACTCTCCAAAACTGTTAAAAAGGTAGGAGTCAGGCTACTACACCTCCCAAATATTAACCAAAGTGCTTGTCACACATCTACACAGATTCTTGTATTGTCATTAAAAATTGTTTCACCATGTCTTGCCCTGCACATTTACTAGAGAATATTTCATGTTTACAAAAAAATCAATATCCAATGATACCATCATCCATTACAATGTTTCACTGTGGACATCATTATATGCCAATATGGTAGATCTTGCCCAACCCTACTGCAGGTAGGTACCTGTTTTCCAAAACGTGAAACTATTCCTTTGAATTTAGTCATAACGTTCAAACACAGTTCTGACAGGAGGGTTGAGTGTGTGAATTACCTGCTCAGTGACTCCAGGATGGCGAGGGATCTCATATGTGCGACACTTGAGCCTCAGAACAGGGTCCTCATGCAGCAGTTGGGCCAGGAGGAGAACGCCGTTCTGGCAAGAAACAATCGGTGTAAAATTTAATACTGGCATTCATGACTATTTATAGGCTGGGTTAAAAGGTTTCATTTTTCTGCTGATTATATGAAAATGTTAATCAACATGCAGGCTACAAAAGCACTGTAGTGCATGAAAAGAGGATGAGATTGGTGAGGTACCTCGGTGTAGAAGCGGACATAGCCAGAAGTGAAACCAACAACTACACAGGTCCAATCGGGCCGCCCTGTGGAGCTCCTACACACACACACACACACACACACACACACATTGATATATCAGCTACAGACATACACAGAGGCATTTTGTATTTCCGCAAACATCTCCTCTGGTTTGGGCATAAGGAATTATTACCTCTTCTGGCTTGCCAGTGGTATACAGATAGAGCTGCTGACACACTCTCTGTAGTGAAGAAAACATACAAAAAGCAGATTTTTTGTTCACTGTAAAACTCTCTTTCTCTCAAAAACCTTACATGAAGCATTTATACATTAGCTCATGTTTCATTCGTTTCCCCACTGCCAAGCAACTATACCTTTTTTAATGTGACCCTTCTTTATCCCGTGTAGTTTCCTTATCACCCTGAAGTTTATTTTTCTGCCTGTAAGTTTCTTCTGTTTTGTTATCTTATATCACTCTCTCTCCTTCTACATTTAATCTAATTTGACTCTTACCCTTCGTCAGTGCTGAGGGTTCCAGTCCAAGACACAGCCAGGGTCATCTCCTCTCTGCCGCTGTCATCTGTACGCCACTTAGCTGCAAGAATCAATGCATATGAACAGGAATGTTTAACTCCTCTGTGTACTTAGATGTGAGTGGGTGTGTGTGTATGTGCATGAGTGTTTGAATATCTTACCTGAGAGAAAGACAGCCTTCTGCTCTCGGGCCACTACCAACAGGTCAGAGCAGGGTGACAGGGACACCACACAGTCCTGCAGCCAGGGTGCACACTGCCCTGTGGTCTCCTCTTCCACCTGCGGGACAAAGAGGAAAGTCAGAGGGAGGAGAGAGCTTTCCTTTGAATCTGCAAATGATGTGAGTGATGATCCCAGACAACAACTCAGATCAGTTTAACATACTGAACAAAGTTGTTTGCAGCTTTTGTTTCGTGTAATTTATTTAGCGAAATGACAAGAACAAAACACAAAAGGACAAACCGTTGTGGCAGACGCAGCTCCCTCCTCATTGTTCTCGCCACTGTCCCATGCCGAGTCCCAGTCAGAGGTGTCCCAGGAGAGCTCATTTTCTGTTAGGGAAAATCAAATTAATAGGAGTTAATTTGTGACATCTTGCTGATTTTTAATAAGACCAAGCACCTGCTGACAGGTTGTTCACATTTCAGGTAACTAACACATAGCAGTCCCAAGAAAAGTGACACATTTAAAGGTTATAGGGGTATAAAATGACAGGCTAAAGTCACAGCAGTTGTTCATGAAGTGTTAATGCTAACAACTAAAAATATTAACCTAACACAGACATGCTAATGTCAAGCTAAAAAACCAGAAAAAAACAATATGAAGGAGGACAATGGGAGTGAGGAACAAAATCGATACAACTTAGTATCTAAATATTTTTCCATGGTTATATTGTACTGAAACAGGGATGCATGGACTCTTTTTTAAATTAAGTATTAATATTGGGGCGGTGGTAGCTACTTTGCTAGAGCATCCCTCCTCCCTCATTTCATGTCTGTATTCATCTGTCCCATCAAAAAAAGACAAAAAAAGAAATCTTAAAAAAAAAAAGAAAAACTATCAGTATAGAAAAAAAAATGTTGGTATCCCACTAGAATAATAATAATAAATCAATTTGTTTTCAGTCCACTAGATACATTTTGCTACAATAAAAATTACTGAAATGAGATGTATAGATGCATATTGATAAATGTTTAAAATCACAATAATATTGTATTAAGACTTGAGCATTGCGTTACTTTTGTATTGTGGAAGAGGGAAATAACCTAATAACATTAAAGAGTGGGTGGAAGACAAAGTGACCAAACAAGCAGCAGTATCCAAGATTAAATCCTGTTGCCACGGACATTTATAATGCATTAAGCCTTGGTGCAGTCAGTGTGTGTCCGGGGGTCGATGTCATTGCGCATCAAGACTAAGTTGATGATACGTTCTGTATTAACACATCAACAAGAAAATAAGCCTTAAAATGGAGCATAAGTATAAGTGCCCTTTCTTTGTGCACATTGTGTGAATATCTGCTCTCCTCTGTTGAGCGTCCTGCGGTGGTGTGTTCAGGTGTCTCAAGTGGGATGACTCATAGCACAGAGGGCAGAAAGATTTCTCCTCCTCCCCTTTCAGTGCTCCTGTGGTACTGCAGAGGCTCTATCCATCATTCAAAGCCTTGACGTCAAATTATTTGCCTTTATTATTAAAGTCAAACCATTTGGGACTATTCTTTATTTATCAGAGGAGAGGGTGGCTCGGGTGTGAGGGTTTTTTTTTTCATGACTCTGCCCAGAAGTCCAAAGTTTTTTCCTCGAGCCTCACTGAGTGACTAAGGGGAATGCATTACCCTCCATCCACCATAAATAATTTTCTTTCTTTTTATAAATAGTCACAACAAATGTAGGTATTGGAGACAAAACAACACCAAATCAAGTAATTTTATTAACTTTTTGTTGTTTATCAAACATTGTTTGACCTTATGATCTATGGATGCAGTGCTGCCTGTTTTCAACAGTGTCTTGTAAGGTGTCCTTGAGTGCTTAGAAAAGAGCCTGTAAATAAAATGCAACATTATTTTTAGTATTATTATTATCAATATTTAATAAAAACATAGGGCCCTCCCCGGTACTTAAAAAAATATTAGACGTGCCCCCTTATTTTGCACCACCTTATCCCCTCACACAACTTAAAAACGGTCCCTTATTGTTATTAATGGAATATTTGTAGGATGCATTTTCGTCTGTTTATTTTGTTCTGCGTTTAAAAAAACAGACTTGGACGAAAAGAACTTGCTATGCATTAAGAAGTCAGGTACTTAGAGCCCTTCACTTCACTAAATCTCCCTCAACTGTAACCTATAAATAGTTCCCGCTTGCAACCTTTAGCCACAATTTTGTGCATAAGTGTTACGACTAGCTAGTTCCAGAGTTAGCTAGCTGGACTGTTGTCACCTGGGTCAACATTTAAATGCTGCATGCTAGCCTCGCTACCTGTTTGATTCTTCTCCTCCACTGGCTCAGTTTTCCGGTCCTGGAACAAGTAGTCCCGGACAGTTTTGAGCTCTTGGAGCCGACAAAACTCCAACAAGCTGCAGGACATCTCTCTCCCGTCCCGTCAGGACCCGAACAGCCAGGCAATCAGCCAGTTAGCTTGATTGCTAACAATCCAGTTGTGGAGGATCACCGTAGCTCAGCAGTTCGAGTCCGTTTGCAAGTCTTGCTGTCGTATTTACTTTATGACAGCCTGTTCACAAAGAAAATGCGGCTTTTTTTGTCCTAAACTGGCCCCTAAAGCAACACTAGCACGAGTCTGGTTGTCTTATATTTCCGAAAATTTGCAGTTTCCACCCTGGTCCAGTTGTGTTGATGACACATCGTTAGCATAATAACACTGAAGTACTTCCGGGTCACAGCTGAGTTCAAAATTTCAAAATAAAAGCGGGAAAATGACAGACAGGAAAATGCAATTTTATACATTTTTTTTTAAAATTTTTTTTGTTTACAAATGACTAATACAACAATTTGTTATAATAACGGCGCTGTCTTACAATAAATATAGAAATTACATTTTGGATTATCAGCGTTTGAAAAAAAGTGTATTGGTATGTTGTTTTCACCAGAGGGCAGTAAAGGAACTTTTTTCACGCGGCTTGCTTGATCTTGGGCCTCTTCTCTTTCCCAGCTCTCTCATATTTCTTTTCCATCAGTGCTCAGCTTTAGTTTTCTGTACTTGTACTAGAACATTTAGCAAATTTTTCCATTGTAGTTTGGGCAGTTTTTCAAAGCCATACAGTAGGCTTTTTCATCTGTGTTGCCAAGTTAAACATCAAACTCAGTGATGTACACTGTTGCATTCATGCAGCTACTCTGGGCTATTCTGTATTTGGGGGATACTGCATGGGCTCATTCATGTATTAAAATATGATAAAGTAGGATGACATCAAACTTTTTTTTTAAAACAACAGAGCGATTGATTTCATGCACTCAATACACAAAAATTACCCTACTGAAAAAAAACAAACAAGCAAAAAAAAAAACAACAACTGGCAACTACCACCAAAGTTATAGAGGCAGTAGCTGAATATTTTATTCCTATTATATTGTAAGTACGATTCTTAATGTAATAGCCTACCAATTTAGGCCAATTATCCACAGCAATAACAGAACAATATACTCCACTACAAAAGAAGAAAAAGAAAAAAAAGAAATGCAAGTGTTGCGAACACAAGAGGGAAGATTTGTTTTGTTTTTCTTCAAGTGATCTTACTGACTTGTTAAGTGGCCACAGTAAAAAGGTCATAGCCCATTTACACTTTGGTGTTGCCCTACATACTGCTGGTGATTTATTGCCGTACTTTACTTTATGAAGTTAAAGGTTCACGGTTCACTGTGAATGTTCCTAAGGCCAAAACATTCGGTTGTTTCAAATTAGTGTGTGACTGCTGGACTCTGTAGCCACATAGAATCAGTGTTGCCTCCAAAGGGGGCCAGGTGTGGTCATGGCTACCCTGATACAAATGCTGGCCTGCCCCCCTGATTGACTCCTACTGGCAAAAATAATTGGAGATTCTGGCTCTGAATGATGTCACCAGCGCAAGATGGCAGCGGCCATATCCAGAATATTTTGGCTTCCCTTAACCATAGGGTGGTAAGTGGGGACACATTATCCATCTTTATAAACAGTCTATGCAAAACAGATAATTAGTAATATTAACTGTAAAATAAGAAACCAAAGCATCTCAGAATGCAATTCCTTAACTCTCCATATTGACATAGTTTTCAAGAAGCCTACATAGTATAGCAGCATGACAGAATTCTTAAAATGCAGTTATGTCTTTTGGATTTGGTGTGCCACCACAAGTTTTTCACTGGCCCCCATCTGGCCACCCCTAAGAAAGATTTCTGCATAGAGTAGCATATTGGTGGAGTTTTGTAGGGTCAGAGGTCAAGGGTACAACTTTCTCCCCTCTGTGAACATACTGTTATGCCTGTGGTCAACATGACCATCTGTTAGTGGCATTGTTCCATGCTGCTGAGTGTCCTTCTTTCCCATCCTTTCTTACGCTCTTTAAAAAGCAATGGGCATGTTTCCAATGTACTTCCTGCATCCTCACTTAGAATCCCACCTTGCTCTCACAACCAAAACACACACAAACTCATGGTACAGCGCATGCACACATAAACACACAAATACAAACTCACCTCTGGGGGTGCCCAAAAATTTCCGGTCCGGAAGGCCGGACACAGAAACTCAGGAAACAATTGGGTGTCAGAGAGGTCCTGTGCCATTGCTTATTGAGCTGTTGTTGCGTGGGCTGTTTTAAAGTCCACAGAAACAACTCTCCATCTGGTTCCCCCTCTTCCTTTGTTGACAAGGAAGTGAGCTGGCATCACTCTGTCCCAGGATAGATGTGTTGTTGACACACAATGAGAGATGGCATTGATTGATTCAGAAAACCTAAGCATCGAGAGATGAATATGGTGAACATACAATTAAATAAATTAAGAAGATTTTCTTTTATTGACATGTAAGACACAATAATGACCTAAATTGAAGTGGTCTGGTTGGTAAATGTTCTGACTCTTGAGTGTGTTTGCATACCAGTCATGAACGCTGCCTCGCTGTGATCTCTTCACAAGTACACTCTACATCTGGGAAACACAAACTCTAAAGGAAGTAGCACAGTGTGAAAGACAGAGGCCGGTACGCTGGCTGGTTTCAAGGCTCCTTGCATAATCGTACTCCCCAAATGAAAAGTGCAGAGACACACACCCACACAGTCTGAAATCCTACAGGTCAGTGGGAGGGCAACATTAGGCGTCTTGTCACAAACTTATAGAAGAGATCAGACGTTTGAGTGATTTAAATAGACTCAAAGTAGCTTTGAGTATAATATGGCAAGATAATGGGTTTACTTTGGCGCATGGTGGCTGACTGTGTTACGCCATTCAACATATCTGTGTAAAATTTCAGCAGCTCGTCGCACCAAGGGCTCATTTTCATGTACATGTACACATTGTTAATATATCCTATTATTTGATACAAATAGTGGAGAGTTAGCAGAGCTGCTGGGATTATATGTTCATAACTGCAACTCAATAAATGTCTAAAGGGAACTTCCCCTGACTCCATATTATGTTTCTCTGAAACTGAAAAGTTGCATGAATATAGTTTCACTTTTGCTGATATCCACTTTTATAATATGCATCTTACATAATAGCATTTATTTTTATTTTTATGTGGAAACAAGCATATCCAGATGTTTCAAATGTATTTTATATGGAAACAAACTTCTATATAACCTTATGAACAGCTTTAAAAGCTAAGTGTGTAAGATTTATTTAGTGGTGAATTGCAGACTGCAACAAGTAAAAACTTCTCTCAGCTAGAAGTCCTTAAGTTTTTGTTGTTTAAGAGGTTTTTATCGTGAGCCGCATTATCCAATGGGGTCTCTTCCTCCTCAAAATGAGTGGGCCAGGTGACTAGAACTGCTAAAAACACAGAATAAAGCAGTTTCATGTTACAGATAAGTGATTCTCCAATGCTGTATGGCATCTCAAAAATGGGCAGCTCATCCACCAAATGCTGTTGTGTTATAACCCCTTTTCTCTAATAACTTATTGTATGCTCACCTTTTTCTGATCCAGATGTTTATGAGGTACTTATTGGGAGCCGCATTTTCCACAGGGGTCTCCTCTTCTCAAGAACAAACTGTCCTGTTGATTTATAATGGTAAAAACACTGAAAAAAAACAAACAATTTAATGTTACAAATCACGTATTTCTGACACTGTTATGCATGTTGCTACAGGCAGCTCGTCCAACACATGCTTATGTTTGCTCACCTTTTTTCTCCAATAACTTGAGATGCAGGTGTTCAGGAGGTTTTCTCCAGAAGCCGAATTATCAGCAGAGGCCTGTTCCTCTCAAAACCAACGGACCCAATGATAAAGACCATCGGCAACACTAATCGGGGGAAGTTTTAGCTAGTTGTTATCTGCAATTCACCGTTGGGTGCCACTAAATCTCCCTAAATCTTTAATACTTCACCTTTAAGACAGTTAAGACAGTAACTGCACTAATATGCTTCCAAAGGTTCAAACAGTCATATGGGAACTGGTTTATGACAAATAAAATCTGTTCTCTGACCTCTGAAGCGGAAGCCTCCTGGTGTTCTAAAAAAAACCATGTGGCTCATTTACAGGATGATTGTGATGTTTTCAACATTTAGAGTGGTTTTGATACAACTTTCGAGATCCTGTCAGTGAAGTAGAAGTCAACAAAGAAGGCATACAAATCCCAGATGCACCACTGTCTCTTGATCTCTTGTACTCATTTAATCTCATTTTGAAAAAACACAGCAACCCTAAAACATCACTGCTGACATGGAAAAATGGCATAAAGCTGAAAACAGAAGACTCTCTGATCCTGCTTCACCTGAATTTATTGCAAAATTTGAACAACAGGCGTTCACAGCTATGAAACAAGTACAGATACTGTTGCTCCCTTATTTTTAGCTATCAGACAACACTTGCTCTGAATCATCCCTTTCAGTTCTGTCTCAACAAAGAGAGATTGAGACAAAATGCCAGTTTTCACTTTGCTTAGGCCAAATCACAATTGGTGATGTGTTTTTGATTATTGGCCCTACAGGCCGCCTTGTCCACACTCGCCCTGTGACGTCTGGCATATGGTGCATGTGTAGCACTGTCTGTTGGTGGTGGAACTGATACTTGCCAAATAAACATAATAAAAAATGTGCTTCAAAGTCCACAGTGTGGTGATTTTTTAAATTGACCAACTTAATGCAGCTTTACTTCTTGATGTGTAAAAAATTACTATGACCATCCAAAGGAATATTATATTAGGAAGAGAATATTTGGCTGTCCAACATGGTTAAAGACATATTTTCTCAATCAGCCTCTATGAGTCATGTGCACGAGCAAAGAATTAAGCTGCCTTAGTTCAAATAGTTGTAATAGACTGTTTAAACTGAAATATTTCTTGTGTTTTAGTCTGTGCACTTCTTACCAATCTAAAGTGGGTGGGGCTCTGTTGGTGATGTCACCAACTCCAATGAATCCTTTAGGGTTTAACAATATTTAAATCTAAATCTGTTAATGGTTGGTGGATTGCTTGCTTCTGTTGCAAGGCTACTGTCAATCTAATCTGATCAAACCACAGCAACATAGATTGGGTCTCAATCCAAACGCAGCACAAAGTTTCAGCACATTTTCAGAAAACTGACAGAATTTTCCACAATGTTATGCAAATATTTGAAGTTGGTTCAAAGAGAAAAGCCATCATATGGCACCAAGTCTCTAGTCAGGCTAATAATGTAATCGCAATGACATGACTCAATTAAACGAGCGCCAGTCTCGCCAGTTTTTTTTTTCTTTTTGGATATTTAAAGATTTCTTTTTTCACATTTTTGGTACTTCCACTCAGGTTTTTTTTGCAGAGGTTACAAAAAAACCCCAAAACCGACACATAGAAACAGGTGGAGGTGGAGCTCATTTGAGTGTTAAACTTCGAGGTTGAAGGCCAAAACTTGAAAATTTTCAAACCTGCAATAACTGATCATTTTTAGCCACTTGGGGGCGGCAGAGGCAAGTGTTGATCACAGTATTGACGCAAGATCACCATTTAAGATGATACACATGCTTGATTACACATCCAGCAGTTACGTTATCATTTATTTGTGTGTGATGTGTTCGTGGCCACCTAACAAATGTAAGTCCAATATTCACTCTCTTTTAGCTCTGTCTTTGGTCTCTACCAACTCCTGAGGGTAATATCTGGCACTTTTGCTGCTAAATGTTCTATTATGTTCATAAGTTAACTGTGTAAGTCTGCTGTTAGGTGCTAAGCAGGGAGTGTACAGTGGGTTTGCAGAGATTTTAAAGAACTGCCTACTGTGGCTGAACATGAAAGTTAAAACCATAAAGCTTTGGCCAGACAGCTGAATAATCAGCTGAAAGCAGATAATTCTCTGTAGGTTAATCTGATCATAACGGGCAACATAACTGATGTAAGGATGTGAGGAACTTTGCTGCATCTCTCTCCCTTGTCATCTCTGTAAAAGCACAAAGGTGCCCCCAAAATACCTATTAGCATTGGGATAATTCAACATCAGTGGCCCTAACATCCACAGCAGTTTATCTATACATACTGGATCACACTTCAGAGTGAGGAACATAAAGACATAATCGAGGGCTGCTGTCTGTCATGCCTGGAATCCCACAGTAACAGGAGACATTCTGGTTTCCACCAGGCTCAGCACATTTTCACAGTGAGCCGTCTCTTCAGTTTGGTTCACTAACCACCATCATCAGTTAACGTTTATGAGGGCGAAGGTTCTTTAACGCCACCCAGTCCGATCAAATGTTGATGGTGAAAATGCAATGAAAGATGTTTCCATTGTAGATCAGTGTGTCACATGTCATCATACCAAGACACAAAAACAATATTGTTATTTCAGAAAGTTATAAAAATATTACAATGTCGTTGTCCAATTTAATATTTTTCTAAACGCATGTAAACATTAATGTCCAAGGAGGTAAATGTGTCACTAGGGGTGGAACCAGGAAAGCTTATTCTGCTGAATCCATTTAGGCATTGGTGTTAATTTTTAGCCTGTGCCAATAACAACTGACTGATCTTCACATGCTAATCTCATGCCTTTTTGGCAGATATGTCAACAGCCTTGCTCCATGCTTATTAAAATTCACCTGCATTCCAATAATTAACTGATACCCTAACATGCACAGATAATGTGCAGAAATTCTCTGCTTGTGCAGGATATTACTCGTTATTTGTACTTCAGGGTTGTTATTATGACTAGGTTTGCCTGTCAGCTTCCTGTTCCTTTTGGAGTGCAGCTCACTTGGTGACAGAATGACCTTGAATTTTGTGTGCATAATGAGCAATGCCAGGTGTCACCATGATAAAAAGTTAATGCACCGTGCAGATTTTGCACAAGAATGTGTTGACACTGAGTGAGGACTGTATGCCTGTGTCACATTACACCTGTTGTGCATGTGTTTTTATTATGGTTCCCTTGCAATCTAAATGTACTATGTTTTATTCTGGCGCCATATTCATAGCTGTGATGATCTCCAAATAATGATGATCTCCTGTCACTCTTAGCAACCCTTTGAAACCTGAGCGCCTGTCAAAGCAGTCATGATTTCTTTCAAAATATTTGAAGAAGGCAATGAGCAATGACAAAAGAAATGACCCAACAATTTGTTTGAAAGGAGTAAAAAGTACAAGAAAATGACCTGAAATTATTATTTTTTTTAAAATATCTGAAAAAAAGAAAAACAAATACATAAAAACTCACCAAAGAGGCTATATTCCCATGTTTTTGTGAGAAGTCGCACCAATTTGCCCAAGGTTCAAACGTTTAATCTCTTGTGAAAGGCACCTGAATGTCAATCCAGGTTTCAAAGGGTTCAAGATCAAATAGTGATGATATGTAATCTGTGACTTTTCGCAAATAATCTGGCATGTTCAGGTAATAAAACTACATACATTACTCTAATGCTATTACTGTGAGTAGTACTGACTAAGTTCAGTACTACAGGACTGACTGTGCAACACAATCCAAGACTACATATTAAAATCTAAATGACAACAATGCACTGCAGGAATTGAATAATGCCATCAGCAGCAACATGCTCAAGCAACGGGATAGAATCTTCATATAGCTGCTGATTTTGATCAACTCATCCTTCAAGATGTAGCAGGATCAAGGATGAATGCAATTTCATTTTTAAACTTTGTTCTAGGAATTCTGGTCACAACCCAAAGAATCTTCTGTAACCAGCCCACGTCCTGTGTCAGGTTGCTATGGCAATATAGCAAAGAAACAGAAAGAAAGGAACTTGTAAGAGTCTGCAGTGTGTGTGATATGCTACAAAATATCTGAAAACCGATGCAAAGTGCACACTCCAAACTATATGGAAAACAATTTCAAGTTTATATCTTTGCGAGATTCAATGATTAGGTGAATATTTAGCAGCATCACCAGCAGATCTTAAGCTGAACCACCACTTTGCAAGATGAAAAATCAAAAACCTGTTTAAAGGAGATATTGTAAAACCAATAAAATTACTTCTATAAAATTAAATTCACATCTTCTCAGGAACTGAATCTTTATCTTTTTAGACATTGCATACCCTGATAGGTAATTGTGCTTGTTTTAAAAATATGTTATAGTTAGAAATCATGTAAAGTAAACTTTGTTTGAGTTACTTAGTTTCTCTGCCATGAAGTCTTAATACCAGATGAATGGGAAGCATCTACAGTGCTGTCTTTTTTTTTATTTCCCTCTCTTTTCCTCTCCTGTCACTTCAGTGGAGCCAAAAACAATGGAAAAACAATGCAATGGAAAAAAGCACAGGGCAGAAATTTCACAGATTTCATCATTTCACCAATTTCTCCACTATAAAGTTATTTCAGCACAAAGCTGGCTTTACCTGAACCTTCCTCTGCTGTGCTGAATACAGCAACACTGTGGGAACTATTACGCATTGATTTTACTGAACTATATTCACACTTTTCTGCTTTTATCAGCCTTTAGCAACTTAACACAATAACTGCAAAGTGAGTAAAATATGTTCAAAAGGGTTCTTCTTGGTCTCTGTTTGGGCAACTGCCAACCTTTCTTAATTAGAAATTATTAGAATTAGAGGAGTGTAAATACAGTTAAAATGTATTTGTTTTTGGGGTTTTTTTCCATAAAAATCTCTGTTTTTGGTTCTGAGGTGACTAACAGACAACTATGATCACTAGTTTCCTCTTCTCTCCCATACATATCTGCTGTATCTATCTATAGATCTGTTTCCCTCTCTTGCCTTGCCTCTTGAAGTGGATGACATGGGCTCTCTGTGGGCCTGTCTCCAGGATGTAGACCAGCCCCAATGACAGCACCTTCAGAAACAAATATATGTATGTGGATAAAAAAAGAAATATGAAAGTTAATAAAAGGTACAACCACTTTTGCCTGAAATCCCCTAACCTAAAGTAATAACATGTTCAATACTGAGTAAAATGGGAGCAAATCTGTGTGTATGAATATGCATAAAACAACAAACAAATATTTGTAATAGGAGAGAGCTTTAACAGATGCTGAACCCCTTGTTTTCATGGTCTGCAGCACCTGTTAAAGCTCAGGTAGCTTATGTTTACTTCAATAAACATAAATAAGCCCAGGGTATTCTAAAATATAATAGCATGACAACAAACTCAGCAGGTCAACCCTCTGAAACCTGGATGGACATGAGTTTTTCTTATGCTGGATTCAGATGCCTTCATAATAATATTTAAATCCTTAAAACCTGAGCAAAAAGGTTTAATTCTGTTCAAAAACAAGGTGGCACAAGGTGACAAGAAAATAAACTGAAAAAGAAATGAAAAAGGAGAGAGAAAAACATTTGAAAATTATCCAAAAGGAAATAGGGAAATGTCCAGAAACTGTATTTATCATATACTATATCATTATATATATATATATATATATATATATATATATATATATTCCTTAGACATTGATTATTATTATTATTATTATTATCATTATTACTTTTACATTTTTAGCACTTTTTGAGATCATTTCCTTGTTTGTTTTTGACTTTCCTTTTTTAGGGCTAATTTTCAGGTAATTGTCTTACAAATTTACTTGTTACAAATTTTGGGATCATTGTTTTGTCAAGTTTCTCATTGCCTTCTTTCCATGTTTTTGAAAGAAATTAAGTTGATTTGCTCAGGTTTCCAAGGGTTAAATAAGTGTGCAATAGGGCACATGTTTTGAGTGCTCTTGCAGGACTTTACCTGATGGGTCAGTTGATGTGCTGGCAAGTTCCCTAAAGGTGTTGTATTCTTTATGGTGCTCTCATATGCTGGATCTCATTTTACACATTTGTTTTATGCCTTTAGTATTTTATGGAGTATGGATAGTACCTGTTTTTATGTTGCTTCATGTATTGTGTGCTCAAGTCATTTTACTATATTTTTCTGTCTTTGTCTTAAGGTGAACTCCAAGAAAAAATCCAGTCAACCATGTTGATATGGCAGTAAAGTATTGAATCTTGAGCATGTTTTCTATTGTACATGTGTAAAACTGTAGTATGTATAAGCGCAATCTGCAGTCCACATGCAAGTTTGCAGCTATCTGCATCTGTACGTCAGTATGATCAAGACTTTATGTGACCTTGTGTGTAAAATCATCAGATTGCCCCTTTAATGCAATGTATCAATGACACCAAAATGCCCTTAAGTTTTTATTAAATGTTTATTTACATGAAATATATTGTCTTGTTTGGAATTCACATGCAAACTTTTACAAACATAAATAATTTAACAATAAAAAAAGACAACCAAAAACACAACTCTACTGGAGTTTTACACAATGGAGCAACATTAAAGACAAAAGCTTGGGACAATGGGTTGAACCAGCCTAACCTGTTCTTTTAGTCAACAATGAAGAGATAAACTTGATATTCGGTTCAGACAAGTACCATGGCTGTATAACAATGCTGAACCAACACAACAACCAGTGAAGGAGGAATATTCACGTAAGACTAAAGTGGTGGCCCTGTGACAAAACAAAGAGGGGGAAAAACCCCAAACACCCAGTGTGAAAGAAGAAATCTTTCAGTGAACCATTATTGGTACATTCAATAGATGTTACATTGTACTGTATATCCTCTGCTTTGCTGTGGATTTAAGGCATTGTCGATAGAAGTCATCTGTAAGGCAGAGTTAGGAGTTAAGGTGTGGTCTGTTTGTTCGTTAAAAAAAATACAAATATTGGACTATATTTACAGCATATTGTTGAACTGGCTTGAATATGGAGTTCTAAATTGAAAGGATCCCTGTGTGACACTGCCATTTTACTATTCAAAGTAACACTGTTTCAAGTTTTTGTGTGCAAGTTAACGTGTGCAAAAGGCAGCGGGTGAGCAGGGTAACCAAGGGCCTTTTCAAAATTGAGACTGTGAAAAGCAATGGACATATTTTGGTCCCTTGAGTTTTGTGTACACATGAAAGGGGGGGGTACTATACAGTAATCGGGAGCCTGTCTACTTTGTGTCTCATGACTGAAACATACGTCAAAAGGGCATTGATCTGTTACAATTTAACCTTGGATGGCTGTCATGAGCGGTGCTTCAGTCTTTCATGCCAGTGCGAGCCCCCAAAGGCAAACATGAGCAGCAAGGCCATGTCCTGAGCAGAGCTGTGTTTGTGGCTACTGATGGGCTTCCAGCCAATATTTACATGGCAAATACAATGAAGTGAGAGGGTGCGAAGGAGACAAAAAGTGAGATTATCGTTGCAGCAAAAAGTTTCGTTTCCATTACGCACTGCCATGGTAGAGTGCCCAGAAGCCGCAGACCGACACTTGACATGGTGTCAGCAGCAAAACAACAATAAAATGTGTCCACTAAACCAAATCGAGGTTAATGTGAGAGGCGTCTACTGTATGTGACAATGGGAGGATCATTTCCAAAGTAGTTTTTATTTTAAAGCAGTCAAAAAAGTTTGGAACTGTGTGTTGAAGTGTTGAAACAAATCAAACAAATAGAGTGTCTCTCTGGCAGGATATTCAGATTTTCCATAAATGCTTCTTCGTTCATGAAATTTTCCTTTCCAACTTCACTCTCAGTTGGTTCCAAACACCCACATGCTGCTATGAATTACTGATAACCTCTAGTGCAGTCACATTTCTATTGCTTACAGTCAAAATACACAGAAATTTCACATACAATACGTTATCAAGGACTTCACAAAAGAAACACGTGAAATACCAAAGCAAAAAAGAATTGGCCCAGAATCCCCTTCATTTTCTTTAAGGACAAATGTTTGGCTCAGGTTCTAAAAAGACAGTCTGCACTGAAATGGACTTTGAACTGTCCTCGTTTGGTGGAATTGTGCAATAAGAGACATATAAACCCATGTAGCCATTGATAAAAGCTACTACGTCCTTCATTTTAATAAATATTATTAAAAAAACACCAATATGGTGAGTAAGCATAGAAAAAACTATGCAGAATCAAATATACTTCCACATAGAATTTCTTATCAGCCTAGAAAAAAGCACTCATGGTAAATAGTTCTTGGTTTGGACATTACAATAAATGTTTGGCGTATAGTTTCTGAAACCGTATAAAAAGATATAAATAGAGTAGATGTTAAATACTCATGGGGTTACATGTCATGCTCTGTAGTTCATGTTTGTAGGAAGCTCCACCTTAAGTAGTCATCATAATGTGGATCCTTTTTTCTCAGCTATAAACTGAACATTCATTTGAAATTTGATCTATGCTTTGCAGTCTTTCATTATCAGACCCCCAAAAGTGCAATGGGATTTCTGATTTTCTTTTAAACAATTCACATTATTATACATATACTTCAATGCCAACCAAGCCAACGACAGAGAACCCGAAAGTGTGTTGACTTTACATAGTTCGAGGCTCTACAATGCCTCAAGATTCCGTGTTTTCTTCCTTCGCATATTCCTCTACAAGTTTCTCGTAGGAGTGGCTGTGCTCTGAACCATCACTGGTGAACACAGACCCTTCAGACTCAGAACTCTGCTCCTCCTGGGGGTTTGTTTCAATGTTTTCATCACAGGTGGTGATGGATAGTTTTGCTTTTGAGTCAGCATCGTCGTCATCATCTTCCTCCTCCAGGTTATTGCTGAGAAAGTTCTCCTCATCTATAAAAGTAATGTTAGCATTTTGGAATGTTAGGGGATGGTACTCCTTTGAGTCCCATGCCCGTCGACCACCTGCTCCGCATTCTCCCACCCCTCCGTTCTCCAGGTCTACGTCCTTGTCAAGCTGGTTCTCAAACATTTGGCCTTGGTCAAGTTCTAAGTCAACGTCTGCTTGGTCCTCTGTTAGCAGCAAACCATTGTCTGAGCCCAGGAGGTAGTTCTTGGACTTTGAAAAAGCAACAGTGACACGGTCACTGAAACTATAACGTCTCTTTTGGCGTGGTGAACGGTCCAGACTAAGGATGGTGTGACCATTAAACATGGGAGCATCATTGCAGCTCTTGGAACGAGCAATGTCTTTGGATTTGTTGATGGTGTTGGCACTAACACCGTTCCTTCTGCTATCTTTTTTGGTGCCAATCTGCTTTATCAAGTCATTATAGCCTTCCTGCTTCTTGGACAGGAAGCTGAAGATGTTGACGTCATTAGGTGTGGGTGGCAAACTGAGGGCAGCCTTGTGAGACTCTTTGTAGTGCCGGAGCTCATCAAGCGATAGCTTGCGCAGCTTACGACGTTTCTTCAGTGCCTTGTGGGCCTCAATCACCATTCGTACTTTCCAGTTGAAGAATAAGGAAAGCCAGGCCAACCCCAGATAAATCCACACTTCCACAAAGTAACGGTACAGAGTTGGGTATTCTTTATCTGGTTCCACACCTGCAAGGACATACAAAATAGTAAATGGTCATTTATATCCAAAGTTCTAGCCTAGTATAATTTGATCAGTTCAAACAAAATAATTTCTCTGCTTACCTGCTACCAAGTCCCCAAAACCTATCGTGGTCAACGTGACAAATGAGAAGTACAAGCCCTCAATATATGTCCATCCCTCTTGGGACATAAATACAAAAGGTGGAAGGACTAAATGGATCAGAACACCCCAAAGCAGAAATATAGCTGTGCAGGTAAACTGAGCCTTTCTCTGGAAAAGATAAAAAAAATACCTTGGGTTAAGGTTTTGTGATATCATAGAGAGATGCAAGTACTTTTCCAAGAAAAGGAAAAAAAAACACTCCTATCAACTTACCAGGGAAAATCCTTTCTTGGTGAGATACTGGCCCAGGTGCTTGGCTCTGCCACCGAAAAACTTTCCTAGCTCACTGATCCAGGTGAGACACAAAGGCACCCCAAAGAGCCCGTAGAAGATGCAAAATACACGGCCTGCTGATGTTTTAGGAGCAATGTTCCCATATCCTTTAAAAAAATGAAAACAACAAACAAAAAACAAACAGGGTTGGAGTTAGGCGTTGTCAACCATGTAAAACTATTTCTTTCTAGTACGGCTTTACAGGAGGCGAAGGAAATTACAAAAAAACAATGCCACCAATACAGGTTGTCCTACTCCACATCCCTCATCTCTGTTTACTGTTTGTGATTTGTACAAACTTTGGCAAAACATCCCTACAGCTGATGCCAATGAAACAAAATAAGACAGCTCTGAAAGTCTGCCTGACAGCTCTGTGCATGTCCTTTCTAACAAACAAACCTTAAACATAAGGTTTGACAAAACATTTACAAAAAAAAGCCTGTTTTCCTCCAAAACTCCTTTCCTCCAAAGGGAACTACATCTGTCATTGCCTAACCTTTAAAAGTACTGACCGATAGTGGTGATAACAGTGGCGGCAAAGATAACAGCATTTGGCCAGTTCCAGTTGTTGAAGGGCTTGGTGCCAGTTATCGTGACCCCTTGGCCTGAAGCATCAGACACCACCTGGGGACAAAGAAGAAACACAACTGATTAAAGGCTTTAATTCAATATTGAGAAATGAATGGATGTTGAAGAAATGGATGCTACCAATTGGCAGTTTTAGAAGAGTGGTATGGCTAAGCTAGAGGAAGACAGGAACTTTGTTCAGAATAAGCTCCATTTCTTTTCACCACATCCTTCCTGTGGTACTGATGAGCTGAAACGACATTGAGGCACCCTGGAGAATCGTTGTTGCCGCAGGGATTTTATAGTTCCAACCATTGTTTATATTGGTAGGGAAACAGGAAAGCCTAAACAGCTATTTCATAATCCCATGATGATGCATGGATTAAAAGGATGTGTTGTTCTTCAGTGGTTGCTCTTTCTAGTGTTTTTCATTTTCAAGAACTAAAGATACACTGAGTACAAAATTATTGAAAAATAAAAAAGGGTATTATTTTATGGTTAGTCCACAGGCATTATTTGTCTCCAACTGCCTCGAGCATGGGGCATTTCAGCTCATTTTTGCAGGAAAACTTAGTGATGACATCCAAAGGAGGCAGAGAGTGCTTAATCAATCATTCCTAACCATATGTGTGCTTGAAGAACCACAACAGAAACTAAATTCCCCTGTTGGGTATTAACAAACACCCGGCCATGTGTGGTGGGACAATGCATTCACCCCCTTAACAAAGTCCTTCTTTCTCCAAATGTGCCTGAAAGGGGAAAATTTGCATGGGTTGGCAAAATTCATATAAGCCCTTAAGTACTGGAAGATGCTTGGTTCTTTAATAATAACAGGTCTGTAATAGTTCTGCTCTGTAATTACCAACACAAGGGGAGGCCATTCTTTTGTCTGCTGAAACAACATAGTTTGCCCTTTGGGCTTTAGAATGACAGCAGCGATGACCGAGTTTGTGTTCGAACCATGACTAGAAATTAAAGAGGAAAAACCTCATGTCAGTGGACAACTGTCCTTCTTACGCACTTTCACATTTCACCGTTCCCCAGAGTCCAGAGCTTACTGGTAACATTAATATGCATAGGGTAACCATGTTGTTGATCAAGCTCAGGCAAAGATCTTATTCAGCTTAAGCTCATTACAGGAACCTTTGATACCCCACAGGTGAATATCCTTGTTGAGTAATGAACCAGTTAAGACTACAGTTGCATAGCGATAAAAGTCTACATACAAAACGAAAGAAGAGAAATTCTGGGCTCTATTTACCCTCCAACTATCTGGAACTGGCTAATACAATCTCAGAACCTATCAGCTATTGGGCCTATGACATGAGCCTTTATGGCTTAAGTCTTGATGACATGAGCCCCAAAACAACTAACATTTTGAGAGATCCAGCATGGCAAGCAGATATCTGGACCAAGACTTCCTCTTCGGTCTGCCTGACACTTTCTCTATAAATCTCTCTGAACAGATATCTGCATTAGGGCTACACAATTAATCAATACATTATCAAATTTGCCCCGGCCTACAAATCAAATTCCAGACATTTGAGAACATGCAAGTTTAGTACATATGGCAAAAATCCCGTCATCATCATTTTTTTTCTATGAAAACTAACTGCAAAAAGTATTGCAATATCTGTGAAAATAATAAAGCTAAATCATCACTTGCCAACAATAGCAAATTGGTTCTAAAATTGCATTTCAGCCAATAAATTCCACATCTCCACATGGAGTGTTTATGTGGTGCTTAAACGTGATTGGTCAATACTCCTACTCCTAATACTACTAAGAGTACAATTGCACAACAGCTGGAACACTTCTGATACCAAAATCTTGTCAAGAGTCGACAGATTCTGCATACGTATGCTGAATCTGTTTATAAAGATTACATCTATCACAAAGGAAGGACAAATCTCAATGCAATGCATTGTTTAACATAAATCTGTTAATGTATCAACTTCTTTTGTACAAATGGTGCAAACTCTTGACTCTGACAAAGAAAGACACGACAGCAGAGTGTATCAAACCAAAAGCAGCTCATTTTGGTTACTTAATAAATGTGTGTTCAGTCCTCAAATCTACTCACTGAAGAAGCATCAAGGGCATCCTATGTATGTCAGTCCATTAGTGCAAGCGTGGGTTTCCAGCGCTTGCACTAATGGAAAGTGATGCGAGTTTCAGAGCATGAAAGTAGATTTGAAATTCAAGAGACAGACTTTGTAAATCCCCCAAACAACCACTTAGAAATTCCTCTGTTGCAGCCAAAATGAATTTTTACCCCACTTGCTAGGGCTCTTACAGTTTGAGGTGCTTGAGGTTTGTTTGCTATGTAACATTGAAAGTGACAAATGTTATGTTTGAGTCACGACTGTGGTCTGTGTGTGTGTTTGTGTGCTCGGCTGTGAACCTTAAACCATTCTAATGAGGGTGATTTGCACATGTTCACAGTCTGCCTGCTGGATAAAAAGTGCTGAAGTTCCAGATGCACAAAATGCTGATTCACAGAAACACAATGAGGGCAGAGTGCAAGCTGGAAGGGAGCGCCGTGCCCTCAATGTATGTCAGTCAATTAGAGGATGTGTAATCACATTTAAAAAGACAAACTCTAGAGCCGATGCAAATCTTTAAATGTCCTCCATTGCTAACATTGAACTGTCCTACAAAGGCAAGGAAGGCGTGCTATTAAAGAAGTATCCAGTGAAAGGACGCTCAAACATGACTAACAGCTTCTGCAATGCAAAGGGTTCTTAAGGTCAAAAAGGTCAGCTACTAGTCAACTCATGGTCACAAATAACCCTGAGAACAAGTCAAAATGCACACGCACTGGGGGAGAAAGATAAAAGACTCTTTGTATCATACTGAGTCCAAACCAGCTCAGGAGGAAGTTGTTAAACAGCTTCTCAACAAGCCTAGTCGCTAGACAACTGGATATCAGGCCACCAACATGGACTGGATGAAATAGAGCATTCAGGAAGATCTATTTAGATCCACTAAGTTTCGAAAAAAGACTATTATGACCTTAGGAAACACCAGTTGTAGAAAATGCTTCTCTAAAATAGTGTTTCTTTCTATAAATGTCAAAATTAGTTCTGAGAAGAAAGAAAAACAACAAAATAATTCTGCAATCTTAGTGAAAAACATGCAATTATAAATCACCCAAAATTAAATTTTGCCAAGCGGCACAGCCCGTGCATGACTACTGCCTCCAGGAGTGAAGATATCTGAAAATGTCACATTAAATAAAACGAAACCACAGGCACAGAAATAAAGCCTCCGCTCATTATTACATCAGTTCATATAATGCTGACACCCATTGTGTTGTTACACTTGAAGTGTTGAAACAGAAGAACGTGGCAAGATATCTTCACTTTTACAAAGCACCTTACTAGTATTAAACACATGTAGCCATTTGTGGTTGACTCATCACTGTCCTGTTAGCCATAAAATACAACAAACACCTCAATGAAAATCCCGGACATCTACACTGAGCAACATTTTCTGTAAACAGAATTAGGGCTGAGACCTTTAGTTGATCGACACAAAAATAACTGACACTTTTCACTTTTCTTATTTTGCCATTTTCAAGCTAAAAAAAGTAAAAAGATGCCAAACATTCTCTGTAAGCAATGCTTTCCAAAAACACAATTTGTGCTAAAACTTCAACGCTGTCTGCTGCTAATTGCAAAAAGAACAGCATAAGGGCAGGGTCACACATGAGCGAAAGCATGGGAGTCGCTCGCTGAGGTGATATTCAGGCTGATTGTGGGCAGTGTCAGATGTGACGTACATGGAAATCAGTTTGCAGTTGTGTAGTCAGTTTGAGTTAATGAATGTTAGCTGGCTTGGTAATAAATAATGCAAAATCTGATGTTATTGATACATTTTCCATTTTCTTATGTTCCATACCGGTCTCCTGACTCACTACCATAGCATCTCTAACATGGGCAGTTTGTATTTTTTTTTTTTCATCATTATCGTTCAATATCGGCTGGTTAGTCACTGCAACAACCAATCTCTCCTCTAGCTTGGCTTACTCTGAAAACTACATTCTTCTTTGCTGTACTTTTTTTCAACTCCATTAGATGCGAAGATGCTAATTTGCTTTGCCACCTGAAGCAAATGTTTCATTCGCCCTTTCGCTTGCATTGAATGGAAGTGAGAGTGCGAATATTCGCAAATGTTAATTTCAGTGTGTGACAGTGCCCTAAGACAGAAAGAATGCACAGAAAGGAAGACCAGAAAGAGTCTTCATTTTCTGCAAGATCTCAGGAGACATTTTTTTCCAGTTGGATTTTTATATTTACCAAAGAAAACAAAACAAAAAAACTAAACACTATAATTACAGCAGATCAAATTTAGTCATTGGGCATACATACTTTTGGATGTGATTATGCTGAAACAGAAATCAATTTTGCCCTCTTTTTTTTTAAAGTCATACATCCATAATTTTTTTTTAAACAAACTTGTGCAAAAAAAAGTTGGTTTTAAAAAAACTACACATTGGCTTAAATCCATAGTTAAATTTCTAATGTTTTGACACATGTATACACAATCTACAGGATTCCTTTAATTTTGTGAAACTTAAAATGTTACCCAAATGCAGGCATGTGTCACTGCCACACTCTGATAAGCTGAGAACAGTAAAAACCACAATGACAAAATGCAACTGTTATCAGAGCAGCTGGCAGCCCAACAAACCACTTCATCTCTGAGGGAGTTTTCCACCTCCAGCACACTCACCAAATTACACACAAAAAAGTAATTCTCCTCCCTGCCATTGTGTATGGATCTCTGATACAGAGGTGGATGTGTTGCAAACAGGGTGTCCAGGAACTGCTGAGAATTTGCTGAGTGAGATAACAGAGTGTGTAAAGCATGAGACAGGAGGAGGGATGCCTTTTGCGTGATGTATTCTTACACACAAACCAAATTCACATTTTGCAAATTCACATGGAGAAGAAGCTGATGCTGATTAAGATAAAGTAGAGACAAGTTATTCCCACTTTACAGCTTTTTTTCTGGATTTGGTAAAGACATTAAGGGAATAGCTGTAAAATTCCCAGACAGTGAAAGGATTCTTACATCTGTTAAGCAGAACATATTACACCATTAACTGATCTGTGAGCGGCTGCTTTAAACAAGGCGCTTAATAACTGTACGAGATTGAAAACCTTACCTCATTAACGCAACATATGGCATTTTTATTTATTCTTTCATTTCTCTGTCGGGCTGATAAACTTTGAAAGCTTCTTGCAAAAAAAAAAAAAAAAAAAAAATTCCAGAACAGTGGAGATTGGTTGCCATTGGTATGCTGACGTAAATGGTGACAATCTGGCATTGTACTGACAATACACAGCACATGTTGCTGTCTGGGGTCTGAAGATAATCATATTAGGCTTACAATGCAATAAAGACGTTCTTGTCTCGTCAATGAATTGCTTAAACCTAAACATCTAAACACACTGATATCTTTCATGATTTTAGCATAATTCTTTTTTTCCCCCTTATTTTTAAAAGGGGAAGAAAGACTTCGCTATTTCAAGTCGATGGCCTTTACACAGCACCCGAGGCACATGACAAGGTCAGCTATCCCTGACAACAGAGCATTTCTTCATTCACTTGCTTTTTCATTCCTGTGAGGGACCTCTTTCTCTGATTGCATGTGACAGCAGTGTCTGCAAACTTTTCTTACGCCGCATGCAACAGGACTATCAAGCAAAAAAGTGAAATAACCTGGTGCTCCTCTGCCGTGTCAAACAGAAAACCAAAGCTGCACTGAAGAAAGAAAAAAATCAAGTTTGCATCACTGGTGCAACTCATTAGAGTGAAGCCAAATATACTGACAAAACTGCATTTTTCCTTCAGCAGAAAACATGGCTTTCCTTTCAAGTCTTTATTCTGAGTATTTTCCTTACACCATTTATTCACTTGTCATGGACACGCTGTACTGTATCAAAGTATGAAGTATTTTTTAGAATCTATATTTTCAGCATGTCCAATGATGTCATTCTATATGAGAGTTCAAAATGTCTAGTAAAGAAGAGTATACATGGATTGATTTGAATGTTTCTTTTTTAATTTGCTTTAAATTGGAGCTTGCAACGATTCGTCAATGGACAGAACATTTATCAATTTTTTTATTATCAGCGGTTCAAACCTTATAATTTAGAAAGGGGACACAGAATGATACAAAGGAGCACACAGGCATTTAAAAGAAAAAAACAACAACACCAAATGTTTGCTGTTGTTTGACGCCAATTCTGTGGGAAACACTGTCTTTGCAATTATTCTTCCAAGAGAGTTGACACAATTTGCTATGTTTTCTACATAAATTATTGTAACACGAAGGTTTTCAGGTTCTTAAGCCCAAAGTGGAGGAAATTGTGAGACACTTAGCAGTGTGCGAGGAATGAGCTCAGCACCCAGTAGAAGCTATGAAATCATGCACTACTTTTATGATCGAGATATACACACTCAAGTACAGTGAGAATGATATGAGCTTTACTGTAATACTGTAAACTTTATATGCATTCTCTTCCTCCCTTTGTCCACAGTGCTTCTGGGCAACGCTAAAATGCAGAGCTTCCACTTCATGCTATGACCAGGACACTCTTGAGTATTCGACTCTTATTTGGAGTGGATATAATGTGCAGCCTCCCCCCCACTGAACTTTATTACAGCTTCTCAAGAGCCAACATTGATGGACCATAAAATCCAATCTGTAAACTGTGACCACTTCAAGGGCCCTATGGTTAATAGCAAACTCCTTGTTAATAAAACAGAGAACACTAACTTTTACAAGAGTGTCGCCTTCTCTTGTTAAGCCTGCTTATATATTTTAATTGTTAACAAGCTGAGCAAAGTTTCCATCATGGAAATCTTATAGACCCTCTGCTTCCAACACAAATAAAAGGTGATACACTGTATGTTTATCCGTTTAGCTGACTCCAAAGCCTTTCAGGCAGGTGTCCTGGCAAACACCAACAGAACATTACGTGGTCTTTGTCTCTCAGAGAGCACACAGGAGCAAATGTTCTGGTTTCAGTGGAGTGGGCACAAAGAGTTCAACCAAATCACAGCTCTCCACAGCTGCAACTGCTACAGGAAAAAAAAAGTCCAAAATCTCTCAATCTTAAAAGTCCTGAGTGCATTCTCAAGTAGATTTGGAAATTGTAAAGATTTGTCTGTTACAGAGATGCCATACATTGGGGGAGGTTCATGTGCATATCCCTTTTAGTACCCCCTGCAAAGACAAAAGCAGCAGCAGAAGGAAGCAGAAGGGGGGATGGTGGGATAATAAATCTCCCTAATACTGATGTGGGCCCAAAAAGGGGACAGGTTGAGACATGTTTCTGGTCATACTTGCAAGTGCAAAAAACTAAAAAAAAAAAAGACATTGCAAAAATTCCTGATATCCCTGTCTTGACAGAATTGTACCACTTGTTCAACCCTGTCTCCTAAAAATTACAACTGTATGTTACTGAAACCGCTTTCTCAATCATGTTGTTGCGGTAACATTATCTCTGCATGGATTATGTTCAGAGACACTGCTTCTTTCAAGTTATGAGTCACTAAATTCATGTACTGTGCTTTGGATGGAGGTGGTTAGGGAGGATTTTAATTCAACAATGTAATAACAAGATTCTTGTCTTAGATTTACACACCAAATACACTTAAAGATCAAGGAAATTTTGCGACTTCTGTTAAATGCTAATAACAAAGGTAATAAAAAAAAAGTAATGCTGTAGCTGAGGGGGAAAAATGATACAGCATAGTATTGCAAAATTTTCATTGGCAATATTGTATGGATACAGTGACACCACGTATCAATTATTTTATTATGTAATTTATGAAAATTGTTGGGTAGCCTAACACAATAATAAAATCAAGTGCTTTTTAAGTCCAATAGATACATTTTGCTGCAATAAAAAATGACTTGAACAGACTTAAAATTCACTCTTATGAGATAAAAAAAATTGACAAAGTTTTTCTTTGGTGACATAATTTACAGTTAAAAAAAAAGCAATATATCACAATAAATGTAAATATATTACTTATCATACTGCAAAACATTTAAAACACAATAATATTGTATTGTTACTTAAATATTGTGATAATGTCATATTTTGGGACCTCTAGTGATTTTCACCTCTAATATTTTGGTGGAAAACAACTTAAATTTATTGTCAGTGAACACTCTGTTGCTCGACTTGTCAGATATGTTATGAGCAACATTTCCTCTTTATGTTTATGTTATACGTAATTTGCTCGACACAACATTTCAAAACATGTTTGCTGTTTCACATTAGTTGTATATACATGTTATTTCTAGAAGACTGGCTGCAGTATTATTAGTGCAGGAAAAGACTCCTCTGAGATGGCATGTTGCATATACACCGCTGTTTACACTGCAAACACGTCAAGACACCTCACTCTTCTTCTTTGGTGAAGAACTTTTCCCTGACACATTAAGATGATATCTTCTTGTCAGGCGCAAACATCTCAGACAAATGTAGAGAATCAAGGTCATAAAGGCTCCACATGTCGAAGAAGTGAACAAAAAACATGTCACAGGGCAAACACCTGTGAAGTCACAGGCGTGTTGACTTACTATGTGTTCACTCAGTGCTGACGGTATATCCACAGGGGTCAGTGGCCCCTGCTTTACTACTGGTTGCGGAATTGCCGCATTCATGGGGAATTGGCAATGGAACACTGTGTACTGCAGCTTTTTAAGGGTTAAGGTTACAGATTGGCCCTCGGTATCACACCGTAATCAGTGCTCCAGACAAACTGTCGGTCAGGTTTACAACTGCAACTTATCTGAACTAGGTAATCAAATAATTATCATCATTAGGCATGGGCACAAGGACACCAGTGAAGATAACATTTATGAGGCTTTTCTGTAAGTTTGTGACCATTCAGGGAGTTTTCAAGATAACTGCTTATGTGACATGTGCTATGATATTTGTGTTTAGGCCTTCAGGCTCCCAAACAAGTGTGGGTGTGTTGACCCACAAAGGACAACCATGCACTGACAACATCTCATTCCTCTAGAGTTTTGTTAGTGTTTGGAGAAAGCTTACATAGCAGCTGAGGTTCATCAAGTACTGGTGTGTCACTCCTTTCAAGTCAGACAAACTGCTGTATTCTCATATTTTAACACTGATTCACTTTGCACTGGTTTAAGCCTGCAGCATTTAAGTGTACAGCATGTGTTTCACTAATAGGAAAAAAATGTTCAGTTTAAGATCATGTCCATACCTCTAATATTTTCTCCAAATCACGATCGCTCAGACAGGGATAGTCCTTAAGTATTTTATTCTTCTGGGTGGTATAGTTCTTTGCAGCCTCCTTCCAATTGGGCTCCTCCAGGACTTGAAAAATTGCTGCCCCAATGGACAGGTAAAAAATAATGGCAGAGGTCAACAAGGGGCCTTTATCTACCATACTTATGTGCAATGACTCAACTTGGAGAACGCGGGACAGGGGGAAAAAGAGAGAGAAAGGAGGGGGTAGATAACAGCAATACCCGAAGTTATGCGGGACTCATTCTCTGCAAGTCTGTAGCTTTACAAAAAAAAGTTTCTTCTTCCGCGCGAGGGCTCTGAAAAACGCATGAAACGCGCCGCCGTTGACTGCATTGGGCTCGAGACACGACAGGGGAAAAGCAGGCATAAAGCGGGTATGAGCGCGCGTGAAACCGCAGCTGTTGTAGTACTCGCTCCACGTGCGTAGCCAGAGAAATACTGCCTGCAGAAGTAGTGAACTCAAGAGTAGGAGTGGAGAAGAGCAACGAAGATCCGCCCAAAAAGCCAGGAGGGGGGGTCGCTACCCTGAAGTTTGTTCCACTTTTTTTTTTTTTTTTTTTTTTTTTGGTTACAGGTGTACAGCTGCCGAAAGATTGTGATACTTGAAAGTTTCACACATTAAGGAACAAAACGTTTAGTGTTGAAAACACTGAAACACTTCATGTAGAACTACAGCCTAAAACAAATTTAATACAAATGAGTACTGTATATACATGGATATATTTCCTCACTTTTTTTTCTCCCAAAGTAAGCTACTTAAACAAAGTGCTATTATCACACTATGAAGCTAAGCAGCTGAAAAGATTTTGTTTAGTATTTAAAAATACTTTCAGCAGATTTTTTTTTTTTTTTACAAATTATTTTTTATTAATGGACTAATGTGTAGAACTGACATTTGTTTGTAGGGATGAAATATGATGTTCAATTTTGTATAATCACCTGAAAATAAGATTCATCATGTTTTTGTAATCTTAGAATGAGATGTTTAACTACATAGAGAGTGGCGGAGTCTACCATGCAGCACTGGCACGTTTCTACAGCAGCTCAGAACAGACAAACTTAAGCCTGACTTGAGAAAGGGTCACCGTGTTTTACCGTCAGCCACCATAGTGAGCAGCCCCTGTGTGATGAGCCGAACAACGTTAGAAAAACATAGATTTGCAATGTGAAACTGCATTTTTAAAATGTTTTTACTAGTTTAAATCACTGGTTCAGTTTGTTTTGGAGAGAAAGAGAGCTTTGCAGATTATTCGGCCCTGGTAAAAAACCTTGAGAACGTCTGGGGCTTAAGTTATCAGAGAAAAAAGGTGAGCAAATACTAGCAGGTGCTGGGCAAGCAGGCCGTCTGAGACGAGCAGAAGAGCGTGGGAGAAACACTGATTAAGACACAGTTTTAATCACCTGGTCGTTCTGTCTGCAATCAAATGGACCAGGCTCTGCAGATAATGCTAAACCTCCTGAACAATGACACTGCGGGAAGCAAAACCAGGAGTTCACCAATGCACATGGAAGCAGTTTTAAGCCCAGACATTGTTACTCCAGCAGATGACACTATGGATTAATGCATATAAATTCTGTATTCATTATAATGCAGATATCAGGTTTTTGTGGCACTAACTGCATATGATTGCATTGATTTTCTTGCCAGATTGACTTATCTTGTAGTTCATTGTCACCAATACGAAAGACCTGATGATGGGTAAACGTTCCCTAAGCAGTGCTGCAGTGTATCTGTTTCTCCCTGCAAAACATTCAGGTTCTATATGTTCTTATAAATTCATCGGCCTAAGGGTTGCAAATTGTGGCCCAAAAATTCAGTAAATGCCACCACAGACAGTAAAGTCTGCAAATACCACAATTTTCTCAAAATATTCGGCACACTCATATGAACCTGTTTGACATGTGGAAAAACAGGTGTAGCTTAAATTTGATTTTGGGATGTTTGGTGAGAAAGTGTTAATCACTAACTTGCAAATGAAGTAAAGTTGAAAATAGGGATTTGTTGTCGGAGGACATGCACCTAAATCGTGTCAATGTCCAGAGCTCAGCTGCTCATTTGTTTGCTCATGTGATCCGTCCTGCTTTCTTTGACGAAGCTGTAAGGAGCAAAGATCAAACAAAGGAACACATGTACTGATTAGCATAGGGGCGAGTAAAGCTGCAGATTCTCACATGCTGATCAAGGTTTATTATCATTCCTGTCAGTCAGACACTGCATGTTATGAAATTATTTTGTACTACACTGCGAAAAAAGGGAGAAAAAAATCATATTGATTTACACCTCCAAAATCATCGCTGTCACAAGACCTCGGTGTACTTGTGGTCGAGCGGTGCAAAAGTTTGCGGCTGTGTGAGAATTCATGGCATGCAAGACAGCAAGACATTGCATCATCACTGGTTTACTACTTACTGAAAGCTGTTTTTCCCTATGTGTGCAATTTGTTTTATGCTGCAGCCAGTACAAGTTACTTATAAACTCAGGCAACCACCTTATTGACAGTTGCATTCCCACATTGTCATTTGCTTGCTCCAGAAAAACTTGAAAAGCTTTTCCAGAAAAGCTTGTCAGGAAAAGCTAAAAAAAAATCTAACATATTTACCCTTTGGCATTAAATCAAAGTCCAGTCACCTAACTGCTACTGTTAAAAATGCAAGTGAAACTGTATAAAAGATAGAGATGTTGTTGACAAGAATAAGTAGCAACGAGTAGAAGTGAACCGACTGTGCGGTTAAAGCTCTGTGTGAGCTGTGGTAGTGCAAGTGTTAACCTGTTTTTTTTTCTCCACCAAACCAATGGAATGAAAGATGAAAAAAAAGAAAAAGAAAGACAAATCTGAAGAGTAACTTAGACTTTGTTGGATGTCCCAGAGCACCTTCATCATGTCAAAAAACACCTTTTGGGAGTCAGAGGTAGCCTGCATTAACATGCCAGCACAGTCTAACTAATTATACACAAGATCTTCCTTTATTAAAATATTTAGGTTTGACCCAAAACAGTAATTCTGTGTGTTCATGACAAGATCCTCCTTTTATGTGTGCAGGCTGCAGGCTCTTCTGACTGTTCTGACATTCTGTACATTTAGTGAATAAAAATCAACAGTACCAACAATTATATCAATAATCTGGTACGTGTGTTCATCACAAAGATTTGGATAGAAACTTTTTTTTAAACACACTTCACTAGAAAGATCACCCAAAGTCATTCCAATCCATAGTAGTTTTTCAAGTTTTGTTAAGAGCTTGAAGTTCATTTCAACCTTAGCTGGGGCTCCAATGATCTGCATTCATTAAACTTGTGAAAACATGTATGACAGTGAAGAAAGAAAATTACGAAAGACAACAATTTCACAATCACAAAAATACTGTCTTTTTTAAGCAATTGATTTGCTTATGATTGTAAAGTAGAGTATGGCAAAACAAATACCAAAGAAATAGTTAAAAGAAATTGGGGGAATTAGCTAAGCCTATTCATTTTCTTGTTGAGAAAGAAAGAACAGTTGTAGTCTAACATTGTCATTTCTGGATGCTAAATATGCAATTGGAGCTACCAGCCAGCTTCATTCATTTTAGAGGTGCTCTGTGGGCATGAGTGGAAAAAGTTCGACTTCCATGTGTAAAGTTACCATATCTTACATTCTGCTTCCGCATTATCAGGCCCATGGAGGAGGCGAACCAGAGACTTTCACTGACAGAGCAGCTAACTTCCAGATTTGTGCTCTGCTAACTTGAATATTGTCAATATCATTTAACCATCAGGCTCTTATAGACTTTAGAAACTTTGTTGTGCCAAATCAATCAAATCCTGATAGTGACAGGATTCATTTCAAAGGGATTGTGACCATTGTGAACATTATTGTCTTTAAGGGGCTGTAGTGCGCTCTTTTTTGAAGCTATTGAAGGTAGTGGTATCTTGTGAATTTAGACAACTCAAAGCATTCATAGGTACTGATCATGTTGGCATAGCTCATTGGGAAAGGGTCTAAGTAGTGCCCCCACTTTAAGATAAATTTTGGCGAGGGAACAACTGGGATGAACTCTTACCTCAGGATATCTGTCTCGAAATGTCATTCGAAACTGTCTGATAAAAAGTAAAATATACTTTTTCAGCACCAATATTTAATGTGGAATTATGAAAACAAACAAACAAACAAAAAAACCCATAAAAAACAACCAAGCAAAAGTTAAAAAAAGAGTTATGTAAAAGCAGGCGTGTTAGAAATCAGCTGACTCTGCTGTGTGCTGTTTCAGGAGCACTGACAGTCTGTTGGTGTCCATGTAATCAGACAAAGATCAGAGATGAACTGCGAGACAACTCAGAATGATAAACAGTGTCCTGACATAGACAAATTATTGTGTAACACTCACTCCTCCCCTAGAGTATTAACCCTCAGTTAACCTTCTGATCTAAAGAGGTTAATTCACAAATGTCTCAACAACATGCAGCCTGCAAAATTAAATTAACAAAAACTAAATTACATCTATATTCTATATTCTGTAATTTAATTCATTATTAAAGCCAATATTTTTGGTTTATGTTTGTTCAATTCTGCTCTTTAAACATTCAAAGAGTTGTGGAGTTTCACCATGACAATCACATGTGCGTCACTTAACCGTAGTGAGAAACAGAAAGAGAAAGAATGCAACCCACTGATATTTGATGGCAAACTTGTTTTTCTATAAACTTGAAGAGATGCATCTTTTCCAGGTATTAAATTGATTCCTTTAGGCGGTCAATATATGCCATCTATGGCCAAACATCCACAGATGTTTAGAGGTAGGCTACCACATACTGAGCTGTAGAGCTGGTGAAGGCCATCATGGTGGTCTGGCAAAAAGCCCTTTGGGAACCAAGGGGACTTCTGGAGTCTCAGGCCGGATAGACAACCGAAAGACTATTAACACATGTTTTGTTTTGTAACCAAAGTCCCAAGAGAGAATAATCTTCTTATGTTTAAGGGCCCACAGCTTCTGCTGTGTACTAATACTTTAACCTTAAAGTACTGCAACCCAGACCTCAGAAAATAATAAAACAAAACAGCCTGGGTGTCAAAAACAACCACTAGGGCAGTGACCCTCTGTGTCAGATACAGATGCACAAAGCTCCCTTTAGGGTCTGCATGAGACACACTGGCTTTCAACTAACTAACTAACTAACTAACTAACTAACGTCAACCGAAGTCCATTTCTAACCCCAAACCAAGCATCTAAATGTGCAAGTAGGGATGATATCACATGAAATCAAAATGTTTCAATGCTTGTATTCCTTATTTTAAAACCAAAGTCATCCGCGGTGTCTGTCATGGTCATCAAAGTCATCTCTGCCTTCACACATTTAGATTTTTTTCCTGAAGCAGGAAGATGTGATCTGTATATTTCAGTTATTTATCAGGTAGCACACACACACAGGCACATCAGAAAGATTGTAGCATCGATGAATTGTTCACCTGCAGCATTTATGTAAAAGTCACCTTGAAGAGGCAAGGTAGGTAAACAAATACACAATTGTCATATAAATGTTAGCTGTTTTTTCCACATTCTGCATATTGTCAGAAAAGACAAATGACAAACTTAAATTAAACATTAAGAAAAGAAAAAAGGACACAGTCACATACACGAGTACATTAAAATAAATCTATCAAAAAAAGAACTTTTAAGGGGAAACGACTTGAGGAATTTAGATCTGTATACTATATGAAATTTAACAAGCAGAATCGTAAGATTTGTCATAAAATTCAATGAATTGACATTGCTTTTAAAGGCAAAGTAGGAGAACATTAAAATATACTTATAATGGCTGACTTTAAGAAAAGTTTATATCCACAGGCCCTCTCTGATTCACAATGCATGAAAAATATCAAGTTCACAAGTGGAATTTGGATAGCTGTGTATTAATTTCACCTTGAAAACCGATCAGCAGCATTTCTGGGTCAGCGGTATTTCAAGTTTGATCAACAGACTGTTACTCAATCAGGTTACTCTGGTTCAACATGATCAACATCTGCCCTGCTAAAGGTTATATAGATAAGACAGCTAAGGTGATGCTGTTCAGTAGCTTTGGCTGACCTCTTGACCTTACAGGTAGCAATACAATTTCACAACTTCAATGTTGTTATTATTATGGCAATGAATAATTGATGCTGTGGTAAATTTGACTTAAAAATAAGCCCGTTGATAATACCCTGTAAAAAAAAAGCCATTTATTTTTTTCTCAATCCATGAAATGTGTTTATAGTATGTGCTTCCTGTTTGTTAAGTAATATTGTATGCCATCCCTTTGTAAAGGATTATTTTTAGTGTGTGTCGGTGTGTACAGCGATTTGACCATGTGGAGTGACTAAAGAACCGCTTCCTAGTCCCATTGTTTTATGTTCATGTTGTGTTTTTTTCCCCGAGCTTCTTGGCGGGAAGGAAACCTGCACAATCAGCCATCTAATTCACTGCTTGACAGTGTGTTTCTTTGAGCATGTGTCTTTAGTTTACAGTATTTGTTCCCAAACTGCCAGCATTATGGGACCCAAAGGTGGACTCATACATCAAGTACTTTCAGCTCGATGTCAAAGATACAATTTAAAAAACTTTAACAGGATATTTAAATCATAATGAATTATATCACAGGTCTCATATGTGCATTTTGTCTCTTTAATGCACATTATACACTAAAAAGGAAGAACACACTTGGCAGTTTGAATAGTTCATTGCCTAAGATTCACATCATATTCAAACACCAACATACTTAGTATGGGATATTTATTTTTTTCGCGCCTTTTTACAGTTTCTTTTTTCTTTTTCCTTTCTATCTTCCATACACAACTAACATTAACTGTTAAAAAAAGCCTGTGTTACCAGCTGAATAGGCATATTTTTGAAAGTGCCAGAGGGCAGGTTACCATTGAGTCCAACAGATCACCTCAAGGCAGGGTGCTGCACTGAATTCCCCTCTGAGAATCCTGTGAGTTATTCCACTACAAAACCTGTTTGTCCAGGATACAAATCCTGAATCCTGCAAAAGATCCTGATCTGATTTAATAAGCATACAATTTAAATGTTAATGACGAGGACTTGCCGACTACCTTTGGAGAATGCCATTTGTCCCACTGAAGCATTTTTTGGGTGCAGGAATAGTGAGAGCATATGAATACTTTGCAGTTATAGAGATGGTTATCTTTGGCACTACAAGCTAGCTCTTTTGGCAGCTTTTCTGCTTTTGGCTCTGCTTTTGTGCAACCATGCAACATAATCCCTTTGCCATGTACTGAGGGCTTTTAACATGACAATGAGGACAAATGGGGTTCAATTTCAGTAAAACAGCAACTGTAAGGTCTCACGCCTGTTTTTAGATCCAACCAATATTCTGTCTACAACTGTAATTCAGAATTCATACAGTCAAATATGATGAGTCAGTCTCTATTTAAGTGTTCTTAAAAGTATTAAATAAACAAAGAAAAAAAATAATTCAGACTTAAAATGCATGATTAGAGTGCACACATTAAATTTAGCATGGGGCTTTGTTATTTGTAGACCTGTTTTCTCACTGAAATCAACGGCACAATCAGTGAAATAGTGCTGATGGTTGCACAAGACATGAGGCGGGGGCTTGAGGCCTTTAGATATTAATGATCTCCTAGACTACCATAAATAAATGCTGTCTGGCAGGTTTTAGAGGGAACACTCCACTGAGATCCACACATCAAGATCCTTTAACTCGTCATGGGGAGAACTAATAAGCATGTGAAAAGACATTGACAAGTCTTGTGGCTCTGCATAGTGCAGCACAGCTCTGCTCAATTCAGGTAGCTCTCTTTCTGTTTTCCATCGGCAAAAGTTGTGGATAGAAACTGTGCCTGACTCAGAATTATGTCTGTCGTATCTGATTTGGCTATTCCACACAAATATTTGACTTTTTTTTTCCATATGAAGTTATAAAACTTGAATGGGCTCCGCAGAACGTACAGTGTTACAGCAGTATTCATGTTGTATGGTAAATAAGACGGTGCCATATTAAGTTGCTGTGAGCTGTAAATTCACCACCTGAATGACCAGAATGTCTCTCCTCTCTCCTCCTCTGTGCTGCTACCTGCATGTTTGCAACTCCTTTTACCAAAGAGTAGTGTGACAGTCAAGAGCACTCACTCTGTAGCAAAGCCTGGGGATTAAAATATCCCCAGAAGTACACTGTACACAAACAAACAAACAAAAAAGTGCTCGACCTGAAGCAATTTAAGCTGACTATTGGGTCTCTGACTGATGATGCAAATCACCAACTTTCAAGAGGCAGCCCTAACATACACTACACCATACACCACAATGCACACTACACCGTACATTATTTACACCACACTATACAAGATGTAAATTACACTGTACACTATACTGCACATTACGGACACTATACTACGTACACTGTGCAGTACACCATGCCATGCACTATATTCATTATTCCATACACTACCAATACACTATACCATACACTATATACACTACGTACACTATGCCACACACTACATTCACTATGCAGTACAATATATCATAAACTACACTGCACACCACATACACCATACCATGTACTAGCTTTTATGGGCACTATTGCATAAATTTCACACTTTGTCAACTTAAACACAATGATGGAATGTAAATGTAGTGCACTATATAGCAAAGAGGAAGTGATTTACTAATACAAATCCATGGGTCAAAAGCTTATGAAGTAAATACAAAAAGAAGTCCTAATTCTGTCAGCTAGCACTGGCATTGATGGTTATATGGCAGCGATGAAGTCCAACTAAGACTGAATTTAGTGGTATAGCACATGTTAATGTTATCATGGCTCCAAATTCACACCCTCATTTCCTTAAATTCTGGTCTGTTGAAGGACAAGCAGTGAGATTACATAACAGGACATTAAAGGTCAGTATATAAAGTACCAATAGATTTAGCAGAACACCAGGCTGTGCCATTCCCTTTAACAATATGCAATGGAAAAATAATTTTCAAAATGTGCTCTCAAGGAAAATTGGATAAGGATAAGGTGCTGCTCTTGAGTATGCTTTTCAAACATCAATATTGACCCATTTAAAAACATTTTTGATTATGACAAGGTCCCCTGTGACACGTCCTGTCAAGTTCCTTTCTGCTTGTTATTCTTGAACTGTTCTTATGGATGTATTGCCCCCGTTTTGAGCATTCCCTCCAAAACGCTGTCCTGGGAAGATTGAAACAGGGTTGCTGAGTAAACGCCACAGGTTGTTTATGTAGCCACTCTCCTCTCATGTACCAGCTTGTCTGGGCTGCAGAGAGGGCATAAGCCGCAGAGGAAATGCGGTGGGATGAGCAACAGCATGCCATTGGCTGGTGGTACAATCTCTGACTTCAGTGACTTTGCCAGAGCAGCAGTTCTCGAAACAAAGATTAGGGTTTCCAGTGTATGAGAGGCACTGCAGTCCCGGAACGAGTTTGGAAAATCAAAACACACCACGTCATATCAGTGTTCAAAGTTTATTTTCATTATCAGGAAACTTTATCACTGGATTCCATCACATATATGATTTAATAGCACTAATTATTAAGTGATAACACAGACCTGTCAGAAAAACATGTCTCCAGTTTTATTTTAAATTTGTTTAAACTGAAGAATTATAAAATCTCAGATCTCCTGGACTCATGAAATGCACTCATTGTATGATGCAAAAATATTTACATGCATTAGATGCTTTTTATAGGTCAGGAAAAGATGATACAAAGCTTTCATTCAACACTGACCATAATCATAACTTATAAACACAGCAAGCATTTTATCACAGCCTCATATGACAACAGTCACAAGTTATCAAGCTGAAGAAGGGTTACTGTATTTTAGCATATAGACATCTTTAATATCCTTTCCCTTTACTCTGTAATAGGCTTTATATGTAAGCCTGCAGCCTGAAGAACACACCCATTTAGCATATACTGTGTTTTGTCTTTCTGTCTTTGAAGTATTTTAGTCACACAGGCTTCAGTGTTTTGATGGGCAGACTGGTTTTGGAAACACAAAGTTTTGTAAAGGCATATCTGGGGGTTAAAGTCAACAATTGTACAATTCTGCAAACCACAGCTATGTAACAAATACATGATTTTGTCGTGGATATGTTGAAACTTTAGGTTTCAAAGATGCTGTGGTCAAAATGTGGTTATGTTTAGGCACAAAACCACTTTTTTATGATTAGGAAAAGATCATATTTGGCCTAAAACAGCCAGTTCTGGTGGCACCATTGCAGCTGCAAATACTGCTGATGCCTTGCTAA
Organism: Plectropomus leopardus; assembly: GCF_008729295.1. Lineage (NCBI taxonomy): Eukaryota > Metazoa > Chordata > Actinopteri > Perciformes > Serranidae > Plectropomus > Plectropomus leopardus. The sequence continues at coordinate 24,705,284 of NC_056476.1, read as the reverse complement.
AAAAAACAGCTGGTTTTGTTGTTTGTTGGTCTTCAAATATTGGTCTGTAGTTTGGCAGCCATCTCGCCTGGGTCCCATGCCATCCACCATCCCCTCCACCTCCCAAAAGTCAGCTCATATTAATATAATCAGAATTACAACACTTTAGAGACGTTTATATGAAATATAAAAATTTCCATGGTTTGCAGAAACACTCAATGCCAAGCCCTTTTTTCTGGTGAATGTGGCTGCTTTAAACTTGTTGTGTGACATAAGTTCAGTGAGTGTTAAAGGAGATAAATGATTTGCAGTTTTAGCTTTTTAAAAAAAACATTAACAGTTTTGTAACGCAGAAGGACCAAACACTATATCTTCTGTAACCTATAAGTTGCTCTCTTGTTAAGTGTCAGTTGATTTAACTTTTACCAGCAGGCCTAATAAAACAGTCTGCAAGTGTTACACTAATAAACTCTCACTAATAAAACCTTTTTATCAATCATATGGGTTTTAGATTGTTTCTGGTAGCCAGGGTGGGGATAGGACATCAATTTTCCTTGAGTTTACAATGTTGTTTTGACAATTGACTTGTCAGTTGGTTACTTTATGGAGCATACTATAAGACGCCTGAGAATGGAGTTCAGACTACCGCAGGAGCCGGCAACCTGTGCCGTCAGAGCCACATGCAGCTATTTAGCGCCTCTCAATTGGCTCTGTGGCTTTAACAATAAAAGAATCACGGTTATATTTTAACTTTTTAAAAAAAACATTTTTTTTTAATTTCCATTAATCATTCCTGTAGATCTGAGATGTTTTTTTACATTCTCTATTTTTGCAAAAATATAGCCTATCCACCAAATAACTGTTGCGTAAATAAATGTTCTAACATTTTCATCGACTAAAATGTGTGTCATGTTGCCTAACGATGCAATTCCGGTATATAAAGAGACGGGCGACAAGTAATGAGTTTTTTGAAGTGTAAAGCATGTAAACATGTTTTAGAAGAAAACCAGAATACAAGTATGAACCTGGAAATTAGCAAAATAGTGACCCTTTAAATTTAGCTAAACCTCTATAGTAGAGGCTAGTCTTGAGTCTGCCTGGCTATGCTAACCATGGATTCCTCATCAAAAAAAGGAAAAGTCTTTGAGGAAAATAAAGAAATATATAGTGTGTGGACAGATTTATATGCTGTCAGTGCCAAGGCAGCAAAGTCAAAGTACCAAACAACCATAAATAGCCCACTGCATAGTAGCCACCATGTGGTAAATCATATAAACAAGTGCTAATTTGGACCTTTTAGTATGTTGATGGGTAATTTGGATTTAATAGGCTCTCTAATCTTCATTATACTGCTCAAATATTCCAGACAGACTTTTTTTGGCTAAAAATGGCTATTTTGATAGTAAAGGTTGCTGATGCTTGTGCTATCACAAGGTCAGGTATTCTCATCTTGTTTTGCCCTTTCAAATGTATCCTTATTTAAGAATCCCAGTGGAGCAGTCAGCCTGTAGTGCACCATGTGTTTTGCACCCTGGTGACAAACTTGCAATTATAGCAGTTTTAAGGTTGACTCAGTATGACACAAACTGGAGTGCCTTTCTGTGGCTTTTTAAACACCCTCCTCTTGAGATACTAAGAGGTTTGCTTTCAGGGGATTTAATCACAACATGAATCTCTATGTTTAACAGGACAGAGGGCCCTGAAGTCGATAACAGCTCTCTCAGGTATCCAGAAAAACATGTTGAGACTCCATAGCTATGCAGAGTGACAGATACCTCAGCTGTGACGACTGTCAACAAGATTACACAAACTTGCGTGCACTCAGTATTAGTAAGTTTAACAGTAACATTAAATTAAGTATGTTTTATTTGAAACATCTGACACTCCAGATTAGTCATATTTCAGCCTGAATTTATTGGAATTAACTTTTAATTGCTGCATGATTAATCAGATAATATATCTGTGTTTTGTGTGCTTGGTCAAAGTATGGATTGCACTTCAGGTTATCACTTAGCTGTGATCTATTGTGCACTCTATAGTCAAACACTGATATGCAAACATGCTCACAGGTTTAGACAAACTCAGACAGACACACTGAGCACACAGGCTGAGACAAAAGACATACTGTGTGTCCAAGCGGCAGGGCCCCTTTAGTGACTCTAACTCTCTGTAGCTGTGTGGGTTATCAGGTAGTATGTAAATAGACCACTGTTTCAGCTCAATTAAGCCAGAAACATGTTGAAAGTTATGGTTGTTGCCCAATAGGTCAAGTTTGGGTTAGCTTTGATGTTCTGTAATCTACATATTATAGTCTGTTGCATGTCACAAACATGTCTACATAACATTCTGTAATAATGTGTCAAAGGTGAAAGGAGAAGGAATAGATTTTTTTTCCGGCAAATCAGCATCCACTACAACAGGGGCGTTCCTAGGATTCAAAGACATTGGTGGTTCAGCCCTGCGCTCTGTAGGGGGCCCAGGTTGAGAGGAATCATCAATTTTTTAAAAATATGTTAAATGATGCTTTTAATGCACTCTTGCACCTTATGTACAGTGCTTTCAGTGTGTGAGCATGATGCCAAAAGCCACCTTCTGCGTCCAGGGTCAGATGAGAACGCACTTGGACAGAACAGGTGGCGTTGTTATTATATGCTGGTGGATGGCCGGATGGTACTGGCACGTCCACATGCAATGGGCAGGTCTGGCATCACTTGAGAATGTGGCGGTATGGCACCGGTTGAATGTGCATAAAACACTGAAAGACAGCATCAGGTAATAACTCTGCCGGTAACCACTTAATATAAAGGAGCACGAGTGTGCTTATGGGGTGGGCTGGTGGGGAGATGAATGGGTCCCACTTATTTTGTTTTTTGTATTTATTAATTTTGCACAGTTTAAAACATGCAGAGAAAAAAAAATAACATGAAAGACAAGTAATATACAGTGCAGGGAGAGGAGAAAAAACCCAAAGGGCTTTTACAACTGACTTTCGCATATGTGTATGTGTGTGTGTGTGTGTGTGTGTGTGTGTGTATTTTTTTCTACAACTTTCGTGCCCCTTTGCCCTTAACCTAACCATCTGTGATTTTGTTGCCTAATCCTAACTATTGTGACAGTCTGTGCTGGTATGTAAACATAATGACCATGCTGCTTCATCCCACCATGTGCATTTGTTGATGTCACGGTAATAGAATCTTGTAGTGTAAACAGCTGATGCAGAAGGATATCTAAAATGTCATAAGTGGACACAGCAGGTCAATGACAGAAACCACGTGACGAGTTGAAATTCCACTGTCTGGTCAATATGAAAATAGGTTTTAAAGCGGTGCCCATCTTGGGAGTCTGTATACTACACATTTTGTTTTGGAGTGATCAGCCGACAGTGCACAGGTATACGCTAAATGGATGGCTTTGACCTTATTATGTATACATGCAGACATGTTTTGGCACGAGTGTGCCGTTAATGAGTACCTAGGGGAAGGTGAACTTTCAGTGTTTTGGGCAGATCACCATGACCTTGGATCATTATCTGTCTGCCCTGCCCCTGTTGTTAGTGAGACAGTTTGAGAGTGGCCTTTGCCTTTTTGGCTGAAAGACATCCTGTGCTTCTATGCTCAACATCAAGCTTTGCATATAACACACATGACGTAACGCTAAAGACGAAAACACAGAAGAGCAGAGGGGTGGGGATGCTCACATGCCAGCGACCCCCAACAGACAAACACGTGCAGGTATATACACGTCCATCTTTTTGGTGACTCAGCACACAAACTCACATGTCTCTTCAGTGTTTAGTCTGCCTCTTCACTACCTCTATGTGTCATAGTGTACTATGGTCAAGAGGGCTTGAAATTGTTTATTGAAATAGTTTGGGAAGTGAAAGAAATGTGCAACTTTAGATTTATTCCCCGCCCTAAGCTCACTATCATGCCATCCTGTTGTCCTCTTTGGCTTCATCTTTACAGTTTGCAGCAACACTTGCGTACTGTTGTCAGCTCAGCACAAGCCTATCTGTCACTCGACTGATTACAGTAATTGTTGGGATTTGCGTGAAGCGCAGAAGCCTCGTACGGGAAAGTAAACAGGGTCAGTCGATTAGTCAGGTTAAAAAATGCATACAAACACAGAGGTTAAGCTGTCAGGGACGGGGGAGTTTAAGGAGGGTTAACTCAGAACTTTAATTGTGTCACAGAGAGTCAGAAAAATACACACGGTACTTTAGAGGCAGGATGAGTTTGTTGTCCTCCCATTGGCTCAGAACAGGGAGTTCAGGTCCAATGAGTGGGATGGAGAGGGACACGCATAAGGCAAACATATTAGTTGACTAATACTGGAGCCAAATGTGAAAGACAAAATTTGATGGTAACCTAGATTAAAAAGAGACCAAAGATAAGGCCAGTAAACACACCCTATTTGCCAGGTAATGTTGATAAGAATGTGGTTATTGATTACTTCTGCCCTCAAAAGATTTGGACAGCATTGTGTCTGGCCTTTAAATATTACCCCAGTTACATTTTTCTGGGCAATGTTTTTTTTATCACTTGCAACTTCACTAAACTTTATCACTAAAGCCTTTACAGCTGTAATATATTTAATTGCAGTTCCAGTTTAACTTTATCCTCCAGAGTTATAGTGTAGCTGTTTGTCTTTTACCAGCATGATCAAAACAGATGTTTTGCCTGTCAATGATTAATAACCAAAAAAATGTGATGACAAAACCCGGTGGTGCTGAGAAGACATTAATATGAGTCAAACTGAATATTTCGATTCTGACTAACCACATGGCTATGAGTAAAGACTTATCATTCCTTTACAACCTCAAAACCAGCAGTTAAAATGCAACCATTTCTAAGAAATGAATATGTACGGAGGCCTACATGATAATAAGCATTGACCTTAACTAAACTGAATATGGATACACAGTTGGTGTGCACCAACCTAATGACCATAATCTGGATATTGAATGTTGTTTTGTCATTTAAAACTGTCAGTAGCACCAGAGCTGCTGACGTGTAAAACATGTCACTTCCTGTGTACCACTAGCCACATTACAGTCACTATAATAGCACATTTTACAGAAAACAATTCTATCAAAAAAACTAGAATTGACTTTGACCTTTGACCACCAAATTCTAATAAGTTCACTCATAAATCAAAGTTGATGTTTGTGCCAAATTTTAGAAACTGCCTCAAAGCCTTCTGAAGATATTGTGTTTATGAGAATGAGACGGACAGGGTCACAGTAACCTTTGAAAATCAAATTCAAATCAGCTTCATGCATAACTTAAAGTGGATGTTTGTGCCAAATTTTAAGAAATTCCCTCGATGTGTCTTGAGATATGAGATATTGCGTTCACAAGAATGTGACAAATGGGGAAACACTGATGTTTAATCTCTGACTACCGAAAACCCATGAGTTCATTGCTGAGTCCAAGTGGAAGTGTGTGCCAAACAAAGAAATTCCTTCAAGGTGTTCTTGAGATAATGCGCTCATAAGACTGAGACAGACAAGGTCACAGTGACCTTGACCATTGTCCTATAACCACCATAATCTCATCAGTTCATCGTTGAGTCCAAGTGGACGTTTGTGCCATATTTGAAGAAATTATCCCAAGGGGTTCTTGAGATATTGCATTCACAAGAATGGGACAGAAGGACATATGGATGCACATTTGGACACACAGACAGAAAACCCAAAAAATAATCCTTGCGGGCCAGGGCTGTTGCCAGCGTCAAGGTATATAAATGCCCTGCAATCTCAATCCTATATGGTTGTAGTTTACAGTACCATGGTGCAGTGGTGATTATGCTACCTCACTTGCACTCTATGGGGAATATATTCAAAATGCCAGTCATATGAGAAGTCTGCACAATGTTTTAGCTGTCTGGCATGTTTCCAGTACAAACAAGTATGTAAGTTATGCTGAAAGACTTTGGCTTTATTTTAAAGGAGATGTGTAGTTAACAGCATTCAAATCATATCTATGATTCAGAGTCTGGGCCTGGATTTTCTACGCATGATTCTCAGCATGGAGGTAGCTGAGCTAGTAACTAACGGTGCTAACTCCATAAACAGTGCTAACAATGGCAAAGGTGATGGCAAAGTTTACTCTGTTAATCTAGTGGAAACTGGAGCCATGACTCTTAGCTAGCTAGTGAAAAACACACACAGGAATTCAGATATGCTAACATGCAGGCAAGGCCAGACTGTCAAGCACAAGAGCTGATACAGCGGCTCAGATAACAACACACTCACAGAGGTAGCGTGACTTCATTCTCTATACAGGACACAATAGCTTATGCTATCCACTATGCTTATGTCTTTACATAACAGGTAGCAGTTTGCTGCCATATTAATGCTCTTAATGTCCTGTACAGAGCCTTTACAAAAAACATGTCCCTCAATACTGTTGTCTGAATTGGCATGCAAGGTGAAGCAGTGCCTGCAGCACAGGTCACAAAAAACTATTCAAGTACATCCACATGACGAATAGATCAGTTGAGATGCATTTCATGTGACCTGTCTGCTGAGGGCAGATAAGATTAACAAACAAACAGAGACTTTTGTGTATGTGTGCATATTGGGATTTTTTGTTGTTTCCTGTGTGCCTGCAGACCATGTGTTTGGCATTTCTATTAACTAAAGTGAATTGTTAGTGTGACCCACTGGAGTCTCTTTTTGCATCATCGTCATTTGCATGTTTTAGTTGAAAATACGTGTGTCAGAATGACATAATGTACATTTAGCACTTAAAAAATCTACGCTTGTGTTGGTGCACCTGAAATATATCGAGAGGAAACAACATCACATACCCAGATGCAGCTTTGTACTTTGCAGCTGCAGAGTAATGCATGCACACAGCAACATGAAACTCGCACAGGCAGGCACACCCAAATATTACAAATATTCTCCATACATGTGTGTTACATGTGATTTTCTTCATGCAAGTTGAAAACCACACATTGACAAACCTGCATGTATTGTAAATCACTGTTTTTGCAAGTTACTGTTAGTATTGGTATTAAAGATTTTACAGCAAACTCCCTTGGAAGTTTTAAAAAGAAATTCAAGACCTATTTTTATAATTTGGCTTTTAATTTGGTTTACTTTAATCCTCAGTTCTATTGTGGTCAAACTGTTTTTTGGTTATTTTATTTTTATTTTTCACCTCAGCTGCTGCGAATATTGCTCTTTTCATATTTTTTTTTCATAGGGCTGTATCTTTACATTTATTGCAATACAAATAAAGTTAAGGTGAAGTCTAGCTCTATGAGGAAAAATTCTAGCAATGTAACTGAATTCGCCCTGAGGATATAGAGAATCATCTACCATCTAGTAATGCCTTCCTCCTTTGTAACATTTTAAAGATCATCTGTTAAAAGGAGCAAAATTTTTCTTACTGTCAATGACTACTATGGAAAAACTAATATCATTGTTCTGTCTCTGATTTCTCTTACACATGTTTCACATACATAGGTAAAACAAGTCTGAGACATATAGCCTCATTAAAAAATAAGCTCAGTAATTTCCTAAAACGGCTTGACATAATTTTTTTTTTTTGTTGTTGTTTTTTTTTAAATGAAACTTTACTCAAACAAGGGGAAATTATGCATTTTTTTCAACCATGAGCAATACATATTTTATGTGCTTGTGAAAAGTTCCAGCACAGGATGGTGTACAAAAAAGAAGCATGTACACAGTGTAAGGGTCTAACTGTCTAACTGATGTGTTTTTAATAATTTTTGCACAAAAATGATGATTTTATTCAAGGGTGCCTGTTTGTAGCATCAATTTACTGTTGATTTTGATTATTTTATGGGATTGTTCACCATAATCAAAACATAAAATATTGCTTAACACATCTTTAAAGATTAGACAGGGCAACTAAAACCATGTGGCCAAAGTTAGGAACACATGATGGGTGATGAAAATGTTGATAACCATAACCCCGACCCTGACCTCAGGGAGCTTACTCACTCTTACAATTGTCATACCATTGTTTGCATTGTTACTGAAAGTTAAGTAAGTTAGCAGGTAGGTTTCTATGAAAGCCGCGAGATGCACGTGAGGAAAAAAATTCTAGTCACCTACTCTCTAGGTCTGATCTTAATTGTTTTCTCTCGTGTGTTTATGACACTAAGGGAAAGCCACTGGGCATGCTACAAGTGAAGAATGTATAGTTAAAATGCCTTTATTAGTTTAGGACACTTAAAAGTTAAAAGGTACAAAAATAGAGAGTATCAACCGGTTTTGACCCACACTGGGTCTTCCTCAGGGTGAGTGGAAAAATGAGTCAACTGGACAAAGGTCATGCCCCGAGAAAGACTCCTATACATCCACGATAGACACATTGATACTTGAAGAAAGACTAGTGGCTTCTCTTTTGCAGTTGACCAGTCTGACTTCAGTTCAATGCAGTTTAATTCAGTTTACTTTGAAAAAGTTTTCAAATTTTGAAAAAATTATTTTATTTTATTCATTTAAGCACTTTACATCTGTGAACTTGGTATTTTTTTGTTTTTGCTTAGATGGTTAAAAAAAGGGGTTTTTCTGGGATAATTTCCTCCTAAGTTCCTTCTTAAAAAGTATCTAAAAACTGGATAGTACGGAAGCCCTAAGCGGACGTGTTTTTTTTTTTTTTTTTACAAGCCGTTTTCTCGATATAACGAGATATTATCTCGTTATAACAAGATATTATCTCGTTATCTCGAGAAAACGGAGTTTGTTTTCCTGAGATATTATCTCGTTATCTCGAGAAAACAAACTTTGTTTTTTGGTTTGTTTTTTTAAACTTTATTGAATGAACGTCAGAAGAAGAAGTGGCGGGTGGATGATGTGACAGCAGGTGCCGTGCGGTGTTCAGCGAAACAAAGATGATTATTACAGGAACACATCACCCAAATTCATCAGTAATCATAACTAGATTATTATACTGTTGCTCCAGTGAGCAACAGTATAAAAAAAACAAACCAAAAAACAAAGTTCGTTTTCTCGAGATAACGAGATAATATCTCAGGAAAACAAAGTTCGTTTTCTCGAGGTAACGAGACAATATCTCAGGAAAACAAACTCCGTTTTCTCGAGATAACGAGATAATATCTTGTTATAACAAGATAATATCTCGTTATAACGAGAAAACGGCTTGTAAAAAAAAAAAAAAAAAACACGTCCGCTTCCGTAGGATAGAAAAGTTTGGGCAGGTCTTTTTTTTCTTTTTTTTTTTTTGTTGTTGCCAGGATCATTTATTTTTTAACTGTTTGTTTATGCAGCACTTGCTTTGGCCACAAGAGGCTGAAGTGCACCACTACCCCATTTCTTAAAAGGACTAAAAGCACACATTTTCTTCCAGGTGAATCTTAATTTCTCCACGAACTCTAAATTCAAGGTATACAATATGTTAGAAATATGTAACATTACTGCTAGAAGTGTATTAGTCGGCATTAATCTGCTGTAAGCGCCGATTAAAATGATTATAAGTAGAACATCAGTTAGTGGTGCTCTTTTGTCTCTTGTGGCTGAAATGAGTATTACAACAACAAATTCTTAAAAGTGTCCTATAACAATCACCTGACAAAACCCCATTTCACCTATTTTCACAGATTTAATTTTTATTTTTTAAAAGTGACTAATACAAATTGCCCTGTTGCTCTGTTTTACAGCTGAAAAAGGAACTTTGAAAGATTATCCTTTTCTTTACCTGTTAAGTCATAAACGCTGGAGAGAATTAATTTATAAACTATAGACACTTGCCTCTCAGGGCTTTGGCATATAGATTTCTTTTGAGATACAGAAAATGTGAACACATCACACAGTCACAAATTCTCTCTGGCTCCCTTTGGGTACCAGATTTGAAAACAATATTAATAGTAATTTACAGCAGCCCAACATATATGGTAGTCTAGAATATCTGCAGTGTAATGTCTGGCGCTTGGACACAATGTTCCTTTGGTAAATTAAACAAAATACATGATAATGATGATGATTATGATGGCACCTCAATTTCAGAGCTTTGACTGACTGTGGACATTATGCAGGCGAAGCCACTGGTCGATTAAACAGAATAAATAAGAGGCACCAGTCTCCTCACACATACTGAGTCCTCATTGAACCGTGGCCAAACAGGTATGTGGCGTTTTCATTGTACAGCGGTCACAGTCCCCTCTCACTCCACATCCCCTTCATACTACTTCATACTAAACAAATCCTTATTTCCCTTTACTGTCTGGAAGTTTGCACTTTCCCTCAAAAATATCTCTCTTTTTCCCATAACTTCGTTTTCCTTGTCTTACTATCCATCTCCCCAGCAGCACTGTCTTATTTTCCACCCTCATGTCCCTGCTGCTGCCGTCTGTCTTTGTCATTCACTCCTCCTCAGTCTCACTATGTGATATATGAGCCTCAAGAGGCATCTGTGCCTTTGGGTCCCGTATTGTTCTATTCTAGTGTGGGCCTTTGTCAAGAGAAGTATGCAGCAAAACTAACAAACAAAAAAACAAACAAAAAACAAGCACATAATGAAATTACAGCTATATACATTTATTTAATTATGTAATAATGTGTGTTTTCGTGTAAATATCATTTTGACTGGGACATAATAAAATAAAGTGTAAGAATATATTGACTGAGGATGAGATCAATCTGGTTAGTTTTTTGTGATGACAACATTATTCATGATGCAGTGAGAATTTGCTGCTTTGCCTCAGGTTTCACAGTTAATTTCTCCAGTGTTAGTATAGTAACACCACCTAGTGGATACAAAGCTAATTTCAGCACAGAGGAGCTATGCTTTCCTAAAGGCCATAAATAAGTAGCCTAAGTAAAAATAAATAATTAAAAAGTAAATCAGAATTATAATAATATAATAATAACAATAATAATAGTATTGTAACTGTTTTAATGTGTGTTCATTACATAAAGTTGATGTTAGAACAACACTTCAGACATTTTCATATTACCAGTACTTCAAAACTGATTGAAAAGTGCAACATAAATACACTTTGCCTAAAAATATTCTAATAATTTTAGCATGCATTACAATTATTAAAGAAAAACTTAGTAATACCACCAATTTCCCCTTCAAATATGCTGGTGATGAATCTGTTTTTTGTATTTAAAAAAAACCAACAAGTCACTTTTTTAACAGTCTTAAAGGTCTAGTGTGTAGGATATAGTGACATCTAATGGTGAGGTTGCAGATTGCAACCAAGTGATGTTGGCGTGCCAGTGGTGTTAGAGAACTACGGTGACCAGCAATGCAATAGAAATTTTAATTTAAGTACTACCATGATGCAAAACAAATCATATTATTTTCATGTATTTTTAACTGACTGTGGTTTTGATTAAAGACATCACAGTCATTCAAAAATACCTACTGTATGAGCTGCTCTGTTGCTCAGACACACAAATCCGAAATGCCACTGAGTTGGTAAATGACTTTGTGGTTAGTGGGATGAGAAACACAATGAGAAGCAAAAGAGCAAGAAATAGACCAACTGAAGTTTCCCACTAACCACTAACCCATAGACCCAATGACCTTCTTTAGACTATAATCTCAAAGGACGTATTTTCACCAATTAGATTAACAAGCATGTGAGAGTGAAGAGTCACTTGTTTACAGTTTGGGAAACAAAGTGCTAACAGTCTAAACAGCATGTGGATTTTGCATGCTGTCAAACAAACAAACCTGACTCAACAAAAATGAGTCAATATTTTAGTGGCAGTTAGGGAGAAAGGGATTAAAAGTGAAAAACCATTTCTCTGACACATATTTAATCATCACAGACTCTCAATATTTACAGTCTTGTTAGACACACATTCTGCCTTGGCTTAGTCATATCCCGTAATTTTTGCCTGCTTCCCACGTCATCTACAGACAAATAATTCTATAACTAGGTCAACTCTCTAAAATCTGCACTTAATTTTGTAATTTACTGAGTTATTGGAGGCTTCTTAAGTTCTTCGTCCTCTTCCATCTGTGTGTCTGGGGTGCCCTCTGTTGTACCAGACTCTTCCTCTGGCTTCTGTCCACTCCATCGCTGTTTGAAGTGTGTGTTGAGCCGCTCCAGGATGTCGATGGAGTGGTTGATGACGAGGGCCAGCCAGGCCAGGCCGAAGAAGATCCATGAGGCCATGAGGATGCTGTACCACTCTGGGTATTCTTTGTCTGGATTACTATCTGTGGAGAAGAGACAGTTAATACCAAGCAAAGTATTGCATGTCGAGAAAAAGCCTTTAAAACAGAATCAATACATGCAGCTTAGAAGAAAGTAACTGGATCCAAATGTGGCTACTTTCATCTGATAATCAGCATCACAGTGTGATTACTGTGCTGTACCTGCCACAAAGTCTCCAAACCCTATGGTGCTGAGGGTTATGAAGCAGTAGTAGATGGCCTGAGAGAAGGTCCAGCCCTCGTGCAGTTGGAACACAATCATGGGCACAACAAAGAAGAGCACTGCTCCAGTCAGGTAAGACACCAGGTGGACAAAAAAGCGGGTACACCTCTGTGGTGAGATATACAAGAGAGAACTGAATAAAGTTCCAAAGAATACTCGTCTGACTTGATATGTGTGAGACAAAAATCCAAAGAAGTCCCACAGCAGAGCTCCAGGCTCAGGCCCGGCTCCGGCACTGACAGTCCACTACAGATTTTCACAAGTCGAGCGGCTTTAGCCCTCCTCTAACATAAATGGGCATAAAGTTGTTCTAGACTTTCGTAATGTTATCGAACTGCATGGATCAAATTCCAAAAGCATAATGAGTAATTTAATTTATCCACTGATTTACAAAGGTCTCTTTCATAACGTAAACCCATGGGAAAAAGTCTTTTTGGGACCCATGGCATCACGTGACTCTGAAGTTGTAATTCCACTGTTTAGCCACTACGAAAATTTGCTTCATTTCCTTGTGCATTTCTTGGCTGGGACCCATCCCCAATCCCAGGACTCATGGTGGATTCTGGGGATAGGGATGGCGTGTGTAAAGGTGGAAAAATCATGGATGTTTATCATGTTTCCTTAGCAATAAATAACATTAATATGCCATTATTTTGTATGGCACAGCACATTGTTTTATTGTGGCCTATTTACTGTTAAGTAAAGTAGCATGACTGTTCTCACCTTTCAGTCAAATTTGTATTGTTTGTTTGTGCTTATCGTTAATAAGTGTATTATACATGCCACTTCATAATATGGTAGCATGCGTTCATGATTGCCCTTGGGCAATAACATCAAGGGAAACAATACAACCCAGTACTTCTATATTGCCCTAACAATATCTTATAAAGTTAGGTAATGTAACGTTGAAGCAGCAAATAACTTACTATGCCTAGAAGCCTAGAAGTTATTTGCTGCTAAATACCATGTTTATATGATAACAATTACATGGAAAATTTAGCTGATATTCTTTTACATTGGTGTTAAAAGTTAAGGGTGTGTGGCTGATGCAAACTAATGAAGTCGGGTGGGCGTACACAATTTCAGATGTCCTTCTCCAAGCTTCGGAATGGAAAGGGTGTGACGGAGGAGATGAGCCTGAGCATGGAGCTCTGCAGCTAGACCCTGCTCCAAAAATTCCAAAGTGATGTGAAACATACTTAATTATTAGACTAGGTGATTAAAAATCTCCTCACCCTTCTCCCGGTCTTTCCCTCCAAGAAGTCGGAAATGTTCCGCTCCAAAGCAAGAATGTACTTGCCCACCCTGTTGAGCACCACCATGTTGAGTGGGATGCCAAATAGTGCGAAGAACACACAGAAGATCTGGCCAGCAGTGGTGCTGGGACTTATGTTCCCATAACCTGCAAAACTATAAGCTATTAGTGGGCTGGAGGGAGAAAAACTGTAAGGCCCTGTCTTTTCATTTTTTCATATAATTGTTCAATAGATAGTTTAATCACTTAATTTTTTTATCTTAAGAAAATAAACAGGAATCTTCAGGGGAGTATGTAATTGTAAAGGAAGATAGTTTATTGTTGGGTCTCATTCCCAGATCATCAAATATCAATGCTTTGGGTCTGGGTCTGTTTGACTCCCAACCTCCAGGAAATGAGACTCAACAATTGACCATTTTTCTCCAGAATTACATACTGAACCTTGCACGTGAAATGGCAATCCCCATTTTAGTCTAAAAGATTCATACTGACAAGAATGCAGTTTTCTTGGGTTTAAAGTTGGTCAGTATGTTGAACATTTAAACACAATGTAAAATCATGTTTGAGTTATTCCAAAACAAGATCAAAACTGCTGATATGATTCACTGACCAGGTTCAAAGCCTGATATTATTTAATCATAGGTCTTTCGACTACACAAACATTTCTGTTGGCTCTAGCTGTGAATGATTAAAAATCTCTTGGGTTTAATATTGTAATGTCTAACCTATAGTTGTGACCACAGTGGCAGCAAACACAGCTGAGCTGGTGAATCTCCAGAAGCCGTCGGTTGTGAAGTTGCCTTTCAAACTCAGGCCCGCCTTGGACGCATCTGAAATGACCTGAAAGAGATAAAAATATATATAGAGTAAGTCAAATGAAATGATGATGTATTCCATGGACTTCTGTCACACTTTATGACTCACAGTTATGTAACTCCTGTACGTATTGATCCAAAAACTTTTAGGGTCTTTAGGTCAATAGAGTACAGCTGTTGGCATGGCACAGAGAAGACCGCTCTCAGCACTGTGTCAGGCAGAACAGATATGTTGACACAGTCTGTTACATAAAACTCTTGAGTTCATCACCAGTGTGGGAAATTACTCCAACAGAAATACATAACAGTCTGAGACCTGTGGCCTTGTTATCTCAGACAGACAGTTTATTAGTTATGATGCAATGCTTCTTCACCCCAAGTGTTGCCTCATTTTAGAGAACAGATTTTATTGAAATTTAATTGTATATCTTCGCACCTTAATGTATTCTGAGGAGGCACCAACTGAATGGCCTGCTTTGGCAGAGTTATCTGGCAAAATTATAAACCATATTGTTTTTCTTGCAGTGCAAATTGCTTACAACTTAACATGCTTTTGGCCAGATTAAATCTCGAGGTCTAAAATAAATCTAAACAATTCCCGAAGAAAAGATTGCCCAACTTTGGCGCTGTGTTAATCTAGTCAGAGCAAGACACACTGGCAATATAGAAGGTGAATGGCTTTTGGGGCTCTAGCCCTGCATGTTTTCTCAAAAGATGCAGATATTTTAAGTTTTTAAAAAACTTATAACTGTGTTTTAGATAGTAATGCAGTTGTATATGCTCATGTTCTTGCTATTCCCAAGAGGTGTGAACTCAAGTCACAAATTTAATAACTTCAGACTCAACAAAATTTAAAAAAATGCAACTCAACTTGGACTCTAACACCACTGACTCGTGACTTCACTTGGACATGGGTCTTTTGGCTTGCAAATACTGATACCCTCCACCCCAGTCCAAAGATTAAAAGTATCAATTCATCTACCTTCATCTCCTGAATCACCCAACATTTATGGCATTCATTCCAACCAAGATGAAACATATTGTTTGTTAGCACACAAAAACTATGCGAACAAAAAAAATTGTAGGATGCAAAATGTATGGGTTGAAAATTGCAGACAGAGACACATCACCTTCCAACAAACTTTATCTAAACAGAAAAACATAACTTTTAAAGGCATTTCTGATTTTTTGTAAATTCAATATATTATTACCCTGTTATTAAAATGGCCTTACATTTGGTGCAGAGACAGTATGGGCTGAGCCTGAATGTTTACAACATTTGGCTCCACCCCCTGTCTGAGAAGCTGGTATTTGCATGGAAGAAGTTGCCTCTGTCCTACAAGTGATTGCAATTGTTGCTCTTGCTTAAAGGTTCAAATCTGTTGCTGAATGGTCTAACTACTGTTGAACTTTGATCTCATCACTTATTTTGAATATTGGAGTGATAAACTGAAAGGGAAGGTAAAAACACAGAAAAAACACAACCAGTAAATATGAGCCTTACATGCATTGTAATAATGCATTGTAATGCATGCATTGTAAATCACTCAAAATATTTGTTTTGGCCACTTAACAGGAGTAAACAGTCAAATACTGAAACAGTGTTCAAGGATTGTGGTCTGCATGTAAATCCAGTGGTCTCTGAAAAAGCCACATGTTGAAATTCAGATATGAATGCTGGCAGAGTTTAGCTGTCAGTGTGAAATAGCCCCCTCACATTTGCATGTTAGAATGTCCCTGGCTAAATGATCACCTCAGTTTAATGTGCTGACATATACATAATTGTGTCATCTGTTATAAAACAGATTATCATGTTTCCTCCTCGCTATGGGAGAAAGGTTAAGGATGCAGTTTCATCAACCTGCATCTTTTTCATGTTCTGAGTCTCACCTGAGCCACCTCCTCCAGGCCCTCTTGGTTCAGACAGTTGTATGTTGTGAGTACCTTCTTTTTGTTTAACAGCAAAATACTGATGTCCTTCTTTCCAAGATCTCCTTCCAACTTCCAGAAAATCACTCCACCAATCAGCACGTAGGTCACATAAACCAACCCGAGCATGAGAATGGACGGCACTCGTGCCAAATTGAACATTTCGTTTATTCCCATCTCGGCTTCCCCGGAGGAACTTTAGGATCCAGGCAAGTTCAGTGTCTCAACCTCTGCAGCCAGGAACAGAGAGGAGTGAGTTTACCTGCCCAGCTTTTCGTCTTTCCAGGCATTGCAGGCAAATGAACCTCCATCTGCACTAGAGTTTCAATCCCTCCAATGGCCTGTCATGCAAATGGAGTGGAGCAAAATGAGAGATGGGAGAGACACCAGTCGAGGATGAGCTGTGGGTAAAGACTATGGGTGAGGTCAAATTTTGGAGTTCCTGTCCAAGATGAGTCATTGTCTCAGCAAACAGTTGTGTGTGGGGCCCATGTGGATAGAAAATGGGCATTATAGGGCTCTGTCCCTGGATTGCATGATGAGTCATACCAAGTGCCCACATGGATGGATTTACCCAAGTGGGCCTCGATAATGCTAGGACAACCTGGGTACCAAGTGGGTATTGCCCCAAAATGGGCATTTTATCTGGGTCCCACTTGGGCCTATATGGACAATCCCATATTGGGACAATTTTTCAGCCCATTTACTACCCACAAAAGGCTCCATATACAAATGTTGGTTTAAGAGTTTGCCTTGTTATGGCAGGGGTCAATTCAAGACCAGTTACAGTATGTGGTTTCTTGAGGCACTGCACAATATCTAGCACTGGCAGAAATAACAACTGGATATTATATATCAGACTATATTTCAGCTTTCAGTTATGTTGAATAGATGTTGGCATTGTACATTTCTGCAAACACCCCATATGCAATGTTAGTTTTATATGTACTTAAAATGTTGAACTTTATGTCTCTTCATACTTCAACAGTGCTGTGGTTTAGATGAGGTAATGTTTAGGCACAGAAAGCATTTGGTTATGGTTAGGAAAAGATATGGTTTTGGCTTAAAATATCTAGTTTTGCTGTCACAACCACTGCTGGAAATGTATTGCTAAGAAACAACCAGTCATCTTATAGACATGTAATGTGCACTATGTATGAAATGTAATAATGTAACATATCTGTGATTTGCAAAAATGTACAATGCCATCATTTTCTTCTGGACTGGTTTAAGAAACAAAGTGACTGCCCTTGCCAGTTTAAATGAACATATTTAAATAAGCATGACAGGGAAAGCCTCTCCTCCCATTTTACAGCTGCCCTTCTGAGACCAGCTGTATGTGCTTTTAGGTCACCTCACACCACCATCTTGATGAATGTGTTTGTTTAAGATAACCCTCCATGCTCAATTCACCACGGTTTACCATCAGTACACAAACCCAGATGCGAACTCACATGATCGGACACACACAATAACATGCATATATACATGCAGACTTACGCAGCTGGACATTAGAACATTCTAATAATGCAGATGGGTGCCATAAAATGTAAAGTACATAAACAAGAGTACAAAAAAAAAAAAAAGATTCATAGCTTAGCAACTATTCACAATTCTAGCTGAGGATGGAAAAGCATTACAGGATACCTAACTGAGGAAATACACATAATTTCATGATCATACTTTTATCCAGGGCCCGTGTTTATCAAACTGCCAAAAGCAATAAATGTCCTATTATTTAATTCGTGTTTGTTAAACATTTGTTTGGTTTGGTTTTTAATTTTAAAATGCTAACTGCTAATCACTAACTGCTAAGGGGATGGGTGGGGCTTCAATGGGCCCTTCCCAACTTCTGGCCCCCATGCTTGGACCACAGCCATCTTTAAACTCAGCCATCATTTATTTTGATATCGACAAAACAGACATGCACGGGAAAAAAATCAAAATGGCTTCTGTGGTAGTTCCTGCTACATTAGGTCTCTCCAGAACCACATTTTGCCAGAACGTCTTTCTCTCTCTCTCTCTCTCTCTCTCTCTCTCTCTCTCTCTCTCTCTCACACACACACACACACACACACACACTCCTGTACTTCATCATTCACTAACATATTGCTTCCCTAACCCTTTACTCTAACCTTCTCCATCACAGCTATATGCCTGTCCAAAATTCCCTCACTTTTCAAAAATGTCTCCACACACAAAATAAAAACAAAAGCACAAAATCTAGGGATTTTTGTTTTTAGCATGAACAGTCAGCCAGATGTTGATTAAATCATTGTTTCTTCTTGGCTATTCCTATTTGGAGCACATGTGATTACTCACATGATCTCTTTCAAGTTACTCTCCCATACTCCTATACTACATTATCAGTAGGAATTTCAGAAATGTGTCTTATTGCTCACACATTAAAAAATGTTTTATATTTCCTTGAGTTTGCTCTTTACAAAATTCTTAGGTGTAAATATTGTAAATTTGATAAATATGGGCCGTGATCGAGACTCTCTAGATTAGTTGAGGTAGAATTGTAAAACAAAAACTTGTAATGTTTTTCCATCTTATTGTAAAATATAATAAACCAATTGTCAACAATAGGAAACATAATCATAAAGTCGAGCATTCATCTTTACTGTACCATGTATCATAATAAATAGTACAGAAAACAGTCACACTAAATATATTCTACTCAGTGTTTTAACATGTCAACAGTCTCGTCCAGTGTCAGATCTTTGACGTGTCTTCTAGTTTATTGGAGGACACGTCCTCTTCCTCCTTTTGTTTCTTGAAGCCTGGATGAGTCAGGCCAATTGCATGCTCCATTATTCGGCCTCCCATGTTGAGGATAAGAGCAAGCCAAGCCAAGGCAAAGATGATCCAAATGCCTGCAAGGCTACGGTACAGAGAGATGTACTCCTTGCCCGGGTCAGTCCCTACAAGAATTGACATTACCTTGTTAGAACATGCTCGTTCATCTCTGACAGAAACATGCAGATTTTCTTGTGTCATACATTAAATGATAACATTTAATGTTTAATGCAAAGCATTTTTCAAAGCATTAAGTGGCTTTTTTTTCTTCTTTTTTTGACAGTGGTCTGCTATGGTCTTTGCACCACATTACTGCTTGTTTGCTCTATCTACTCACCCACCACATAATCTCCAAAACCAATGGTGCTGAGAGTAATGAAGGCAAAATAGAAGCCCTCGCCAAACGTCCAGCCTTCCACGTAACTGAACAGCAAAGGAGGGATGACCAAAAACAGCAAGCTGCCTGCGATGAAGAACAAGCTCACTGCCAGAGCCTCAACTGTTTGCTAGAGAAAAAAAGAGATGAAATTCATAGACATAAATTTCACAGAAGAGGCCATTTCATTTTCTGGACATAGCTTTTATCTCTACGGTGATTCGTAGTAAAGAAAAAGCAAAACAGACAACAAAATTCCGATGTTTTGATCAGAAATCAATGGAAGTAAAAAAAAAAAAAACACTCCCTTGAAAAAAAAAAAAAATTACCCTGTATAATGAGATTATCATCTCAGAATTATACGGAAAAAGTGTAAATGAAAGAAAAAAAGCTTTGTTGAGTCTGATTTAAAGATATTCTTTTAATCTAAAAATTAGGAGAAATGTTTTCACGAAAACAATCTGCTCAATGCTTTTTTCTGTTTTTGTTTATTTATTTATTCATTATTTAGAATAAACAAGATTATGAAAAGATATCATGAAAAAATGTTGCTCTTATTTTCTTAATTAACAAGATTATAACCTTGTGGAGCATTTGTTTTTTTTAACAAAAACTTTTCTCAGAATTCTGAGAAGATAAAATTGTTTATTCAGACAGAATACTTTTTTTTTTTAATTAAAATTCATGTAATTCTAAGACAATAATCTCCTCAATTCTGAAAAAACAAGAACAATTGTTTTTTATGAAAACTGAGGTAATGGTCTCATTCATTCATTTTCAAAAATTAATAAAGAATTCATGTATTTTTTCTCAAGCGAATGCATTACTGTCTAAATAATTAAGTACCTTGTGTGAAACGACAGACACCATTCCCCTCTCCAGTCGACCCAGGTGGATGGTCAGGCACTTCCCCAGCTGTTTGAGGAAGGCCAGGTTCAGTGGGATTCCACACAGCGCGTAAAACACACAAAACACTTGACCAGATACAGTGCTGGGGGAGAGGTTGCCATAGCCTGCAGACAACATCAAAATTGGTCATTATTTTATCTAATCAGTTCAAATGCTGATACATATGGACAGATGCTCACCTATAGTTGTGACTACTGTGCCTGCAAAGAAGAAGGAGCTACTAAAATCCCAGTTGCTGGGGTTTGTTGAGTTGCCCGAGGGGTTCACTCCCTTTTCCCAGGCATCCAAAATTACCTGCAAACAAACACACACACGCACACGCACACGCACACACACACACACACACACACACACACAGAGAGAGAGATATCAAATCCTGGAGCAAATTTTCGTCACAGCAATAATGGTTACCATATAATCTATCATAACACACTTATTGATCAGGTTACTGGAACACCATTTATTGCCTTTATGCATTTATGTACCTAACCTAATCATAAAATCAATCTCAATTTCTCTGACACACAGTATTCAACAAGCCCTTTTCATCATCATATTTACTCAGCAATGTACAGATTTGTATACAACTCAAAAGCCTTTTGTCAATTATCACTACTTTGATAAAGACAGGTCATGAACTTTAGCATGTGACCATATTGAATATGAATAAAAGCTGACAAACTGAGTCAAAAAAATACAGACTAATCTTACATACTGAATTGTTATTGTTTTGTGATTACATCTCAAGGACTGTCTATTACACTTATGAGAAATTAATTTCTTAAAGAATTACTAAGAAAGTTAACCTGAACAAACTTCTCCAAGGCAGGTCCATCCAGGCAGGTGTAGTTAGCCAAGAAATTCAACTTCTTCAGTTGGAAGTGGTTTCGGTTGTTGTTCTCAGCCTCTCGCTCTAGTATTTGGAAGATGGTGGCCCCAATCAGCAGGTATGTAAGGTGGGCCAGAGCCAAAAATGCTGTCCAGCTCACTTTGACCGGCACCAACTGGAACCTCGCCATCAACCTCCTCCAGTCCCGCAATGGACCCAAAGACTGATGCTCAAACTCAAAGGTTAATCACTTCAGAAGGGACTCAGTGAAATCTTAGACCTCATAAGTAGTTCCCCGATTGCAGTTTCCATCATTTCAGATTTTCTCCAAAAAAAGCAAAGAGGAAATTCTCAAAAGGGAGACAAAAATGAACTTTAAGTAGATGAGACTAATAGACTGGTCTTAAATACAGTTTTAGAGCATCAAGAAAAGATTGATGTTTGGTATCTTGGGGTTGACAGCTCTAACTGGATAATCCTCTAAAGGTAAAACATCTCAACTCAACGCGCTCACTCTGATTGGTCAGAGTACCCTAGATGTTAGGTTTTGATTTATGGGTTGCTTGGGTAACGATCAAACCCCTCTTCTCCATTAGCACGGCATCTGGACACACACACACTTTCAACCTTTTCCACTAATAAGGAAGCGGCGGCAGCATCTTGTCAGCAGAACAAAAGTTAATATTTTACCTGGCTGCTGTTGGTTGTCCAAGCACCCACAGTTGTGGAGTGCTGATACCAGAGCCTTTCAGTACTATTCTGCATTGTGGGGACTCATTTTATTGGCAAAGTGTATTTCAACCACAAAACTTTTGGAGTGATGACTTTTGACGATTGATAAACATACTTTACAGAAATTGCTATTGAATGTTGGAGAGGTGTAAAGAGCACTACTTGACTGTGGTCCATAAACCAGAGAGTTGAAATATGTGTCATGAGAGAACTTCATGGGGTTTTATGGCTGCAGTGTTGAGCAAGCTGACAAATGCCTGAGAGGATGTAAGACAGGTATCGACTTAATAGTAGATGCCAATAACTACAGTTATAATTATCACATAAAATTTCAGTCCTACTCTGGTATGGACTTGTCACCAGAAGACAAATTTGGAATTGTATGCCTCTGCAAGTAGCACATTATATTTACACATTTTACATGTATCACACCAACACTGGTTGATTTTTGAAGCGTGTCTCTGCTGTGATTCCAGCTCACTTTTAGCCCCCAAACATGGGTGTTTCTTAGTGACCCATCACTGCTTTTCCAGTGAGGATAGGGCCATGGCAAGTAGTTTTGTTTTTTGTTATTTCAGACATCTCTGCTTTTCATCTGAAGATGTTGCCCCCAAGACCAAAACTTGGTGGTAGTGTTACTGATGTCATGCGACTATTGCCTTTTACTTCTGTTGTCTGCATTCATGCTTCAAATATCCTTAATGTGGTGTTCATTTGTAAAGATTATCTTGCTGAAGATAAAAGTATCCTAAACGTTTGTTTGCCAGAAAGGTTATTTTCTGCAATAACACAAAATCCAATGGATGCTAACTTTTAAGTTGAGCTACAAAATAAAAAAAAACATCATCCCTGCACTACTCTATAGATATTCCCAATTTTGCAATAATTATAAAACACATTCTCTGGAGACTGACTATTCATTGATAAATACACTGAGCGTGTTTTATTTAGTGACATAACTTTATCTAATACTGAGACACAAGCTGAGAAATCCAGTTTAAAGTTATGATGTGGGGGTCTGTAAACCAACCAACCAGCCTTAAAAAAACATAAAAAGCATTATTAAAGATCTAGTATGCACTTATGAAGAAAGATTGTTGCTTGTTGAGTCTCATTTCCAGGTCGTCAAATACTGACAACCTTTGGCTGGTAGTCGGACCAAACCACCAACCCAATGCGTAGGTATTTGATGACCTGATTCAACAATCCACTGTCGCTCTCCAGAATTACATACTGAACTTCTAGTAATTGTATTTTTCTTAAGTTAGAAGCATGCTGTAAAATCACTTAACATGTAAAGAGACTGTTTTTTAGTTTCATTTCTTACATATTTCTGCTGAATAAATGGTGAAATACTACAACCATGAACTGTTCTGTAATCTTGTTTTTGGGGTTCCTTACATCATCCTACTTATATCTGCATATATATACTGATAAAACATACCATGCATGTGGAGTAAGAATATTTTAAAAGGTGCTAGACAAATAAAAAAATGAATGCATAGAAAGTCATAAAAAATTAGCCAAAATAAATGTGATCTCTAAATGTGAGGGTTAAAATCAAAGTTGACATTTGAAACTGAACAGTCTACTACATACTATACTGAATGTGAGATGGAGGAAATGCTGTAAAACTTGAATATTGAATTGCGTGTCATCGCAATACTTCCATTATTAAAGGTAACATGTTAGCTCTCAAAACTAAGCTATTTGATAGTTGCACACTTAATAAGCCAACGGTAGTATGTCAATTTTTTCAATAAAAAAAAAGACCTTCATACACACGTCATGAAGAAAGTGATTGATGTGACTACGAGAAATAACAGATATCATGACTTGTCCAAAGAAGGCTCTTTCTCCAAGGCAACTCTGCCTGGATGCAAATTATGCAGCTGCTTGTCATTCGTCAAACAAATCAATGCAAAGCCATGCAAACAGGTTGTCTCAATGTTCACAGGTTGTCCTCTGTCTGGGTAGGTGTGTAGTGAAGGTGGTGACGTGACTTTGATTACTGGCTGACGCTGTTGAGTCCAGTGAATGTCAGAAGCACTGGGAGAGTCTCATAAAACCCATCTATTGTCTAACGGCATGGAATTTGTTTTCATGTAGCGACATTGTACATTTAGTACTGTGTGTTAACTTGTTTTAGGCCACTTAAGATCAAAATTGTGCATCAGTCAGTCCAATGCTGACTTTGATTTTATTAAAACTTAGTTTGACTGATATTATCTAAACTAAACTATCAAATAAAATTCTACCATAATTAAGTGTGAGTAACCAATAAAGATCAATCAGCTCAATACACAATAATCAATACTCCACACAAACAAATCTTTGTAAGGCTATTTGAATTTCAAATACTGTATCTTAAGGAAGCCTAGTGCAGATGGGAGGCCTGCCTTCTGCCAAGTGCATGCTGGGATTGGCTCCACCTCCCCATGTCGCTGTATAGCAGTGAGCACAGACATATTTTAGAAACCATTTGTAAAAACACTAGACGATAATTGGTTTTGCTTATATCATTTGCTTCCACTAACTCATATTCTGTACAACCCCTGCAAATATAGGCTCATATTTCAAGGAGATTTTAAAGCCAACAGTTAGCTCCCCAAACAGCCTTTGGAATGTGACAGCAAAGGTGGATTAGTATTAGTATTAAGTGTAAAGAGGAATGAATTTGAATGCTAATGGACTTAGTGTTTTAACTAATGATTTACCCAAATGTTGTGGCCTTTAACCTTCATGGTTGATGTTTGTTAAGACTCATTTACAGGAATATTTCACCCACAAGAGAAAAAGTGAAATTAACTGAGAAAACTTAGTTTTTGTGACAAGCCACCACGGTGAATGGATATTCCAAAAAAGCTGAAAACATATTACAACATTACACCTGAGCACACACATGCTCAGGCACATTCAGGGTATGCTTTTTACTGTGTCACGTTTTAGCAAAATTGCATGTGTTTGGGAATCACTGAGCATACAACTGGAAAATGGGACTTGGGTTATATTGCATGAGTTGTGTGAGAGTTTGAAAACGGACGTTTTGATATAGTTTTGCTGTGGTTTAAAGCGGACTAAGATAACTTCAATTCATGAAGAATGAACGCCTTTTTAGGATTCTCTGTTCACTGTGAGGTATCTCTGAGGTATGCTTGAGCAATACTTGGTTAGACACAATAAGAAACTGAACAAACAAAGCATAAGGCAATGGAAAATATTTAATTTCTCTGTAGGATCCTTTCCATAATGCTGTCAGACACTTATCATAATAATCTGAGCCTTGTCAGTGGCAAAAACAAGCACTTTTAGTGGATGTAAACTGACAGTGCGAGAATGCCACGGGTGATTATATGTCAGCCCGTTTCATGCTCCTGGCTGCAGTGTTGGACCAGTAAAAAATGTTGTTACCATAAATCAGTTTCACATTAAGTGAGTCAATTTTCTTGGGTCATTTTACAGTTGAATTTAGGTTAATGAGTACAGCAACCTCAACACTACAACTGCCACATGTGAGACAGTTACCTTCAATAAATAAAGGGCTTTAACACACAGATTTAGCATCAGTGGTGATAACAGAAAACACCAACTACTGCTTGCTATTTCACAGATCAAAATATTTATAAAAATGTGAAGTTCCTGCTAAGTTTAAATCACGCGGTAGCAACTTCCCACAGAAAACAGAGCAGGCAGATAGGCTGTTATGTGGGGCAAAACAACTCACACTATTTGTTGGTCAGTGCCAAGTACAATGGCAAAGAAACTAACAAAAAAAGTGCAAAGTAGTACAATAATACACACTGTGGCATTGCACTATTTTGGTTAAGCTTTCTATATTTGATATTTTGTGCAGAATTCTTACAGAACATCCTGGTTTACGTAACAGGGAATCTACTGCACATATAGTACATATATCTATCTACAACATTTTACACAAACAGTATTACACTTAAAATAAAACGAAACCAGACAGAAATATGAAATGCACTTATCACTCTGCATGTGGACACTTCCTGTGACCATTTCAAAAAGTCATGATTCATTTCTTCTTTAAACACATTACTGGAGCCGACTGGTTTCCTGTTGTCCGCTCCGTCCTCTGATATCTTGAGACAACATTTGTTCAGATCAAATGGCCGGCGCGGGCTGTGATTTATATTCCTGCCCATTATATCACTGGCGTAAAAATCAGACAGGATGTGTGTTTGGCAGAGGGGACTGGTTATGAGAAATCTCGTGTGTTTTGGACCCAGTCGGGATAATTTCTTCACACATCTTCGTTGTTATTCATGTGTGAGACACATTTTTAGGACAGCGTGGAGCAGTTAGATGATGATAATTTCAGTCCTTCATCAGAATTTCATGTTATTATTGAAGTTGGCCTGAAATACATAAAAACACACAGGGAAGATTAGACGTCCAGTTGAAATCATTGAGAAATAAGCCATAAAGAAATATGACAAGACAATGTGCTTTTTTTGGGTCTTAATAAGTCAAAAAACAAAACAGAACTGTATATTCAGAGCAACTGAGGTGTATTATGCTTTGTTTGTATGGGTCTTATCTTGAGGTCAGAGGTCTAGGGATGATTACGTCTCGGAGTCAGATGAGTAGAATATTGATACTAGGCTTAAATGACATGGACTGTGGCCCCTTGGGGGTTTTTTTGTGATTGATCACAGTATGTGAGGAATTGTTTACTGATGAATGTGTAGATGCTTGTACCTATATAAGAGACATGCATGAGTTGTAAGACAGAGATTCGCATTAGTCCTGAATCTTCTCCCAGGCAGACCATGGTGCCTGGTGGATGCTGAACTTTGTTGTAATAAATGAATTCTTATGCAACCAAGTCGGTGTCAGCGGCAGTTCCTTCATCGTCTACACATCATTGCTACTTAAGAAACAACGACACAACAACACCTAAATGAAATTACAGTGAAACACACCTAAACCATGACTTCAATCACAATAACAGCCTCTACACTTCCCACCATGCACTTAAAAGCTGTTTTGATAGGAGGGATAGCACCATACAGGGGTTACCAAACAACCACGAAGAGGGGCTTTCCTGTCAAAACATAGTCGCTATACAGCTTAGGAGTGCCGAGCTAAAGAGGCATGAAATGAGTCTTCCTTGCCTGAAGCGGGGAAAGAAAAGAAAGCGAGACTTTGGAGGTTGAATGTGCTCCTCTGCCTGACTATTTTTCTGTCTGCTGTCTCTGCTCATTTGGCCATCGCTCTGTCTGTTCACATGACCTCAGCCGTTCTGCATATCTAGTGGCAAACCACAAGACAGCCAAGTCCGCTTCCCTGTCTGCCAAAGTAAGCAGCTACGCAAGGGTCAAAGGAGAGGAGAGAGTGGAACGG
The DNA here is from genome assembly GCF_008729295.1 of Plectropomus leopardus. Lineage (NCBI taxonomy): Eukaryota > Metazoa > Chordata > Actinopteri > Perciformes > Serranidae > Plectropomus > Plectropomus leopardus. Next base: position 24,677,892 of record NC_056476.1, on the reverse strand, counting down.
AGAGAGGAACCACGTAAGAGCAAAAGATGAGTCGTTGCGGAGCTAGAAAAAAGTGAGGCTGTTTGTATGAAATTATGGGATCCCAACCCAAAAAAGACATTCCCTACCCTTCACGCACTGCTGCCAGAAAAAACAAAAGTGAATCTGAAATCATTCTTAGCTTTTCAGTGGTAGCTCATCGAGTTTTATAGGTAACGGGTAATTTCTAATATAGAACATACAGAATGTGATGTATACTAATTTAAAAAAAAACTCTCAAAAGCTCAAAACAAGACAATTATGGTGAAGTGTTTTAAAAGATCACTCCACCAGAGGGCAGCATACAATGCAATATCTATGTTGTGTGAAAGCTTAGTGAGGTCAATATTTCTTGTTGTGTGTGTGTGTGTGTGTGTGTGTGTGTGTGTGTGTGTGTGTGTGTGCCTAATTTAAAGACACCTTAAGGGAAACATTTCAAACTGCAGTTAATTGGGGACAGCTTGTGCAATTTGTGACAAAAAGTTGTACCCTCAGTTGGGAAAAAGTGGATTTTTGGGTCAGTGGTTGAAGTGAGGGCCATGTTTTAGGTAGGGGTAGGATAAGACAAACAGTGTTTGTTTATTTATTTATTTATTATTTTTGAAGATTGAAGATATTATTTTTTTTTTTAGCTTTTGCCTTTATCATGTAGCAAAGGGCTGCAGGTTGGAGTCAAACCTGCGGCTGCTGCAGCACGGTGATCTATTTTGTTATGGTTAGGATAAGTCCCTAGGAAATAAATGTAAGTCCATAAAATGTCCCAAAAAGTGACAGGTCAAGTCAATTTTTATTTATATAGCACTAAATGATAACAAAAAGTTCAGACCCAACAATTCAAATGGATTCCCACTAAGAACAAGCACTTTATTATCTTCCTCTATGTGTGACAGTGGCAAGGAAAAACTTGCTTTTAACAGATAGAAACCTCAAACAGAACCATGACTGTATTGTGGGGGGGGGGCATCTGCCCCTGCATGTGTTACCTGTTCTGTTGAGGAGTTGTTGTCTGGCTCTGACAAAAGCCAGGATGTCCGCATCAGTCTGCTGGTCTCCAGTCAGGGGAATCGAGGAGGATGAGAGGTTGGTGGTGGAAAGGGCCCTGAAATGTGGTATTTGTAATTTAGTATGACAATATCTGCGTAAGTTCTTCAGTTTCTGTAACATGTATCAGTTAATTTCTAATAGTCTTACTTTGTATGTGTTTATGTGTTGGGGGGCGTATGCTTTAAGGTCCAGTGTGTAGGATTTAAGGGGATATACTGGCAGAAATGGAATACAATATAATAAGTATGTTTTCTTTAGTGAATAATCAATTGAAAATAAGAATTCTTGTGATTTCCTTACCTTAAAATGAGCTGTTTGTATCCACAGCAAGCCATTCCTTGTCTACGAAGATTGCAAGGTTGCACTGCCATGCCTCTACAGTAGCCCAGAATGGACACACCAAACACTGGCTCCAAATAGGGCCATTTGTGTTTTTGCATCAGCCAGTATAGTTAGCAGCCCCTCCACAACGAGCAGCATAAAAAACACTGATTTTTAAAAAAAAGTTTTTACTGGTTTAAATCTCTGGATCTGTTTATTTTGGAGAGGAAGAGTCCTCTGCAGATAATTCTGCTCCTACTAAAAACATCCCGAATGTCAGATTTCAAGTCATCAGAGAGAAAAGGTGAGCACACATTAGCCGGAGCTGGGTTAGTGACCCATCTTTGACGAACCAAACAGCACTGCAGAAACACTGATTTCAATGTGAAACTGCTTTATTCGGAGTTTTTACCAGTTTTAATCACCTGATCCGTTTGTTCTGGAGAGGAAGAGATCTCTGCGGATAATTTGGTTCCCAGTAAAAACCTCCTGTACAAAAGAATTCTAACAAGGAGAGGTTTTAGCTGGTTGCAATGTGCAATCCTCACCACTAGATGCCATAAAATCCTCATAAATCTTACACACTGTTCCTTTAAAAGCCCCTCATAATTCTGAACACCACCACTGTAAAATGTTGTACTTGTGCTGTTCCAAAACATTCAACGGCCCCTCATATCACAGAGCCTCTGTATAAAACAATAGTATATCTGTACTATGATGGTTGCTGGAGAGATGAACACAAGCATATATTTTATGCCCTGAGTGTTTTACTGTGGTTGTAAAATGGTAGTTCCAGCAGGAGCATTCAAGCGAGACCCCTTTGATTTGTTAATAGAGTTTGGAGACATTACTTCACAAAGAAATAAAAAAGTTACAGCCGCATTCATAAGTGGAGAGAAAACAACGCGCAGCTATAAAAGCTACAGGTCCAGGCTGTATGTCTAGATTTAAGAGCGACTGCAAACATGCGGTATATGCTGCTGTAATGTCTGCATTTGTGTCTAAAATTATGGTGATCATACACTCATTTTTTGCAGTCTTAGTGAATCAAAACTGCAATGTTATTAGAAAAGACAGACTTAAAATTAATATTGCAGATGCCTATCTGGTAATGAGACACCCTACTGAAAGTTACTCATTTCTGAACAGATTACAATCACAGAGTTTCCTCGGCATGTCGATTCAGCTGAATGCTGGATACAGAGTGGGGAATTTGGGGTGTGTGGGTGCAACAATTTTGTGAAAAACCAAATATGTTGTTTTAAAAAGCCACCCATTAATTTCCAACACGCCAAGCCAGTTATCTGTGTACCTCCACTCAGATGCAGGAGCGAAGTCAGTCAGCCTCCCACCATCCAGGGACTTCTCAAGGCCAGATGGGACTGCTGTCACGGGAGGTACACTTTTAGGAATGAAGCTTCTGAAACGTAATAATTACAATTTTATGATGATGAAGACAAAATATTACATGCAGTAAAATCTGGTAATACTTTGTAGGTAACAAAGAAAGAGATTAAGTGAAGCTCGGCTGACCTAAGATCTTGAACAGGGGCAGTGGAGCAGTCTGGATTTGGGTCTGGGCCTGCTGGAGGGTCTCTCACAGTGCTGCTCAGAGCAGGTGCACTGCAGAATAAGTCAGGAGAGCATTTCATTAATATGATTAAACCATAATCCCACAGATTATATATATATATATTAATCTATAGGAACAATAAAACATAATGTTCATATGAAACTTATATAGTGGGTCTATAGGAAGTGCTCACTGTATTTCTCTGACGTCAATGTCATTTTTCTCTTTGTGTCTCTGAATCATCACATATATGTCTTTGCAGCAAGAGGGAGCAACCACATAAACGACAGCAGTTTGCACATAAACATTTCACACACAGGATTCCTGTAGGTTTTGTCAGGTTACTTTTAATACCACATAGAATGCTGTTGAATACCCGTTTCAGTTTGACAGTATGATTGAAAACAAGTATGAATGATATGGCCTAGAGTTATTATATTATATTATATTTACGTCCTAACACTATATAACACAGCACAAATATAAAATGCACTTCTCACAAGTATATAACACGTGGAAGGCAATGGATTGATGTACAGTTAATCACCATTTTTCAATTATGAGCCAATGAGCTCCCTAGTTACTGTAGTTACAGCATTTGCTACAAGTCTGACAGTGCTGACTGAAACATCACAAATATGATTTGAGATCTTTCTGAATAAACAATCCACCATCACAACAAGCCAGCTGCTAGTGTATAGGTAAGTGACATCTTCTGCAGCACACAATCAGACAAAAAAACATATGCAGCTAACAGCAGGAACGAGAAAACATGACTTTAGACTAGACTAAATATTAGAATAAGACTTTTGTAAATCGAAATTAAAACTTTTTAATACATTTTAAGTTTGTTTTTTGAGAAAAATGAATTCAGTACTTTTTAAGGCCTGCAGACACCCTGATGTAGTCTGAAAAGTGAGGATGTCTAATGTCTAAACAGATACTGTGGTCATTGTTTCTGTGAATGTGAGCCAATATTTATTTTTTTATATATTTTTTTCAGGCTTTTTGCCTTTATTACAGGGGAGCTTGAGAATGACAGAAAAGGGGTGGAGAGAATGGGGATGAGACGCAGCAAAGGGTCACATGTCAGAATCAAAGCTCAGTCTTGCACTCTACCAGATGAGCTAAAGGTCGCCCATTTGATCCAATATTTATCTAAATATCGTTTGCCATGGCAGACCTGTGATATGGGATGTCAAACACCACCTGTGTAATTATAACATGAGCCACCTCTCCTATAATGTCACCATGGTTAGTGAAGCGAAAAAACACAATGACATTACTTTTCAACATTTGTTCAACATTTGTTCAAAATGTGTTCCATGGAAACAAGCAGTGAGGAGCTGCAGGTTGTTGGCTATTAGTCAAGTGCTGTTCAAGCACAGATGGTGAAAGAGTAAAAATAACAGTAACAGTAAAGTAATTGAGCGTGAATGAGTCAGTGAGGGGAAGGTGTATCTCCTTGTAACTTGGCTGCTTTTTGTATACAATAAATCGGCTCAGTGGAGACTCAAAATGCATGCTTAATGACATGATCACTACATCTAAACATATTTGTCCCCACTTTTAACAGATTACCAGTTGCATCTGTCAGGAGGGGTACAAGGACAGACAAAAAATAGTGGTCATAATCATCAAAATGTGTCTTACCGAAATCCTGGAGTCCTAGGTGAAGACGGCTGCAAGGTTCCATTTGGCGATCGGGTGTGACATCTGGCTGTGGCCTCAGACTCCTAGTCACAATCAATGTGAAAATAATTTAACTATTTTTGGAACACTTCAACAAAAACATCATTCCACACTGATGACAGTTTAACACGGTGTGACCATAAGTCTCAAACAACAAAAGGGAACAGAAATCCTCAGGTATTTTGTTTTGTCTAGCTCCATCATATCTCATATTCAAAGTTTGATCAATTACATGTGTACTGTTTTCCAAAAACAGAGCAACAAATGGTTGAACAAAGCTGTTGAATAATGGCAAGGAAAACGTCCTGTTTCCTGCGTGGAAGACCAAAACTGCACGTCAGGTCTGTCTGTCTGTCAGACTTCCTCTTCTCTCCATTTGTCATTTGGTGATAAATTCCCAGACCTTGCTCAGATGTGAGTGAGATATAGTTCTCCATTCATAAGATCAAACCGAACCGTAAACGCCAGCAGTGTCTGCCGGTCAGATGTTGCAGCTGAACATCTTTTCTGTGGTCGGTTTCGGAAATGTGCACAACAGCCATCAAGGCCTAGTGAAGTGCGTGTGAGATGACTGAGTTATTTCTGTAAGTGTTATTCATAGTTTGGGAATTTTTAACTCAACTTTTTTGCAATAACAGTCTGTCAAGTATTTAATGGGACAGTTCAAATTTTTTTTTAAATCTGTTTTTACCATTATTACTTTATTTATTTGAAAAGGGCGAATACAGAGAAACATTGATAACTGCAGAGGCATTTTTTTCTTTTATCCGCTATTTCTACACCCTGCCCTAACTAAAATTAAAATCAAAATTGAAACTAACTCCTCACCAACGCCCCCCTCAAAAAATACAAAACACAAAACATAGTTCATCTTTGATAACTTTCTCTAAACTGTCAGTGTTATAGAAACTACTGTAGGTCTAACTGAAGGTCAACATAGCAACAAACGTGGTCTTGTTTTTCTTCTTTATACTGACATTAATCACTTTTCAACTGGTGCCCATGTTTCTGCGTCATCACTGAAATTATTCAAAATATAGCACAAATTTAAACTGATTCCTGTTTTTAGGTGGGACTTAATTTTTGATGGCTTAAATATGTTTTGCTGCTGGCTCCACAGCAGTACATGCTTATTTTGTGCTGCTTCTCCAAACTTGGGCGTGGCAACGTACTGTAATGCACTGTATTTAATACATTGACTATGCATAAGTACCTCATACAACCCATCTTCAAAACATCTGAACTATCCCTTTAAAGATTAACACAAAATTATCATTTAGGACCGAAATAAACACTGACTCATTTCTTATCCCCCACTGTGTTACAGAGAAACCTCATGCACATGTTGTCCTTGTTAGGACTAACTGCTGAGACTGTATTGATGCTGTTGCTGTGTTGTCTCTAAGCTACTCTCCAGGCCCTTGTTTGGGTCACATGGAAATCTGCAAAAAAAAGAATGAGTTTCCATGTATTTTCCTCCTTCGTATCTTCCCACCAGGGCCCATTCAACATGATGCTGAACAGAGGCTGCAAGGGTCACACTGGTGCCATAAAAGCCTCCGAAGTCGGAGACACATGCGTATCAGCTTACACGCACACACTAACGCGTCCATAGAGGCCAATATTCAGAAAACACACAAAAGAAAACATCCATAAATACAAAGACATAAATGAACAGACAAGGCTTCCTGGCTAATTTCAGAAACATATCTTGGACACAGTAGCCTTGCCATTATGTCATGCTTACAGAAGCTTTATGTGGTGTTGTCACATAGATAGGTAGAGAAAGGGAAGGTCAGTCACCTGTATGCTGGAAGCCTCCTGGCTCCACCACTCATGGAAATCCCTCTGGAGCTTGACCTTTGCCCTCTCCAGCAACAGCTGCAGGTGCTCAATCTCTGTCCTCAGCGCTTTCAGACGGCCAATGGCGTTCTTATAACTGACGGCAGATATTAGCGGCACCAAATTTATCTTTTGTTCACATTACACAGCATCAGCTGTGTCTAATCAGTCAGGAGGAAACTATAAAAATTTTTAGGATGTAATATATTAAAATGCACAATTAGGACACTCACGTGTGTTTTTCCTGCTCAATGTGTTTGCACAGGTTTTCTTCTACTGGGTTGACCTCCTCCTCGACCTCTGTGTGATTACCCATTATACCTTCGCACACACAGAAGGCATGGCAGATGTTTTAGAGACAGACAAAAAACATGGACATACTGTAGATAAAATCACAAATACAGTCCTGATGTTTTTTTTTGGTTCGAGTCCCGAAGCTTGTAAGCGCGTGTTGTGTACACGTGAGATTTCCTTCAAAGACAGTGTTTTAAGAATTGGCCCTGGATAATAGAAGCCAGGCTGCTGTGAAGTGTTCTCTAATGCGGGACTCAAAAACACAAGAAAAGCCTTTGGCGCCTGAACTGGAGGGAGATGTTTGTGTGCTTTACAACCAGATTTCCTCATCAAAGCCTGTATGTCACTGATCAAAACAGTCAGAAAAGAGTAAATGAAGGAGTCTTAGAGTTGTGACGCCCAGGCTTTGGTCACTAAGCTTTCAGTCAGCGAGGACTACTATGTACAGAGGCTTTGAAGTGGGCACTGTTGTACATACAGTAATGAGATCCCACAATGCGTTTACAGTGTTTACCGCCCAACTCTGAAAGGATTCAATATCAAAAAGATGATAAACATTTGTTCATCTTTTCAGTTGATATGTGAGAAGCTGAGTGCGAGTGTAAACCTGGATTTTCAGTCAGGCCACATTCACGCAAGCCTTAGTACGCAATTTGGATTTATTGCTCATGTGTGTTTTTTGTTATATTTTGTTTGGCTGTTCACATTATTTTCTAAATGTGGCCCAAATCAGATATCAGTAGGATCTGGTCATAGTGCTAACGCGACCAGGATGTGCAAAAATAATTCATTTTTAGGGCTTTTTGATCGATTGATTGCCTTTACCACCGCTAGAGAGTGACAAGAAGAAAGGGAGGGATGATACACAGCAAAGGAAGGCGGTTCAGACTTGAACCCGGGCTGCTGCTGAGTACTCGTTCTAAATCAGAGGTACCTAATTTTTTTCCTTGGAGGGTCAACACTGATCCAAAACTGTCTAAAGGCAAAATCATATTTATTGTATTGTATTTTTCGTTTTCAAAATGGCACCATGATCCCTGAATTACCCTAACTGAAAAGCTTGTCTGTGTGCCTCTGTCTCTTCCTTTACCCCTTTTTTTTCTGACCTCACTCAAACTGACCTGAGTATTTTTACCTCACAAAAACCCCTAGCATAAACAGCATTTTACATTATAATTTCTTTTTATAATTTAATTTAAAGAATTTTGCTAGAAATATCTGGCGGGCCAAATCTGTCCTTTTGGCAGACTTAATGTTTGCACGCTTTACCAGGTGAGCTAGAGTAGAGCCAAATTTTTAAAAATTGCTTTTTGTGGAGCAATCGCTGCTACCTCTGTACAGAGGTGTGTGTGTTTGGATGGAGAATCGGGGCCAGGAGTGGTGGGATCGTGACTTGAATGGCTTTATTGAAACAGATTTCATCCAGAATTTTAGGATGTCAAGGCAAGGGCTCCTTTTAACTGCGTCTGTCAGCACCTCTCCAAAAGACTTTTGCAGCAAGACGCTCACTGATGTAACAGCTGCATGAACTTGAATCTGAATGTTCAGATTGAGGTCACACTGCAAAAAGATAAGACCTCTATCTGATTTAGGACCAGGTATTAAAGTGGACTAAATCAGAATGGAAAATATCAGATTTCTTGAGATTTTTGCTGTTTATGCTTCCATGAAAACAAAACAAACAAACAACAAACACATAAACAAACAAAACATCTGACTCACTTATGAGCAATAAATAAATAAATAAATAAATAATATTTGGCCACTTTTGCCTGCAGTCTGAACAGAGTCTGAGGTGAAGATTTAGTATATGATGCAGTTAATTGCTGTAAGAGTCCATGCTTTGTTTAGCTTTTGGTGTGTGTAGGTGGATTTGGATATTGTGCTGATCCTAGCTGAGGTTTTGTTGTGGGAATATTCACTGTCAGTTTGATCTTACCGTGAGCTGCCCTCTGCCTCCTCTGCATCTCCAACTGCTTCTTCAGCTCAGCTTAGAAAGAGAGAGGAAAAAAACATTTCTACATCATAAAGACAAAGAACATCAATTTTTTGATTATTAACACTCAGCCACAAATCCACAATCCCACTACAATATTCACTAATGATTAAAATGAACCAACTCCTTAACTTTTTTTAATACGTTATATCAGAACCATCTTTGCCTGTTCTTGGATGACATTTAAAGTTCACATTTTAGAACACAATTTATAACTACAAAAAAAAATAACATAAAAAATCTTCTAAAATCCTTATACCTTTTTTGCAACAAAGTATCATTCTGAAGAGAGACATATATCAAAAGATAAAGGATGATTCATTGCAAGAACAGACTGCCTCCGAGGGTGCTGCACAATGAAACAAACCACAGTTAAGGATTCAGTGCCAACACAGGCTTTCAATTATCATAAATTAAGGCAAAGCTGGGAAATCACAGACATACAAATGTCTCCACATGCATACTCCTTATAATGAGTAAACTGGACTTCATGAGTAATTTTGGTAGAGTGCTCTTTGAATGTGGCAGCTTGTCGTGATCTTAGTCCACAAAGAGATGTTACAGTAAACACATCTAAAGTCTCGGAATTGTCTTTACACACACAATTTTTTTTTTGATGAACTTGTCACTGAGTTGTTTGTACAAGATGATCTGAACTTAGGACAGGACGTACTGCTGAGTTACACACTTCCACAGTCCTCAGAATGAACTCTTGTTACTCTACTGAGGCAGGAAGCAACGCGAGGGAGGCTTTTTGGGTCACTGCCCCTCTTGTGGCAGTAATACCGGGTTAACATATGGGTAAGTCATTTGTGTTCTGTTTTCGCTGTCTCTCTTCCTCTAATTGACGTAGTTAATTGCCCCATTAAAGATATTGAATTTGTGATGCAATGCGTCAGTGGCAAAGGCCAACTGTAAAGTAAATGGACCAAAGATTATTGGATGGGACACATTTGGGGCCATTTCTATGTACACTAAATGATCAGATATTGGAAAATTCAGGGATATATTTACTATGAGACAACAAAGAGAGATGACTTTAAATTGGCAGTGTGTCAGAGAGTGAGTTAAGTAAGAGATAAAAGATAAAAGATAAAAGAGACATTGAAGGGCAGTTCTGTGCTGAGTTTCCATTACAATCCCTCAGGTCTTATATACATGTAGACGGCGCTGTGCTGTAGCTCTTAATGTAACACGACCCTGTCGCCAATCTAAAAGCCGAGGTCCGAGCTCAAAAAACGAGAAATCCAGATGAGGTATCATTTGGCAGACAAAAAAGGGGGTGTTGGGAGCTACCTTTTCATGCAACACCTCTCACAGTGCCATAAAACAGCTGGATCAGAGCTCTCACTTTAACAGACGATGAAGACACTGAAAGCATTTAAGACAAACATCTGTCCTGTTGAAGCGACCTTGAGTAAAGCAGAGTCTCTTATAGAGATCCTGGGATTAATATAGTATAACAATATTATTATTACAGACTTCAGGTTGAGTTTTTACAGCAGCGTTTCAATGATAAATGTTCTGCAATCTGCACATGCAACACACACATACACACAGACAGAGAAGCTCATCTTTCATAAAACACCTTTTTAAACGTAGACCACTATTGGGGGTTTCAGCAGACGGTGGAGACGTGAATGGATGATGTGAAATGTTACAAATGACACACACACGGATGTATTGTGCCCATGATGAAACTGTTTTTCCTAATGCCTATGGAGCGTTAAGAAGGGTTTGGGAACTCCTCACAAAGAGTTTGCAGTTGGAGTAGCTGAGAATGTAAATGAGCTGAGAAGCACTGTGGCTTTACATTGTGGCCGGCCCAAGTCTTCGAACAGACACAACTCTCTCTAACATGACCCATAACTAACCGATGTATAGTCTCCGCGCTTTCACAATAACATAAAAAGATTAAGAAATATTTATGCCGTGGGTATGCCATGTTGACAGGGTGAAGGAGTGCTGGGAACGCATTAACGGCAACATAAAGAGCACATGGGGCCAACACTACCCGTGTGGCTTACATCCGTCATGGCATATACTGAATCTTTTCTAAAGCTCCAAGGCCGAGCAGTTACACATGATGACTGCCTTTATTTGGCAGGGTCATTTTGCAACAATTTGAGGTGCTTTATGCTTGAGTTATGTACTCCCAAGCCTAGATTACAATGCAGATGTATTATATTCTGCTCAAGCAGTCTTAAATGTGGTGTGAGAATAAACTCTGTTGCTTTTGGCCATACTATTGAAAATATACAGATCTCAGTGGTGACTAAATTTGGTAAAAAGATCATGTTGAAGGGCCAAAAACTGCATTTTCAACAGCACTTCTGACCTTCGATGACGAGAAAAATTCCATACAAGATTAATTTGCATACGTGTCAAGTAATAGTGGTGTGCGGTGTGCTTGCTGCAATACTTCATTACACTTGAGTGCTCCTATCCCCCTTCCAGGACAAAACTGTGGGCTAAACACCGCAACCTCTTCCAAACCATGCAGGGTTTCCCCCCACACCGTCAGGAGACGTGCCGTCGTCTTAAAGGGCCGGTGTCAAGCTACAAGCCTCAATAAATATTTGGTGATTTTTGTGGCCTGGAGGTTGAACGCGATATGCCGCACGTTACCGCAGCAAGCTGGAGATCATATGTACCATCCAGCTCCTCAAAATCTGGGTGGGTGTCGATGTAAGTCTGTGTGCATAATGAATGCATCGTTAAAGGGGAACTATGCCCATTTTCAAAATTCATGCATGTTATTCTTCTGGTCTAAGACTGTCCAAAATATTCTTAAACATGAACAACTCTTTCCCACATCCAAAAGCAAGAGTGCTAATACTTAAATGTGTGATGTCATCTAGTATAAAGTCTGGAGCTGTTTCACAGACAGTGAATTGGGAAAGATGTTAGAGATGATACTGAGCGCAGCCAGGGGAATGTTCTGATTATATGGGTACATTTTCTGTTGAACAACTAAGAAAACCACAAAAGAATGAAGCCTATTTGGTTAAAAAAAAACAACAAAACAAAACAAAACAAAACTAACCAAAAATTCTGTCGGTCCACAAAAATCAGGCTCCCATTCATTGTGAGAAAGCTCAAGAGTTTATAACGTATGACATCACAAACTTGAGACTTCTGCGGTTTCTGGCTGTGGAGAGCCTATAGCTCATGATCACAAATATATGGACTGAACCTTCCCAGAATGTAATTCTTAAAAAAAAACCTTAAAATATTTTAAAATGCATTTACTGGAAAGTCTTTTTTTTATATAAAACTGGACTGTCTGTGCTGTAGAAAGACCAGACACCTTTAAAATTAGTGCTACATGACCAGGAAAAAAGAAGAAAAGGGCTGTGCCATGTAATTTTGCTCAAGGGAAAAAACTTACAACTACCAGAATGCACTGTGTCTCTACAGAACATTTAACACTCCCGCTGGTGGGTGACGTTATGTTATGATGAGCTTGGCTGTTTTGACAAAGGAAAGCTATGGCAGTTAGCTGGTGACAAATTATCTAGGGGGGGGGGCAGATCTCCTTCTTAATCCACTTCTACACTCGTTGTGTCCGTGGTGGTGGGCAAATGAAATGCAGAAGTACAATCTGTGGTTTGAGCAACAGCTCTACAGCTAGTGAACTATTTGAACAGGGAGATCCAGGCGCTGGTGCGATGGAGGGATGTTTACCACAGTTCATTTACACATAATACCCACATTGTTATGATACAAAGTTCACTACTAAGTTACCACCATGAGAGTTACATTATGCAAAGCAAAAATACAAATAAAAGGTTGTTAATACTAAACCAGAAACATTGCATTAATAATCCAAATGAGCAGCTAAAAACATCAGCACTAAAAGTAGTCATGTAAAATGGCCTAGTGGTTACAAAGACCACATGTAATGCAGAAATCAAGTTACATTCTATCTGCTACATTCTCTCTCAAGTGTTTCGAAAGCATCTTCTTGGCACTCATACATTTTAGGCTCCAACAGACCCTCCTTGAAATCTATCTCAGAGTCTTTGGGTCACTTCAGCAAAGGTGAGCAGAGGATGAAGGTGGGATACCAAAGCAGTTACCACATGCTCCATTTTGGACTCCATAAATCCCTCGACATCTGGCAGAGAAATCAAGAGACGCTGCTCATTTCCAGCTGCCCTACACCTACCATGCTGTAGAAGATGTGCATCGCTGATCCCTCTGAATAAATATATATCCTTGCACTTTCTGGACCTAAGGGCTTGGAACGTATATGCTCTTCCAGTGGGATTGGATTCCAGAGTCAAATGCTGTGGCCAAGAACAATACTGTAAACCAGGGAAATGTTTAGAAACTGATGTCTCCACGGGCTACCGCCTTTCCCTTTCTCCCCTGAAACTGACCCTCATGCTGGGTACATCCATCAGAAAAAGCAGCGCAAGGCTTTTGTCTATATTATGCTAAACGTTTCCATGTTCTACATTAACCATGAGACACAGGTAGTGTAAAATTTCCAAGAAGGGCTTCCAAGATGGCAAGGAAACACACTGAGCTAAACATTATGGTGCTACTTTCCATCCAGAAGAGGCAACCACCTTCCACTAAAAACACTGTCTCTCATCTAGGAAGAATGCAGCCCCATGCACCTAACAATGTAATAATATCTGACAGCATGGAGATGTTTTGTGGGTATCTGTCCAAATTTGAATAAGTTGAAGAATTCAAATGCTAAATCTTTTTAAAAAACTAAATTAATTCAGTCGATCCAGTTTCTCCATCCTTCACACGCAGTGCTGATGTCTGCAGAACACATTTAAAGAGTTAAAATTTGTCATGATGTCATAGCTGATTTCTGCATTATATATGACATATCTGATATATGCCTGTGTCAGCACCTCATTGTGTGAAATACTGAAAAAAAAAGAATTGTAGGGGTGATAAGTGTGTGCTGGCATGTATGAGGGTAATAGCCGAATGCTACCAAACCACCAAGCGTGATCTGAGGCAGCGACGATGCCAGGCGCTGGTGTGAGGCAAACCTATCCATTTCAATGGCATGTGAAATGAGCCACAGAGACACACAGTCCAGGGAAATTCATAAATGTAGCTTGCAATAGTAAATGCAAACCAGATTGGGCCCTAATAACACGTAACTGCTTTGAGTTCACTGGAAAATTCAACCAAAGTGCAATGAAATCATTTAAACCTCTTGACACTGTAGACAGGAATTTTGTTTAATAAATAAGTGTGGTATCATGCCCAGCAAGGATGAGGCATAACCAACAAAGCAATAAACAGAGGTGGAAGTAACAAATTACATTTTTTTCTTGTTATTGTAAAAAAGTGTTTTTTTGTGTACTTTTTTCAGTCTACAAAAATCATTTGTTTTATTTTTCCTTAAGTATTATTATTATTTTTAATTTTTAATTTATTTCAAGTCAACTTAATTTTATTAATTTAGCCAGACATCACATGCCACAAATTCTCCTCAAGGGACTTTAACTTCAAATACTGTAACTGGATATATTTCAAAATGCATCCTTTACAGTATAAAAACAAAATTCACATGAAAAGTCTTGAAAAACTGAGTGAGAAAGACACAAAGGAAGGAAGATAAATCAGCAGCTGCGGCAGAGAAGAAGCTGCTGTGGTTGCAGCGGCTTAAGGGCAGAGTGTCACAGAGCTCCGTGTCTAGAAAGGTAACACTATGCTCTCAGCTGACACTCTGGAAAACATTTTGTACATGTTCTTTATGTTAGCACTCACTAAGGCCTACATAAGGTTGGGTGAAATGGGTAAAAAAAAATATAGACTATTTACATAATTAGGGGTACGGGCATGGGTAAAAAAAACTAAATTTAGGCTGGCAGCGGGTGAGAACAAAAAAGCTGTTTTTTTTTTTCCTGGAGAAATCAGAAAAGAAAACAATCATGCAATATTATTATTTTAACATCTGTATTAGCTAATATTACCAAGCTTCATCAGCCACCACAATTTTGTACAATTGTGAAAGCCAAAGACATAACCTGTGCTCACCATCTTGGCGTCAAGCGCAAGCCAGTGGAAGAGACTTCTAGAGTTGATTAGGAATTGAAATCATGTTGCAGTCGCACAGTCAGGTAGTTAAATGATGTAGTTCTATCTCGAATCAGGTTGCATGACTTTGTAGTAACGGGTCAGTACAGATCTTTGAGGGTGTGGATGGGTGGTTTGCAGAATTGGACCTGTGTAGGGCAATGTTATGTGACAAACAGTAGGCTTAAATGCTCATGGTGGATCCTCCAGCAGGGACTTCTACATTCACTTCTAAACTTCTGGAACAATCTCACTCATGTTTTTAATCATCCTTGTTATGACTATGCTCACTTAACTCAAAATATCTGAAAACTATTTGAGCACCCTGGCGGGATAAGAGAGCTTGAGTGGACTGGTCATATTATCAACTGGTAATGAATGAGCAAAATTTAACTCAGTAGATTGTGGAGGAGTTTGCAGTGAACAAGTGTCACATAATGCTGTTCAGACAAGTGAGAACAACAACAAACTCACAAAAATTAACTATAATGTGTACACAAGCCATATAACAGTGCTTTCACTTCAGTAAAGTATTCTTGCACTCCTTCCATTCCTGCTGATGGACTATCAATGGTGTCAGTCAAAATCGTTGACACACAGTAGTACATATATGTGTACAGTAGTTTTCACAACAGAGAAACTTGGAAGTAAACTTCATAATCACTCAGCATTGACTGAAGCTAGGGTTTATGCCAGGCCTCATTTTGGCATAGTAAGGCTACCTGTCAAGGACATTGCTGAGAAGAACACAGGGGTGTGCTCACAGAGTGGTCATAAAAACAGCCTGAGCCAGGCTAGTAAAAAGCACAGGTTGGAAGACTAGGTGGGTGGAAATCAGAACGCCTCTCTGTCCTGGAAAAGTTCAGGAATGTGCTGAGTGACATTTCTGCACTCCAGGGAAACACAACCCCAACAGTGATCTGTTCATTAAGATTTTCCAGGCAGGTAGGCTGGTGTCTTTTGGGACCCAGGCAACGTTAACAGAAATGATCACTGTTCCGCAGAGCTTGCAACATAATCTGTGTTTGTCGTTAGGCTAATGATGATGATGAAAGTTAAATGTAAAATTAAATGTTTTCACAGCTTCTAAATGTAAAGAGATTTCTGAAGGAACTTACTTATTCGGTTTCTAGACTCATTCAGTGTCTTTCCAATTCCTCTGGCCTCAGCTGACCTGTTTAAGAATGCAGGTGTTAATAAGCAGTGGTAGCAAAAAAGGACATTTGATGAATTGAATGTGGTAAAATAACAATTAGCATGCCAAATGAAATGCAGGCGATAAAGACATACTGTACCATATCCAAGTTGGTATGTAACACATCAACAGCTGCTCACTAGATAGTGGTTGTCAAGAGTTTTGTAAGTTTTCCGATTCCCAACAAAATATATAAATTTTAAAACCTAGCAGCCTCTGCAGGTGCTACTAGTCCTAAAGAAAATTAAACCTAGAAAATTGTAAGTTATTCACAATGGCCAAGGTGCAGCACTTTCTTGCACATGGTTGCTCATAGGTATGAATTAGAAGGGGACTGTTAAACTTACTAATAGGTGGTGACCACTAGTGGTCTTAGCATTCATGATGTGAGCAAAGTAGAAAGTCAGGTGATGTAAAGTTAGTCTAAAGACTGAGAAATTACTAAGGGCTTTCACCCATGAGACCTTTGTCGTGTCTTATGTCCCATCCCCTCACATTTTATTACATTACCAAACACACATACTGTCATAAACCCAAAACATGATCCTTTTTCTAAATCTAACCTTGTAGTATCGGCTATTAAACCTAATGACAAACACAGGACTTTTACCCAGGAGGTTCGTGACCTGTTTGAAACTAAAAGTCTTATTTAGTTATATTACATCAAAGATTTCTTTTACCCAAACCATTATCTTTCTATTGAACCTGACCATGTAGTATTGGCGCCTTAACCCTGAAACCAATAGTGAAATTTTATGAATCTGCTCCAAATAACAAGTGATGATGGATTCTTAACAGGGCTTTCCCTGCGGAGATTGGAGTTTGTGTTCTGTGTGAAACCAAAATTAATGTGATGTAATGTGATGTGATTAAGTTACACTACATTACATTATGTAACAAGCCCTTTTTCAATCTTTTGATCTTTTTTTCAAAACCTCAAAACATATTATTGGTATTCAAAAGCCAACAAAAACTGCATCTGATGAAGTGCTAACTTTTAAAGCTACTAGTAGGTGTAGCAGGCCCCTTCTAACCCACATTTATAAGACTGATACGCACTGATAATGGCCATTCAATCGAGTGACAACATTTGAAAGGTGTGAAGAGCTAGCAAGTTGCCTTCATCTTCAGGAATCTGGATGGAAAAACACTGTATTTCAAAAAAAGCCATTTGATTAATGTTAGTTTTTCTGAGGTACATCAAAGTTATTATCCAACAAGGACTGAGAAGTTGTGTTGTTGCTTGACAGTGCAGCATATATATTCAAGTGTGGTATATAAGGAGTTTCAAAACGACACATTTGCCTGGTCAGATTTATGAGAAAACAGCATTGAATGAGAGCTTAACATGAACACATATGACACTGCTCTCATTGCTTATATTAAAGAACAAGACTGCTTGAATTTTGGGCAACACAAGGGTGGGAATTTATCAAAACTGTCCAACAACTTGTCCTACCGGTCACTGACCTCTGTTTGAGTAGCTTCTTGTTGTCCTCAATGGTCAGATGGTCCTCATGGTCCCTTATGAAGGTCTCAAAGGCCTCTTGCTTTCCCATAGACAGCTGTGGACCTGAGAGTAAAAGATCCAACATTAAGGAATATGCTGTATTCTAATAGTAAGAAGCTACTGTATATATCACTATGCTGAAAAACATTTGCTAAACCTTAAAAGTTAAACCAAATCCAAGCATGCAAATAACTGTCATAACAAGACTGTATGCTTGTCATGCTTCTAAAATAAATATGCTAGCTAAGGGAAGGTGTGTCGGGTCCTGCTGTATAGATCTTAACAGTAAGACCTTGACTGTACTTATTCCCACACATCCGCAGGTACTTGATTCCAATCTGGCAGCCAGATGCGAGCTAGAGCCCCACTGATACAGTTGACCTACCACCTATTACTACACAATTACAAAACTGACTGTCTATTATCCTGCCATTCACTGTTTTAAGAGAACATAAACACAAATACAAACAGCAATTCTGAGCATGTCAGCATTACAAGGCGGATGCCCCCCACCTAACTTTGGCAACTTGCCACAAGGAAGGGATCTACATAATTTGGGACATAACATTCTGCTGATTGTTGATTTTTTTTAATAGGCTTGTAATATATTTTAATGAGCATTTTTCTCAAAGTGCTGTACATCTGCTTCAAATACTTGTACCAAAAGGAGTAAGCTAAAACACAGTGATTTCTTAAAGTGTGTACCTGAAAACATCAAATTTAAGGAAAAGTCCCTTGTATCCAAATTTGTTACGCAACAAAGAACTTTACTAATGGTTTCCACAATAATATATTATTCTTTTACAGATTTTTTGGGGGGGCATTTTTGCCTTTATTGGATAGGACAGAGTGACAGCATTCATACATGGGGTGCCTGCTCTATCTACTGAGCCACCAGACACCCCACAATAATATATTTTAATGTTGTAAGAAATGTGCAATGCAAATGAAGTTGCATTGACTTGCCTTACATACTGTATTTTGACATGCCACAGCAGAAACAGACATAGAATCATATTGGCAGGTAAATATTAAGGCTATACTGTAATAATCAATCTTTGTTGTCATTTGTAACTGTTCATGCACTCAAAAACATGAAGTTGCCATGTGGTGATATGCTGACTTTTAGAACTTTGGCTATGCATACTATTTCTAAAGAGAATAAACTGCAGATACATCACCAATCTATCAAAGCTTTCTCTTGACCTGACACATAAAATATCCATTAACAAGGTCTGTATTTCCAACAAACGAACATTTCCCGGTACTTTATGTAAGACTGCACTGAATGACCTAATCTTATAAAAGAATACAAACCAACATTATTTTGCAAGATTTCCATTAAAAAAGTTTCACAATGATTTCCAAATGCCACCCTTGTTAAAATGTGTGGGTCTTTGTGACAAAGCTGTTTTAACCAAAGACATATACAGGACAGTAAAGAGATTAATTGTTGGACAGTCAGGAATTTTGTTTCTTTATTTTTGGAAAGTCTTGATTGAAACCAGCCGGCATCTCACAGTCATTCAGTGTGTTGAAAGAGCCAACCTCAACAAATCAGTTTAAGGGGGTTTCTTGAGGGAAATGCACTCCATTCGACTCTTGTTAAAAAAAAAGAAAAAAGAAAGCCACATTCCAGGAATATCTAGGAGTGATATGACATCATATTATGTTGTACTAACATAATTTGTGGGGTAATGAGATCACATGGACCTTAGGCCAACTTTCCTAATTCTTCTTTTCCGTGCTTCGTGTGCTGACAAACCACAGAGGTTTTACAGAGGAGGAATGTGTTGTGACTATTGTTGCTGTTTCAACAAATTTTAGAAATGAAATACCAGCAAAGTGAAGTATGACCAAACTGTTCCATCAATTTAGAAGAAGAAAAATGTCTAACACCAACTGCTAAATGTTTGTAGAAAAATGTGTGTGTTTTAAGGTCAAATGTGTAAGATGTGGCCAGAATTTTAATATATTCAAAAAATGAACTGTTCTGATTTATTCCTAAAGATGTATATGCTAGCCTCCACCTGTTCTGTCTATTTTTTTTCAATATTACATTTATTATAATCTAAGGGCTAATGTGTTGCCTCACACAACTTCTCTTGCTTTTTTCCTTCTGTTATTTCAATAGTTTGTTGTTAGCGCTGCGTTATTATATTCATTATATTGCTCTGTTGCTCCATCATTCTTCCTGTCTCTCTGTCGCGGCTCCCCCTCTTTCTCTCGTTTTAACTCTTTATTCAGTCCAATGCAACTCCTGCTATTAACGCACAACAACTGCCAATATCACTGAATGATAAAAAACAAACACTGGTGAAACTGCAAGAACCCAGCCCCATTCAAGCACGGGGTAATGTCAAGAAATTACAGTTCAGCCTGGCTCAAATGAGGCGGGGCAGGTCTGGTCGGGCCAAATCATGCTACAGTAGAGAATCAGAGCTCTAGCCACAGCCACACTTCATTGAGTTACATCTAATGTCTGAGTTATAGCAAAAGTTATCTTTAGTTTAACTAATGACGACACTAGCGCTGCCCCTTTAAAAGTCGGAGATTTCGAATTATTAGTTGGAGACTCTCAATCTACCGAGACTTCTTCAAGTTGAACAGTTGTTTTTTTTATTTTATTTTGCTGTGCAGTGTACTTCTGGGGATGTTTTTGTTCCCAGATTTTGCTGCGGAGTGAGTGCTCTTGACTTTCTCACTACTTTTTGATACAGAGCCACCGATACGCTACAAAGGCACAGACGGGGAGACAGCAGAGTCCCTCTGCTCGGACGTGTTGAATTTACAGCTTAGAGCAACTCAGTACGCTGCAGTCTCTGACATTTACGACCTGTCGATAGTGCCATTACTTTGATTACTATCTGACATGAATGCAACCGTGACACCGTGAACGTTCTGTGGAGACCGTGCCATTGTTGAAACTTTATAAAAAAAATACAAATGAATTAATTTATAATGGTGCCAGTATATTATTCTGATGCGGCTGTTTTCTTGCTGCTATGGTTTTGCTAAAACTGAGCAAAGCAAACTGAAATAAACTACAGGCAGATGCCACATGTGGAGATTATAAGATAACAGTGTTACTTAGACCACCTCTTAAAGTTTCATCAGTTTGGTCAAATTATTCTTACTCTGATGTTAGTTAGTAGTTAGCTTGGAGGTAAAATGCTGCCACCCATTACTGTGGAGCATGTGGCCAGGATTTAAAAGATTGCACTTTTAATAGGACAATAATTTTGGTACACTGTACGTCCTTTCTGTGTCC
Source organism: Plectropomus leopardus (assembly GCF_008729295.1). Lineage (NCBI taxonomy): Eukaryota > Metazoa > Chordata > Actinopteri > Perciformes > Serranidae > Plectropomus > Plectropomus leopardus. Next base: position 24,657,079 of record NC_056476.1, on the reverse strand, counting down.
TCCTGCAGGGGATAGTAGTATTTGACTTTCTGAGGTGTCCTGGTGTCTAAGGCTTCTGCTTAGATCACAGAAACGTGTGGAGGGCCTGGTAGAGGCATCAGCGTCTCATTACATGCAAGCAGGATTTACAGTAAGATCTAAATCTCCTGTAAGTCTCAAGTCTCCTTTGGATTTCTGTGAGCTTAATACAAGTCATCAGCAGCCTGAATTACAACAGGAACACCTTGTCCATCCATTAGAGAACTTTTTACACTAGAAAAACAATCTTTCTGTAGGAGCACAAGAAGAAGACATGGTTCATCTAAAGACAATAAATTAACCTCGAGAAAACTCACAGAAGCATCTCAGAGTAGTACTGTACTGTGTGCTGACTGCTTCTGCAGAGACAGTGGTCTTCAGAAAGAAAGACAAATATAATCCCTAATGTTCATGTTTTATTCTGTGCTGGCAGAACTAAGAGCCCAGTACAGAAGGATGTATTATGGAAAGAGTAGTCGATTATACAGCATTCAATCAGCATGAATGGTTTCCATGGAAAGGTCATCATCATTACATTTACAGTTAATCTTCAGGGGACAGCAATTACCCTCTGCGTAACCATAGAGGCTGCTGGCTACAGCAGCGGAGCCCTCAGATTAAACCTAAATTAAAACATACATAAACATTCAGTGACCCATCGAGCATGAGGAAAGGATAAGTGTAGGGCATTTGTTTTGAATTAGCGAGAAGTATAGAACAATGATCTAATGTGCATATAGTTTGGTTATGAGTCTCCAAGTGGGTCATGGAAAATAGGCACTCCAGATGGGAAGCATATGATATACATAACACAGCAGCTCACTGTATGAAACAACTGTGACAATTATGTGTTTGTAATATTTTGCACATTCTGTCTATTTTAGCGGAATTCAATATGTAACAATATAATGGCTACTTGCAAAAGCTTTTGTCATTGTTGTATCAACTGCTGCTTTAGAAGAATCCTTGAAACCAGGTGTGCTCCAGGATTCCACAATGTGAAATTAAGAAAATACTGAAGTGTGAGAAGTGTCTTCTCTGATCCTCCTGTAACTGCTCAATGTGTTCTTAAAGCTTTTGCCTCCAAAGTGCAGACTCTTTCTGGACAACATCAAGCTTTCCCTGCTAATTAACAGCTGATGGAGTTGGTTCTGCTCACATCGCTGGTTGCAAACAGAGCAGAAAGGGACAGAAAGTGTGAGAAAAGTGGATGAACATTCCAGAGTGGACATGTAACTGCTAGCAAGGGACTGCAGGATGTGGGAATGTTTCTGAGGGGTTAGCAACCTCTTCCACAACAAAAATGGACATTTATAGATGATATAGTTGGCAGAAGTACATTATTGAGTATGGTCTGCAAAAAAGGCTTTTACACACTGGAGGCGTTTATGATTTTCAAACTGTTATTTTGTCACAAGTACTTTCACAAAAAATGGGACTATTATGTTGCCAAGATTTTTCTGAGCTTTCACACAAAAAAGGCATCAACCAATCATGTTGTGCAGAACGGAAATCACGTCACAACTTCAAGACAATAGCAGGCTTTATACAACTGTCAGAAATTCCAGTCACTGTCTTTATAATTAGTTTCGATGTAAAATAATCGAGAATTTGCATTTTCATGTTGGTTTTGGTATATCCCCAGCATGTAAAGGCCTTCAGTGTGATGTAATCAGTTAATATAATCTCAGTTCATGACTCCAATGCAACAGTGAAAAAAGTAAAGCTTATTATCTTTCATTTTTCTCAGTAACCAACACTTTGGTGGTGACCCACCAACAAAATCATGTCCGGTCATAATTACTTTGTGTTTGTTACCATTACATTTTGGGTATTTTCCAGTGTAGCACTCTTATCTTTACAGGCAGCCCCAACACAAACAATTTAACTATGATTCTGTTTCACATTTTATAAGGGGGAAAGAGAAGACAAAAAGTTTAACAACTAAAGATACCATGGCAAATGTGAGCAGATAATGATTCATTTACTCTGCGAGTCAATGAGTAAGAATGTGTAAAAGTGGTATACTGGCACCCTTTCAGATGTCCTGGACAAAGAGCCATCACAGTTCCTGCCTGTTTCCTCATATAGGCCAATAGCAAACATCCCTATCACAGACAACAGAATTACTGTAGAGCAGCTGAGGAAAAATAAACAGACAAAATTCCACACTATGGCAATGTCACTGAGAATTTTACCTTTTCAGCATATAGAGTTCATGTATGGATAACTTAAAGACACTGAACATCTCTGTCAGACCAGCCTCCCTCTCATTCCCTTTTCCCACAAATAATAGATATTATATAAATTCAGATTCATTAAAACTTCATAGCTTTGCATTCTCAAATTATGAGCTGTTTCTGAAGCCACCAGTTTCCTCGATTGATACAGTGGTAGATATGAGTTTCACTATAATAAAATAAGGTTATTAAATACTCCTGTGTCTTCATAAAACCAAGGGCCTTTTAAATCTGTCAAGAGAAGATGTAAAGATGTTTTGGGAACTGAAATATTGAATCTTCTTTGAGCAAAGTTGTTAAAAAAGATGAATATATCATCTATACATTATGTACGAGGGATGTAACAATACAACTAAAAACAATACATCAGCTCCACTGAACAGGTCTCATTTATCACGCATAAAATCTGAGTTGAGCTAGACATGAAATCATTGCAAAGCTAGCACCTGCTACATTCATTCATATGCTGGAAGACTGACCAAAACTTCATGTGATTTACATTAAAACCCAAACAGCTAAGTGACACTTTCTGCAAATGTGGAACATCATTTTGAATGGACATGACAGACACTGATTTGAAAGTTTATATGTGAAAATTGAAAAAAAAAAATTGAAAAAAATTGAATCCTGAAATGTACAACATGACATCTACCAGAAGCATATGCAGGTCATCCATTTTGTTAGCGCTTCATAGATGAAAGTTTGATAATTAATGCAAAGCAAATATGAGGGTAAATTAATGATCACTCATAGAAATGGCTGAGGGCTACAAAACCAAGGTTTGGGGATTTAGTAGTTACCATCCCTATGTTAAAATCATATAAGGACCTGTTTTCCACAACGTCAACATATTTTTTACTTTGATGGGTTATTACATGTAATAGCCCATCACTCAACATGGGAGGAAACAAGCATAAAATGCTGACTGTTTGGTTTTTTGAACCAAAAGTGACTTTGTGAAACACTTATTCAGGAAGTATTATGATGAGCGTGTGGACGATTCTTCACGATGACTTGTGTGAGTCTGACGGAAATGACCCGTGTCCTCTCTCATTTGATCATGATACAGCTTGATTATTTACATGTCATTTTTCAATGTTTGAAATTTGACTCTTTGACTTTGTGAAGTGCATTTAGGAAATCAGAACAACTAAGTTGTAACACTGAACACTGTAGGTCATGTAGCTGTTTATGTGTCTATTCATGAGGGTCATCAGACATTGTAAAATGTAAACACTAAATAAGCGGTAAACATAAAGCACAGTTTTCTTTGAAGATCATATATTACACTACAAGAAACAAAAAACAACTCAATCACCAGAAAAAGGTTGTTAGCATTGTACATTCCTGCAAACCACTGAAGCGTTACATTTCTTCGTTGTTGTGTAGGGCTTATGTTGAAACTTTATGTTTCATCAACGCTGTGGTTAATGTGCGGTTATGTTTAGGCATAAAAACAACTTAATTATGGTTAGGAAAAGATCATGTTTTAGATTAAAATCCACAGTTTGAGGGGCACAGTGCAGAAAAACAGGGATGTCTGAGAGATTGAAGAAAAAGAAAAAAAACCCTTTTGTGGCACTGTCGCCCCAGAAAAAAAAGAGACAGGTTGCTACAAAACACCCATATTTGGGAACTCAAAAGCAGCAACACAGAAATGACTCACTAAATCACAATGGCTTTTGTTGTTGTTATTGAACAGTGGTCTGTAGCTTGGCAGGCATCTTGCCTGGGTGTCACACTATTTACCCTCCCCTCTACCTCCAGATGACAAAGTCAGCTCATCCCAGAGGAACGATCTGTCCTTTTTTCCAGCCTATTTATTCTATCTCTCCATATAACATCAATATGAGATTTTGACCATTTTCTCATACTTCTTGAATTCAGCTACTGAGAAAAACCCTTCCTCTTGTCCAAGCCCGATCCTAATTTAAAATCTTAAAATGCCTTTTCTTCTTTTACTGCATTAATCTTTATTTGTCTGAAATGATCAGCTCTTGAGATAACATTCAGTACGTTTACATGTATAGATTAGTCGAGCTACGATTGTAACTCAATTAGGCCATTTAATTGAACCACGAGAATTAATTTATTGATGGAGTATGTCCGACTCAACAACAGCAGGTGGAGATATGCCCTCTTTCAGCTGGTTGCTAGAGACCTATATTATTTATACAGTCTATGCAAAAGACCAAATTACAAACATAACTGTTTATTTACAATAACTTTGGGTTAGACAACTGCCATGTCACATACATATTATCAAATGGTGCAGAGCAAACTCTGCCTTCAATGATTCATTTTAAGCCACCTAAAAACGTCAATATCCATTTAAGTTGATGCTATATTTAGAATATCTTCACCACTTTACCTTATTGTAAGACAGCCCGGGGATGTGAAGCCGTTATATCAGACACTACAGACTCCACTGAGAGTCATTTTACTCCATAGCATAGCGAAGTTGCTGGTTTACCTCTGCCTTGATCAGCTATAGTCTAAGCCTTAGACAATACCTTAGACTCTAAGGTAAAGAGGAAATGATATTTAAATATGCTGTTAGGAGAAGCAGATCAGAATTTAGAAATCTCCAAGTAAGAAGTTGATTTATTTCTCAGAAGCAAAGCAAAGACCACTGTGAGCAGCAAATCTGGGATGTGTCCTCGGGCATATAGTATTTCACTGCAGAAACATTATTATGATGAAAAATGTACAAATAAAATTTGTGGTTTGCAGTCTATAATGTGTGTATTTTCTTCTGGTGGCTGGGCTGACACAGACAGCATTATAAAATAGCTATCACCATTGTCTAGGTATGCGGTTGTAAAGCAGCAGATGCACACAGCAAAAGGTCAACCAAATGGAAGCTGAACCCATGGAGGTCATTACGACCAACAAGAAAAAAGAGGACTTGCGGGGGCAGGTGAAAACAAATCCTCTGGTGGGATGACCCAAATGATTGCTCCACATTAGATAACATACCATTCAGTGTGACTAATACATATGGCACATCATTTATTATTGGGTTTATAAACCACAGCTTTATAGCCATTAATCACAGTACTCCTCATTGTCCCTTCAATGAATGACTGATTCGCTCACTAATTCAAACTGGACCGAGTTCAAACATGTGTTTGTTTTTTAATAGGCTCTTCTTTCAGAGACCCTGTTTGCAATTACCTCTCTGCTGGCCTTATTACCACACTGGGCACCATTACACAAAAATGTCGAAAAAGGATGAGGGAGCTGTGGTTAGCACAGACAGGAGCGTAGCCTCAGTGTGATGAGTTGCTGGCTCTCAACCCCATGCCCGATGGCTATGACCGAGCTCGTTATAAGGGCTCAGGTTTATCATCACACTTAAGGCTCCACTTAACCAAAATTAAACAGGAAAAGCCAAATAAACGCTGCCGCCGGTTAGGGAGCGTATTCCAAAGCTTGATTGGCTTGACTTGAGCAAAGTCCACATTCCTGTTAAATATAAACCAATTTCTAGTCTAAAAAAGTTACAAGAAGACTGACAATCCAAGAGAAGTCGCAGTCTGAAGTCTCTGCTACTTACTCTGCCATGTCTAAAACTCTAGACCCTCAGAAGGGACGTGCCATGGCAAAACTACATGGAGATAACCTAATCAACTGCAACACTGTGATTACTCTCAATTCAAGACAACATGTAAAGTAATCTGCCAGTTACGGGAACTATGGAAAACATTTAATTAGATCATATTTGCGAGATATTTGTATATATTTGCAAAACATCATTGTAAATATCTTCTGGCATGTTTACTCACATGAAATATATCTTTGTATTAAATGATTTCTCCAGGTATGTTTTCCATGTTAGGTCTAAGCAGTGTCTCTTGTGTTTACGCTGCAGCATTCTTGGCCCTCTGCTCTCTGCTTCAGGTTCCAGCATGTATTATAGGTTTTAAACTCATCAGCAGCAAATTACAGGTTCAATATACTGTACTGTCTAATAGTGAATTGCTGACACAGTTACACTGAGACACTTGAATGACCTCTAAAAGAAATCTCGTTAATACATGATACAATCCCACTGAAGACATTGTTTAGAAATACGACAAAGTAGGGAGCTCAGGGATGTCAGACTCTTCGCCGTGCAGTAAAATCCAGAAATCAAGGATTTGTCATGCCCCATAGCCACACTGAAAATCAGTATGACCATGAAGAGTGGCCCACATTCCAATCAAGACAGGTCACGTGTCAGTATTCTTAGTGCCTAATTTATTACAAAGTCCTTGTGTATTCCAGTCCAGGAAGACTGACTGTCATGTTAAATGGAGTCAACATCTGGAAAATTTCTTTAATTTATACAGTAATTTATTAGTTCCCACTAGATACTTTTGACCCATTATTGCTATTTAGTAGCAGTGCAGCTACAGTGCAGCGCTAAGGACCAATTCCATTTCTGAGGAGTTCACCTTATACTTGAATTGCATGTGAGAACACAGAGAGAACACACTTAACTCCACATAGAAAGGCCCTATTGACCATCGTAGGATTCAAACCTAGATCCTTCTTGCTGTGAGATGACAATGAAAATGGTCTGTAGATTATTGAAACCGAATTGTTTAAATTGAATTAAACTGACACAATGCAACTTAAACAGGACAATCACAAAGGGTTGATTCACCCAAACAACAAAAAACAATAAACAGCATTTATCCATGTAGACTGTTACGGTTTCATGTTCCATGCTGTTTTGCAAATGCCACCATCTCAATACAATAAAAGTGGGTGTGCTTTTTTTTTTGCGCAGCTTACAGCAGGTAAAAACACATCTAAAAGATTCAACAGCAACGTATTTTACTAGAGATGTATTGCCGTGGACAGCTTTTAGTATACTGGGGTGGAGGCAGTGTATTATCTTAAAACCCTATCTACACAGGTAGATGGAGCCCAGTTTTTATTGCAAGAGTGTTGTGTCATATTCCAATCACACCACATCTAGAAGCTGATAAAAAATGATAACTTTTTAAACAAAAAGTACCTCTTTTCATGTACTGTATAGCCCTTCCTTCATGGTCGGCTGAGATGGTTTCTGTGCCTCCATCCCTCAACGGTGGTGTTGTTGATGACCTTAAGGCATTCTGGGAGGCCGGGCTCTGACTACTGGTGATGTTAGCCAGCTGAGCAGCGGCATCCTGGGCTCTTTTTTTCTCCTTCTTCAACATCTTGACGAGGACACCTGTAGGAACTGAGTTAAGGACGCTACATTTCCTTTCTTTGAGCAAAGTACTGGATGAAAAAAAGAGATCTTTTCCTAATTTGCGCATGCTTATCAAATGACCTAGTTCAAATGTTTAGCACTTAGATGCACAAACAAAAAACACCGGAGATACCTCTGAGGATATAATGACAGGTACAGTTATTTGAAATATTTAAAATAGTAAATTTTGCACAAAAAATGTTGTGAAGGTTAGGTGACAATTATTGGTCAGTAAAAGGGAAGCACCCATAGTGATTTCCTAAAGATATATCTCATCCCCCAAAACCAGTTGTTTATCAATTACTTACCCCATGTTACACTGAAATTGTGAAGAAGTGCTCAGTACTTCCCAAACAGAAATCCCTTTTTTAAAACAGAACTGACACATATCTATGCTCTCTTCATAGCCAGACTCCATTGACAAAAACAGTAATTTTACCTTACTGAACACAGGAGCAGCTGGTCTCTGCCTCAGTCAGTTCATTTATCTGTGTTACTATGTTGTGAATCCAAACTAACTCTTTAAAACACCAAAGATAACACAGACTAACTGATTGAGGCAGTGGTACATCAGCAGCTATTGTGTTTAGCAAGGTAAATTGATGTTTTTGTCAATGGAGGCTTTGAAGGGAGCATCGATTAAGTTTTGCATGTAAACTCATTTTAATTTGACTAAAATTTTGCTGTTGTTAAATTTGGTTAATTTGACTTCAATTGATGAAGGATTGATTCTTATTTCACCAGAGGCATACAATAAAAACAAAGTTTTCTTCATAAATTCATCATATCACAGGGTGAGCAAGTGATATACAAAATGGTCATCTGGAGGATGAGGTATCCTTTTAAGGCAGCAGGCGTTATTGTGGGCTTTTAATTCTGACAGAGTGCAGACATGTGCCCAGTGTCTGACCTTACAGGCTCAGGAAGATGTCACGGTCTGGGATGAATCAGTGGAGAGTTGAGGAGCCAGACAGGCTGCAGATACTCTACCAAGATTCCACAAAATCCTCTCCCACTGATGAGGTTGTATGTATGTGTTTGTGTACTTGAATCCAAGTGTAGATGTGTCTGTATGTCTGAGTGCGTTTGTGTGAGTGTAATTGAGCTACATGATGAGGCTGAAAGGCAACAACTGCTTCTTAGATGCAGTTCACATTTTTATTGCCATGACACGTTTCACTTCTCCATGTGCAATGTTTCTATGCATGAGGACAATTTACTATAATCGTTTCCTCTGTTCCATGTACAGTGCTTTGTGCCCAGCTCTACAGCACTACTCTGTATTTGATCAACTGCCTCCTGCTCAAACTGCTTTCAGCTGGCCTGCATCTTTTTAATAATAACCCAGAGAGCAGAGCACCGATTTGTTTAGCAGTTTCAAATCTGATTATCAAATTGACACCTAGTTGTTGTGCTTCATGACTTGTAGAGCAACATTTACTGTCTAACAGGAGCACACTACTATCTGCCTACCAGAGAAAGGTCCAGGGGTGCTCCTGGCCTTCATGTGCAAAATGTCGTAAAGAGACACAAAACGACTACAATGAGATCCAGAACTGTTGCAGAGAGATACAAAGATACTCACAAAGACTACAAAAAGCAGAAAAAACACTACAAAACCAACAAAGCCAACAAAGAGACACAAAGCAACTACAAAGAAACACAAAGTGACCACGAAAAGACTTAAGATGGTTACAAAGAGACACAACATAATGGAAAGAGATGCAAAATAACAACAGAGACATAAAACAACTACAAAGAGACAGAAAATTACTACAAAGAAATGCAAAGCAATTATAAAAATGTCATGAAACAACAGAGACACAAATTAACCACAGACATAAAACAACTACAAAGAGACACAAAATGACTACAAAGATGTGCAAAACAACTACAGAGAGACACAAAATTACTACAAAGATGTGCAAAACAACTACAGAGAGACACAAAATGACTAAAGACTCTCAAAAAAACTTCAAAGAAACACAAAACAGCAACAAAGATACACAGAATGACTACAAAGAGATGCAAGGCAAATACAGAAACACAAATGACTACAAAGAGCTGTCAAACAACTACAGAGACCCAAATGACCACAAAGAGACACAAAACAACTAAAAAGACAAATTGACTACAGAGATGCACAAAATTACTGAAAAGAGACGCAAAGCAACTGGAAAGAAAAACAAAATTACTATAAAGCGACTGTGTTGCTACCAAAGAGAAATTTGTAATGACTACAAAGAATCAACAAAAATACCCTAACAACTATAAAGTATGTGTGTTTTGCTCCTTTGTTTGGAGGGACCTTCTGTATGTATGTACCCAGGGTCCCATTGCCTCATAACCCACCGATGTTTCCACTTATGGCGAGGAAGGAGAAGACGGTGCTAGCAGGGGCAATTTCTTTGCAATCAGAACTGCTGACAGAAGGAAAATTGTAATTGTCTGCACTAGAATTGCATGGGAAAAGTGTATAAAGAAAAACATGATCAAGCCATTTTGCAGAAAGTTGCCAAGATTGCTTTTAAGATGTCAACAGAACGCAAGAAATCAAAGCCTGTCACAAGTTAGCAGGTGAAGGGGGCAAAAGCTTAGCTAAAGTTATTGTATAAGTATGCTTGTGGAAAAAATACTGTTCAGCCTTTAGTTCTGATCTTTCTTTACATTACCTACATGAATAAAACATTGCAGTCTCATAAAATATTCATTCAGCTCCTCCTGTGTGCCTCTTTTTCCACTATTAATGGAAGTGTGTTTGATGGCCTAATCACAACCCATAATTTAGAGACAACACATTAGCCGGTTCTCCAAGCATGGTTCTATCATGAGATTAGCAGACATCTACTTGTGGCCAGACTGTGGTGGTCAGCAGATAATTTGGGATGTTCAAAGAGAAAAAAAAGTCAGAATGTCATTATTTTGGATGATGAATGGACGTAGCTTTGAGGGAGCTTGAGACTTTAATTTATATTCCTGTCAGCCAATACAAAGGGGATGTCAGTGGGAACAATAACATGGAAGAACCAAGTCTCCAATTACAGTTTCCAATGAAACCAACCATGCAGTCTTCTCCAAACTGCCAAAATCTAAACTCGACACAATTCCAAATGACCTATAGAAGCCAAGTTTTACAGAGAAATATGACTGTTTCTGTGGCTCCTATGTCATTGTTTCATACAAGTCATTACTTCAGACCGTTGTTCACCAGGTTTTTCCATTATTGAGATCCCTGGCATCTGATATCTTCATTTATGCCGAACACCACCATAGTCTTTGAGTATAGGATGAAAATTTCTCTTGGGGGTTGCACATCAGATCTGTGGGCTGCTTCACATGCCATGCACTCAAAATGTGGTCGAACTCAGCTCATGATGTGCATTCCATCTCTCCTTCTCATCTTTCTTGTCACTCTCTATTATATTGTCCAATAAAACAGACATCACAGGAAATAAAGAAAATGCCTTTAAAATTACCACAGCTAGAAAAGGTGCAGTGCCAATCTCAGTGGTGCCACAAATTGCTTCAATTGCAATGTACCACACAACAGGGGTGTATCCAGGGAGTGGCCTTGGGTGGCACAGGCCGACCCTGAAATCTGATTGGCCACCCCAGGTGCCAACCCATTATAACTGGCTATCTGTCCAGCCAGCTTGAACTTTTTATAAAGTAAACTGAATTATTGTTTATAATTCAGCCTTTATAATTCTGCAATTCAGCCTTAAACCTGACAGGCAGTATTGTGTCAGAGTAGTGTCTGGCTTGACTTATTTTACATTTAAATAAATTGATCAAACTGTTGAAAAGTTTGTTCACACAGGCTTATTCATTGTCATTTTTTGGTACTTTAATTGTGTTGGCACTTTATACTAGCTATTGTACTATTTACTTTAGGAGGAACAATTTCTGTTATAAAGTAAGGAAACGTTATTTTACTTTTGTGCAGTGTCATTCTGATTGGTAGGTCTATTTATCATTTAGACTCAACCATAAACATGAATGAACACAATGTTAGTAATTAAAGTAAGTATGGGTAAAGGAGACATACATTGTAAATTAAAGCTATGCTGATGTGTGTGCCCACAGCAGCACCCATATTTCATGCCACTCCTACATAAGTCAATGCCCCACGTAGGCCACCCCGAAAAAAAAGTCTGGACACACTACTGCCACACAATACAAGTATGCAAAGTCTTTAAAGATGCTAGATTACTATTACAGTATTAGAGGATGGTGTGAGCAATGTGGGTGTTTAAAAAACAAATACTATTGGACTGAAGCTACCAACAGCAAATCCACTTGATGTTGAATTAGTATCTTTTAGTTAAAAGAATCCCCATCTTTCAGTCAAGAGAGGGTCTTTGGTCTCTATACATTAAAGGAACATTTTACCACCAAATATAAACTACATATTTAACTCTTACAGTTGTTTTGGTGTGAGTTGCTGTGTTTGGGATGTCAGCCATCTCTCCAATATAATGGAAATAGATGGCACTCAGCTTGTGATGCTAAAAGTACCAATAAAATACATTTGCAAAGAGCAAGAGCAATGTCTCTTTACAGATATCATTACCCAGGCACTCAAGATAATCCACAGACATTATTGTGCAGTTTCATTAAGGAATTATTTTCATTCTGATAGACCACATTGACCAACTGTGCCACCACGCAGACGGAAGTGTGCATCTACTCATGGACGAGAGGCTCGTGCTCGTGACAACGCCAGATTTAAACATTAATGGCTGCCTTCTCAGCTGAGCAACAATGTTAACTTGCTCAGTGGTGCTAGGCGAGCAAGCAGTAGATGCTTCCTTCTGCGCTGTAAAACGATTGGTGGGTGTTGTTCAGCCTTCTGCGCTGTAATATGATTAGTGGGTGTTGTTCAGCTTTGAGCACAACAAGCTGAGTGTCATCTAGTTCCATTATACTGGCGAGAAGGCAGACATCTCTACAGCCGATGTCTCTCTCACTCAACAACTCACACCAAAACAATCTAGGCTGATAAATAACACTGACAGTGAACTGTTATGTTAAGCTTTTGCCCTTAGCCCAGTGACTTAGGATGTCAAAACATTTTTTTTTGTCTTTGCAACATTTTCTTGACAAATGACAAATGTTAAATATTGTTTCTGCTTTTTCTATAGAATCAAAAGCTACAGTATAATGAAGCACATATTACGAGTTAAAATGCATATGCTTTTTATGAGGTGATTTATGAAGTGATTATAGTTGCTTTGCATCTTTTAAGATACACAATACACAATAAAACTTTAATAATCCTCAGAGCCAATTGCTGAGGAGCTTAAAAAAATACAATTTTGTGTTGCAGCCTGTGTTGACACTGAAAAGTGACCATCATCACCCCTGGAAACAAAAAAATAATACTCACTCACAGACTTCATTAGGCTGAGCTTGTCAACATGCACATATCAAACAGACGCTGGCAAGGACATGAGACCTATAATCAGTGACCTCTGGTGAGCATCAGCACGGTGATTACAGAGCCAAAACATAATAGATGACAGAATGCATGAACTGAATGAAAACTGAGGGATGAGTGGTCATTGAGAGCCAAGCAAGTAAATGCCTCCAAATTTGAATGCTCAAGTACACAGAAATAGGAAAAACACTCATCTAAAGACATTATTTGAAAGACACCAAAGACATGCCAATGCTAATGTCAGCTGCTGTGCATCAAAAGAGCACTAAATGGTGAATGGGTTTACAACTAATGCACTGTTCTTTCTATCAAATAAAAGATGATTTTGTTATAATCAGTTTAATCCTACACAAGGCAAACATTTCCAATCTGCAAAAAGACTGATTTAGGTTATTTCATTTAATCAACACTCATTTGCATATATGCTAAAACCGCATGCAGCTGGCAGCAAACCCATTCTCTTGGCTGCAAATTCTGGATGAGCTCCACAGCTGACTTGCAAAGTCACAATCAAATGACAGAATTTGGCAAACAATTAAACCCTCCCAAATCATATTCCCGACTATAATACTTCCAGTGGTGACGATTACATATCGAACTTGATGAGTCCTTGTTTCATAAGACCCCGGTTTTAAAGTAGGTAGTAGGTTTAAAGTATAAATTGTAGGGGAAAAAATTAAAGTGTTTTTAGAAGTTTTTCAAATGTACCCAATATTTTTCTAAGCACTAAAACACATCTAAAGAAAGTAAACATGTTATCCCTGCTTTCCTTATTTTCTGAACAGCCTATTCTGACCAACTAGATTTTCCTAGACTTTACATCCATGCCTGTGAAAACATGGATGCTCCACACACATTTAGATCTATACAATCACAATTCCAAGGTGGGCAACCAAGGTTATTGAGTTATGGCCCTACACACATTTTATGAGGTCACTATGACCTTGACCTTTGACCTTTTATCATGAGATTCTTGTTAGTTCATTCTTAAGTCCAAGTGGACATTTGTGCCAAATTTAAAGAAACTACCTTAAGGCCATCTTTAGATAGTGTCCACAAAAATGAGATGTATATATGGTCATAGCGATCTTGACCTTTGAGCAGCAAATTTGAATTAGCTCATCCTTAAGTCTACTCAAACGTCTGTGCCATAAGGAAAAAAAACCCTCAAGGTTTTAATTTTTAAAAGGACAACACTATCACACCCACTCATAGTCATAAGTCTGTGCAATGACAAGGTATTGTACGATCTAGTCCAAAAGTAAACTGGCTAAAACTAAGGAGCTTAATATCTATATCCCACAGCATCAACTACTACAACTACAAGAACAAAAAAATTTTTCAGTAGAGGAGAGTGTTGAGTCTTGGCGCAATAAATTGCACACCATTATTTTGATTGAGGGAGATTTGGACCATTGATGACTTAATGTAAGAAATCATGGTGAACAATGGCCACAGTTGTTAAGGGAATCCAGGAAACCTTTGCCAATGCAGTAAACACACTGTGAGATAACTTCTGTACCTTATCATTGCTGTTTTCACGATTTAGTGTTTGCCAAATGTTTCTTGGATACATGTAACAGCACATGTGAGCCAAGAGAAAATAAAACGGAATAATATGCTAGCTGTGAATTCTACCATTTATCTTCTCCACCTTTAAAATGTTGATACTTTATGTTCCTGGATCACTGCCAGTAGACAATAAAAATACCTATGAGGACATCTAAGACCAAGAGTTCAAGAGTTTGCTGCTAAATAACAACCTAATGAAAGCAACTGCCAACTTACTGTCACTATTTCTACATCATATGTGCTTATTGTTTGCTCTTTTATTTTTTTTATAAGATAGACTGTGAATGGGATAATGTTGTTTAACAGACTCTTAAATGCAGCAACAAGGACTTTTCATTTTCAAAACAGCTCCGGTTCTTGCAACTGCCAATAACCATATGACAATGACCTACAGTAACCAATACTATGAGCAGTATGATGTATAGGGTCTCATTTACAGATTATGGGATTTCACTATTCCAACTCTATTTTAGGATGTTCTGTAGATTGCAAGTAAAGTTTTAAGACACATTTCAGAGACTTAGCTATGCAATATTTTACCACAGTGACAAAATCTGGTACATCTTAATGCATGTGCTGCAATGTTGCTTTTTAAAGGAATACTACATCCCCACAATGATCAATTGTAGATCAGTTACACCTTGTGTTATGGTGTCATGCTAAATCTGTGAAGAGAGGAAAAGAGGCAAACAGAGAATCCAAAAATTGTGATAATTCTTGGTGAACTGGAGAAAAAGAGGTCTGTGTTTAACTACAGCAAAATAATGTCAAAACATCTCTTTGCAAACTCTCATCCAACTTGTGCAGAGTAATCCAAGTCTCATTTATCCAGTTGTATAAAAATAAAACTTATCTGTGTTCTCTACAAAGCCAGACTCCATAGAAAAAATACAGTATTTTGACATCACTTAACACAAGAGCTTCTGATCTACTGCCTTGCTCAGTCATTTCGTTTGCGTTATTGTGTGACTTCAGCAAATCCGAAACTAATCCTAAAACACCAAAGTGACAAAATATTGCAAACAAACTAACTAGACCAGCAACTCCTGTTTTCAGTGATGTGGAATTACTGCATTTTTCAAATGGAGTCTGGTTTTGAAGAGAGCATAGAAAAGTCTCACTTTTTTATATAGTTTCTTGTCAGAAAGGGCTGTATGTTTGAGAAATACTGAGCATACCACTGAATAAATGACACTTGTATTAAACTGCAAAAGTTGTGTGTGATGTTGTACATGGATGTTTTCATATAATTTTCTTTTGTTAAACAAGGCCTCCTATGACTTTCATTCATCAAGAATTTCTCCCGTTTTTGAAATCTTCGTTTACCATTGGCATGTGAGAAAAACAAAGTTTTCTTCACAAATTCAACATGTGACGGGGTGAGTGATTGATATACAAATGGTCACTGAGGGAATGAAGTATTCCTTTAAAGTCAGCAGTGTTTGTGAGTTCTCCTTGTATCTCCATCATCACGTTGGTGGTGGATGTGTCATAACTCTAGCAGATTCAGCTAAGCATTACCAGGTGCCCACTCCCATGCAGAGTCCACCATGCATGGAAACACACAGTGGCAGTGGGTAGAGATAAAATCTTTTGTTTTACAGGGAACTTGCCATAATTAACCCCATGAGGCATCAGCGTCAGTCTGGGAACAGTAAGCCCGTGGCACAAGAACCGATGGCTCCCAGTAACTGTTTTAGCAGAGTAGGGGGTGGAGCAGTTATACAGACATGGAAAGCATGGTGATTAGCAAGCGGATACAAGCTTAAGTTGTAGAAATCGTCTGCATCTAGGAGGTTATTAGGGCTCTGGCTGGAAATGATGTCATCCCTACTGGGTTGGTCAACCTAAACTATAGTGTTACATGCTGCAGACAGACCACCCTGACTGACAGATTGACAGTTTAGGCTACTGCAAATTTATATACAAACTTGACAATGAAAGAACAGAAGGGTAATATGGTCAGTGGAGCGTGTGCATTACTGGCCAAAATATGTGCTTTTAAAACACATATTGGCAATTCCATTTGCATCATGTGAAAACCAGTGTATGACATCTTGAGAGGGAAAATCTACAAAGAGGAGAGGATTTCACATTACACACACTTGATCCAAGAAATACTACGGTGAAATATCGGCACGATAATATTCTATTTATTTTGGAGAGCTGAGGTTTTTGTGGCTAAATAATCAAGCAGACGTCTCAATTTTCCGACTAATGTGCTGTGATCTAATGACAAGCCGCAGCAAGAGGGGCTGAGGGAAGAATAATCCCATAAAGCTATTAGAAATATCATATTCAAATGCAAATACCATGATTATGATTAATAGTAATTATGATTAACTGCAGTCATTAGATGGAGATCTATCTGAACATACACATTAAAACAACATTTTAGGTGTATTCTGGTGCACTGGTGATGAATGCAAGGCTACTTACATTTCATAATTTATGTGTGTGTAGAAGAGCTGTAATCCAACTATGGAATAACACAGGCAGATTTACTTAAGGATAAATACCTTTCTGCTAATGAAGATTTAACAGTTAATGTGATTAATCTGTCAGGCTATATGCAGACACAAATCTAGAGTGGAAAACAACTAAATTCATTTTTGCAGGGTTTTCCCCATTTTCTAGTGGTTTGGAATGCAAATTACGGACATGCACTAAAGAGGATACAGACTTCAGTGTGCTACCCTTTTGATACATGGTTTTGCCCTCTTTTAACCTTGACCTTTTCACTTTACGCCATCCTCTTCAATTCCACCCTATGCGCAGGCACCCCAACCAATCAGTCATAGTCACAGTGAAGTGACGAAAACTCTTACAGTTTTAAATTTGCACAAACAAGCCAAAGGTAAAGCTACAGGGAATCAAACCTGGGTCTCTCTGATTGTAGACTGGAACTTTACACCAGCACCACTGTGTAACCAGCGTTACTACAGTAGTTATAATGGAGATTTGAACCAATCCAGAACAGCAATCAATGCTCCACTGAGAAGAGCTCTGCTCAGTCTTTGTGAGCATTGCAGGATGAAAAACCTATAGGACTCACAGTTAGCAGTATTTGAGATCACCTCACCAAAAATGCAATGACAGAAGTGGCTCTGAATACTATCTATGTATATATACACACAGTATTTCTGCTGTATATCTAAAACTTACAGTATAATGCATCCAGTATTATAGTAGGGGATTCTAGTTCTAATTCATATACACAATCATAAACTTGAATACAAGCTGCAGGAGCTGGGGATTAAACCGCTGATCTTCCAACTAGTGGACGACCTGCACTATCTCCTGAGCCACAGCTGCCCATGACATGTCAACAGTGACATGTATCTAAACCTTACTAAACACTAAAAACAGATATCTGCAATGTATGCGGAATCTGTAGGCAATCAGGCGAGATTTTGATATCAGAAGCATTCTGATTTCTGTTTGTAATACGAGTAATAAATATTGTACAAATGTTGGCTTAATCATTGTCACATCAAGAGCTGGTGGTTTCTGACATTAAGACCTGACAGACTTGTTTGTGGGAATGTTAAAACATTCATCCTATTTAAAAAAAGGAATGACATTTCTGTGGCAGAAATCTCTCCTTCTGTTAGACAAACAGAAAGTAAGCAAATTAAGACAAACTACTCATGTTTTATACTACTTCTCATGTTTTTTTACAACAAAATACTTTTTTTTCATACAAGTAATCTAAAAACCTAAAAAAACCCAACATAGCGGCATCACGTCAAAGGATACTGATCTCATTATCACGTTGCGTCAACATCTCCTTTAATTTGGTCACTTCTGCTGCATTGTGGTGGCCATCTTGAATTATTGTTTCCCTCGCTGCTGCTTCAGTTGATGCTTTCCCATTATGAAGCCTATTCTCTCCACGTTGCTTGCCCATGATCATTATCTGTACAAAAAACAGAAGAAAGATGGTTGACCTTTAATGGGAGTTAAGAAAATGGCTTCTTTTTTCTTTTATTTTGGGAGATATGGATATAAAACATATATTTTTTTAAGATTACAATAATCTGGTTGTTTAGAATTGCATCCTATCAAATGTTTTAAGTGACAGAGTGATTGAAAATGCAGTTTTAAACCTTCAAGCTGGTGTAAAACAGCCATAACTGCTCTATGACTTAATAAAAACTTAAGTTTGCTGTTGAGAAAAACATATTCAGTAGGCCATAAACAACCATCTAATGCCATGAATGTAAACAAGCTGGAAAATACATTGTAGTATCATCCTGGAAAGTGGCGCTCTTCTAAATTCCGCGATATTCCCTAAACATTCATTAAATTCCCCTCTTTTCCTTCTCTGCAATATAACTCTAAAATTTCGATGATACTCCAGGTTTAAAGACAGGTGGGAAACATGTTAAAGGATTGTAGTTTTTTCCACATGGAGAAGAAGACACAGAAGAAGAGAAAGGTACGGAGGAGGGACGAACCTGGTCCAAGGAAGATTGGAGACGAAAAATATTTGGAAGCAAACTGACCTGAGGATGCCACCACTACAGTGTGACAACATACATTTGTGCTAAATCACTGGGGTCAAACTGCACATCTAAGCTCACAGTGCTGAAAAGATGTGCTTGAACATCACCCCAGAACAAGGAGAGTGTTGAGCATGAAAGAGCGAGCGGGTGTCGAGAACAAAGAAAGAAGAAATCAAATTCAAACCAGATCCAAATTCCTACAGAATCACCAGAGTGTGACTGGGGTGATGCTCAGAGGAATGTAAACTGAACAGGAGATAGAGTTTGCGGATCATAACAAACTGAAGGAGAGATAAACAGACATTCAAGTGGGATCTGGAACAGCTTCTGGTGGCTGCTCCAAATCCAACCAAACCAGAATGCAGGAACAGTGTGAGCACCGCAGTGTTTTCACTACGCTCATTTAGCAGCAGCGGGCCATCGGCTGCTGTTTGACCAAATCGGACTTTCTCCAAACAAAAACGTTAAGAATTTGTTTTTTCTACCAACACTTGGCAAACAACGTATAATTACAGACTCTTTCCACGGCAGCCTGCATGACAAATTATCAATGGATTGGGCACAGAGCCAAACCCAAAGTGATGCCCAGACTCCCAAATGAAAACACAATTACAGTATTAATCAAGCAGGTGGTTATTTTACTGCGAGTATCAGTTCCCCAATGACACATTCAGAGAAATTCTGTAACAAGCAGGAGTTTAAAAATCAGCCATTCATATAAAATATACAGTGTTTGTCTGTGTAATTTTTTTGTCTGAATCCTATGTTTTTTATAATGATGAAAAGATGTTTACTGACCAATTCAGAGCAGGTTACTACATGAGCCTGCTTTTAGCAACTAAAAGTGCTGTCATTATCTAATTTATACATTAGAAAGTAGTTCCGAAATGCTCATTTTCATTGACTAACAGATGTTTCAAAGGGTAATCCATTTACGGTGATATAAAACAGAGAAAAGGACAATTCTTATGATTTAAGAATCAGAAACAGAACATGTTTTGCAGGTTGTCTTGATAATTTACATGAATCATAAGTTGATTCTGCTACTTTGAATTACTGGAGGTCAATGTTCTGTGACTGACTAATAAATTGTCTAATTTTTTTTCAGTGCTAATTTCTATAACCATTTCATTAGAGACAAATTGCACTGACAAACAAGAGAAAGATGAGCTCAGAGCATTGTGTTGTTTGTTGGTTTGTCTTAGTCTTCTAGCTGGAGTGCTATTTCTTCAGAAGTTCTGGTTTGAACTCATGCATTAACAACTGCATGTCACATTACACCTGGCCTCTAATTAGATGTCAAATAACTGCAAAACACCAAGCGTCTAGATTTAAGTCAGTCTGTGGGAAAATCAACAGCACTGGATGATATTGGGCATCTTTGAATCCTAGTTTTTTTTTCTTTTCACTTTCTAGCCGTAGCCTCAAGAATTATTCATACGATATCCAGTTAGGTTGTGGTTGGGCCTAAGGTTTAAATCATGTTAATTATAATTCCTACATTTGCTACTTGATGATATTGCAGCCATATACAGACTTTAAATTCAAATGTAAGGCATTTCCCAGCAGAGGTCAACAGAGGGAGCTATTTAGAGGAGGTGGATGGTCAGCTGGTCACTGCTGAGCTGATGGATGAAGGAAATGTGTTGAGATCAGTTCTGACTTCTCACTTATCAAATTAATATCTTTCTGTTTCAGCCAGTGTGAGGATGAAGCACGAAAATATGGAAGCAAATCCGACATATCAATTTAATTTTAATAGCCACTTAAAACTGAAACTCAAACCCCACTGAATTCATAGCACTGAAATATCTTAATTTTAAAACTTTGCGTCACATTTATTTGTACAGAACTCACCTCTTTGAAATTGAAATCTGACATTTCTGAATGTGCAATTTCACAAGCTGAATTGGATTTTTTTTAAATTAACAAATTCAGATTTGTGCTGCTTAAATTTGTTTGGTTAATATCCAAAAATTCAAGTTGAAAATTTTCAAATAGAACCTCAGTGACCAGTCAAATTCAAGTGGTCGAATTCAAATGCAAAAATTCAAGTCAAAAACTCAAGTCAAATCACATACAATTAGATTGTCTTTAAACAGCACAAACCTGATGTCTTAATGGAGCCCTGCCATTCTCCCTGGTGGTCAGATTTGAGTTTTTCATGCTGCTTTCATGGATCACATGACAGACTGTGCTTGGATAGGCCAGAGATCTCTTTAATTGCATTCAGTTTTGAAAGCCTATTTTGTGCACCTAGTAACCATAATGTTACTGTTTTAAATTTTTTGACTTACATTTTTGGATCAGAATTTGAGTAATTGAATTTAACCTGAATCTATTTTCTAATGTTATTTTTTCAAATTTTCAGATCTGGTTGGTTGGTGGTTGATCAGCAGAGCTTGTCGTGGACAGGAAAGGGAAAAAAACAATAGGAAATGATGGATAGACAGAAAGAATACACCAATAGAGGGTTATATAAGGAGACATGCATGCAGATACTGTTCATGGAAGACTAGTGTAAATATTTTACCTTCAGCAGAGAGAAACAGTACTGGATTCTTCTCATGTCTGGTCCCAATGACAGTGTTACGTCTGGATCAGGGTCATCCAGAAAGGTCTTGACTGACGCTTCCAAACTAAACACACACACACACACGCACACACACACACACACACACACACACACACACACACACACACACACAGAGATACTTTATTTTAAACAACCAAAGCTTAAACCAATGCCACATTCCATGATACAATCCTTTTCCATCACACTTAGCACCGGCTCAACAGGCACTCAAACAGTTAATATTTAGATTTGACGAGTGCTTCTTATGTTTAAAATGTGGGTCTGGTCAAAGAAAACTATTTACTTAAACGTGTGCTCCAGCTCCACTGGACCAGCCTGTTGATAAACTATCACTGGATGATAGTTCAAACATTGGTTCTTCAACCTCTGGAACCGGCCACTGGAAAAGACCAACAGGCAACTGTCCAGACGGATTTAATGTAGACACGACAACGTGCGGTTTTTATTTTCCACTGCAACATGTTCGTCGAAGAAACACGCTAAGTTTACATGACGAACGACTTAAAACAAACGTAGCGGTCTTCTTTCAGGGCCCTGCGAGACATCTGCGGTTTTTCTGATACAAAGTTTGATTCCTGAGAATGCCCATCGGTGCCATGCACAATATATAAACATCATCTTTCAAACATCAGAATTTGATCACTTCCAGATATTCCCAAGGTGTGAGGTGATATGCTGTGTAGCAACTGGAACACACTAATACTGAAAATTTGGTATTAATGTAAGTGTATTAGTGTATTTTAGCATATACTGTATATTGTGGTATGTGTGCTGCAATATGTGTGTTGTGGTATATGTCGCGATGTATGTATTGTGATATATGAACTGTAGTATGTGTATTATTGTATTATTATATTGTGGTATATGTGTTTTATTGTGAATTATGATGTTTGAAATTCATTATTTTAATAACACTGTATGTCTACATGTAAAAGCCCCACTAGGCAAGAGTTGTACATAAGCAAAAGCTATACACTCTTTGTGCATTACATCAGTCTCATACTCTGTATGTATTGGAACTAGATTAAACTGCATCATTCCTATCAAATAAATAAATACAAATTAAATTAATTTAATGTAAACTGACTTCAGCTTGTGTGGAAGTGGATTGATACAAAATCATACAAAGCACTGAATACAGAAAAATGTTCCTGTGGAAAGGTACAAATCTGAGGATATATGAGCATTTGGAAATGTGACAGCTAATAAGCCAAGATATGTGCAATCACTCAGCACTTTGGATGACTCAAGAAATAAACTGGAGGAAATGGCAACATAAAAGGTCTGCATGTCCAGTGAGTGTGGCCACAACAGACATCATTAAAGGTTCCCTGTGTGAGTTTGACCACAATCAGGGGGAAATCAAGGATAATCACCAGGGTAGAGGAAATAATAAAGAGGCGGACAGAGGGGACTAAGGCGCGGTAAACACATCAGCGCTTTAGGGGCGATGTGCCAAGTCGTCGATGGAACCTCTGGCCTGAACTCTGGCCCTGACTGGCTGAGTCCCTCTGTCAGCTGAGTACCAGAGCAGAAATAAAGCAGTCCTGGCTGAAGCAGAGCCCTGGGAAACTGCATTAGATCTGGTTAAGCCTCACTGAATGAGGTTTCAACTCAGTATCGATGCATAGCCAACAGCATAAGTTATCTAGGCACTTTAAGCAAACCCAAATACTTATAAATCACGAAACATATTTGCTCAAGAATTTCGGGGTTTTGAGCATTACAAATACAAATTGGAGTCCAAAAAAGACCATCTGTTCTCTTCCAAGGGTCTGAGAAGCACGTAAACATCTAGAAGGCTGATGGGGCCAATGCAACACTATACACGTCTGCACTGTCCTGAGATGACTTGATCACAGAGGTCATATTATTACACACATACCCTCACACACACACACACACACACACACAAAGGCACACAGAGGCAAAGGCCTCCAGTAAGCTCCTCTAGATCATTTTTTATACAACCTTACATTATGTTAGGACAGAGTTAGGGGTTAGGGCTAGGGTTTAACCTCAGCTTCTGCAGCCAACATTACTGTCTTTTGGAGGTTGTATCAGACTTTTGGGAGTGAAGGTACTGGTATCATATGAAACCAGAACCTAAGGGATCCAGTGGTACCAATTGTGTCATGCTAGCTTGTCAGGAAGGATGTTGAGTAACACTCCAAAGTTGGGTGAGATTTTGGCAAGGGAAAAAGTGCATTGTCACAGGGGTCCCTTGACCTCACACCTCAAGATATCTGAATGAAAATGGGTTCTATGGGTATCCACAAGTCTCCACTTTACGGAAATACCCACTTCAAGCTAATCCCATGCAGTTTTGGACAAAAACCATGTAGTTGTTTGCATGCAGTATAAATAAGTTATTTTCACCCATTGTATATGAACATTTCTGCATACTGGAGTCCCTAAACAATATTAAAATTGCATAAACTAAACTAGGCTGAAATTCTTGTGGAATCAGTGTAGCCAAATTCATTCATGTACAATGCTTATAGTCTCCTTAGTAGCCATTTCATCATAGTGAGACTTTTTTTTTAAACTGACATCACTGTATAATATGACTTATAGTGACTTCTGGGATAATCACAGCCTCATGAAGCTTTGCAAGAATAAATAAAAGATGCTGGGCACTCAGAGGATGCATGGCTTTGACAGGCATTGATAATGAGGTGGTTTCTCAGCACTGCTAAGAAGTGGCTCAGAAGTGAAGTGGCTTGCCATCACCAAAAAAATGCACTTCTTACAGGAATCTCCAAATTCAAAAAGTTTTTGATGCCAAATCACAGCATGTTTTTTTTCTATGGTGTAACTTTAAGATCTTTGTGTCTTAATATGATATTTTGGTGTTTTTCCCCCATTTTTTATCAATTCTTGAACAGTAAAAAATGTTTAAATTTAGCACTAAATCTGTGTAACAAATGATCAACCCTAAGATTGCTGCAGCAATTCTTCAGACTTAATTGAGCATGGGAATGCCTATCATATACCTCCATCATAATGCTCTAAGCCCATATACACTTTAAACTTTAATTATGTAAATAGGCACCTAACCAAAACATGTTGATTACATAATTATGACTTGACACACAGAGCTGAGCTGCATCTCAAACTAAGCTTAAGGGCCCAGTTGTTCAAGAGCAATCTGATCTGATTTTTGAATTGCATTACATCATGAAAATGGGATGGAAGGAAAAAAAGGAGTCTGAAACTAGATTAGATCATGCAATCAAGTTTGGATTTTGATCTGAATAAAACCTACAGTATGTGTTGTACAAAGTTTTTTAGCAGGATGGGGACAGTGTGGATAAAGGGTGGAATTCTGGAACAAAATATCAAACAATTTTCAAATATGTTTCTACATTTATGTATATTTCACACTTGATTTGTTTAACAGTTACTTAGATAAAGTAGACATTAGGCTATCTTATCTCCATTTCTGTCTTTTTGGCAGTACCTATGTTGATAAGCGGTAAATGCAGTGTGTTTGTTGGCATACTGCTTATACTATATGGATACATAGTCCCATTTAGAGCACTGGTTTTTCAGATGTGGTAATCTTGAAAAGTTTGTATCTGGAATGAGGTGATACCGCCCAATGTTGCTTTGAAAAACTGGCACAAAAGTAAGGTGTATTGGTTGAAACTGGATAGCGAAACATGAAGTTTCCAAATCGGGATCTTTCTGAGTTTTAACAACTGGGCCGAGGTTCCCAGCTTGCAGATGATGTACTGATTTACTGTTGACCTGAAATCCCCCCCAAAAAATCCCCTGTCCCCTTTAAATAAGACATAAATGGATATCTTGTAAGGAGGTGAGGGAGTGGAGGGAGTGAACTCATACTCAGACAGAGTTTGTTGCCTCCCCTCATCTGTTATCTGTAAAACTAGAGAGAGCACAGGCCATCTAGGTTATACTGAGGAACTGACTGGACTGAAGCGACGAGGAATCAAAGTAAAGGAAGTGACGTACTTCTGAATCTCTTCCACAGTAAGCTGGTCATCTCTCTTTTCTCCTGTCACCATGGCCAGCTCTTCTTTCAGAGACTGGATCTCCCTCTTCAAATGGGCTATTAGCTGAAACATGCAGAAAAAGCAGAGTTAGAGGTCTACTATCTGTGAAAAACACAAAATGTGCACATTTGAAACTTACAGTTCAAAGCAAAGACACTCACTCATGCACAAGCACACACAGACATGGGCTATTTTGCTGCTGCCAACTGATGAGACAATCCTTCTGAAAATGATCTTGTGGCTTATCTTGCCGATCCATTTTGAGGACAAACTTAAGTGATTCCAGACAACTGGATGCTTCAGCAAGAAAATGCAGGAAGCAAAAACATAAATTAGCATTAAACAGCTACGGTGGCAAAAAAAGTACACATAAAACCCTCTGCTGCTGTCTGTCCACACGTGTTTGGTTAGGGCCTTGCACACTGAGCCAACCGGGTGGTTGCCGTTAGTAACCGCTGTCCGTGTCTGGTTACTGTATATATAAAAGCAAAATATCTCACTGAGTCCAGTTTTAGCTTCTTAAATAAGTACTTAGATCGCAATCTTTGTTAAAACAAAACAGTTACAGCAAAAATGTCTATGAATGTCAAAAATCATGATCAGATGAAACCGCCTAAAACAGCCTTAAGCATTATCTGCAGACAGCAATATGTTTTCTAATCTGTGCACCACAGGTACTGCATTCTCTGCTGAGCGCAGGTAGGTCCGAGGCAGCCATTTTCATTACACAGAATATATGACAAAAAACATGGTAGAAGAGTCCAACAAAAACAAACATGTCCAGGCCCTGACTTCCTTGACATATAAGCTTAATCTTTGGGGATATGAGTGTCTACAGGTATCAGACATTTGAATTTAATGCCTATTAAGACCTTTTCAATATATGTTTTTTTTTTCTAAAGTTATGACTGATTTCAAACAAACCTTTTTTTAAAATCAGTTGCTGGTCTGCAGTGGTATAATGTAACAAACTAATAACACTTTGTGACAATACTTGCATTTTTGTTACTTTTTTACTACAAATTAAAATCAGAAGGTTCGGCAAATCAGCAGTCCTGGCTTGCAAGTTAGATCACAGGTTAATCACATGAGGTCAAGAGCAAAGAAAGTGCTCTCAAAGCCACATTTAAGTTTTGGTTTCCACTCAGGCCCGGGCTGCATGTTAAATCAGATGCTAAATGCTTGCGACCACATTCCACTCAATAATGAGACCAACTTCATGATGGAAGCAGAAAATGGTGTCCGACATAAGAGAGGGCAAATATTAATTATGAAAATGCTCATCTGTGACAGTTAACTGCACAGTAACTGCTCCACTGCAGTGTGTCTAGAAAGTCAACAGTTATTTTAAATCCTTAAAGTTGTGATGAGCTGTTTTTCATTCAAGTGTAATGTATGATTAATTTTTAAGGTGGCGTACTTTAAAGAACCGCATGATTTTAATTAACATAATTTACTTTTACTTTACATACTTAATAAAAAACTTTTGATACTTAAGTACAGTAAATATTAGATTCTTTCTTTTCTAGACTTTCACTCAAGTAATATTCTAACAGGTGACTTTAACTTTAACCAAAGTCATTTTCTGGTGAGATATCTCTACCTTTTCTCAAGTATGGCTTTCAGTAGTTTATATGTAACCATACAGGGGAAGGTTTTACAGTATGTAGCAATATGGCTATTAGAGTTAGTTAAATTAATGTTTGCCAACAGGTAAGTGCAATTATAATGTAAAGTACTAAGTTCAGGTTAAAGATTTACAATACTAAAAGATGTGGGCTTTCACACAGAAGAAATTGACAGTTGTTGACGAAAAGAAATTAAAAGATGGATGAATAAAATTACATAAAATATTGATGGCAATAAAGACCTAATAAATTAAGATTTAAGTATTTTCACGACTTTTAAGGCTATATATTTATATATTTTAAGGCATTTTAAAATGTTATTATGGACTTGCAGACACCCTGTAAATGTGTGGTTCTCTCTTTTTCCTTGTTGAAAGGGTCCATGCCCACAGAGGTCAGTCTGAGTGGCTTTGTATCAGTCTCGGCAGGGATTAGCAGGCGTCTGGCTACCTAGCTCCTAAAGGATTAGCGGGTTCAGATCATAAATGAAGTGGCACTATATGAAGTAGCCAGAAAGTATTTAATCTAACAAGGATAGCTCTTCTGATGGGACAAAACCATTTAAATTAGCAGAGCAATGAGATGTGTAGGCTACAGTTTGGATTAACTCCAATTATTACTCAACTGTGCATCTGTAGGATTTATTAAAACAAGAGCTGCCAGGCTATTTACATAAATGCTATTTGTTTGAAAATTGAACAGCTGTTGAATGAAACAAAGGCAATACTTGCTGATGGTAATGCCATGGCTTTTAAACCTCTGAAAGCAAGCAGGAGTTCTCCACATAACTAACAGTGGTTTCACATGTAAGTCTGTGTCGTTCATGCTGCAGACCTGTTAAATGGGATTAAATCTCCTGTCACACACCAGGAGCAAAAGGTTAGAGGTGAGCCAACTTGACTTGTGCCCTTATTTTGATGCTGAGCGGTTACTAGCAGTGTGCCATATCTTGGAAGTTGAGGTGCTATGATTAAATGTGAAAGGGGGGCCACATACATAACAGACAGACCATACTGACTGACGGACTGATGAAACCTACAGCTCCATTTCTTTGCTGCTAAATTTACAACATATTACTGTCCGCTTATTCATTTACCAAAATCCCTTGAAAAAGAGGAGTCAGTCCAGTCTACACTACATCTAAACAGAGACGTGTAATTACATGTTAATGGCAGGGAAAATAGGCCAACACCAAAATCAATGGATGGTGTAGTTATTGGGAGGAAGCCAGACCAGTTGTAATAAGAATTCTGCGCACATCGCACCACAAAACAACACACCAAACCACCTAAAAAAACAAATGGCGATTGTTCTTTTTCTCACATGACATCCTTCATTCTTCAGTATAAATCCCACTTAACTATCACCACTGAATCTGACCACACCACAAAATACTAAAGCAGACTGAAAGGCTGGAACCATCTCAGCGGCTAAGAGCAAATACAACAGAAAGTGGCGACTGTGTGCCAGACTCACACTGTGACACTCCTGAGAGAAACTTGCGAGGGAGCTTGGAAGTTCAGTGAAAACTAAATCAAGGTCAAAGGTCAGCAATTTAGCAAATAACCGCTACTTCTAGCTCTTCTAACTGGAAAGTCAAAAGCAGTCATACAGTCAGACATTGTCAATTTAAGACGCTCTTGAGAAGAAACAGACCTGCGGGGTGGTTTTGGGCAGGTGCCACAGAGCTAAACGAAAAATTTCACCCCAAATCCACCCCGTATCATATTTTTTAACATCATAGCTGACCATCCTTCACCAGAGCCGCTCCCTGTATCTCTTTTTTGGAGCTCATGGTCTGATGTAATTCTCCCAGCTGCATCCTGAAGAACTGACCGCCAGTTGTTGGTCAGCGGAATCGTGCAGTCTATTTCAGAGCGTCGAGCCCACAGTGGTACCACAGCACCACGGCAGGCTTCCATACACTCTGAATAAAAACTGACTCAGGCCATGTGACTGGTGATGCCCACATATCCTATGGAAACCCGAGTCAGTGCAGTAATGCAAGTTGTTATGGTGTTGGAAAAAGCTACCCTCTGTGTATGTCTGTGTTACTTTATATGAGCTTACAAACATGCTACATAATTAAGTTTGAAACATTAAACTGACTTGTACAGACAGCCCGTAGTTTAAATTATACATCTTCTTCTTGAATATATACTATCCATCCTGTTCAGAAAACCACCCACAATAAACTGCAGCATAACCACAGGTTACACCTCAAATGCATATGTCTCATATAGTACGCCACTCGCAAACATGCTGCTATTACGGGGCCTCTTTTTAGGAGGAAGAGGAGTCATAGTTTCCCACTTCACCCCCACATGGGCAAGGTCTTTTATCCGCCAAAACAAAATAATAACACATGGGCTGTGTTCCATGCGTGGCACCATACAGGCATTTTCGTCTAAGGCATGGAGCACTGCACTGAATCATACCATTACACTTTCAAATTCTCTTGTGTTGTAACGAAAGCCAGGCTCTTCGTTCAGATAGATGAGGGACCTGGTGAGAGCAACCACCCGTAGGAATTTTCACACCCGCTTACCAAACATGTCTCTCTGGAGGGCTATAAGCAGGATTCTGTTTGACTCACAGGTATGCGCTAATCAGAGCTGTCTTCTCAAGCAAGATGTTGTGTGTGTCTTTGAGTGAAGGGAGAGTCAAGGTTCAGCAGGGTCACCCAGCCTCCTATTACCCTCAGCTTAGCTGCTTAACAAGACCTTAAAGGTCCTACATTGTAAAAAATCTAATTATTAACGATATTACATGTCGTTTTTATTATAAATCAGGTAAAGGAGCGACATAAATATTATGAAACTATCAACACACTCAATCTTCAGAGAAATTCACACAGTCTGCATTTAGTAACTGTTTTGATGTCACAAGTATACTATATAGACAATTTCAAACTTGACAAGATAAACAATTGAAATTGGTCCCTTTGAATAGTTTCTTTGCGTATGACATCATACATTGGTGCACTGTTCAGATGGAGGGCAGGTAACCGGAGGTAAAAACTACCATCATTATACAAATGCTTTTGGTGTGCGCTTTTTACAGCTGTTTCAATCAATCAAATTGGGAAAATGGAAGGGTCCCTTTAAGGCCTTAAAATAGTAAGGTGTAGAGAAATGTTAAAAAAAAAAAAAAAAGGACAACAATTCTCACTAAGACAAAGCGACAGATTTGGATCAGCATGCTCCATCTTCAGTTAGGGGTGCGCAGTCGCCTAATGTTTAATATTAATGTGAAAACATTGTGTTTAACTGCGAGTTTGATGCAATTATAATGTGCTGTGACAACTTCGCCATGTTTTTAACATAGATGGTATGAATTATGGACGTAGCTACCGTGAAGTCACCCAGGGGTTCGTGGACTGCTGCTTTAAAGCCTCTAGTTCAACATTTCGGCCATGACCATGTTGGCTTTTTGGAGCCAGAAGTGACCATGTTTGGATAAGAGGGTGGAGCTGTGGAGGAGCGAGGGGTAGATCTGACTCATAGATTGTAGCACCGTGGCAGGTGTTTCAGTGACTGTGCACAAAATAGTTACAGTCAACTAGACCCTTGTATGCTTTCGTTGGCTCGCCCTTTGACACTAGTAATATTAGGTGGTCTGGAGGACAAGGTCATTTGCAATGACAATTATGTCCACACCAGGCAAATCAGTCAAAATGTTTTGTATAGACCACATCCAACATGAGTGTTAATTTTCAGGTTCATTCAACCCTTTTCTATCATCATGTTCCTCTATTTCAGATTCAAGTTGAATATGGATATATCACTTCTGGTCTTTTATCCAAATACCGTGTGTGCAATGGTCACGTGACTGCAAACAAGCTTTTTTTCTGTTGGAAGGTGTGTTAATGTGGTGGCTGACAGGGAGAAAACAAGGGAAAAGCTGTATCCCTAGTAACAGAGTAGAAATGAAACGGTCATACCTTATTAAAAGGTATAAAGTGCTGATACATTGGCATTACAGTCATTTATTGGCTGCACTGATGGTGGAGAGATGCTGAGAGTGCAGATGCAAAAGACCCAGAAACACTGACCAATAGGAGCAGACTGGGCTTCTTGAATAAAAAAAAAAAAAACTCTGTTTTTTCTAGTTTCTTGCTCTAGTAGAAGCCCGAAATAAAAGTATGAACCTGAAAAAGAGGATAACTTGGGACTTAAACCTTTTTGTACCTTTAAGACTTACAGAAAGATGTTTGGTTGCAATTCAGCTTAACTCAAACCAAGCACCCCTGCACACAATGCTCAAGTTACCCTGAAGTGCCCACTTTAAATTAAAAAAAAAGATGATGGGGAACATATGGAAGATCCAATAACTGTTGACAATTTCGTCTGACTGCAGACCAGGATCAGGCTGGTCTTAAAGGAGGATTGGGACTGACCTTGGTGCTCTTAGAAGGACAAACAGAGCCAACCTTATATGGTGTAGCCAATGTGGCTGACTTCATAATGATCACAGGTCACTTTCAACACCTCATTTATTCCCTGTCCATGAGAGACCTGTTAAATGTTTTGTCTGGTCTGGCTGATTTCCTGCTGTTCAAGCTTTGCATTTTGTAACCTGCAGGCTACAGTATAAGACCATTAAGGCTGCATGTGATCAGAGCGATGTTCCAAACACTGACTGCAAGACTGTGACAAGCAAACTCCAGGTTTCAAATCAATTACCATGAGCAGCATGTCCAATAGACTAGACAGTGTGCATTCAGATGGGGGCAAGCCAAAAATGGGAGTCTGAGTGTCACCCCAAACCACAATAAATGACATCATGCTAATCTAAAAACTGCACCGCAGGCTTAATGTTTTTTTTCTTTTCTTTTTTTTTCTCAGTTAACCAGGGAGAGAGATAGAGAGAGAGACAGAGAGACGGGAGCAACGAACGAAAATGAGAAACACACTAAAGAGCCATAAACGGAGACAAGAAGTTTGCCCGCGGAGTTTGGGTTTGCCTGGAGCTGTAACTGTGCCGGACCCAATTGGGAGCTGCCAGACACTGTCACAATTACTGGGCTGGCCGCAGACTCTCTTAAAAATACCTCTGCAGGGTTTGCAAGTGGCCAGCCAAGTCCTCACCAGCAGTAATACAGTAGCAGTTGATCCTCGGGCAGATCAGGGTGGGAGGGGAGGAAGCGGATATGGCTGTGATGACTTACTACTGTATATCTCCCCGAGGAGCCTTCACAACAACTGCCAGGTCTGCTTCCTGGCACACTAGGGAAGGTGTGACAAGTATTGTCTATGGGGAAAGTAAAGGAAGGAAACATTGCCTAACTGCTCAGCCAGTCTCATTTGATTTCCTATCATTATAAAACAATATACAGTATAACAAAAGGCAGATATGGGTGCATGTGTAAGGTCTATGTTCAAAAATGTTGAATGGCCTCTGTAACCACATAGTAGTCACAATCCAAGGACTTTCTCGGCTCTCCATCTCCTATTATGGCCGCCTCTGTAACTCATTAAAGTAAAAAATATGTATTCATAACATATAGCTACGAAATAAAACTACTCTAAGCAAACAGACTGCCCATTCTCATTTTAAAAATGTAACTCTATGTGCTCAGATCTACAATGTCTGGGTGTGCAATTTGTGCTTCCTTGCATGAATGTGTGTAAAGACGTATATACACACCAGTCTCCAGCTGGATGCTTTCTCAAGAGGCTGTAAGGTACTGGGATAAAATATGCCATAACAGAATTAGAGGCATGTAAACAAGGCAGAGAAAGAATGCAAACAGAATCTGTGAGAGTCTAAATAATACAAGACGGACAGGCGTCCACGTGTTGAAGGCGGAAAACTGCTTCTTTGAGGATGACTGTGTGACGCTGGAAAAACTAATTTGGTGCTGGAAACCTAAAGAGGGCATTTGAGCACACGGTGGGTTACATTCAGTTACATTTAGAGGCTGGATCCTCCCTGCATTCACTGATCAATTTAAGGTCTGGAAGCTATGAGGAGGGTCTGGCCGTAATGAAACAGCACATTAAGTCATGCTTCTGTGGTGTGATTGTGTGGCAAAGGGATGGTATTTGTAGTGACTGGTGAAGTGCGGGCGGGTGTCTGGCTGTCTCACCAGGGCAGGATCCAGTTCTTCATTCAATATCGCTTCGTTCTTGATGAGAGCCACGTGCTGAGCAAAGCGACACGTAGAGATGGACTCCTGCAAGACACCGATTAAATGAAGATGTTTTAATGTTTTTATTTTGGCCTGAGGGATGACTGTCACTCCTAATAACTCATTAATTGAGTATTTATGCGTCACACACATCTTCCTCTCAGCAGCACAGAAGATATATACAATCAGGACAGTTCAAAGTTAGTCGACAATTTAGAAACTAATCAAATGTCTTCCCTTCTGTTCCTCAGATATGAAGTTAAATCAAGGCTAGAATAGTATTTTTGCAAAACATTATGATGTCATGGTGAAGATGACCTTTGACCTTTTGGATAAGAAATGACATTACTCTATCATTCTCTCTTATTAAGACATTTGTGGTAATTACATTTGAATTCTTGAGTTGTAGCAAAAAACATGTTTTGTTAGGTAACAGTGACCTCTGACCACCAAGTCCGACCAGTTCGTCCAAGTGGACATTTGTGCCAAATTTGAGAAAACCCCCTCAAGGTGTTCTTGAGATATCGTGTCCATGAAAATTAGATGAATGAAAGGTCACAGTGACCTCGACCTTTGACCATGAAATTCTAATCAATTTATTTCTGACTCCAAGTGGACATTCGTGATAAATTTTGTAGAAATCCCTTCAAGACTGAGAGGGGTGCAAAGTCACAGTGACCTTTGACCTTTACCCTAGCACAACCAAAATCCAATAAGTTCTTTGTTAAAATTACATGGACTATTGTGCCAAGTTTGAGAATATTCCCTCAAGGCGTTCTTGAGATATCATGTTCACGAGAAAAGGATGGACAGATGGACAACTTGCAAAGATAATGGCTCCAGCCATGGTGATCGCCGAAGCATAATAAGACAAAAATGTAAATACGCAGCTTTTCATTAATTTCTATCAAGTAGAATATACTGTTCAAAAGTGCTAGTATTTTATGTCCTTAAAATGTTAAAAGAAAAAAAGAAAACCCGCTTACTATGGTTGACTCAAGTACGATCAACCTTCCTATGATGTTTAAACCATGATTTTAGACAGACAGAACATATATATATATATATATATATATATATATATATATATACACACATATACATATATATATATACACATATACATATATATATATATATATACACACACACACACACAATATATATATATATATATATATATATATATTATATATATATATATGTATATATATATATATGTATATACATTTTTACAGAGCTAACTAGATTTTAAGAGTTGCTTTATTTCACTTGAAAACCTTGTTTCTCCTCTCCTTTTTGTGCAATCTACTGGCATATTCTTTCTGAACATGGCTTTGCAGTGAGTAGTCCATCCTTACATCAAGATTCCTCTTGTCCACTGCCAAAGTGGCAATCATGGTCGTCATGCAGTTGCCTCCGAGGCTGTCCCTCAGCACAGAAGTCAACATGGAGTTCCTGTAGGGAATATGGGAGCGGTTCTTCTCTGAAAGAGCTATGATCACCTGAAGAGAGCAGTAAAAAGGGCTGGCATGTTAATCAAGACAGAGATGGAGGTAGGAAATTAAACTGATAGTCACATAATATCTACAAGAAATTGTCATTAGTCTCTCCAACAGTGTGGGCCATTACTGTTCATATAGTTACTGCAAGATGGCTAATAATCAAAGTCTATCTATCTATCTATCTGAAATGACAGAAATGAATTATGATGAAACTGAACAAATGAAGTAGCCAAAATGTATTTCATTAATGACATCAAACATATTCTAAATATAATTTGTACAATTGTTCAGTCTCCCGTGAGATGCAAATTTGCATGCACAATCATATATCAGGACACATCTCCAAAACTTTTGGAATGTTGCTGCTCCATAATCACCACTTTCCTATGAAGTTCCTATGTAGGTTACCCCAGAGGATTACTGGTACCCATGAATGTGGATTGTGATATGGAGTAATCCTATTTCTACAATAGGCTATGTTTTTCTCTATATTAAATTCAAATTCAAATTATTAAATAAATGAATAAAAACATAACATAAAAATAAAAGTGAGTATTAAATAACTGATAAAATGTGACATAAATTGATATTTCAGATTTATTTTTAAAATGTCTTTTTTTATTTACCCTTGTAATAATTCCCCTTTTAATTTCGATTTCCCTTGCATTTATTTAGGGTGCCTGCAATACAAAGTGCAGGCACATTATATATTATTCATCGCCTTTATTCTTATTAGAGAGGATGCTTTCAGCACTACTACTACTTCTATAACTACTACTATTACTGCTACTACTAGTAGTTGTATTGTTGAATTACTTCTACTACTACTTCTAATTACTTCTACTACTGCTACTGCTTCTGCTACCATTACTACTCTATTTAGTAATAGAAGTACTGCTACTTCTTCTACTTCCACTGCCTCAGCTATAGTTATTACTACTACTACTGCTATTGCTACTAATACTAGAATGACTACCACTTCTGCATACTCTCAGCTGCAGAAAACATTCAAATGACAAAATGTTATGGAAGACAATTAAAGGACAATTATGAATCTCATTTTCTACCCCTATATATTATGCTTCAACGTATTAAACATGGAAGAAAGCTGTCAGAGGGCCCTCAGCCGAGCCAACCTCCCACCCTCCCTCTGTAAAGCGAAGAAATAAAGCAATGTCTATTTGTATGGGCAATGATAAATGTAACATTATTTTTGGTATAATTAAGGGCAAATCAATTTATTGGTCGAGTCATTTATTTCTTTCTGATTTTGCCGTCTTCAGTCCTCCATAGATTTTGAGATGCATTCTGCCCAGGTGCAAAATAATTTGTGTGTACGCCTAATGTTAAGGATATACTAAATAAGCTCTTTCTTGGCCTATGCTACAACTTTACATCAAGTTTCATGAAAATTGGGCTAGCATTTTCTCCTTAATCCTGCTAACAAGCCCACAAACCAACAAACAGAACACAAATTATAACCTCCTTCATGGAGGTCATAAATAAATATGTACCAGAAATGCCTACCTGCTCCAAGTAGTGGAGAGAGAGGTTGATGTACTTGGCCTCAGTTAGCAGCTGCCCATTCAGGCCAGTCTTGCTAACTCGATCCGATCCAGCCAAGTCCACCAGGTGGAGCTTGGAGCGCCGCAGGGTGGCCGAGCCCGGCTCACGCCTGCACAGATGCACAGTGAAAATGCAGTGGGAACGTGTGGATGCCTGGTTCATTGGAGTCTGCAGATACGAGA
The DNA here is from genome assembly GCF_008729295.1 of Plectropomus leopardus. Taxonomy (NCBI): domain Eukaryota; kingdom Metazoa; phylum Chordata; class Actinopteri; order Perciformes; family Serranidae; genus Plectropomus; species Plectropomus leopardus. Next base: position 24,620,445 of record NC_056476.1, on the reverse strand, counting down.
AAAAAGGAGTGGTGACAGAAAGTTCTGAAAATGCTATGATATATTTAGGTCTGTGTGAGAGTACTCTGAATCCTCCACAAATTAGTACACATGGTGGACACAAAAAAGAAGAAAAAGGGAATTTCTCCATCTGCAGTGTTTTCTACTTTGAAATGACAACAAAAAACATGTTTCCTTTGATTCTTATTTTTTCTCACTCCCGCTGGTTTGAAGATCAAAGCTGCACCATGTGTAACCGATGAGCAGTAAACACATGGTGGCAGCTTCACAAAAGCTGAGGTTGATTTTCAAATGGTCACTGGAACAGCAGATGTCAGGTTGAGACCAGGAGGAGATAGAAATAGAGTATGAGTCACTTAACACAAACAAGCTTTATTAACTGGGAGAGGATGGGTTACTCATGGGGTCCTCGTGTGAGAATAAACACAGGAAGTGGACACTGACTGACTTTGTGCTGATCACAGACTTCTTTCTCATTGCTTGTTTGTGCCATACCACATAGGGAGCCTGGACACATAACGGTGCTTTAAATTAACAGATATGGACATGACTTATTTTTCCTCTCTGCTTGAAAACATTGTCTTAGACATACCAGGTCACTCATTCTAAAAAGGTGCGCTGACCCCGACTTGTTGTTGGCGTAAATGTGCCAACACCTGCTTGTTAGGGTCATGACAGCTCACCAAAGATCTGTCACTAACTTAACCCACCGCTGTCATGTCATTCCTCAGCCCAAATTCCCTTCACTCCGCACACGTCCATGTTTGCTCCTCAGGGAATCCCTCAAAGTAATATGAAACAGCCCATAGATGTTGACAAGGGATCACATAACTAATAGGATTGAATAAAGGGTCAAAGGTAAGGATAGTGTGTCCATGTTGAAGAATCTGTTTTACAGTCCTACCACGGGCAGCTATTTTCCACTCCATCCAACACCAACCACATGCTGTTCAAACCTTGATAAGTGTACTCTACAGTATGTTTGTCAAAGTCCACACAGCCAGCAGGCATTCTTAGACTCTCCTTCTCAGTACTTGCTATCCCAATCATTTTCTACATACAGAGTTTCCTCTTTATTCATGTGGTGCAATATCAGCTTGCAGCAAAAAAGCTGACACAAAACACGATGTAAATATTTTTGCCAACTTGAACATTAATCTGCTCAAATGTCTAGAATTTTAACAATTTAACAATATACAGTCTTGTGCCATCCTTAAGGGTGCTTATAAATGAGTTCACATCTGTTCATTTTTTGACATGGTGCATACAAATGTGAGATGCTTGCACTTTTCCTGATTATATTGAATCTATCTTACTGAATACTTCTATTCCACTACATTTCAGAGGAAACTATAGTACTTTTTAATCCACTTTTTATTTCAGTTGCGAGTCACTTTGCAGCTTCAGATCATCAATATAAAATAAATAAAATAAAATATGAATAATGAATGAAATATACATTAGTGCAGATTAAGATAACGAATACAGAATATAAAGGATTTAGAATTAGCCCCATATTTGCCAGCTGCAACATTAAAATGATACATACATTAAATTCTCAGTGATTTTTAATCTATTTATCTATTAACTATAACATCCCACTAGCAATTCAGAGTCAACTATTAGCCTAATCTGGAGGGCCTGGTGGCTCAGTAGAAAGAGCGGTGCCCCATGTACAGAGGCTGTGTCCTCACTGCAATGGTCGCGGGTTTGAATCTGGCCTCGGCCATTACAGCATGTCTCCCCCTCTCTCTCTCTCCCCTTTCATGTTTACACTGTCCTGTCAATTAAAGGTAATAAAGGCCAAAACAATTTACAAAAACACCCATTAGACAAACCTGCAAGTCTCTGGACTGTGAGAACAGACCAAAGGATATGGAGAAAACTCATGCTAACACAGGGAGGACACACAAACTCTACAAACAACGACCCAAGCTGCCCTTTTCTCTACAGAGAATGGAAGAACCACAAACAAGTGCCGTATCTAAGATCAACATGGACCAACCTCAAATATCTACAGGGTGTGCTGATCCTTCTGCCTTTGAGTCAACAACAGAGACAGAAAGTGAGAGACAGCTCCAGTTATTTGCTGTGTTCCTGTCAGTGACAGTGATGACCAAGTGTAACATCCTCCAGAACTACAGCCAGGAGGAGTGGATCTCCCACATTAAGAGACTGGTAAACCAGATGATGGAGGGACTCACTATGACTGAAGGCTTCTGCCTGAACATAAAGAGCATCAAGAAAGTGCAAGGCTGTGATGAAAGGCCTACAGAAGTTCTGCAGCAGGCGCCTGCTGAAGTCTGTGACATTATCACAAGATCAAGCTATGGACGCAGTCATTGTCTAGTCTTTGTAAGTCCACATCAAGGACTTATCTTCTTAGCTTCTACACTCCCAATTTGGACTTATCCACTGATTAAAGTTTAAAGATGCTGTTGGACTGTGCTGAATTATGGTAAGGTGACCACCCTATTCATATGTGGGTAGACTAAATAAGAAGCACCTGTCGGTATAACAAAATACAGTTCAAAATACAGTTTAACAGCTCCACTAACTCCTCCAAAAAACAGGGAGTTGAATCAACACCTCTCAAAACAGTTTCAATATAAACTGAACTTTATAACTTTCATGAAGGTAGACTTTAATTGCTGAACTGTAGTGTAAGGCTGCATTTATTTTAGCTACACGTGACCCAGGTGACTGTTAATGCAAACACTACAGTGGATAGTGATAACAGCACTCGTGGATGACAGTTTAAAGTGATTAAATACAGTAGCAGCTGAACATAGATAAGAGCTGACTGTTGGCTCTTATCTCTGAGCGTTACTGTGTTATTACAGTGGCATTCATCTAGACTGAGCACCAAGTGAGAGACAGTTTGTTTAGGTTTTGACATGTGCATGCATTGTGCATGACTATAAATTAATTTTATCACAAGATATTACATAAGTGTTTCTTTAGTCCTAGAAAAACTCTCAGCATGAAAGAAGCATGGGCACATCAAGTACAGGTGTATATTTAAATAGTTACAGATTGTGTGTTCACGTCCACAGAGCAAACAGCGTTAACACAGGGGCATCAAAATATGTCTTAACTGTGAAAACACAGCAGGATAATGCAATTTCATCAGAGTCACTTCCTTTATTCTCCTGTGTTCTCTTTTGACCGCATGTTGATCTTACATGCACCACATGCTGACCACACACAGCGCTGCTGTGGGTCAGCATCAAGGGGCAATCTCAAGCCCTGAAACGCTTTGAGATCGCTGATTCAAAAGATTAAAAGTGAAGTTTCATTTGGACCACCTGCCTCGCACCCTACTCACCCACACAACTTCAGGAGGATGTAGAAAGCGGGGAAAAGATCCAGGACCTGCATCCCCACATGTGAAGGGAAGTAAAACAGGGATGGAAAAAAAATAAAAAGACCAGATGAGAGGAAATGTTTCCTGGTGAGGTTGAAGAAAGGGTGAGGAGTTGAGAAGGTGTATTTTATTTCCTGTCCAATAAAAGTGCAGAGGGGATTGCCAAGTCTCAAAGTGAGTGAGCTCATGGTCTACTGAGTGTGGCTTGAGTGGATGTGTCATCTTTTGTCCGCATGGCTGGGAGCAAGGGGAGAAAGAAAGCGTTAGTGTTAACTTTATTTGAAGTCTATCTGGAGCAAGGACTTCTGGGAAGATTCTGACAATGACAAATTAACTCTGTTGACGGTACTTTGTTTGCTCGGGCTCAAGAGAAACTTTCTTGTGAAAAAGTCCCAGAGAGGGTGAGTTCACAAAAGTGTCTGTGTGGGTGGACTGTAATGTGGGCTCCCTGCTGAACTGTGAAAGCCCTCAATTGCCTCATCAACAAACTAATGTAACATCCAACAATGTGTTTCCACTGAAATATACCCCCAGGTTTTACAGCAGTGGACACTGGGAGTGTGTTCTCAACGTAGATCAAAAACAAATGCAATATTGTTTTGCAATGAGCTTCACTCTTGGAAATAAAGGTTCAAGCTAGAAACATAAATGGTTATTTAGCTTGTCCCTATAGGAGAACCCATTTTAGTTACTTGTAGAGCATTTTAATAAAGTTCTACCTGAGAACCCATTTGTGGGTTCTGCCTAGAACCCAACATAAATGGTTGTACCTAGAACCATCTTTAAAAGGTTCCACTCAGAAACCCTTTTGAGAGGTTCACAGAAAGCCCTGATGGTTCCACCCTGAACCCTCTCTGGCAGTTATATCCAGAACCATTCCACCTTCGAAGGGTTTTATATAGACTGCACCGAGCAAGTTTTACTAGGGGACCTTTTATATTTCAAGGGTTACACCTAGGAACACATAGGAGATCATACCAAGAACCCTTTTATGTCCCACTAATCACAGTTTTAGTTTGACAATTTAGCCTGGGGCCAAAACCATGTACAGGCCTCACTAGGCTCCTACAGGGCCAAGGCTTATATGGTCTAGTGCAACCCACAACAATACTGGTTCGCAATCACATTTTTAGGGGGTGCTCAACCCTAGCTGGATACTTAGTGGCAGAGTGGACAATATCTATGCCCATTAACCAATAAACAGTGTTTGTTCAATATAAATCTGCAATTAACTTTTGCATTACTTGAAATTATGGTAAAGATATCAACTATTGACAAACACAAGTAAAAATAATTGATCAAGGAGATTCATTTAAAAATACCATTTGAGACATGGGCAAACATTGCAACATTTGACAGCATAGATCTCTCTACACCCATGTTTTCAACAATCCCAGAGGAACCTTTTCTTCCAAAAAGGTTTCAATGAAGTTTCCAATGAAGCTTTGTCTTCCATAAAACACTCATAAAACCTTTTCTTCAGAAAAAAAAGGATTCTTTGGAAGAAAAGGGTTCTGGGTAGAAACATTCAGGGAGCAACCTTTTGGAACACATATCTAAGAGTGTAAGTTCATTGGAATACGTGTATTACTTGGTAGACACATTTCTCATGTGACTGTACTGGCTACAAAACCCATTTCCGTGTTCCATAGAAATTCCAATTTGAATCCCTTAACTTTTTCCTTTGGATTGGTTTTGTTTCATGGATGACTCCCAGTCACATTAAAAACTAACTTTGAAATGCTTACCAAAAAAGAAAAGAAAGTCTCTGGCTGAAACCTGATTATCCAGTTCACTTTTACTGTCAGTTATTTACTTACAAACTACCAATGAGGGTAAACAAGGTGAGATCGGCCCTTTGCTCTAAACCTCAGGTTGCAAAGCAAAAGCTGACCCACCGCATGTCTCATCAGCGTGGGGAGTCTGGGTGTCTGAGTGTAGAAAAGAACCACCACAACATAAACAGAAATTACAGAGAGAATGCTTGGTTTTACGGGGAAAAAACGTGGTAAAAGGGACCACAGGGGACCAAAATAATATTTTAGAAGGGTCTTAAGGTAGCCTTTAGAGTGCATATTGTATTTGTGGACAAAAAAAAGAAAAAACATTTATGCCACTTATCCTGGGAGTGGTCATGTCTTTTTGCTTACTGACAATGATTCCAGTACACAGAGGAAGTCAGATCATACATTTCTCTTGGTGGAAAAGCATGTGCCTTCCTCTTTCTTACCTCTGCAATCATACGATTAGTGTCACCCAGGAAGAGCAGATTCAGAGCCTCCTCCTCGTTTGCTGACTGTTGCATTGTCAGGTTCTTGAGATGGATGTTCTGGTCTGGGTCTTCCATGATTGTTACTTTTCTGCAAAACAAAAAATGTTGTTAAAGGAAATTTCAGCATAATAAATGAACTTGAAATTATGGATAAAAAATGACATAGAGAGAAAAAGACAGTTAAACCCAAATAATCCAACACTGAAGCGATTATGAAAAACTAATTATGTCACTTATGTCATCCATTTCCCTCCCATCACCTTGGCTTTACTCGGCTCGAAATCCAAACAAACCACATCTGCAAGTCAGTGCGGGCTGCAACCCAGCCTGACACATGTGCTTTATCTAACCGGGGGTTCATAACTTGATAACAGACAGGGCTCGCTTTTAAAACAAACAGGTGATTGGTTTTTTCCCACATCAAGTGCTCTGAAATGCAGTGTGCTTTGACAGATGGGGCTGAAATGACTCCTATGATCTTAGCGGATCATTTCCATCACGCCACCAGGGTTGTGACAGTATGGCTACTAGAATGAGATGTCAAAGAGGGTGGAACAACTGGAGAACATATGTGGATAATTACGTTAACATGTGTAGGTGATTGAAGTAGTTTGATAAAACAGTATTAATCTTGCTGTGATTAAAGGCCTGGACCCTGGCTGGGTTCTTTTCCTCAACAGCTTCACTAACTTAATTTGGCTATTGTATTTAACACAAATATAAAAATATTCTGAAGTTGTTGAATGAATTTACAAGATAATTTACAGCTTTTTAAAGTCCCTCTCTAGACATGTTTAAAACACTTATATTGCAAAAAAAGTTCTACTTCTGCAGTATGAAAGTACCCAGATCTTCCGCATTACCGGGCCCCCCATGAGGCTTATGCACAAGAGACTTACAGCAGACAAGAATGGCTGAGTGTGCCCGAGCAGGTAATTTCCACTGTACCTATGCTAATGCTAACTGTGCTGTCTATACTGACCAGTCCACTCTGCACTGGAGGTTTCAGGTTTCTTTGCCAGTGTAATGTCAAAGTCTGTTCCCCAATCCATATGCATTTCCCTAATTAAACAGGGATTGCCGTTCATATTAGTGACATACATAATCTGGCAGGCCAGACATACATTTGAATCTGGCATTTTTAGGGAGATGCACAAACCTTACCCCTTCACTAAAAAGAATGTGAAAACACCCGCGTCATGAAATTTGCACAGACAGAAGTCAGTTAAGGTCAGGCATTTTAGGGGACATAAACAAAAGTAAACATATCTTTGAGTGGTGGTGGTGGTGGGGGGATTAGGGGAGGCTTTAAGCAATTAGAGGGTGGACAGCTGAACGCATGATAAAAATAATGCAGTGATGGAGACAAGAAGTAAAACAAGCGGGAAAAAAAAGTACAAAAATGTCAGAAAGACGAGAAGGACCAACAGTTAAAGAGAGAAATTTGTCAGTGCCACAGCTTCTTCTTGAATCAGCAAGTGTGGCCACAGCATGGTTAACAACGGGCACTGTCTATTTCCAGAAGACTGTGATTTGTGGGTATCTAAACCTTGAGCTGGATCCTTTGTGAAAGGAGGGAAGAAACTTAAATGGAACTGGTACAAGAAAATACAAGACAAACACCAAAATGATGTACCGAGACGATGTTGCGCCAGGAAGTGCATAGTCTAGTTTAAGATGAATAAGTATTGAGTGTGACAAAAAAGGCTGAAAAAGAAAAAAGAAGATCACACAGAGAGAAACTTCTAGACAGATGGAATTTATAATTACGAAGAAAGAAGGACACAAACAAAGTAAAAAGGAAGTAGGATGAACAGTGTTTCAAAGACAGAGCACGGCAGAGAGGGAAGCAACAAAGAGAGAGTGAGCAGAGAGATGAGATGGACACAAAAAAGAACCTCACAGACCAGCTGCAGCAGCAACAAGCTTTGAAAAACTATTTCTCCACATGGCCCCTTTGCTCTCCACTCCAGTGGCCGAGTCTGCCACTAGGTTGACCACATCCATTGCTGTCCTGCAGTCTCATTATGTCAGTTGGCAGTTTGTAGTGAGGTGGTAAATACTAGAGTCTCCATATTTCACCACACACCGACTCCGGGCCAGGCTGACAAAACACTTGAGTGTTTAAGAGAATAATGAAACCAGGGCTGACTTTTCTTTTCAACTTTAAAATAAATGCATTAATCACTTATGACTGCATGTATTCAAGACTAACTATACACTATATGACTGTAATTGTTGATTTTCAAATGGATGCCTGCAGCATCAGTGTAGCAAAAGTTACAATAATCAAAGGCACACTGACGGGAGGTCCTGCAGTCGAGATGCTTCATGGCGGGAATCCAGAAGGTCGTATCCCATCTCGTTGTAGATCTCCAAGTAGGAGATGTGTATGGTGTAAATCATACTGTTGTCCTGTGGAGCATAAAACATACAACTTAAAATTGGACTAAGTGTATTAAGATGGAAATCATGGTGTTTTTAACATTTAGCAAAAGCAAATATTTCTGTTATATTTAAATGCTTTGCAGTTCAGGGAAATGAATGATGGCAGAGAGAGCCTGTAGGATTCTATTTCACATTATTCTTGTATGTATCAAAATGTGTGGCCTTTTTATACCAGAGAAATGGATACCTTGGATTAATTTAAAAACAAAAACAAAAAAACCCAACAAGCTAACCCTGCTGTGCTGACCTGGTTGAAGCGTTCATACAGGTAGGAAAGCGTACGGGGAATGATGCCACGGTCACTGTAGCGCTCAGCTCCTCCTGTGATGGTAAAGGTCTTCCCACTTCCTGTCTGGCCATAGGCAAATATGGTGCCGTTAAAGCCGGCCAACACACTGCAGAGATACACAAAGACAAAGGTCTACATTCACGAAACCTTTTAGGGTAGAAGCACTCACATGAGATCACACACTGACTCTTAGCAACATAACAGTGTCAACAGCTATCTTATCAGTAAAGATGCCTCACACTGGTAAATATCTATTTGTGGTGTAAAGATTATTTCAATTATTTTGTGATGACTGGTAGTTTACATTATTATTTGTGGTGTATCTGCTTCCACAACCTCATTTTGTGGACATTTACTTATGATAGAGATTTCCTACACTTACATGAATGCACTGTATGTAATAGAATAACAAGCACATCTACACCAAATACCAAAATGTCTATGGTAATACAGAGGACACCAACAATAGAAACTGTCTTCTTTAAATGAACAGATTTAATACGCACTTTAATTACAATTGCTTTTATCTTTTTTTTTTTCATCATCATTTTATTGACCCATTTGTACCCAAAGACTATATTTAGCATGATAACGCAAAATGCTAAATTTGTTCGGTTCAGCTTGAAGTTTTGAAATATGATATGGACATACTTTTGGTGAGTATCTAACAGTACAACATTGGAGGATCGTCTATATAGGACAAAATAAGCACATCTTATAAGTACAGTAGATGTTCTTGTAAGAACACTTGTAACATGGAAGAGTGTATTACCATAGAGTCATAGGAAGTTACCTTCTTATGTGAATATAAGAACAGTTGGGAGCAATGTAACAGTATGATCACTGCTTTACTCTAGGAGACTAAATATGTGCAGCTAAACAGCAAAATGTACCAAAAGATTATTTTGTGTTAAGGGGAAAGCTATTTTCTTTTTCAAATACAGTTTCACGGACGTGAACACGCTATGACCTACAAAAAGTAGAATCCATCTGTTTGTCTGTAAATAATTAGCACTGTCTGCCTCCTACATCATTATTTTCAATTTGCGAGAGTGCAAGCGACTGTCAAGTATATTCCTTAGTAGACACCAAAAGTTTGACTGAATTGATTCTGACATTTTTAATCCACCGGAAAGGATGGCAGTGACTGCAGAACTGCTATGGCGACAGACATCTGCCGGTGAGGGAGGAATGTCTCGTAGCTATGAGTGAAGAAAAAGGCCCAAAACCCATTCAGCTAGGCAGGGCTGGTAAATTTGGGTTTGGCACTGAACTGCCTCTCTGCACGTGCACGGGGCCATGGAAACCAGTGGTATCTAGTTCTATTTGAATGAAATGATCATCCAATGGGTTGTATTTATATGAGGTAGGATAAATTGGCAACAAAAAAATCTGTTATGTTGTCTTGGAAATAAACCATAAAGACATAGTAAAATGACAGAGGGGCCTCTGACACACAAGCTTGGATCAAAGGTGAGGATAAACTCTGTGCTCTTTGACATGCCAATTGCAAGAAAAGGGATACCTTGACACTATATTTTTCAAGATGAATTGAAATAAAGTTAAGCCTTTCACTTATTCTAATGGAACTGGCAACCCAGTATTAGAGCAGCGTGTGGGTTTCCCTTCCTGCGTGCTGTACAGCTCCACACCCTGCATGAAATGGGTTAGGGAAAAAACTGCATGTCAGTTTATATAAAACACTGCTTCCACTCATGAGAACGGTGGTTGGTTAGTCTGTTGGACGGCCATTGGGCGTCCATTTAATCTGGCGTGAGTCATGGCAGTGATTGGCAGAGGAGAGAAAAGACACAGGCTCTGTGTTTAGTTTAATGTCAGTGCTAATGATGCGGCCACAGCCATGCCACTGAGGCTTGGGCGTTTCCCAATGCTTGTTCCTGTTTACACCTCAGCTTTCCTGGAGATTGGCAACTCATCGTCCAGAAGATCCTTGTTCTTCCTGTTCTATTTCTGAGCAGCAGTACAGTAAGTCCAATCGTCTAAGGTAATAGGTTTAAGGATAAAACTAAACAGACCCCCGTCCCTCTTTGAACTTGGGCTACAGGTTTCACAGCCTTATGAAATGGGATTACAGCGCAGATAGAGGGTTTGCCTTGCCAGGCCAACATCATTACATTGGCTCTTCCTCTCCTGGAGCTATTAATGCTGGTTTGTTTTTAAACTACTGTGTTGGGGTTGAAATGACTGGTTTCGGTTACACCACAGCAGAGACAGAGACTAGTGTGCAAGTAAACGAGTTAGAGCTTTTGGCTAAAGGTGATGTGTGCCAAGTATGACAGAGTACCAACCCAAACATCAACCTGACAGTTATTGCTAGCTGAGAGGATAGGCGCCTGCGTGCATGAAACTGAGTTTAAGTGCGGTGACAGCGAAACTGCTGCGATTCAAAGTGACTCCCCGACTAAACCTGAATAAATGTTTCCTCACTACAGGGGTTTTAGGAAAAACATTCTGTCATTCCAAATTTGATTCTGTTTGTGATTACTGTGAGCAGACATGCTTCTGAAACTGGGACCATGTCAATATCAACATAGTTATCAGCACCCCAACTGGGCTTCACATAGCTTAGTCTATGTCGCTCCTGGCTAAAGTGCCTTTCAGTATCTTTCAATAGTTTTGTAATAAGGATATGAGGTCTCAGTCTTGGCCAATTCCTGTGATTGTGTTTGAAGGCAACATATTTCAGTAGGAAATGGGGACTGAACAGGCAGCATTTTTCACTCCTTTCTTTTTGTCAGTACGGTGAGACTGAATTTGAAGGGTTGAAACTTGGAAGTGGAATTCGGTGTGTAAACAGGCATCCTGCAGAGGGGGCAAGGAACTGACAGTGGCCTTAGAAATGTCTGATTGGGCAGATATAGATTGGTCATGGCGAGACAGGATGACTAGTGTCCTCTGGGTTGCAGACGTTACAGTCATATCAAAGACGCCTAACTCAAATTGATATGGCAAGACCTGGTTGTGACTGAAACGTTTTAACTTGATGTTGACCATCTGCCACAACAAAGGGTGAACTGTTAAAAAGCTGGCTCGGGAGGGAAACCTAATACCCAAGTCAGTGAACCCGTGTGAGTCAGGTCAAAAACATCCAAGTCCTTAGTCAGCCAATCCAGACGTCTCACCATGCTGTTTATGTGTCTTCTAATAGCAAAGATAACGCAAAGCACTTGTGCGATTCCACAAATAGCCCCTATTGTGACTAAGAAGTCTGGAGTGGAATAGAGGTGGAAGGGCTAAACTGAGGGACAAGCACGAGAGGAAGAGCCTCGCTCACATAACAACAACACAACCATCATTTGATCACAGGAAATTCCAAGTGAATTCCCTCTTCACTTGGCTGCTGTCTCTTTTGGAAGTCAGTCTGATTTAACACCAAGTCAAGGCAATAGTATACGTCTCACAGACAATCTAAGAGTTCCCCTTTCTTGGAATGAAGTAAAATTGTTTGTAAAGGTATCTTAGAGGTAAACAGGGTGTTTATAGACGTAATAAAGTTAAATTTAAGACTTTTAAAAACCTAAATGGAATTTAAGACTTACAAACGAAAAAAATACAGAGCAAAAGTGAAATTTTCAAAATTAACCGTAAGATAAAATGTTGTTAATGATACTTGCTCTGCTAACCATTCTGCTTGTTAAACACCCTTGATCTCCATTGTTTCAAATCTGAACAGCGCACTTTGCTTTGTATGCATTTCCATTATTACTTGCACAAGTAATCATAATTCACAAGCCATTTGTCGTTAAACATGTATTTTTTCCCTTTCAATGCACTTTCGAGCAGGCTGGCTAGCCAGGCCTTAGTTTAATGATTTAGACCCATTTTGTAATCCAAATGTGTAGAGGGGGCAAAAATCTAGGCATTGCGCACATACAGTTGTGTTAAAGTCTGTTTCCCCGTTATCGCGTTTCCCTCCTGTAATGTTTTCTGTAATGTAAGGATCTATCTCTAAAGTCAAAAAAGAATATTAAAATATGAATCTAGAAAACTCTGGGTTGGGATGCATAACCTTAAAATTACAGCTAGTATCTAACTATAAGGCTTCCCCTTCCACAAGTGCAAGTGTATAGCATCTGGCCAGCCATCTTAGTTTTTTCCAAAGCAGGTGGACCTTAACTTCTGATATTCACACTTTTGTCAAGTGAGAATATGAAGAGAGAAATCCTTCAGTTGATCATATTTAGTCATGACCTATTCATTTAATATAACCTTTATAGATATAAAAAAGTAGCTTCATTGTACATGCTTATGCACTTGTACTTTACAAGTTGGCCTGATGTATTGGGCATATCACTATTTCATATCTATTTGGCATTTTACATTTAAAACAGGCCCAGGTGAATCCATCCATTAAATTGGGCAGTACTAACAAATGAACTGTACTGTTGACCTTGAGAGACAGATTTTTTCATAGGTTACTCTAATCAATGTGGTCCTGGTGCATGACAAATGAAACGAGCGAGCAGCTACAGTACAGTTCTATGTTGTGGCTTGAAAATGTTCTCACTCACAATGGCACAGTGTGCCATCTCGCCTGCCAGTTCAGTCCACTTAGTGGTTTAAGTATGTAAAGCATGCCAAAACTCACAGACACCCTCTATTTCCATCTTAAAGAAAACCGAGCTTTACTGACTTCCTGTCAACAAGGATGGCTAAAGCGTGTGTGGGCTGACCTACAACATGGAGAGATGAGCATCTCTGGGCACAGGTGGACTGTGCAAATAACATTTATTGACATTTGTCATTTTGAGAAGCACACTGTCAGTAAGATTTTACCTGTCCGCAACTGGTCTGACAATGTCTTCAAATATGTCTTCTTGTTTTGCAGCTTGATCAAACACCTTTTTGAACCTGGATAAAAGTGAGGAGAACATATTTGGCAGAACAGAAGAGATCAAAACAGCTATCAATTATTTAATTTACAACCATCATGTTGTTGCTGGTTTATCTTAATCATCCAGAGCTCAACAAAATTACCCACAGCAGCACTGAATAAGCACAAAAAGCAGTCCTCCCAACTGGAGGAGGAGTTAACTCATTCTGTTTTCTGAAGCGGTCTCAGCCCATCATGTTTCATCCCACAGAAAGATGCGAGTGATGTGAGAGGAATCCGCCCAGGAAGATTGTTAAATGTGGAAATTTTATTTCTATAAGGGCACAAGGGAACCTCCACAGGCTATTATAAGACTCTGTGGTTTTCAAAGGCTCTCAGTGTCCACTGCTGTCTGACTCCCTAACTGTGAATTTAGAGCTTGGAAGCGTGGCATGGGCCCTGCCCAGAGGGTATATAAGGCTGCAGCTTTCACCACCAGCGTTAAACAGATGTTCTGGCTCTGCAATGACAGAACTGCTGGATGAATTATTCATGGGGAAAGTTCTTATGCAACCCTGATAGTGTAAATTCTGTTGGGTAAGACATCTTCAGCTATGTCCTATGATAACTCTATTTATTGTAAACTCTGAAGTCACTCTTAAGCATAAAGCAAGCTCAAAGCTAAGTGAACATGAAGTTTCTTCATATTTTTAGAGCAAGTCTCTAAAGTCTTACATTATGTTTGCTGAAACTGGGAAAGGCAAGAACCTTGCAGATGACCACTTCACCTCTTGATTTCATTGTGCTTAAAAGGGATGGTTCAAACTAAAAGCCAAAATACATGCTTTTCCTCTAACCTGTAGAAGCTTTTTTATCAGTCTAGATTGTTTTGGTGTGATTTTCCAAGTGTTGGAGATATCAGCCCTAAAGATGTCTGGCCACTCCAAAATAACATTGAACTTGATGGCACTCTGCTTTTGGTGCTCAAATCACCAAAACAATACCTTTGAAAAACTCAACAGCGATGTCTCTCTTCAGAAACCATGACCCATTTACTCAAGATAATCATCAGAGCTTGTTGTGAGAAGTTTCATGTAGAACTATTTCTATGGAATCACACCCTGCAGCTTTTTTCTTGCACAGGAGAAAGCAGACGAGAGGCCCATGCTCATGACAGAGTGAGATGTAAACATTAATGGTGTCCTCCTTGACTGAGCTGAAACAGTGAGCTCAGTGGTGCGAGGTGTGTTAGCAGTGGATGCATGCCTCTTTCTCACTGTGATACGGTTGGCTGGTGTTAGTTGTAGTAGTAATAGTAGTGGTAGAAAGAAAATAGTTCCTACATGAAACTGCTCATACCAAGGCCTGTTGATTATCATGAGTTTTGGAAAGAGAGATTGCTATTGAGTTTTTCAAATGTTTTTTTTTTTTTGTTGTTGTTGTTTTGTGCGTGGTGCTTTGAGCACCTTCTGGCTCCATTAAAATGGAGAGAGGGCAGACATCTCTACGGCCAATATCTCGAATACCCTGCAAATCACACCAAAACAATCTCGACTGATAAAGATTACTAAAGATAAGAGGATTTCTTTTAAGTGTCCCTTGAAGCATACTGAAATCAAGAGCTGAAGTTGTCATCTGCAAGATTCTTGCTTTTCCATTTTTCAGCAAACACAAAAGATGGTCATTGTTTTGATGTTCTGCAGTCATTTAAGATTGTAGCTGATGATACTGGTATTATAGAGACAGTTTATGTAGACAGCATGCTGTTGTGTTTATTATTAATCTAACTTCTATTTCTGTAAACAAATTAGAGTTGCTTTTGTGTATAAGGCATAAGAGAGACTGGTCACAGGAAAGAGAGATGCTGTCTATGGTATTTGTTACAGCTAACATAAAAACTTTCCCTGGCTGTAAGTCCAAAAACTACTCTGCAGTGTCAATGAGAGAGACATAAAAGGACACACTTTTTATTTATGGAATTCAAATAAACCCCCAATTTAACTGGTCCAAATTAGTTGGCTGATTTGGGAAATGAACTGAGGCAAATGAAAAAAAAAATACAAATACAGATATCTAGCACTCTACCTGAACTTGTAGCTCTCCCTCTTGTTATTAACAAAGCCATCAGCCAAATCCCTGGGCACCACAAACTCCAAAGAAGCACCTGTTTGCTCCTCATGGTCCACAGAGTACACCTGAGGGAGCCAGAGACAACAGAGAGAGTCAGTCCTACAGTGGCAAAAGGCTTACACACTTCTGTTTATTATCACAGGGAAATGTACTGGAGAGGGTTTGGAAATTTACCACAAGAGAACATTTGGTGAGTATCTGAGAGGCATTCATCTACTGTTTTGACAGATCAGTCTGTTCTATCTCTTGTATATTGTTATGGAATGTGGTACCATACATACAGCCCAACTTAAACAGAAAGCCAATACATTATGTTGGGTCTAAAATATAAGTTTGGCCTCTTGTGGTTTGGATCATGCAAGCCCCAAAATAAAAAGATGGAGTTTATGAAGCATTTTATCCGGTGGAAAGAAGCAGAAATGAACAAGCAATCATAATCAGTGTACAGTGTAGGCAAGCTCTGCAATTTCACCTCAGGGGAGACAAGAAAAAAATGTGGAACATTAAACCAATATAGATTGAGCTCCAGCATTGGAGGACATTTAAAGCGAGGCTGGCTGGGTCATTCTACATACCCCCCGTTCTCTGGGTTTGAGCTTCGACATATGTTCTGGCATATGTTTCCAATGGACAGCGATGCAATTACAACTCCCCGGGGTTTCAGGAATAAAAGATAAGACCTAAATGATTGTTTTTCACTGTCGCTCTACCTGCACTACCACTGTTCTGTTGTGTTCACGTGGACATGTGCAGAAGCTTCAAAAGCCCCAAGGAGGTAGCTGTGCTTATTTCATTTTGCTGGATATTGTCAGCTCTAGCTGAAGTGCCGCAGAAACCCTCCAAGTAATTTCATGATCTCTTTTATCAGCTGTGCTCAGACAATAAAGTGGGTTTTAAGGAAAGTAGAGTGCTGCCAGGGGTGTTTCTCATGGAAACTGACTTTTTTGTACATGTGCATCCAATAAAGAGATCCCTCATCTGATAAGAGGCGAACATCAGTACACGTGTGTGTAGCATACCCAGCTTTCATGTGATGTCCGAATAATATTTTTTTAAAAAAAATAAGAGTTCTCCACTAGGTTAACGTCAGAAGTCAGCGAAAATTTTTCAAGTTGCTGAGTTGAAGTCATATTACGCAGAGAAATGGCAGACGAAAGTTAATCTTTAGTTGATTTTAATTTACGTTTTATTATTTTACATACTGCATATTTACTAATGCCAACATGTATTTTCAGGGTTCCTGCAGCTTAAGGCAAGTTAGATTTGGACTTTTTCAGACTCTTTTCAGTGGCACTCAAAATGAAATTTAAGACCAATTTTACAATAACCTAAACTGAAGGGGAAAATAAGCATTAACCAAAATTATTTTTTTAGAGTTAGGAACAGTTTTGCCCAATGTTTATTGTGACATAAAACATGATTTTTTTTGGAAATATCTGCCATTCGTTTGGCAATTTTGTGTTTCTCGTTTGCACCTGGGATTCTGCTGCCTTGATCCCTTAGTGTCAAGTTCAGAAAAACTTTTTGCTTAAAATACACCAAGCCTTGTATGCAGTGCCTTGTATGAATTTCATCCATGCCACAAAATGACTGTAAAATAGCCCATTTTTATAAAATGTCATCCATGGTACAGTGACAGCTAGCTAGCAGACAGTGGCTACTCTGCTCTGAGCATCAGAGTTGACCGTTTTGGCACTTGGTAATTTTATGTATATTTTTAAATAAATGTTATAAATGTTTTAAAAACTTACAATTCAATGTGTATTTCTAAAACTTTTTTTTACTTTTTAGACTTTTTTTTTGCCAATTAAGGCCTTATTTTCTGATAAATGAATTTATCCGAAAATTTTTAAGACCTTTTAAAGGTCTGTTAAAACCCTCAGTTCATGGTATTAGGTTGTAACCGTTAGTTGTTGTCCATGTAGAGTGACCTAGATTTGTTTAAAAAGTTATTTATTAGCATCAACTCTGATGAGAAAGGTAAAGCACTATTTAAATGGATTCAGGGAACATACTGGTGCAGCAACAAGTCTGGGACAGAATTACTTTGTAATTAAAAGCTGCAGGCTGTTTAAGCAAATTTGGATAGCAACATGAATGTTCACTTGGTCATTAAACGCTCGATGCACTAAAATGCAACTCTCTTTGTAGCGCCCACGTTATTCCACATTATTAATTAAAAGTTCATGAACACACCCTGAAGCTGGAGAAACATCCAACAGGAATGTGACCATCCAAGGAGCACCTGAATGCAGCATTAAGTCATTGCAATCAATCAATCAAGTTGACTGTCCCTCCCCAAGCCAAAACAAAAAAATATAAATCCCCATCCCAGTGCTTAAAAATATATATCTGAAGTGCCTCCCCAATTTTGCACCCCTCTTGTAATTAAGGAACTGCCCCTACTTTTTTGTTTTGGTATTTTTTTGCATGTCATTGGCAAGAAAAGCACGTGTATAATTTAAATGATCAATTGCATTCCATTCAGGTGTGCCTGCTCCAGGGCTCAGTTGCTCTATTGTAAATTCTTGATGTGGTGAATGATTTATTGGGCTATATTTAGTGTCATTAGTTACACCTTTGCTTTCCCTGCTATGATAAGCCGAACTATCCGTTGTGAAAAACTTATAAGAAAAAAAAACACATGAAAAAAGCTGTAGTACTGTCACTCAAACTTGATATTTTATGATAAAATATAAAGTTAATTACTAACTGTGATAATAAGCGTGGTGTGGCACTCTATGTATTAACAGAATCGTTAATATAAGCTAACGCCAACACTAGCTAGGTTAGCTTAAAAACATATTGTTTAGCAATTAATATCCACTGAGTGATGTTAAATGAGCTGTGTAAAAAAAAAAGCGGTTGTAGTTGTCAACTTACCGCCGTTGGTTTCTTAGTGGGTCTAATGCGACCAAATATCTGTATCGTCTGTTTCACCATTCTTTTTAAACGAAAAAGGGAAAGTATTTAATGCACACAGAGCTGGTTAGCTGGCTTGCTAACGCTGTGCTTTCGTGCTCTCTGTAGTTTGTTGGTTGCCAGGTGACGGTGGTCCCCGCCTCCACTGACAAAGATCGTCTATTTTAAGGATGGTTCACCAGAGTGAAATAACCTTTCAATCTAGCCTCTTTCTCCCTTTCCCAAACACCTGAATATATGCGTCAGAGCCAGATCAGAGATGTACAGGGAGGAATGTGTGTAGGAGGGCGCATGTGATTAACCCAGAGAGACCCACAGGATCATTGGACATCATGGCCAACATTAATGTCTCTCAGGGGATGTAGCAGGCAGAGGCCTCGAAGCTAGAGTCACTGGTATTTTATGGCACTAAATGAAATACAAAAATCTTACAGTATTCTCTAAATGTCAAAAGTTTTTGAAACCAAATCACAGCATGTAATTTTCTATGTTCTTCCTCGAGGTCTTGGTGGCTTAATGTGGTACTTTGGAAGGATTTTTGACCACATTTATCAATTTTCAAGCTTAAATTTAGCACTAAATCTATCAAACAACTGACAGCCTAAAGATTGCTGCAACAACTTACATAATTGGGTATAGGAATGCCAGTCTATACTTACATCATAATGCTGAAATCCCTAAAACACCCTAAACTTTAATAGTTTGAATAATACTTAATACTTAACCAAAACAAGATGTTTATTCTATATTTATGACAAGAAAAACCTAACACAGGGCTAAACTGCATCTCAAATTAATATTATGGTTTCCTGCTGTTCAGATGATATATACAACTTCTATGTGGCAAATACTATTGACCTGCAGTCCTCCCAAAAAGATCTGCCCTGCCCCAGGACAAAAATGGTGGGACTCAGAGGGTTAATAATTTTGTTAGTTGTATTACAATCAAATCAAACAGAGATTCATAGCAGCTCTATTTTCTGCTGCTGTTTGCTATTCTCTTCTAAGCAGGTGGTTTGTGTATTCAAGACAAAAGGTCACTGTGGGTTCAGTGACTCATTCTGTGGTTATATTTACAGAAGCGTATTAAGAACTTGGCACTCCCCACACATTAGGCTGAGAGCAGTTACTCTTGATATGAATAGGTGTAGAAAAAACTGAAAAACTGACCGACTGGCTGTTTACTGTCTACGTAGTTATTGTAAATGTTGCAAAAACAACAAAAACAAACCTGCAAACCATAGAATTTAACCATCATTTCTTTGATTCATCACAAGTCACAAAAAAATTAAAATGAAAGATCCAAGACACCAGGGTGTGTTAAATAAGAAATGAGACAGAATGCAGCATGCAGCACTCACACACACATATAAACACATCATATTGCACCTGTTGATGCATAGTTTTATAGGCACATTTTATTGTTGTGGGTCAACTTGACTTTGCCACTTTGATTTTTATCAATTCATATTACCTGGACAGCCTGAGGCTTACAAACAACACTGGCAGAGGTTATATAAAAGTACATGGATCTACTGGGAAAAAGCACAACATGCTCCGTCTCATAAAAACTCATAAGGAACAGTAATTCTCTTATCAGCTGATTTACACAGAAACATATGTCTTGTATTTAGGAGGCAGTGGGGGAATGGCTTTGACCCTGTCTCCAATTTCTGTTTCTGGTATTTCACCTGAACCCTGTATGTCTCCCAAATATAGCCTAGCAGGAGGCCTACTCTCGTGCTGCACACTAGGCAGCGTACCAGGAAGGCTGCATGGTTTCATGGTGGCATTCTGAAGAATGTATCATGTTTGTTCCAGTGCATTCCTCCGTGCCATACAAAAACTACTTCTTGTGTGGTTCCTTGTTTTCAAGAGTTGTGTGTGTGTGTGTGTGTGTGTGTGTGTGTGTGTGTTGTGCATGATTATACCATACACACTGATGCTTTTAGCGGGTAGTTTGGTTTAAATGTGTAGATAATCATACACCAAGTTTGCTATTAAGAATGTGTGGCATTATACAAGAGTGCAGTTGCCTCTGTTACTGTCAGACTGCCGTGTTTGTGTGTGTGTGTGTGTTTTGCATGTGCGTGTGTGTGCATGTGTGTGTGTCTGTTACAAGGAAGAATTGAAGATTACAAAGCTTGTCAACATCTATCTGTAAAATGTAGGTCAGAATCAAAACTACCCAAGCTAAAAACAAGAGTGAATTCACAGAGCTGCAACCACATACACAAACGCATTCATGTGGTCATGTATTTACAAAACACAACGTCACAAACACTTGTCACGAGTCCAGTATTTCCTTCCTACGACAACAAGTTCATGAGTTTTGAGAGGGGATGTGGCAAAATGGTTTGTGTGTATATAAATGTTTGTAGATTTGTGTATCTTTTGTCATTTTAATTAAATCAGTTTAGAAGTTGTACACCTTTTTGTGATATTAAAGATCAGTGATTCTCAACTTGTTTAACCCTTTAACAGGCATTGTAACTGCAAAGTTGACTTTTTTTTTTGTGATCAAATTATTAAAAACTTGGCAAAACTCAAAATTTCATTTTGTATCGATGTTTTAATACGATGCATTTAGGTATTTTGATTATACGGTAATTCTATTCAATTCCATTTTCCTTTGTTAAATGAACTCTTTGGTTTTTACCATAAATTTTAAACTATTTTGATTTTGTTACTAGATTCATTATTGTTTGTATTCATCTTTATTTGTTTTTTACATACTTATTTTGTTTCTGTGTTTATTTTTATTAAGTTACTTTTATTTTCAGATTGCTTTTACACTGACAAATTTTATACAGATTTTTAAAATAAAGTCATTTCGATTTGCATCTATTTATTTTTGTTCATTTCTTTTCAGCAGTTAGCCAGCTGTCCTTTGGCTCATGAATATTCTTTCCACAAAATCTTGTGCAAGTCTCCCCCTTTTAGTGAATTGGTATGATGACAAACACACACCTTCACACACATTTGACCTTAATGCCAAGGGGTAAAACCTGTGGGAGGGGAATTTTTTTGTGGACAGGCTGACCAACAGAGCGAGCTGTAAATGTGCTGGCCCACACTAATAAATTCTCAATCTCCTTTTAAAAACAACTTCTCCAAATAAAAAAAACATAAATACTCCAAATGAAATCTTTGTTTCCTGTGTGTCCTATAGTGCCTACTTGTCGTTCCCAAAGTAAATCCTTTTTATTACTTATAAAAATTTGGTAAAAATTCCATGCATAACTTATCAGGACAACGTAAACAGTTTGTCCACTCACACAGAGATGAGCATTCATGAGAGGACCATGTGAGGATAACCAATGGCAACTGGACAGGATGTGTTTCACATGGGTTCCAAATCATCTAACATGCAGACTTGCATTCCTTCAGGTTACACTGTGTGTATGTTTGGGATATTTTGTGTTATGCAATGGGGCAGGAGCTCAGTGCAGCCTTTCAGAGGATTGCTGCTGACATATTGGTGTTCACGTGTAGCAGCACTCCCAAACACTTGGTTTAAGCAGCACGCATGGCTGAACAAAAGCTGTTTTAGTGGAACTCTGCAGCAGTAAGACAACTTCAAACACTTTTACACGGCTTCCAGGTAATGTAGCACACCCGCTGGCAGCCATATTGGAGGTCCACAGCCTGTGGGCAACTCGGTATGAACAAACTGACAAAACTGTTGTGACGGGCTCCAGTTCAGTTTTGTTGCAAACCATGTTGATACACATCTGATTTGCACACCAGCTATTACCAGCTGCGTGTTAAGACAAATGTGCTGTAGGTCGTTTTGCTAAATTAGCCCAGAGAATAGAACTGCTGCAGAAAAAGCAGTTTGATCGCATTACCTGACTTTTCAAGCTGCAACTGGCAGCACCTTGTAACCAAGAAAGAGCAAAGGTAAAAAAGTTTTCCATGCCACATAATCTGAAAGAGGTCAAATGTGCCATTCAGTTCCATTGAATTGGTTATTACATCTATTCAACAATGATATCTGTCTGTTTATTTTTTATTTTGCATATTAATGTAGGTACTTTTACTGCATATCATCAATAATGTGTAAGCTTGACATAGAAAGTCTTTCAGAAAATATTGCAGTCACTATATGATCAATCATTTAATTTTCAAATGAAATTATACAAAGTACAACCCCAGTTAAATATGACCCCATCAGCTCCTTCAACTTGTGCACTGTAATTTAGTCCTTTTATTTGTCTTTGGAAGCTAGTTTATAAATCTCTGTGGCCACTTCTGTGTGGCTTGATGTTATAGCAATGGTTCACATCAGGTATGGGACCGGGCCTTATATTTCCACAGCAGGAAAAGGACAGCACCCCACATTCCCACAGCAGGAATGGGACAGCTCCTCACATTCCCAGCATCACACCAGTCCTTATTCACTGTAAAGTGCCTCCTCTCCTTCCATTGGCAAAGTCCTCTGCTCTATTGGATCCTCATATAGGGAAAGAGCCTCCTGATTCAGTGGCGCTGTCTAGGGTTTAGCCCAGTTTCAAGTAAATCAAAGGATATTACAGTTCCAGATCATCTAATCATACATGAGCAATAGAACAAAGACAGCGTACAACCTGTACTTAACCCGTAACTGTTGAGAGTCCTCTAATGTGGATGTTGGTCGGAGTAGTGTAGCAGAACTGTGCGCTCAACTCTAGCACATCTCAACAAAACAAAAAGAAGAAAACACCCTATGGCACTATTTGGCTTCGCAGTAATACTACAAATCTGGCTGTTACACCTGGTGAGCTGATGTCCTCATCCTGCTGAGTGACTCTCAGTCCCACACCACCACCATCCAAAGCCAACCCCAAAAAGAACCACTTACAAAATAGACATAAGATCCTAAATTTAGCACAAATTTAGCAGAGCTGGCAGAGAGGCAACTGGAAGCGTTAGCGCCTATGTCATATGTTGACAAGAGAATCCAGCCCATTATCTTGACCAGCTCCACAGTATAAACCGCATGCGTCCCACTGGGACCAAACAGAGTATTTCTTGAACTTGTTGACTCTGGAGCTGGTGACAGTATGCCATCTGGAATACTGCGCAGTGATGTTAGTAAAAGAACCCTATGTTAACATTACCTTTCACATATATGTAGATTATATCACATGATATGAGCATACAAAATGCTGCCTTTTAAAAAAGTGCTCCCAAGGTCCAAGAAGCAAGCAGCCACGTCCACTTTCTACAAAACAATTACACTGTGTAGTTAAATCTGTTTCCTTGACAGAGAAGTGCACACAGTAAACATCAACCAAGGGCTGGACTGGGCTTGTTAGGGAGCTGTGAACTTTTTTTTAATATCCTGTTTTGGTCCATGTGTTGTCTTTAGCTGGAGCTGACATAGCTGTGGTTTCACCCCAGAGGAGGCAACCAACTGTAGTGCATGAGGCCGAGGCACGGAAAAGGACTTTAAATCTGCATGCAAGACATTTTTACCCTCAACAAATAAGTGGCTAACACTCTCTTTTTGTCTGAAACAGTTCAAAGTTTTGCATGCATGCAAACCTCACTGGATTCTTTCCTTTTGGCAAAGCAAAGGAATTAAAAGCAATTTCCCATCTTGTTGTTAATGAGTCCCCATAATTCTGACTCTTTCTTTCTCTTTCATCTTCTTTATTTCCTGTATTGGGTTCACAGGAAGATCAGGTGACAATAAAAAGTAATTGCCACATTGAAATTGTCACTGTGCATGATGATTACACATACTGACATGTGCACACATGCTTGCACACACACACACACACTCACACACACAAATACATGCTTCATCGACTCTGAAAGGAGTGAGGTACAGACTGTTGATACTGATAAAGGTTGAGGCTACTTGCTTCAACCAAATACATTTCTAAACTTGTAGAACCTTAAAGGCAATAACAAGTAATGCTCCAACAGCAAAGACATAAACCTGTTTTTTCAGTCATCTCTGCCAGCATTTGATACCTTTGTCTCTTAGCATTGGCCTGGCAGTTTATCAAAAGGTGTGCTCAGAGTCAGAGGATTTCAGCCCGGCTGGGAGTGTGTGCAGTGCTCTCCTGACAGACTTACTGGTTTAGTTTGTGGTTGTGATTTTGTTTGCATGTTTGCAAGATGACCTGGTACCCACTTCAGAGCATGTGCAAGGGGATGGAACATGTTGCAGTGTGCCAAAGTGTACTTGTGTCACGCAGTGAAGATCTGGAAATGACACAAACAGAAAAGAAGGCAGAGGAAGGAACATTAGTTTTTTCTGTACAGATGTCACATATGCCGCCATCACATTAGCCCACCCAATCACCTTTGAACTACATTTAACACATTTTTCCATCTCATCTTCCTCGTTACAAAATCGAGCCCAACTGGATAAATGCACTGAGGTAGATCAGTGCATTAAGGTAACAGTTCACATTAGAATCAGAAATACATATTTTTCCTCTTACCTGTTTTGCTGTTTATCAATGTAGACTGTTCTGGTGGGAGTTTGCAAAATGTTTTTCTTCTTTTTACACCCACCAACTGCATCACAGCACAGACAGAAGTATGTGTCTATTCATGGACGAGAAACAAAAATTCTCAGCCCAACTCATCAAATACTGCCATTGTGATAGTGGATCCAAATGTCAAAATATGATGCACTAGGTAACCTCCTGCATCAGTTTTGAACGTTCAGGGACAGCATGTCAATTTCTGAGTTTGTTTGACCCATCCACCCTTCCTCCTAACTATCCTTACTTACATATTTATCAGAACTTACTTGTTCTTTATACCTTGGTTGTTGCCCACTGTGTCAGAAAC
This sequence comes from Plectropomus leopardus, assembly GCF_008729295.1. Taxonomy (NCBI): domain Eukaryota; kingdom Metazoa; phylum Chordata; class Actinopteri; order Perciformes; family Serranidae; genus Plectropomus; species Plectropomus leopardus. Next base: position 24,595,388 of record NC_056476.1, on the reverse strand, counting down.
AGCCAGTGCTTTGTGCGCATCATACCGCCACAGAGTGCTCATGACAGTGCGATGGCATCCTCTCTGCATGGGCTGTAACATTAGCTAGCAGTAGATGTAGCCCTCTGCTTGGTGATACTGTTGGTGAGTGTAATTCAGTAGGAAGTTCCTACATGAAAGGGCTCACAATAAGGTCTATGGATTATCTTGAGTAACTGGGTCATGCTTTCTGGAAAGAGGCAATGCTACAGATTTCTTAAAATGTATTTTTTTGTGCTTTGAGCACCACAAGCCGTGTGTCATCTAGCTCCACCAATTCAAGAGAATGCAGTCATCTCTACCACCGATATTTTGAACATTCAACAACTCACACCAAAACAATCTTGACTGATAAACAGCACTAAAAGCAAGAGGAAAAGCATTTACCTTTGATTTTAGGGTGAACTGTCCCTTTAAAAGTACTTGCTACTACTTGCTTACAGCACCAACAGTAGCCTGCCAACTAAGCCCAAACTGTACACCAGCAGTGCCTGCAAGTATCTGTGTTTTTCTGCATCTCTGTGTGCAATCATGTACAGTATATGAATGCATGGGTATAAACTGTAAATGTGAACAAAAAAGCCATTCTGTCGAGCTGTAAACACTGCACCCTCCACAGCTCCTGGCTAATCAATCCCTTAAGAAAGCATCTTGGCATTGCTTTCAAACAGAATGGTTTGGATTTGGCCAGGCCATTATTACAGAGTAGGGGAAGATGATGCTTCAGTTAAGTAGCTGCTTCTCTGCGGCTTAGCGGTTGAGGTTAGATAGATTCCATAGCATGATATGTTGCTCTGTGACTGTGCGTGTTTGCGTATGTGTGTGTGTGTCGTCCCAGTTCTGTCTGAGGGTGGCCACAGAGGCTTAGCGGTAGAATGCCAAGATGCTCTGCTAACCAAGGAGACGATTAGAGACAAGCTTCTGCTGCTATGGTACCTTGCTTATACAGTAAGCCACTGAGTGTCATCATCATATAGGAAATATGCATACACATATGCTTACAATGATAAATGGAAAATCATGTTTTGAACACTGGCAACCATGTTTAGCAAAAAAAAAAAAAAAAAAACAACAATGGTACCATCAAAAACATGTCACCCCACCTTTGGTCATTTTGAGTTTTTAAATATCTCTACTGCATGGGAGATGGCTGCAGTACCATCTGCATGCACCACATTTACACAGCTAAATTGAGTCAGCCTGGGAAAGGTTAATTTTTAACACCAGTGCATTTGCAAAGTGACTGAGTGCTCGAGTCAGATGAGGAATGACGGTAAGAGAGTTATTTTCAGAGTGAATAACTGTTGTGGTAGCAGCGGTGAAAGGAGGTCAGCCCATGTACTGACCTATTCATGTAAGTTGGCGTGTAGGGTGTACGTATCCTATTTTTGGCACGTCACCACCGGTCTTAAAATCGTACAAACATAGAGCAAGCTATAACTTTTAAAGCACCAGTGCCCACACTTACCTATACCTTATCAATACATAAAAAGTCTATTATGACTGCAAGTGCATGGAGAGTTTTCAAAACACATCAAACTGTAATTTGGTGATGATCCCGTTCAGTTTTTTCAAAATAAAATTTCTGTTTTAACTTTAATTGTTTACATGCACAGCAAAGGAGTAGTGATGTAAATTATGTAGCTAAAACTGAAAAAAAAAAAATCTCTTTTCGGGTAGCTGAGAGAGCATAACAAGTTCTCATGTCATATTAAATTACAACATTGTAATTCTAAAATAAATAAGAAGAGACTGAGAGATTATTACTTTTTAAAGGGTAACTTTGGTATTATTCGACCTTGACCCTATGTTTTTTGTATCTTAGTGACTAATGAAAAAAAAAAATTGAAATTAGCCCAGTATTAAGTGAGAAGGCTGCAAGGCTTTTCCATTATGACAAATGGAATATTCCTAGTTAGGTTGCAATGTCGATACAAGAAGTGTAAGTAGGCCATAGGTAGGCTTGACAATTCAGATGGTGCAGAGTGTGAGCTTTGAATCATTTTCAGTCGTCGCAGCGTTTACAGTAGCATTCCCAAGCTGACATTGTAAGCTGATCATTGGAGACAGTTTCAAACATAAATGCCCAAATTTACACAACTACAACTGACACAAAGTTGTAAGCTGATCGTCCAAGACTCAGTGTCAGCTGTAGTTGTGTAAAGTTTTGCATTTATGTTTGAAACTGTCAATCCAGTGCTACATCGTGCATCCATAGTTTCAAGCTGTTTGATATCTGCTAGCTGGGTGGGTGTGTTCTCGCAACTCCTGTCACAGGCAGTGGGCGTGCGCTTCTGGTGGCGACGCGTCCAGGAGGAGATACCAAATTTGACAGTTGTGTTTACAAACTCCCAAGGAACAATGTTGCTGACTATACCTATAAATCAATTAAATTAAATTAAGGTATCCTCCCACAATAATAATAACAATGCTGAATATTTGTTTGGTAAATGTAAAGATTTTCATTGCCTACTGTGTCTGAAAACAAGTCTGATGAGACTTGTGAGACTGAGCTAAAACAGTAATGTTGAGATGGCTGCAAAATGAAAACAATGAGCTGAGAGATGCCAAAATGGACTGAGGAGCTGAGGGGAACTACAGAGTTGATGATTATTGTTTGCTGGCTTATCACCACAAGGGATTCCCCTTGTGACACAATCATATCTTTCATCGTAACACAAAATATTGATTATTGGAGCTTTTCTGACAAAATGTCTTCCAGACTAAACCGCACATCTTATTTACAGTGCAATATTTTCATTATCCCTTTCGGTATAAGTACATTGTAAATATATATTTTAATCTAATTTCAGTTATGGCCAAAAGCAGCACTAACCAGTGCTGAGTGTCTATCTCAGGCAGTCACCAGCAGCGGAGTCCATGCTATTTAAGTCTGGGGTTTCAGCAGCTCTCCTGCCTTCCCCTCCAGGGCACAGTTTTCTGGTCAGTCTCTGTGTCCAAGGGAATTCTTTAGGGCTTTGGTTATGTGTTATTCTCTGAGGCTTCTGCCCTCTGTTATGCTAGCTAGGCCCAGGCATATCAGACTTCAGTCTGCATTCCTGAAATACTGTATATGAATTTCCAACAGTCAAAGACCAGCAATATTGTGGGATGGATTTGGGGATGAGCAAGAAGTCATGGACAGGGTGACATTTAGCTTTTTTTTGTGATCCGTCAGCATGTTTGTTTTTCTGTCAGTGAGAAGAACAGTCAAGTGAATATGAAAAGGAGAAGTATATGCTTTTGGATGATTTGTTTAGGAATGTTTTCAGTGCTTTGTTTGCTACACTCAAAATGAGTTCTGTTTCACTTCAGGCAGAATATCATGCGCTCTTTCCATGAGGCAATCTGAGTGTAAAATACAACCCAGAGTAGAAAGAGAAAGCCTGATTTTATACGGGACAGCGTTCCATAAGATGAAAAAGCCTTTGCCAAGCACTTGTTTATTATTGTGGCTACTGAGTGAAAGATGAAATAAAAAAGTGAATGCAAAAAGAAATGGTTGAACTTAAAGAAGCATTTCACTGCTGGAAAGGTCTTCATAAAATGGCATTTGTTCTTGCTCAAGAGGTAGAAAACCTACAACTACCACAATGCACTGCGCCTCACCAGACCAATAAACTGAATCATAGTGATGTCATACAACAATGACTTCCAGGTAGACTGGCAATGGATTTCAATTGCGGAGATATGTGAAATCAGCAAACTTGTTTATTTTTGTTGTTATTTTCAGCTGTAATTGTAAGATATATTGTTAAACACGGTGGTCCGACTTAATGTTTCTGCTGTCATTTTTTATGTTGCTATAATAAATATAAATAAATATTAGTTTAAATGTATGTTTTTTTTCCACTGCTAAGCCTTGCACACTGACTGATTGAGGCAGCAGCAGATCAGCAACTCCTGTGTTTCTGCAAAGTAAAATTACTATTTTTGTCAATGGAATCTGGTGGCTTTTAGATAATGGTTTCATTTCCCAGTCGGAAAAGGTTGTGTGACAGTAAGTTAAATCGGCAAAAATCTTATAAATATAACATATGCGTGAACTGATATTAAATTCCTTTAGGTGACTAAAAACTAACCTGTGGAGGCAACATTTGCCGCAGCATTTCATTTGACATACCTGACATGGGGGGGGGGGGGGTGTTTTGGTAGTTATTAAAAAGTCATTGTTAACTAACATTGGGATTTGTCTGTAAACACTCATGCTGGTGGGTGGTGTAATGCAAGTTGGTCCTCCAAAAACAATATGGTAATCAGTTAGTGACAAACGATCTTGTATTACAGTGAGCCTCAATGGTGTGCTAAAATACAGTTAGCCTAAATGGTTCACTAAAATATGTTTCTATAAACATGGAAAAAGTCAACACAGCAACAGAATTTGGGTTCATATTTGATAAGTGCTGCTCAGTTTTACCCTTCAATCCAATCTTTTTCAAACCCCGTTTTTCACAATACAGGAAACAGTATGGCATCCTCTTATTTTTACAAACTCTTGTATTAAAGACAAACAGTACACTAAAATATGTTTCTGAATACAGTCTAAGTGATAAATAGACAATACAGCACTGCCGAGTTTTAACATTTGATCTGAATTTGGTGCGAATTTGAGAGAGAGACAGAGAGAGAGTGAGAGATGGTGGGGCTTCTCTCTCGATCCACTTCTATATTATTTGTTAATTTCTGGCCATTGTTACAACGGCATACAAAATGGGGAATCTGTAGTTCGAACAACAGCTACAAGAAAATAAGTTTACCATTGTTAATTTACATATACTACCCACTTTAATGTGACACAAAGCTGGTTGAAAATTGTCAAATATCCTCATGAAGAAACATTTTTTGGCAGTTTTTCGATGTCACAATATTATCAAAATTCACAGTCCATTTTAAAACAGCATTTCATTCAGTATATTTGCTTTGACTAACTCAGCCTATTCCTTGCTCTTGAGGATTATCTCGACTCATATTTTCTGCTGTCATAAAAACTCATCAAAGCACTTCCAAAATTGCTGCACGCATGTCATGTGATCCATTTGTCTGGAAAATTTGATGCATACCTTTTCCTTTTAAAGCAACTCTCATGCTTGACATTTTTAGCAAAGGGGGGGGGGGGGGTTAGGCCATTGTTGCATAATGGACATTATGTCAAGAGTTTTCATTGATTGCAGCCCAACAAATCTCTCTTGACTCTTACTTTAGACCATTGGAATTCATCTTGAGCCATCTGTTTAAATAACCGCCAAACATTTTTTTTGAGTCATTATTTTCTCCTTCCTCAACCCCTCAGATGTTTGTGTACATTTTTCTGAAAATAGAAAAGATGTTTGGGAATGTATTCTCATGGAGAAGGAATGGACGCACACATCACTTCAGATATTTGTCCTAAAGTTTTTCACACACTTCATACAGTACATGCTTGTCAAGAGACTCTGCCTCCTGTCCGTTTCTTCCATGCGCTCCATCTCTCCATCATCTCAGCTGCATGTGGTCAGGATTTTGGCCAGTGGGCTGGGACATGACTGGGCGGTCCTGCTGGCCTGGAAGTGCTTGGCTTTGGGGAAAGTGGGTGGATTAGGCCGTCCCTCCATGGATCTGAAAGGCCTGGAGCTCTGAACGCAGAGCTAACCGCTAACTGCACAGTATAAATAGAACAAACTTGGGTTTGAGAGAGCCCACATCTTCACTTCTCAACTGTCGAGCACATAGAAGAGGCAGGAGCATGAAGGAGAGAAAGCGGGAAAATGAATGTGCGTATAATGAAAACAAAAGTAATGTTATTGAGAAGTGGAATTTCCTTGTGAACTTTTGTCGGTAGCAGGAGAAGAAGGATAGGGAGTAGAGGAATGAAGAGAAAATAAATGGATATGAAATGAGAGACAGGGTTAAAAGAGCACGAGAGGAATATTTGCTGCTGGAATGACAAACTAAAAGAACTGTAATGTGTTGGGAATATTGGCAGAATACTACAGCAAATCCATTTTCTCCATCTTTTTTGAGCGGTGACTTGCCTGACTTTTGGTCCAAACCCACTTCCCAACACCAGCCAAGTCCAGGTGATGGTTCAGCAAGCACACACACAGTGTTATGTAAGAATTGCGGGAATGCTTTCTGGCTAACTGTAACAGGCCGAGTGGGAATTTGACGTGAGAGCCCCTGCAGGTTTGCCCAATTCCTGCTGCCGTGGAGGATTCTAGCAACCAAATTCCTCTCCTCCGCAGTGTGGTAGAGTTACAATGAAATACCTTGCGGTGCTGAACCCTACTGCCTTTGAAGTACTATTCAGGACTGTGCGTCGGTCTACTGTTGTTGCATGCCATTCCTCATACAATGAGCTGTGTTATGTCACGGTTACCCCTGGCCAACCCCGTGATGTGTCACACCAGAGGAGGCCAATCCAAGCTCACATCAACTCAGCCAAGAGATCTCTGCTGCTGAAAAAGTGCAGGAAAGTCAGATTGGATGCATGGCGAAAACCACAAAGTGGTCTTGAATGCTTTACCATGCAGATCATGTGTTTCGATAAAAAATATCATTGCTATGCACTATTGACCACCTGGTTACATAATGCTACAAACGCAAACTGTGTGACTCCAGCAGACAAAATCTTTCATTGTATCATTTACCGTCTGTGGCACCAATAGGAACAGAGACAGTTCATTGAGGATGTAACCATGGCAACAATGGGTTTGTGTATTGATTAGCAGCAATGTGTCACTTTCAATTAGGCCACAGTGAGGAGATTAGAGCCTGAGTGTGAGGATGCTGATTTACTTTGTGCTGTTTTTTGCCCCAACCCAGAGGGCAATGCAAATTCCATTTCTTCTAGCTGTTGATAAAAAAATCAATATTTCTGCCATCATCAGTGTCCATGTAATGGCTTTGCAATGATATTGCTTTTGAACTCTCCCACACACGAGTGCATACACACACATAGACCATAAAAAGATAATAGCTCTGCTGCTCCACATCCGAGGCGAAGGAAAACAAACGTAGGGAGACTTTGATGACAGCCAGGAAATGAAAGGGAGCATATCACACGAGGCAGAAACAGAACAGAGAGGCATCTTATTGATTCTCAGAATTTGTACTATAGTCATTACAATAGATATATGGAAAGAGGAGAACAGTGGGGGGGGAGGGGGGTTCAAGATTGAGGGAAAACACATACAGATGACTATTCATCCTACCAGAGCCAATGAACATTAATGTGTAAAGATTTCAGCCACTGCTCCTTATAACTCTGTTCCAAGGGGCAAAGGGGTACTCAAAACAAGGGGTAGGGATAAAGATTAGAGATGGTATTGGGCCTTTATGTGTGTGTGTGTTGTGTATGTGTGTGTCTATTAAGAGAGTAGACGAAAAGCAGCAGAGCATGCAGTTTAACGGACAATGGAGGGCCTCTGTGTTGTGTTAGACAACACAACCAGGTCAGCTGTTCAGAGCATGCCAGGTGAAGAGAAACAGGAAGCCTGCTGTATGACAGTGGCTATTTAGTGTGTAAAATTGTAGCCATGTGTCTCATATGAAGGATCACAAAAACTCTGCTCCCAAATGCAAATGAAAGCCAGATTATTGTGTCTTTGATACTCCAGCTGCCATGTATGTTTAGTCTGTCGGTATGTGTTATGTACCCCTGATGCAACTCAGAATCAGTTTATTTTGTAAGACTATTCTGTTTGTTATGCATGTTTGAACCATTTAAATACAGACTGTGTATACTTAACATACTGCGCAGTTCCCCAAACATATCATTGCATTCATTAAGGAAGGACTGATTTGAGGAACATTCCATGGTGGCTCTGACCCACCCACATACAGTATATAAACATGTGAAACCACTGCCTGCCACACAACCATTTGTCATTGTGGCCAAACATTTAATTTTGAGAGATTTATAATACATATCAATCAAGCCATGTGACATATATGTGTTGACTAGTCTCCATGTTGATGGTACATAGGTTGTTTTGCTTTATGCATCCACACACCACCATTTCAGCTGGACATAAGTGTTGTTTTGTGTGTCCAGCTCAAATGGAGTGGAACCACACCCACACAAACCAGTCCTAGTCAGGTTTTAGAGAACATCCATTGCTAATGAGTCCTTACATAATGCACTAAAAAGAAACCTCTTCATTGGAATCAAAGCAAAACTAGGTTTTCTGATAACAAAACATGTGAGGGTGTCCTGTGGAATTTTGTTGTATACAGTCTAAAGTTAAATTTTTATTCAAGTGTGTCCTCAGGACCAACTCAAGAAAATACTGCTCCACAATGTTTCGAGAGGTCAAAACTCCCAGCCCGTTGTCATTTCGAAGTGGTCAAACACTGCTGCTTTTGCAGCACTTCCAGCGTAGGAACCCAGTGCCAAAAGCCACTTTTGATATTCAAATTATACACTACTGACTGTTGTTAGCTGAGAACGCGGCCCAATGGCACCTGCTAGGGTAGCATGAAACAAGGATGGTCAACGTCAGTTGAGAATGTGGCCAGACAGACTTGTCACATCCGCATGACAGGCCACTCGATGGCGTCAGGTTGAAACCCTGCTGGAAATTATGTAATATAAGGAGCATGTAGGTCCCTGTAGGGTGGGCACTTCCTGTCTGAATGTGATGGGGTTTTTTCTACACTTTACTATGTGCCTCCTTCCCCTAATCTTAACCATTCATGCCATCTTGTGCTTTTGTAACCATTCCCAGAATTGGTTGCCATGTGCTTTTGTTGCCCAAATATAACCATGTGCAGCATAATCCCACCATGTGGGACCATCATCAGTCATTCAACTTATTTGTTACATAAAATCATCAAATATGATTTTTAGTAAAAGTAGTTTTCAGTTCCACAGGTTGGAATAGCAGTACTAGTAACATTATACATGAAAAAACAATACTTGCATCATGTTTTCCCAACATATCCTCAAAAAATGTGTGATATCTAGTGAATTGGTGCACCTACTGGTTAAGTTGAATTTAGGACAAGAATAGGTTAGGTTTAGGAAAGTTAAGTTACATAGGTTAGGTTTAGGAAAAGAAACATGGCGAGGCTTCAAGTTGCATACTTAACCTAATGTGGAAGCATTACTTGAAATAACTCCAAATTCGCAAGGTTTCATATGGGACAGGAACATGCTTCTCCTGGGGAAAGTCCTGTGTTTGTTTGAACCAACCGATGACCCAGCTTGCTTGCTCACACGGACTTTTGTGCTTTACACTACTTCCTTCTTCTCTCCCATCAGTGCAATTGTTTCATAATCCCAGTTTTACATTTATGTGGGTAATATACAACTTCTGATGCATTACTTTTCATAGGAATACATTTAAACAGCAGATGAGAACAGCCTACAGCCTACAATGTTTTTCTTTGTTTAAGGTTTAACAGGAGACCTTCCTACTGTCAGCTGCTTATCTTGATGAACAAACCTCTAATATTGACAGTATTGAAAGAAACAGCCATCAATTAACATTTTTTCTATGCTGATTGTATGCAAATAAAGCTAACATTTGGCCTAACTAGGATGAAAACTTTACAACGCACACCTAGAAGCTACCCAGCACAGCCCCACTCTGAACTGTTGGCCAACAAGCAGCTCCACAGGAGCATTTTGGGGTTAAGTGCCCCAGCTTAAGGGCTCAGTGGTGGTGATGAGGGAGGGCCAGAGCTGCTCTCTCACCACTTCCCTCGCCTGTGTGTGCCCTAAAGGCCATGATAAGCAGTGCTCTGAAGCTTGGCTGAAGTCTTTGCGGATTGCTCTGCGCCTGCTCTACACAAGGTCTTGTCCCTGTTTGTTTGGTAAATTTGTGGGTTTTAGTAACATGGTTGGAATTTACTCTCTCTAATTATACTTGCATGGTGGGTATTTCATTGAAGTTAGTTTGCAGACTAGATGTATTGAAATGGTACTGTTGATAAATAAAATAATGGAAGTAAAGGCTTTAATGTGGTGGGGGAGACTTGTGACCTCAGTATGTCTTGTATCTTGGCTACGGCCCTGGCCAAAAGACATAGTTTAAGATGTCACCATGTAAAATAAAGGCTTATAAAACACTTTGTCTGGACTGAATTGGATTCTGCCTTTTGTTTTTCAAAACAAAACAAGCTGTGTCTGCTTTTAATTGTAGCATGGTCTGATAAGCATTCAGAAATGACTCATTCCAGAATACTTATTTTAGCAAAATAAAGTTGTGACTGGCTTTTATTTTTGTTGGACAGAACACCAACATATGGCATTTTAACACATTTCATCCTTCATTCCAGGGTGATCTACTCCACATGTATATCTTCATGCTTTTATTCTTTTAGATAAATCATGAGGTGAAACCTTTATACAAAGTGACATGAACACTACTGTGAATAAATATTGCCAGGAATATAATTAAATGTAAACTTGTCTTTTGGAATGTATGAAGTCATTTTCCTCATAGCGATGCCTTTTTATTTTCCATCATCACTCACATGCTGAATGGACACACTTAGCGGAGTCATTTTCACCGCTCACTCTTAAAGTTTCAGTCATTTATTCAGCTGGCTGAGGCAATTTGGGATAAGTGTCCCTTGTCAAGGGCACCGAGTCACTTCATCCAAGGAGGCAGACCTGACAAGAAATCCTGCAATTTTGAGATCCACCACATTATGCCATTGCATGAAAGTGTTATAAAACTTGTGTGCCATCACAACAACATTTATTTTTACTTTGATCCAGATAAATATCAAGTTCAGAACAGTGTGCAATATTTGCTTCACAGCCTGGTAAGAGTTGAGTTTCTTACCTTAGTTACCTGGTAACTAAGGCAGCTGGTTCTGAAAACTTGTCGTTTTCTTTTATTTGATTTATTTTTATCGTACAATATTCTATCTAGTACATCTTCATATAACATGTATTTTGCTTTGTCCTTTAAACCTTTTCACAAATGCTGAGACCTTCAACCATAGCTTGTAACAACTGGGAGTTTGACCTGAATATATGTAGCCTGCTTAAATCATGATGGGAATGCATATTCTGAGAAAGGTCCCTCACTATCGAAGGGGACCCCAGACATTCAGCACTTACTTGAGTTAAGTTGAGGGACTTCGTAGTTACAGATCTAAAAAAGAATACGATGCTGAAAATGAAAACAGCAGAGGCTGACTTTAAGTACCCAGTATGGGTCAAACTGAAAAAAATACTGGATCTTACGTTCCCCAACTCATACACAACTCTTTTATGTACTGAAGTACTTACTTTTAAAAATACTTAAAGGGATATTTTGCCGATTTTCAACCAGGTCTGTGTCAGCGCAGTATGGGGAGTGTGTGTAGATGAACTGTGTTGCTCACTTTGAGCAAAAATCCACAAGATAAAACGTTGATTTCATTGGTCTCATCAATCTCATCGATCCGGAGCCTCATGCCATCATTTGAATTTGGCTAATGATTTTGGCCCTGGTCCTTACTGACAGAAATTCACAAATCTCGTAATTTCTTCAATTAAACATTTTAGGTGCCATCTTTGTGTAAATGACCCTTTGTACTTGGCAAAGTTTGCTCGATGTCCGATCCAACTGATGTGGACTTGTGCTCTACAGCTCCTCCAGGTAATGTTGCAATAATTTCAGGTTTGCAGTGCATGTATGAAGGAGCTTTTGTCTTTTAAATGTAGCAGAGTAAAAGTCATATGTTTAAAACAATAATAACACTTAAGTACAGTTTTTAAGTATGTGCACTGTCTAACCCTGCCCATAATGGTACTCAATAGCATCTTTCATTAGACCATCTATGCTTATGCCACGCCCAAGTTTGAGACACAGATTTTCTTCTAACAATGTCTCTATGACCAATGTGAGACAACCCTGATGACATCACTATGACATCATAATGGTTTACTACTCGGACACAGACTTTGGAAAACTGCCTGTAGAGTCACTGAAGACGTTATAAAACGTCCTTGCATATACACTGATATTCATTCGTTGCCCTTTGAGGTTTTTCTCGTTCTTTATCCACTTTATGCATAATGTGTACATATCCGCAAGTTTCACTGTACACAAAAACCTATGTGTATGTGTGTGTTAAATGGACACATGTGAATCCACTTAGAGCAATTTCTGTTCTACCAGACACCCCTGAGATCCCGAGGTGTTGACTGGACCTTTTCACATCTGCAGCCCTGACAAATCAAGACTAGCTACGAACAACCTGGCTGCCGTCTGATAGACGCTCAGAGAATCCTCCTGTAACTACATCTGTTAGTCTTGGCTTTCTGACCTGAGCAGAGATATTAAAGCTGTACAGTTTCAAACTATTTAAAAGGGTTGAGGTGTGCTTGATTTGTCTGCCTTGACACTACCAGAAGTCTGAGTATAGTGAGGCTTTCCCCTGGCAGGTCCTTATGTCCAACAGTCCTGATGTTTTCCAAACTTTTAAAGAATTCAAAATTTACTTCAGTGGTGATTTTGCTTCTGCCCATTCACCACTAGTCTCTCTGAGGTCAGTGGAGTAACTCCGAGCATTGGTCAGAAAATCCTTCTCACTGGGCTCAGTAGAAAAATACTTCATTTGTGGTAGAGTCACTAAAGACACTGTTCACTGTGACATGCAGAGTATAACATCATGTGTCATATATTTGTTCTCCAAACAATAGAGTAGTTAAGATGAGTCTAAACTGATTCCTGGCACCATATAAAGTAGACTAAGGGCATAAAGTGTGTGTATGTGTGTGTCTGTGTGTGTCCACATGTCGCCAAGTGTAATTCACCGACTGCGTTTTGGGGGTCAGGCTAAAAGGCTCAGGTTAAAGTTACTGACAGAGTGTCATTATCTGACATGAATCTAACCCCCCTATGATATACTATCCGCTCTGGATTATAGATTTGACCTCCGCTTGGTTTTGCCAAATTGAAGAGATTAATCGAGGCCTCTTGCCTGGTTTTCTCCCAGGGGCTGAATCACAAGCTTCCACTGGATAATGTCATCCCAGCTTTGACAGGCGAAGCCGCCAAGCTTCTTTCAGCCTCCGAAACTTTAGTCAAAGAGTAAATGCATACACACCATCTGACAAAGTTGACACTTACAGTAGCTGATGCAATTATGTCTGAGCAGAGAGTGGAAGAAGTCACTGATAAATGCTGAACTCATAAGCTGTCTTTACATATGTAAACCCTTGAAACCTGAGCAAATTGGCTTGATTTCTTTCAAGAACATGGAAAGGGAGCGACGAGCAACTCAACAAAAAAATGGCCCAAAAGAATTAAAAAAGAAATTCGTAAAGAGTTGGAAAAAAAATACCTCGAACTAAAAAAAAAGTAAAAACAAACAAAAAACAAAACAAGAAAATGACCTCAAAAAAGTGCTGATTTTTTTTTTAATGTAACATCCTTTTAATAAAGTATAATTCATTCTGGGCATTTTTGATTGTGTTTTACTTTTTTATCAGATTCAATGATCAGCTAATTTTCTGATTTCTGATTATCTTCCTCCTTCCTTCAGTTTTTGGTACATTTCTCATCAAGATGCCCATCAGTTTTTTTGCTATGTGTTTTAAACAAATGAAGAAAAATTCTCAAATTTCAGACATTTAAGGGCTATTAAACAGCATCCGTATGCAGTACAAGAAAAGAGGGAGAATGTAATGTGTTTCTTAACACTGAAAAAGTACATGACGACTTTGTATGACTTCTGTATGACAGTGTTAGGTGGTGCTTTAAGTTTTGGAAACTATCCTGCACCAAAAGTGTGAAGGTATTTCAGGAATCCCAAACAATGCAGGTAGCAGCTATGCTTCTATTCTAATTTTGACACCATACAGCCACAGGTTTGCTGTCAAATAAACATCTAAATTGCTTACTTGCAACCAAGAGCGTAGGTTTCATTTGAACATTCAAGATGACGCATATAAAAAGGGGGGTTTGGGGGTTCTCTGATGGAAAATTTTCAACCACTTAATTTCCTGCACACTGGTGATTTCAACCAACTGTTGCCCTTTTTGCATCAATTTATGGAGTGAATGCCTTTAATTTCATCAAAATAAAAGCCTTCTGCTGCTTTCATGTTTTTATTGGTGGGGATAAATGCACATATTCTAAATTTTGAGGGGGGCATGGCCCCTGCATCCACCTTGAAAGCTGCACACATACTGGCAACCCTTTCAGCTGCTATTTAAATGACATGAAAAGCAAATGAAATATCATTGCTCTCTGCCCCTGAAGATATAAAATGGAATTGTCTTGCACACCAAAACATCACAGTGGGGTGTGTTTCACTCTTAAATTTGTGTTGATGTCCATGTATGAGCCCAGGTCAAAGTGGATGCCCAGAATTTGCAATTAATGAAGGATTACAGGCTGTGAGGAGATCAAAACAAAACCAGTCATACTGTTTCTTCATATTTCAGAGGATTAAATGCTTAGCAGCTGGGGGGGTAAGGCCTTTACTTTCTGTTTGGGAAACTTTATTGGACCTTATTTCTCTGGCTAAAATGAGATCTGTGGTAAATTTGAACTTGTTTCTAAGTAACACCGAGTTGTTTGTAGTCACACTTATTTAGATTTACATATTACTGTATATAGTAATATATAAATGTCTTAGGCTGTGGTAACATTTGTGGTAATTATTTCACATGCAGATTAAATGCTAAAGCCTATAGTCAAAAATGCATTGCACTTCTGTAGCTGTTTTCCAGGGAGCATATAATGCACAACAGGACTGTAGCCATGGAGTCAACATGTTGCTATTTATCAAGCAAGCAAGTAATACTATAGGGCATAGTGGCCTATACGTTTATCCAATAAATGAAAGCAACACAAATTATGCATTCAGTGCAAGATTACCATTTACATTTTGCAGTGTTTGCAAAAAACGGTGTTTCACAGAGAGAGGGTGCAGGTATATTCAGACAGTTTAAAAATATTGTGTTTTTTTAGCATAATATGGGGCATGGTTGCCTGTTGTAGCATTTTTTTTTTTTTTACTTTTCCATTTTCATCAATCACATTGTGTGTGTGTGTGGGGGGTGGTCCTCCTCCTTCCATATATATTATATTTACTGCCCTAATATAACCTACTGTACTGCATGAACAACATGCAGTTGTGTTCTTGCTTATTTATTGATGGCAACACGTGGAACATGGAAGATTATTAGTAATTAATGAAATAACATAAGCCTGGACGTGTTTCAGTGTTGGTGTTCGCTTTCATCTTTAACATACACACACGTGCACACGCAGAGAGACAGACAGGCTGACAGACAGACAGCCAGAGTGCGGTAGCTTTAAGAGGGGAGGCGTGGTGCTGCTGTTTTGACCGACTTGTCGGGTCCCTTCACTCTCCACTATCATTCAGCTGAATGAACAGCCTCGTACAGTCAGCTCGGGGCATCGGCTCTCTATTTATTCAGCCCAGCGCGACACTCGATTCGGCCGTGTTTGTGTGCTGACAGCGACAAGGGATTATTATAACCGAGCAGCCACTGTTTCTCCGCACCAAAACTGGAAGGTAAGTTTACAATTTCCATGCAAATCAGTGTGATCGAGCGGTACCTTGTGATGGTGCTAAACCCGGTTCTCCCTCCAAGCTACGGTGGAGGCAAATGCGGCCATCGGCTGTAAAATGACACTTTTGAAGTGTAGATAGATGGGCATGATGAGGCATTTTCAAAATTACATTTAAGCACCGCTCCTATGCTTGAAGATGAAAATGTGCTTGCTGTTTTCCTGCTCATCATGACATTTACGATCCTACACCTGATGTGAAGCCTGTCAGTCCTCAGGATGTATTGATATTAAAGGGAAACATGATTAATGGGTTAATATCACCTGCTTCCTGTCAAATATGTCACGTTCTTGGCCACCATTGCATGCATGTTGGTTAATTTATATGCAGACGTGCGCGTGACAGTCCTCCCACATCGATTTGTGTTTTTCGTAGATCTGACTTTTGATGACATTATTCTCATCCTCGCTTTTTAATACAGATATGTATTGTAATGATGGGCTGCCTTAGGCTTCACGTGATGCGCAATGCATTTGACCTCGATATTAGGCGGCTGTGTGCGTTCACTGGGCCACACGGACATTTAATTCCCGTGACAATCCAAAGAGGGCGCTGCGTCACCTCAGCTGCTCTGTCATCACAGGCACTGCCTCAGTCAGACTGCAAAAAATGTCTATTCATAACAAGGCATGCTGTAGTGTTGAGTCTTACTATGAAGTTTTTAATCAAATGAAGTGAAAGATTTTTCTGTCTGAATGAGATTCTTCCCACTTTTGGCATTTTCATTTTTTTTTTTTTTTTTTATCTGTTTCTCACCAAAATATTAATAAATGAACACCAGACATTAAAATCCTTAAATCAGAATTAAGAATTTGAACTATATGACTTATTTGAGAGATATCGTCTTGTTTGCAGTAAAATCTGACTTTCAGATTCAGTATCAGAATAAATTGTGATGACTCTTTTTGCAGTAGGCTGCGATTCCCTCTTGTAAATGTTCAACTTTTCAAGTTTCCATCCATGCGGACATCAGCATGTCAAAATATTTCTCTCTGTAACAGAAAACAGGTGTCCTCTCATAATTTTCCAAAATGAATCCAGGACAATCCGATGCTGAGGGTCCTTGTTCCTTGCAACATTTTCTGCATAGTTGTTTTGTTCCAAATAAAAACATTTCGTAATCAGGAAAATGAGCGGAAATGCTTGCACACTCGGGGGCATTCATACCTCTTAAAGTCTACACTCTTAACCAGTTTTATAGGATGGGAAGGCATCGTGAGCTGTTTAATCCAACTGAACATCTGGCAGTGATGCAGCATTGGCTCCTCGTGGTCAGTTGTTGAGGCTTTACAAGCACAGCACCACGCTAAGCGCAAAATCATCCCCTCCTCCTCCTCACCCACACAGCTTTGCCTAAGGAGTACTTAGCATCTGCTACATTCCTCCTACTGGATCAAGACTGTGCTGATCGGGAGCGTCGAGCAAGCCGCGGTGATCGATGACTGTTTTTGGCCACAGTTCAGAGAAATAAAAAATACAAATGGGTGAAAGGATTGGAGTGGATTATGACATAGAAATCACATTTTAATCACGCTAACCCATTGGGAGTAAGTGGCTTGCAGGATTTGTCCATGTAAGGCTGCTGAAGGAATTCTCAACAATGTGTCATGCACATACTTTACAGGCATCAATAGGCTGCCCACTGAACCCTTCAGACTTCTTGTTAATGGACATCAGCACTGGATGGATTTAGTAAAAAGCTCTGCACTATAGCTGGCTGTATATCTCTAAGCAGAGCAGCAATCCACTGAGCTTTTAATACGCTTTAAGCTTTTTCACAGGTTCAGCTTCAAGCGTGCACAATCATACATATCAAACATTTGCCTATTTTGTCAAGCCTTTGTCAAGTCAAGACTCGAGCAGCTGTTGCAGCAATTTGGCGGGGGTATTTTTAGGTCCACTGTTTTGATTACTGCGCATAATACTTGTCCAGCTACCTGTGTGTTTTCAGAAGGGAGGGGAGGGGAAGAAAAATAGGTCTGACATCCAAGAGCAACAAGGCCACTGGGCTGAGGTGTTCTGCCTCTGGCTCTGACTGAGGATAGAGCTTTTAGTTGTGTTTGTTGCTGTGGCGGAAGGATGACTGGAAGCTCAGCTTGGCTGCATGCGTGGCACCAGGTATTGGGGTGGGCACACATGGCTGTGGTGTGTGCCCAGTGGAAGTTCTTCCGCCGTGGGCAAGAAAGGCCAACAGGGGAAAGACAAGGCCATTGTTCCTCACCAGCCACTGAGGCAAAGGTTGACTCACTTCCATCAGGGCCAGATGTTTTGGTTGGCAATTGCTTTTGCCCGTTGTGGCCGTAAGGTGAGAATCTGGTGTGGCGGGCAGGATGGGGCAGGAGCTGCGGCAAGGCTGAGGCATGTGCTTGGCAACAGGAAGAGCTATGCTGCTGAAATCGTCTGCATCTTTTGTGCGGCCTTCACTCAAAACACACATCTGCAGCCAATTCACTGATTCATTGTATAATTTGTCAGAGGCACTCAAGATTTAGATGTGCATTGTTTGTGGTCCAAATCTGACTTTTAATAAATCAGTGCGCAGTGGATACTGATCATCACATCATCTAGAAAGCTCCAACACCCTCATGTACAGCACTTGCACCCTTACAGTTCATCAACGAGCATTCCAAGTTGATGGCTTTGTCCCAGTCTGGCCTCATAAAACTTGCTCCCGAGAAGTTGCCAGCAGCTGGCTCCTCTTTTTCTTCTTTACTCTTAACTCATCACTAACACACTGAGAGGCCACAGTGCATGTATGAAGGCCTTATACCAGTCTCTGCTCCAGCCCACTCCTCTCTCTGTGCGGTGGATCGGCAGGCAGCATGCCGGCTTACTGTATCTGTGCAGAGTTTCTGGCGCGGAGCGAAGAAGTCTGGGAGTAATTAGCTGTGAGGGTATAATCCTATACCAGACACAGCGTTGTGTCTGTGTGTGATCCCCCCTTCTCCCCCTCCCAATCCTTAGTCACAAGTGGTTATGACCCCCCTTCCAAACACCAACTCTCCTACTTTATTAGCACCTTTATTTATGAGGAAATGTGGAAAAAAGTGAAACTATTTTGGTTTGCAGATTTGTCGGTGCAGCAGGGGGGCAACCATATTTTACAGGATGAATTACACTTACAAACCCTGCACGTACAGTGCCAAATCTCTGAAGAAAATTGCACATCTAATGCCTGCACACTAATGTTTAGTTATTGTGAAAGCACTTAATTGCTTAAAACTAGGGGTCGACCGATATTGGTTTTTCAGGGCCGATACTGATTATTAGTACTCAATGAGACCAGTAACTCATATTTGGAACTGATATGCATTCAAAATAAAAAACGAAAATATTTATGTTGAAATTTAGAATTTGGAATATAACAAATTCCATCGCAAAACTTTGTTTAAATGCCTTCAGCAAATGTTTAATCAAAACTCAGTGTTCAGTTTTCAACATCATACAAAGCAAGTTTCCTTCAACTTTTTTAAAAAAAGTTCACAGAAAATTAGAATTAAAAATTTAACCCTAAGGTTCATTCATTCATTCATTCATTCATTCATTCATTCATTGTCCATAACCGTTTGTCCTCGGAGCCAGTGCCAGCTGTCATCGGGCTGAAGGCGGGGTACACACTGGACAGGTCGCCAGACTATCGCAGGGCCGACACACATAGACAGACAACCTTTCACGCTCACAGTCACACCTAAGGGCAAATTAGTCACCAATATTGGCCCTGAGTGTGTTGACCCCTACTATAAACAATGCAATGCAGAATCTGTAGACAACGGTTCAAGATTTTGGTACCTGAAGCATTCTGGTTTCCGTCTATAGTTCAAGTAGTACTGACCAATTATGTGTGAGTAGGCTTTGGTTTCTGCAGATAAGCAGAAGAGCAAAAGATCATTCCATCTCTTTTGTGGAGAGCAAAAGAGATGGAATGCATCTGCTGAAATGCAATCTTGGAACCTATTGACGATGTAACTTTTTATTGGCTTTTTTCTCACATATCTGCATTTCTATGCAGATATCTGTTTATAGAGATTAGCTGAAATGTTGCCTGGACCTGTCTCAAGTTGCTAATCAAAATATAAACAATAAGCGGTGCACGGAAAAGGAAGTCTTGGCCTGGATAGCTGCTGGCCAACCCGAACTCCCAAGATATTGGCCGTTCCCCCCCAGAGGCTTTGTCGTCACATGAACAGCTGATGGGTTCTGAGATTGGAATGAACCTAGATCATAAACCTGATTTATAAGTTGTATTTTAGTACATCTAATTGCTTTGGTTGATTAGAAAATCATAGAAATGTTTACATTTTGGACACTAGATTGTTTTATTGGGGGATGCTTGATTAAATACAGATATGGACATGTTTGGTTGAGTTTGAAATATCTCGTAGATTATGAAATATGCTTTGGTTTTCCTTTTGCCCTAAAGCAAAAGCCTGATCTCATCTTTTGTAGACCAGGTCCATGCCACAGGGGCTCAGTGTGCAGGACTTGCTGATGGGTGGTTGCAACAGGCTTTGGTCTGTTTCTCCCATACAGTAGTGAGGCTGTTTTCCGCTGTGAATAACCTGAGTTGGAGAGGAACTGCGGCATGGTGTTTGCCAGAAACCTTTGGCATCAGATCAGCGTTGGGGTTATCCAACTGTAAAGCAGTGCTGATATGATCTTAATGTACATTTGCTGGCTCCTCACCTCAATAATCTGAAATCTCCAAGATTTATTTTATCTTTTTGCTCCTGCATCGCCCTTGCATTGTATTCTGGTTATTGTTGTGTGTATGTAAAGTTACAAAACTACCAATCTATTCACTGTAATTGCTTGGAAAAACCAACATCCATAGGTCAAGAGTCATACCTCATTGTGAAAGGAGGAAACCTCTTGTCCAATGGGATCTATTAAACAAAATAGTGCAAGACACTTTGCATTCTTCCGCCACCCCTCCTTCTCCTTTTTCCTCCTCCTCAATCTGTCCCTATAGTCTAATTTCCTGTCAGTCTCACCACACACACCCACATGCTCCAAATGTAAAATAGAGTTACATAACCGTGTGGTTAATTAAAATCTCATAAACCTCAGATACTCTATCATAGGATACACACCTCAAGTTCTGTTCTTACAGATCTGCACAATGTGTCATTGTTTGCCAGGCTTTTGTGCTCTTGCTCTTCTGTAGTGTTTTTGGAAACAGTAGCTTGCTGCCTTGACTACCTGATTAGACTTGCATGTTTCCACCACTGGTATAAATTATAGGCAATTTAAGTCTCGGTTTCACCATGCATTGTTCAGATTCTACGGCGGGGAGGTTGTGGCCACAGTAAAGGTGGTATTTTGCAATAAGTGTGCATGATGGCTGGATGATTGGTTCTTCAATCATATCAGGGCTATACACACAGGGAGCAGGTGCTCATGTACGATTGCCTCTTTAATGTCTTGAGGAATCATTTCCCCATCACTGGCAATGATTTAGCACTGGGGGTAATGGAGGTTGAGAATATCCTAATATGTCTTCACTTTCTGACAGCTCCCTGCCCCTTACCCCTCCTCCTTGTTCCTATCCATGGTCCCCTTTACCCTCTACCCTCCTTCACCCCCAGACAACTAACTCAATGCAATGGTTGTTTCGGTCCCTTGTCTCCATGTAGTCACAGGCAATTAGCTCCCGTCAAAATACACTGCCGGGCTGAGGGTTGAGACTCGGGCATCCAAACCCCTTGCTCCTGCCCCCATGCTTGGCTAATATTACCCTGAGCTACCGGGAAAGGGCCAGATAGGTTTTGTCAGTAGATGGAAGGAAAAGAAAGGAGGGGGGGTCCCACTCGAGACCTGTGCGCGTGCTACCTCACTGAGCACAAAGCAGCTCTTTCACTTGGGATCTGGAGCACATATGGAATCGTTTATCAAACCTCCAGTGCGTCAGTCTCCCATATTCTCTCGGCTGCAGGTTTCCCCTCACCTCTGCATCTCAGTTTTACTTTGCCGCTGAAATTAGTTTGAAAAGCTGCACCTGGAGACGTTCCTCCATCTGCCTTTGCTCCTTGTTACTCCTCAAAACCTGAATCCAACATTACCCTGCCACCTCAAGGTTTACCCATTTAAGTACCCAAAACTTCTTTCGGTTTCTTGAATGTTCTGTTTTGACCTTGTGGTCTGTACACACCATCCAGTGGACATAACTAACCACTGGTTTTTGAACCACTAATGACCACCTGCACTCATCCACGTAGGGTAGACTTTCATACTGATGCCTGTATTCACATTGCAGTTGATATTACAATCACTAATACTTCCACATGACATCAATTGCAATTGCTGCTTTGTTGAACCATTTCAGTAATAATTTTATGATCTTAGTTCAAGGTCCTACATTCAATAGAGTTTGCTTGTCTTTCCATGAATGAACTCATGTCCACACAAAATTATGGGAGTGCTATTTTAACAGTAACACAATGCCACCGTGACATCATCTCCAAGGATTGGCCTCTAAACTGCACAGCTGGATGTAGATATCAGAGCAGCTTGGATGTTTATTTTTTTCCCCTTCTGCATTCCAGCTTCTTATTTATAATGGCGATGATAGCCAGCTCTGGGGGTTACTTCTATAAAAGGAAGTTTGAAGACTTTTGCCGACCCACTCGAAAGGAGGCTCGCAT
Source organism: Plectropomus leopardus (assembly GCF_008729295.1). Classification (NCBI taxonomy): domain Eukaryota; kingdom Metazoa; phylum Chordata; class Actinopteri; order Perciformes; family Serranidae; genus Plectropomus; species Plectropomus leopardus. The sequence goes on along the minus strand of NC_056476.1, from coordinate 24,573,201 downwards.
GCCACATTTTCTCAAGATGTAACCTTTAGATTTCGAGGAGATGGGCATCAATCACACTGACAAAGAATGACGAGTTTGGCTGGGGTCAAAGGTGGTGGGATACATGATTGAGGACTTGACTGCAAACGCAGTGGAATTAAAACACACAGCTATCAGCTCCCTCAGTAGGGTACTGCTTTTGTAACATCCAGGTGTATCCTCAAAGGACTGAAGGCCCTGACATCGGATTTTTTGGTTGTTCTGCAATAAAGAATTGTGAGCAGAAGCTGTGCAAAATGATTGTAACAGATGCAGCTCTTTGTATCAGAGGTGAAATCTATGTTTTTGTTGAGAACAGACTCAACACATAGGCAACTGTGGTGAAAGGTGACCTTTGACCTGTGACCTGGTCCAACTGCCTGGCTGGCCCTTTAGGAAGTAGATTGTGTTTACAAAGAGATTGTCATTACGTGCTTTAGATTTAATTATCTTGACATGTCGGGTTGGGTAACTAATGACATTCAAAATCTATTTGGAGTCATGTGGGTCTGTTTTGCTAAAGCTCTATCGACTAAGTTCACCCAGTTCCTCTTAACCTGAGAATTTCCACAGCCTGCAAACTGAGTAGATATGGTCCCCATTGCCAAACTGAAGACAAATCATTTGGCCTAGATTTTCTGCCCTTGAGTTTTTATCTTGCATTGTTTGTTTCCCAGGATCAAATCCTCCCTAAATTAGCCTAAACTCCTCAACACTAACAATCCAGATGTCCTCCGTGGCCTGACACCCCATCTAATGCCTAGCATATGGTATTTGTAGCGGTGGATTGTGCTGAAAACAGATTACCTTAATGAGGTCATTTACCAATGAACTGTGTGGGTTTGGCCAAATCATCTGGTAGAGGCCCATCCTAGTCCTCTGAGTTTCTAAAATTTACTTAAGGTTACTTACAGGTTAAACATTGCTGCAAGACTGTAGAGTCTACTGAATATCCCTCACAGAACTGTGTTTTCCTATAAAGTGCATTCACTGTGAGGGGTCTTTTCACAAGAGATACGGCATAGCATGTACTTCTTTGGGCTCTGTTATTGTAACTACAGATCTTCCTCCTCTTTCCCTCCCTCCCTCCCTCGGTCTGCTCAGTGGACAAGGGTCCTTTTCGCTGCCCTGTGCGTCTCTGTTTGTGTGTTTGATTGTGGGAAAATTTCTCGACTATCCGTGAGAGTCCCCCGCTCTCTGGACTGGCTTTTCCCTTGGGGTCCTCCAGGCTTGGAGAGGCTGAGCCCCACCATTGCTGTGAGGCCCTCCTCCTCCCAGCAACCCCTAGTGGTAACAGTGGTAGCAAAAGTCCCCTGTCTTGTCTCTTGAGTCCCAAATCACGTGTCTGAGCTGTTTGTACGACCAGTCCCCTTCAGTCAGGCTCGACAATGCAGTTTATCTTTCCAGAAGGGGAGATCCCTCAGGCTTTTCAGCACATTGATAAAGAAGCCTGGCAAAAAGCACTCCCTACCAATGAATCACTTCAGACGAGGGGCTGAGATCGAGACATAGATTTTGATGTGACACAGAGTGTTGGGAATGGGCCAGGCTGTAGTGGGTTTACTTTGGCTACTCTTGCAGAATATGGTCTGGACATTGAACCTGCGATAGGTAAAGTTTTCAGCTTTGAGTTTGAGTTTTGTTAATGAGACTAAATGTTCTGGTTCATGTACAGTATATGTCATTTGACTGAGGGAATTACCTCATTAAACTAAGTTTGTGGCTTTTTGTGTTTAGGTTGTGAATTCCAATTTTCCTTTTATTGCATTCAGTTGCCACTGGCATTTTGATTTGCTTCCATTTTCACATTTGGATACTAGTACTGTTTTTTTCTTATGCCTGCTTCATGGGATTCCCCAGAAATACAGGTTTTGAGTAATTCTCACATACTACAGTGGTGTCACTGGAAGTTCTTGGACTTTGGAAAAAAAATACTGATGACAATGCAACAAAAAATTGCAGACATATTAGAAAGGCAAGGTCAGACATTATAGGGAACATAAACAGAAGAAAACACATTTTTGAGTGGAGGGGAACTTTAAATTCCACTATGATTTGCTTTTCTTTGATTCTATAGTGACCAACAAACAAATTGCTTGTAATGCTTTACTGAAGAGAAGACAGGCTGTCAGATAAGCAACCTTCCCACCCCAACCCCAACTCAATATAAGCATCTGTAATTCACTTTATTGGTGCAACAAATGTCTTTTATCGAAGTGATCTAAGGCCGGAGCATCTTAACAAGATTTAAGATGTAGATGCATCCCATTCATCCATCTTCTTTTTCTCTTTAATCTCTCACAATATGTTGAACCTATCCTTATCTGCAGGGTTTGGGAGCCATAAATAGTTTGAGGAAGAAAAAATGGTTTACACTATCAGACAAAACCTCCTCAGTGATCTGACTTTGTTTAAAACCAAAGACCATTGCTAAATAGTGAAACATTTTTTCTGCTCAACACTGTCATAATTCTTGCTAAGACCTTCGGATTGCTAAATTTGGCTCCTACATCTTCCCATGCATTTCTTTCCCATCATGTAATGACTTTATGCTGCAGTTCAAAGCTTTTAAGTAGAACAGAAAGCTGTGACAGGCACTTTTACTGTGTTGTGCAGGCTCTCTCCCAGGCTTTAATGCATCATCCGAGCTAACTGTCATCTCATTGTGTTTGAGCTCTGAGATGGATGGACGAACGCAGTTAAGGATCCAGTAGCGATAACAAATTGTTCTGTCTCTTTTTTTTTTTTTTTTTTACTGTTGAGTAACTAAACAGACAAACACCATCTGAACAGTGGACCTGAGCCATGGATCCTTCATTCCCGGCAAGTTCTTTTCAAAAACTCCTTTTTCGCCAAGTGACAAACCGCGTGGTTGGCAACAACTAAAGCATTCAGAGGCCGCATGAATAGGGGTCTGTCTATGGAGAGGCTTGTTGAAATGGGGCCTTTTGCTTTTATCCCTCCGGAGAGGCAGATTGATCCTGCGCAGGTTTTGTGCTGGCTGTGCACTTCAAATGGACTGTTGAAAGGCAAGGCGTTTATTTGTGCTGTGTGATAAACTGTGTCCTTCTCCACAGATTTAGCATCTGTGGGTGTTCTTCATCACCTGTAAGCACTACCAGCCCATCTCTTGTGTCATTTACAGTTCTCATGTTATTCTTACCTTCACCTGCAATGCTCAGGGTTGATACTGTTCACATAATAACCAATACCGGTACCTTTTTGGTACTTGGAATTCGGCACTTGTACACAATGGTAACTTTTCTCTGTACTTCACTTTATCTTTAATAACAAAAATTTGAAACTGCAAGATTGATGTAGTGGACTAAATCACAGTTGTGTTTATGTGTGTTTGCTTGTAGTGAGTCATGGCCATTGATGAAATATTAAAGTCAAGAAAATAGCTCAGTTGCCAAAACTGTCTGCAGCGATCGTTGTGGCTGGCTGGGAAGCTGACAGAGTGGCCGCAGAGCTCTGTTGCTGACTCCCTGGCTTCTGGGTGCTTCCATCTCCTTTCTGAAGTTGAACACTGCAGCTTGTGGAGCTCCATTGCTGGCCTTGAAGTTCATGGCTGGCCTCCAGGCTTTGGAATGCTTTGGGGCACTTCCACCTTTTGTCTAAACGCGACACTCTCTGTCAGATGTGCTCTGGTTCGTGAACAGGTTCTGTTCAAGATTCTTGTAGCTGTCTTGGTGCTATCAAACAAACCGGCCTGTATTTCCAACAGCCGTGCATGGAATCATCAACTGAGGGCTTTATTCAATGCACAATGATTGACTGATTGATTATCTGCAAACTTTTTGTTTTTTTTTCTCACTTCACCATCCTGACTTTTCAACGATGCACTAACATCGTCATGGTTTGCACTTCAGGTCAAGAAACATTTACCAGTTTTTGTTTCCAGCTGAGAATCAACTTCTCTGGTCCTGAACCCCTTTATCTGCAGTTGAAATGGTCTGATAGTAAAATTAGGTGTGCACACTTGAACAGAACCAGTTCCATACTGGTGGGAAAGGGGTATCAGCTACCTACATGTGGTACTGATGGATTTAATGTAAATTTTTACTTGATGTAATTCAGTTGATTCACATGAAAGTACTGAGTTTGGCACCCAACCTTAATGATGCTTCCTTCAACTCTCCCTCCTGACATGCTGTTGGTGTTTTCTCTATGTACCATAATTCTCAAAAAGTTCCTCTTCTCGTCTTCTCTCCCTGATCAAAACTGATGCAAAACACAGCTTCTCATGTAGATTCTGCGTCTTTCCATTTTTAAAGTTTTGCAGATGGAGACAAGATGGGAGGAAGCCTGTTAAAACAGTTGCCATCCTCCTCTGATATACAAGCCATTGCTCCCTCGTGGTAAATATCACATGTGGACATCAGGTGACCCCCTTGTTGCTGTTCCCTTGGTTACTGGAATACTGGACCCCCCCCCCCCCTTCCTCCTTTGCACCGTGCAGCAGCCTCTCAGAGCGGTGTGCTGTTTTTCTTCTCCTTCCACTTGTATAAACCAGAAGACTATCTGCCATCAGCATTCAGGAAGTGTGGGAGTAAACAAACGACAGGATCCAGCAGGAGGAACTCAAATGACCCAGGCATGTCCTAGCAACCGTGAAGTGCAAACTTATTTTTGGTAGTTGCAGAATCTGCGTGCATTGTGTTTATGAGGGGATGTTTATATTTGTTTGTGTTAGGAAAAACTATTTTGCACTTGTACAATCACATGGGGTCGGAAAAATGAAGCAGCTTCCTTTCACTTCAAGTGTCATCACTGACTGTTCCAGATGGCGTATGATGCAAGTTCTTTCCACTCCCTGCCATTGACTAATTAGTCATCTAGAGTGTGTTCACTCCCGTGCATGCAGTTCTTCGCTACTGTGGTTATGTAGCTCTTCTGACTCCTAATGTGCTGTTGGCAGCGGCCGTTGTGACCAGTTTTGCCATCACTGGTGTGCAGCTCAAGGATCTGCTTTGTCAGATATGAGAGAAATACACCAGTGTTCCCACATATCCTTAAAAAGTCTGACAAGGCATTAAATTTAGTAATCTAAAATTAAGGCCTTAACTGGTATTAAAATGACCCAAATTAATCTTACAAAAGTACTAAAAATAATCAGACATGGGAAGTAGGATCTGATGTTTTGGTTTCGTAAAATCTCAAAAAAACACCACATTTTTTTGTTCTTAAACTCGTCATGATGGGAATCCAAGCAGTAGAATCTTATGTGCAGAGTGAGAAACTCAAAATCGCCATGCAAACTGGCCAAAATGCCAGATGTTTCCCACTTATGTTTGTAAACCCAATATCAACTTTGATTATAATATAATATGTTCATTGTTTTCCATAAAGGGTTGCTCTTTCAATATTTGATGTAGATAATTTAATTTTTTCACTGTGCAAAATTGTTGTTTTTAGAAAATTGGTCTTAAACTTCATTCGGAGTGGCTTTAAAAAGTCTTAAAAAGTCTTAAATCAAACTTACCTCAAGCTGCAAGCACCCTGTACACATAGAAAGCTAAAAGCTCTGCAGAAATATGCATGTGTGTTGAAAGGCTCATCCTGTCAGCAATGGAGTGATGGAGAGATAACCCATAAGCCATTGCTGTGCATGCCAAACCATCTGACTGTTTCATCCGCGCAGGAATTGGCCTGCATCAAAGCTACTGGAGGCTGATATATTTTCTCTCTGCCTCCATGTCTATCTGAACAGCTTGGCCAAACTGCCCATTTTCATGCAGCGTCAGAGCCTGCAATATTTCTTCAGGCAGTGATCCATCTAGAAAATGGCTTTTTGAAAGTCCAGTCTCCTCTCTGCATCATCCAAATCCACACCCCCCTCCCCTCCTTTACCCCCTACCTTAACATTGTGCAGCAGCTGCGGGTATAAGCTGCGCCATGTAGTGTGAGGAGACCGAAAGACATTATGATCATCAGAGAGAGAAAAAGAGGTGAGATGAGGGGGGTCATCGCCGTGGCAGTGATGCTACCGGACCGTAACCATGCCCTTGACCACATCGGCTGGGATTGACGCAGCGGTAGGGGGTGGATTAGAGGTATTAGGCAGACAGGCTGGACCCTTGGTGCAGACGTTTAATGCTGCTCTATCAAGGCATACACACGCCCATTATCCCGCCGTGCTGGCACACTAAAACCCTCACATGCACGATTCCCCTCCAGAGTGATTGTAGCTTTTACAGTGATACAGATATCAGCTTTAATATGAAAGGAATATGGATTGTGATCAGTGGTGGAAGAAGTATGCAGTTTCTTTACTTAAGTAAAATTACAAATATCACCCTGTGAAAATACTCTTTTACAAGTTTAATGTTACTTTAGTAAAAGTAAGTAGGTATTATCAGAAAAATGCAGTCAAAGTATTGAAAGTCAAAGTACCCAGTGCAGAAAAATATCAAAAAATAACCCAGAATTAATAAGAATAAATGAATAAATACATTAAAAAATTAGAAAAAGACTTAGATGTTTATTAAAATATTTAAAAATTAAATGGCAACTAAAGCTGTCAGAGCATTGTTGTGAAGTAAAAAGTAGTGTTTCCCACTGAAATTTAGTGATGGAAAAGTATAAAGTGGCATGAAAAGAAAATACTCATATAAATTACAAGTGCCTCAAATTTATACTTACAGTACAGTACTTGAGTAAATGTACTTAGTTATATTCCACCGCTGGATGTGATTTTTATTTTTTTATACTGCTTAAACTCAAGTGGTTATGGGCTGCCAGGAGCCAGAGGGGAGTGACATATTGGACAGAAATTGAGCTTAGTTTATCATCTTAAAGGCCTTGATGAAATATTGCTGGAATAATGACTCAAATCCAATTAGTCAATGAGAATTAAATGAGATTTTCCAGTGGACTTGAGTGAGGTGGGCGCATGTGCTTTGGACCTCCTGTTAAGTCAATCCAAAGGCACTTGCCTAACTACCAATGATTTCCATGGTTGTAAACAGTCTGCAGTACAGTAATGTGATGTACATACTCCAAGCTCAAAGATTAAAGCTGGAGGATATTTAATATATTTCATGGAAACTCATCTGGACTATCTTACTTTGAGAATTAGTTCAAGTCTGTTTCTGTAACTGCCTTCCCTTTCTCACTCTTCCCCTTCCTTGGATCGACACTGCTCTTGCGCCGAGTCGCTGCCAGGTTGCCGTGACGACGGGCCACAGTACATAAACCGGGGTGATGTTTGGGGAACGCAGCGCCACGAGGCAGGAAATCTCGTGCATTCTTTATCTCTCACCCCCTCGGATGGTGCTCCCGCAGTCCTCAGTAGGGAGCAGGAGCCACATGAGCAAACGGGAGCCTAATTTTTCTATCCAGTCCTTTATTTTCCAGCTTTTAAGCGAGAGATAAACACAGTCTATGAGGTCCAGACAACCCACGCTCCTCTGCAAGTATGGGGAAAAAAATTAAAAGGAAGCAAGGGAGATATGGATTGTGAAAAAAAAAAAAAAAGGATTCTTGTGCTGTCATGCAACATAAGATTAGGTTAACTGCTGAGCACACATCCTTCACTTGCAACACATGTATACTCTAAAAGGTGCAATGATTAATTGATTTTTTTGTCACCTATGAAATTAATCGCCAACTAATTTGATGGGGATTGTGGACAAAATAAAATATCTGATGGACATAATTTTTTGGCTTTGGCAAAAAAACTAATCATCATTTGGACAACCTGAAAACATAATGTCTCTGGCAGCAGATATTGCAACGCAGAGACATTGCAGGTTGTCCGTCTGCTTCATTTTTGTGAACACGATATCTCAAGAACAGCTTGAGGGACTTTGGCACTTTGTTTACTTGGACTTAATGATGAAGTGATTAGATTTTGGTGGTCATAAGTCAATGGTTTTTCCAATTTGGCACCAACGTTCACCTCGCTTCATGGATGAAACTGATAGTCAAGGTCACTGTGACCTTGCATCCATCTTATTCTTGTGGGATCTCAAGAGCACCTTGAGGGAAATTCTCTTCTCAAATTTGGCACAAATGTTCACTTGGACTCAACAATGAACTGATAGTTGGTTACTATGGCCTTACATCTGTCTCATTCTCTCAATGCAATATCTTCAGAACATGTCTTATTGGATATCATTATAAAGTGATGACATTTTAAATCCAGAAGGCCAAAGGTCAGCTTCACTGTGACATTCTACTGCAAAAACCCTTATCTGGCCATTTCTCAACATCATAACTCATAACAGAAGGGGACACATTTGGTCAGATACTGAATTGGTAACACTAATGTTTGGTGTCACCTTGAAAATGTTCTGATTGTTTAGATCTTCTGTGCTGTCGGTGTGTGTGTGTGTTTGTGTGTACAGTGTGAAGTGTGAAATGTCTATGTTTTCACAGACATGGATGTAAACTGTAAGTGCAACTTCATAGGTTTGCAGAGGCACATAGCCTCCAGGTGGTAATTGTAGTTTACCATTTTCTGATATTTCTTAGCCCAAAAACCTAATCAATCAATCAGTCAATCATGAAAACAATCAACTACTTATTCGACTTTTTAAATCAATTTTTTATTCATTAAAACTTTTTTTTAACCCCTAAATCTCTTGAGATTAAAAACATCTCTTTTTTTAAAGAGTATCCTGGCCAAGATAGGCAGTGACAGAAGTTACAGACAGAACACAACTTCAAAACAACAATATCAAATACAGAAAGAACGCACAATAAAGTTACAACAAGGAAAGACCAAAAAGTATGTTAATATAACCACAAAAAACAAGACAATTAAAAGACAAGCTAAGATACACTCTGACATTGGCATGTAGAACATGACATACAAAAGTCCAGCAGCAGAGCTTTGAAACGGCCTCGAGGAGCCGATGAGCGCAGCTTAAATTTCAGTTTAAAGTCCTTCTGCAGAAGATTCCACATACATGGAGCTGCATACTGAAAGGCTCTTTTGCCAAACTCTGTACAAACCCTAGGCGTAGACAATAAGGTTCTGTGAACAGAGAGCACATCCACTTTCATTTTCAATCAAAATATTTGTTAGTTGCATCCCAACACACTCTGGATAAACTCAGTTGAATGAACTCTCACACACCCTTGCCCGTCATTACCTTGCCTTCCTGACATTCCATCCAAGAGCTCGAGGAAGAGGAAGGGGATCTGCTGATCAGAGGCCTGCTGCTCTGGCCCGTGAAACTGAATGGAGGGAAGAAGCCCTGCTGAGATTCATTTGTCGCGTACATTCAAACACACATACACACACACACACACACACACACACACACACACACACACACAAACTCACTTAGATGACAAAGCATTAAAACAGATGTTGATCATAAATCTGTCTCATGCTTTTGGCCACTGGTCAGCGGTGTGCAATACATTTCCCAGACTTATCTTCTCTTCCTTTTTTTTTTTTTCAAAGAATCCACTTCTACTTAAAAAAAAACGTCAAATGTAATGCTATATCAATTGTCAGTACTTTTACTGTGTTGTGTTCTTAGCCGTGGTATTCTGCTTTGAATGAACACTTGCCGACACCTTTCCAGCTTGGATTGGCTTCCTAGAGCACCAGGCCGAAGCTGAGTAAGTCATTCTGGCTCCCCGAAGGAACAGTGCCACTCAAAAAAAGAGGCAGTCGAGAGCATTGAGTTCTCCCATCGATCTGCTCTCCCTTTCCTCTCATCCCAGCGTCAACAATCAATGCTCATGATTATTGAAATAGCTGCTTGGAGCTGTGGTTAAAAGAGAAAGGTGAAGTTGTGAAACAAGGTCACTGAGTTCCATTTTGTATCACGCCCTGTGTTGCAGAGGGCAGGAGTGTTAACTGTCTGTGCACCACAGTGACTTTTGTGGTAATAATGATGCCAGTTTTCACTAAGTCCTACTGTCTCAGGAGGGAAAATAAAAAAGCAGACTCATTGTTCTACGAAGGAAACTAAGATGCAGGGAGAGGAAAAGCTGCGGGGGAAAAAAATGCTGACCCACATTTTTGTTGCTGCGTGCAATGGGACAACGACTCGAGGCCCAACCTGACCATTTAACTTAAATAGCATGTAATAGGAACAATGTGTGTTGATTGTGCGCCGCCAGAGCAGATGTGATTAACCCAGATTTGTACTACGGGGGTCAAGGTTTTTTTTCTCTTTTGGAGCAGGTTTTCATCCTGTGGACACATGCTCAGAGTGTGACAACATTTCTTCACTTAGAACCTGCACACACATCTCTGCAGGGCTATGCATTTTTTACAGCATGAGTAAGGAAACATCTGCAGTGCATTTAAATAAATACAGTGTATAGCGACAAAATGATGGCTTTAGTTTTGGCTTCGATCTTGCTCATTGGATGCTATGCAGGACCGCGGTTATTAAACTAGGATGAGCTTCAGGCATAAATGTAATCAGCTGAAAAGTCCTCATCATGTAGTGTAGCAACACAAACCTGTTATGTGTTTTACAGAGTAAAGTTCTCAGATTCCACCTGATGAGCACTAAATCACTAACCCTGCATTCTCATGCAGAGCGAGTCTTGTTTGGCTTGATTTCACAAGCATTGTGGGTGTGTGGGTGTGTGTTTGTGTACACTTTTAGCAGCAGCAGAAAATGAACAAGCGTGCAGGACAGGACTGGCTTGTCATTGAGAGGCCAGATGGATTTCAGGGGCACGTGGTGCTAGGCGTGCGTCTGTTTCGCCAGGAGCCTGCCCCGGGCTCAGCTGGCTTTAATCAACACCACCATTCACCCCTCTTGCGGGTAATCGGCGCACAATGGGCCCCCTCAACAGCGCTCCCCTCCACCTCCGCGGCCCCCCAAAACCCCTCAGCGCAGCATGGTGCTATATGTATTTACATTGTGTCTCGTGCACACACGGCACTGAGACGATACATATGTGAGCTCCCAAACTAACACCAACTCATTCATTCAATCTCTCACACAAAGTAGACACACTCACACACCTTCAAACTACACTTGGTGTCGAAATTTCAGCTCGTATTCAGCTTGAAGGATAATAGCAGTTTATTAAAACGTGGGTTTGTTTTCATAGTTTTGGTAGTGTAGTGAAATATACTGATATTTTATTAATTTGAAGTGAGACTAGATATTGTCTTAGATATCTCTATATCATAAGTGTTGTTTTTCCCTGGTTTTAAAGGCTGCATTACAGTGTGATGTCATTTTCTTAAATTTTCTACCCAACTGTTATAGCTGTTCATTGATGTGATCATTTATCAAAACTTTCATTGTGTAAATATCTTGTCGACCCCAAATATCATCCCAATATCAATATCGAGATATTTCTTAAAAAATATTGTGATATTTGATTTTCTCCATATCACCCAGCCCTAAGTTTTGCCCAGAATTTCTATCAGACAAAATAACATTTTATTGAATAAAAAAATAATTGCTGAGATCTGGAAATGTGGCAGTATTGCCAAAATAAAGTGCGACAGGGCAAGAAATATGAGCCGTCAGATTATTAGACAAGTAGTACCAAGACAACCCTTTAGGCAATTTAGCCACATTATTTCAATCACTTTACCGCAAGTAAATGCCATTATGAATGCACCTTGTAATGTCAAAAGACTCCCTATTTGCACACCCAAACGAAACTTTGATGGGTCTTTACAACAAATGGTTTTGGCTAACCTGTGGGTTTGTTTAGAACCTGTCTGATTTACTGAAATGCCCAAATTCTGCCTAAAATACTGGACTGAATATCAGCAAGTGTGTACAAGTCTATGCACTGATACTGATTTTAAAAATTAACTAATTAAGTAGTTTCACACCTATATATTCCTTTTTGCCACTCAGAAACAGTAGTCTAGCAAGTTGTTCTCTGCAGCCACTGGCAACAGCTGTTTCAGAGAAGTGAAGAGGAACTGATTTTAAGTAAATAGTGTAACATGAGCCAAATGCAAACTGTCAGAAATCTGATAATTACAATGGTATTCATTCTCTAAATGGGAATTTAGTCAAGCCAAACAGCACATCCATACAGGATTATTGGTATACAGCTGTTATTTAACACAATGATATCGGATCTGTACTTGGTATTGACTGATAAGCCAGTTTAGGATTGGAATTGGAATTGGAAAGGACGAAATGGCCTTAGGACATCTCTTACCAAAACTACTCAAATATGATTCAAGTTGTATTAAACCAGAATTATCCTGTTTCTTTGTATCTACGTGCACAGTTAAGCAGCGTCGCACAGTGGCAGTTGTGGTTGATTATTCTGCAGCTGTGATATCTCTTTGTGACACAGACAGGAGGGAATTGAGTGACAAATTAAGATTGGCTTCTTATCACCTCAGCTTGAGTGTAATCTCTGGTGTGTGTACCTGATAGCTTCCTGCAGACAGGGCCGAGTGCTGCTTATCAGCCAAAGCAGCGGCAAAGTCCCGACAGTCCTGAAACAAATCAAGGACCTTTTTCCTTGGTATGTTCTCTTCAACCACTGGAAGAACGTGGTGACCCAGCGGACAAGAGCATGATACATGTGACAGTCCGACATATAGCCGCTGGCAACACTGCTGAGTAACTTTTAGGGAGCCCCTTCTCAGCTGGGGAACAGGATGTGGCAACGGACTCCTAAGCTTAAGGGGGTCGTAAATCATTGTAATAACAAGTCCGACCCTTCCCACCATATAAAAGGCAGCTGGACAGACAAACTCTCTGTGTGGTGTGATGGAACATGAGGCACGTGTGCTTGAGTGATGCGGAGGGGTTGAAGGTCGACTGCTATTTGACGGTTTTTTTGTTTTTTTTACATACGTTAATTGCATTGTTGTTGGTGAAATCCTTTTAATTTGCTTGATTTTTTGGGGGGGGGGGGCAGTGTTTTTGAGATCTCATTGAGATGTTGCTAAAGGTCTTCTGTTCTGGATGGGATTTTGTGGTTTTATCATTAAAGATGCTTGTTTCCTTCGAAAGTAAGGCGTGATAATAACTGGATCTGTGTTGAAATGAACAGAAGCTCAGAACAGACTGCTCTGACCTACTGCAGAGATAAACAGGAAGTGTTTGTTATTACTCTGTCATCTCGGGAGCGCTCATAAGATACTTTCAGTGCGATGCAGCACCCAGCAAGGCCATCACTTTAAGCATTATATCCATTAGGAAAGAGATAGAGAGGAACTTAAAAAAATGGTCAAAAAATGGGAGTTTGTCATTTATTTTCAGCAGCGTCGCTCAGAGTAAACTGTGGGTTCAGCCGGGTTGGTTGGACCCATTATGGTCAAGCCAGACGAAAGGGTTTCAGAATAAAATTGGTGGGCTATTTTTAGGCATTCCACTTCCTCTGGTTTGTGATAAAATCTTTTGAGAGGGGATAGAAAGAGTTTTTTGTGATAGTAGCCTCAAAGGTTTGGTCAGTTGTTGCTTTTGCTGTTACAGCATAATGAAAATGTATAATTACAACTGTGTTTTGTTGACTTTGCTTATTTCTGCGCATCATGACATTAGCTAATCCTCAAAGCTCTCCTGGGCAAAGCCTGTTTGTTTAAAGCTCTGACTTGTAATTTCGGCAGTGGTGAACAACAAATATGCTCCAGTCACTGGCGCCCTAGTTTTAAGGTAACGTGACCTTGGCTTTTCACAGAGAACTGTATATGTCCAGGTTCAAAGAGTTCTCCACCCATAACAAGAGGTCATGGGTCAAGAACAAGAGCGTAAGGTCATGGACATAGACACGCACCTGTTCACAGGGGGCCGTCTTTAGCAGAGCAGATGACTCCCAGATGTTTTCATGGAAATAGTGACAACCATGACTGTGTGTGTCTGTGCGTGTGTGTGTGTGCATGTGTCTGTGTGTGTGTCTGCGTGTGTGGCGTGACAATCCAACAGAGTCGGGGTACCCCTTGTGAATGCATTGTTTAGAATTAGACTACAGTTGTATTTGCACTTCCCAGACAACTCAACCAACCATACATGGACATGTCCAATCCTTCTGAGGGACGTAAAAGCCTTGATTTACATTGTTTTGAATGGATTTCAAGAAGGGACGTTCTTGCACCTGGAAAAGCTCAGATGGCGGACTTAGTGTTGGGTTCAGTTTGTGGTCAGCAAAGAAGGAAGTCATTCTGAAACGTCTCTCTTGAAAATATCTGTGCTTTGAGCTTTCTCTCTTGAATGGCGGGATAAGAAATGGCAGTAAATTGTAATGTCAGTCGTACAGCTGAAGTTGCACTCTGTGCAGAGAAGTCCCCATATTGCCAATATAATAGCAACTGGAATACATAAACCTTGCTCTGAATGGAAGCATCTGGAAAAGAGCAAGGCCCTTTCCTTTCAGTTTTACCATCAGTCTTTTTTCCCATTACTATTCAGTGTCAGTCTCTATTCTCCCTTTTACAGTTCACACACCTGGATTCATTGTGGTCCGAAAATGAGCTATAAGCTATAAGAAGTAATGTAGTTGAATGAAACTGTGGTTTTCATGTGGGGTCTTTGTACTCTGTGTTTTTTATTTCTACGACCTGAAGGTGCCTTCTGTCATAGTAAAAACTGTGCATCATGTCAGAATGGTTGCAGTATAAGATAGTATAATTCTGACATTTTTCTTAGTCTTAATAATGATGGCCTTTATGCCAAAGATCAAGGCATTACATCATCGGTTAACATGATGAAGCTGTCATGAGTCAGTCAGCGGAAAGCTGGACTATTGTCCAAACATGACAGCATTTAGCTGGCGCACATCCAGGCAGACAGCAGAGGTACTGTGGGAGCAGGCAGTTGAGTGACCTCTGACCCTGCCCAGTCTGCCTCCTGGACAAAAGAGCCATTCAGATGCCCGGTACTTTTGCAAAACACCCAAAAAGCACTCAGCTCTCAGTACAAATGAGTGGTAATCATGTTGAAATGCTTGTTTACTCCCAATTAAGACTGGTAAGAGACGGTAAGATGTACAGTGGCCCTGAGGGTCAAAACACAATGACATTTCACCAACCGGCAACATTTTAAAAAACAAAACATTTCACAATACAAAGCAGCATTTCAGAAAACACGACATTACAAAAAACACAGTAACATTTTAGAAACATTTTACAAAATACAACATTTCGGAGACCATGACGTTTCACAAAAAACACAGCATCACTGTCCTTTGTGAAATGTCATGTTTCGTGAAATGTTATGTTTTGTTTTCTGGAATACAGTTTTTGTTTTGTGAAATGTTATGTTTTCTTAAATGGGGTTGTGTTTTTGGATATGTTATTTGTTTACTGAAATGTGTTTTTTTAAATGTCAGTATGCCCCTCAGGGCCACCGTAGGATCGTCATGAATTTGTTATGCACAAGAGGAGTTAAGGTATGAGTGCATCTTAGCAGCAGAAAGTAAGAATTTATACAGGAGGTGTGTAAATATAAAGGCTGTGAAGAATGTCACCATATGAACATAGTGAGTACAATTAGATTTATGGTTTATGGCTTTACTGTCATTAGGCTACTTTTCTACAGAGGCTTTTCAAAGATGGATAGTGTAGTGTTCCCCACTGTCATGATTTATGGCTAACATACAATTAGACCGTGTATAAAAATGTGCCCTCGTGTTTATGCTGTCAAGAGTTCAGGCTTTGTGCAGCGGTGGTATTTTTCTCACTGGCAATTTATCTCTGTGCGGGCGTGAAAGAAATGGTTGTGTGCAAAGTGCTGTCACAAGGAATTCCTCGCTTAAACAAAACAAACTTAAATGAGAGCTGCCTGGTCAAAAGAAACCCTAAATAATACATTAAGGAACAACACGTCGTAAAACATGACTGTTTGCCATGTTAGCTCTGGCAGCCGCTGGTTTGGAGGAGGAGGAATCTTGCCACTTCTCCTCAGTGACAACTGTGGAAAAAGTGCTTCAGATGCTGTCTGCAGTTTGAAACTCTTTACGGGCTCTCCTGTAGCTGCTTCTTCGCCCGTTATCAAGTTTGACTGCTTGTGCATATGAGAGTTCTAAAAGAGAAAGGGTGGTTTATGAGCCTGGAAGAGACCACCTTGGGTGACCCACTTCTTCTTGTCCAATATTCCATGCACCTTTTGTCCAACTCTCCACCAGGTGCCAAGTTCCTTTTTTACTGCTCCCCCTGACTAAATCTAGCACTTGTTAGCCAGACAGTGATTGTTTCTTGCACTACAGCGGGGAATTTTTGTTTGTGAAAGATCGCTGCCTGGAAGACTCAGCGGAGCCTTCCTCAGAGGACGGTTTAGAGAGCAGCTCAGCAAGATGCACCCAACTGACCGACAAGTGACTGATGGGTTGTCTGGAACTCTCTCATTTCACCGCTCACAGATCTTTCGAAGAGGAAAGCCCCCTACCTGAGGTGTCCGTCTCGCTCAACATACTCTGCAACCAGTTTATCAGTCATGACACTTGCCTTCCAGTGTGATTTACTCTGGGTAAACACCAACCTCACTTGCGTTTAAAGGAATTACACAGGGGGCAGTGCGAGTTCACCGAAACCAAGTTTCTAGAGGCCACAATCTGCGGTCTTCTCCCTGGCACACAGAGTGACAATGTGGAGTTGCAGATCAGCATGCAACCTCTTATTTTCTTTCTTTCTGCAGAATGCATGCTTTCAAAGACAAGTGAAAACAAACATACACTCAAAAAAGAAAAGAACAGATGGACCAGTGAGGCTTAGTGGATCCCCACCTCTTTTTTAAAGGGGGCATAATGTTTATCGCGAGCATGCCTTGCCCACTCCATTTGCGTCAATTAGCCGATGTAATTTACCAGGCTGTGATGGATGATACAGGGCTAGCTGAGTGCACTTAGCTAGGCTGGAGCGTGAGCTTAGCCTATTCCTCAGGGTTTCTTTCCTTGCTTTTGGGATTTAGTTATTACCCCAGAGAGGGAGCAGAAGTGATGTGAACCTCACTGTGATGCTGCACAGAGAGAGGAGGAGAGAGGCGGTACGCAAAGTGGACATCATGGAGATAAGCTGGATCTGTCCGAGAGCCGGGTTAATGGATGCGTCCCCAGGGTATGCTCAGGAATGCACCCAGGCATTACTGCCAGCAGCTTGGTGTCGTCTGTCTTCTGTCCCTTGAGAAAGATGACAAATGGTATTATGACTCCCCCTTTCTCCTCTCTTTCGCATATCAATGACTCCATATTGCGCAAATGCAAATTCAACTGTTTCATCAAGGATAGATGATGGTCAATGTATGCATTTTGATCCTACTTTATAGGCTATGCGACACATTTATCTTTTTTATTAATGTGCAATGGTATTTTTGTCTATTATGTTGTGTAGCAGATACCAACTGTGAAAGCAAATGTTCTTTCTTTGCAACTATTGATTGCCCAAAGCATTTTCACAGTGCGGTGCCATAGCGGCTAAATGTATCTAGCCCCAAGTCAAACCATCAAAGAAAAGAAAGGAGCACCACTACAATACCTTTCTTCCGATACCCAAGGTAGTTTGATATTGCCCTTTAGGTTACAGTCCTTTCCCAAAGTCTGGCCAGCAGCTCTTTATCTCTATGCACATTATATAAGCAAGGCTGGAATTGATGTCCTAGTATTGATCGCCACCAGACAAGCCGTCACCTCGGACAACCTGTGAACAGACAAGCAGTCTGGAAGAAGATAAGATCACTCAGTATGAAATCAATTCACATTTGACCCTTGTCTTCAAAGTGTTCAGCAGTAAAGGTAAGAATGTGTGGCATCTAGAGATGTCATGGAAGTGTATTGATTCGTCAGTTTTGGGTCAGGAGGCTGTCAATGGTGTCTTAAGGTCATGATGATTGATGGGTACACACTTTTCTAGACACAGAGAATAGCTGACAAGTCTTGGAATTCATAAGTTCAGTTGCTTCCTAATGTTGGTTACATGGTACTTGAAATGTTACACCTTAATTTGAGATCTTTTAAGTGGTGTAATAGAGGGTACGCAGGTACATGAGGTAGCCTTTACCCACCTATTTTTCTTGCCGTTTTACAGTATACTCACCAATCAGCCAAAAAAGCCATTGAAATTTGTAGGATAGCTTACCCATGTCCTACTCTGTAACCTGCCCATCTTCCTGGTAATACACTCTACACACTACAAGTACAACACTGGTCTTTTTTCACTTTGCTGATTGTCTTAGTTAATTGGGATAAGAGAATGGGAATGGAGCATGAATGAGAAGGGAGTGCAAGTGGAGGGATATTGGATGAAAAACAAATAGAAAGCCTTTAATGTGTTTGTACAACAAGATTTAAAAGTGCAACTTCCGAAATAGTTCAAGTATTAAAAATGTGAAAAAAGATGACACAAACCCAAAAAATATGAGGCAC
Source organism: Plectropomus leopardus (assembly GCF_008729295.1). Classification (NCBI taxonomy): domain Eukaryota; kingdom Metazoa; phylum Chordata; class Actinopteri; order Perciformes; family Serranidae; genus Plectropomus; species Plectropomus leopardus. Next base: position 24,554,916 of record NC_056476.1, on the reverse strand, counting down.
ACATACAATAAATAAGGGCCTAATAAATACATGTCATGGAGCGCAAAGCAGATTTTTATTTGGAGCATTTCCTTGTCTCTTAATCTACTTTCACTCTGGTACTGCTCACACCAGGAGTTTGAGGCATGGCCAACCCCAAAATGCATCTGTGTATTTTTCTGCCAAAAAAACGGCCGCTGCGAGCTCTGCAGTGGAGTTTGCACATTTCTTGGTTTTGAGAGGGATAGTGGGGGTAAACAAACAGCTCTTTGAGCGAGGAGTGAAACCTCTCACCGCTCCACTTGGCTGACATATTCTGATTGGGACTACGTGGGGTCAGGGGTGGTGTCTGTGTCCTGGCCAGTGTAAGGGGAGTCTTGGGGAGTCTTGAGTTGAGTGACGCTAATGTTTGCACTCGCCGACCCCTCGTATTATCACAGTAACATACTTGAACTCCACTTCACAGAACCGTCTGTGGCGTGGCCCTCCAGCTGATCCCCCCCCTCCATGCATTACATTTGGCTGAGCTAATGGTGTGAACTTGACAACGTCAACAGAGCTTTGCACAATCAAGCATCCTGTCTCACCTTCTTTTCACTGATTGGACCTCAAGGAAAGCCTTTCCTGTGTGTGTCACGGGGGTAATTCCTAGCGGAGAATCGCATATTTGGCATGTCACTGTGTGTGCGTGTGCTTTTATTCATGTTGGCGATGAGAAGACGGGACAGGAAAAGGGGTTTCCTTTGGGCGTTGTGTGATATATCCCCCCATCCCCGGCCTGCTCAATAAGGGAACGCACTGGGTGGAGTTGGAATTGCGGGCAGGGGTGGGAAGCGCTGGGCGCCAAGGGTCATTTCCTTTCATCTTGCCTTCTCTTTTGACCTCAAATAGCAGGCAAACGCATGCATACTGTACATAAATCCATTTATATTTACAGCAAATTCATCACCTTCTCGCTGACAACCACATAGATGCTGTCATACACTGGAGCTGGAATTCAGAAGGGGAGGGGAAGTGGAGCGAGTGATCTAAAGACGGAGAGCAAGAGAGGGAGAGGGAGCAAGAGAGGGAGGGGGAGAGAGAGCGGGGACAATGTCAACAGCTCAGCTCCCAGCACAGTCAGCTGAAATCCAGAGCTCGGCTCAGAAGCTCAGAGAGGGGAAGCAGGCAAAACGTAGCAGCTTCGGATGGGAAACATAGTCAGACTCGGCAAAGGCATGGAATTCAGCAATGAAACTCCAAAGGGCAAACAGAGGGATCTAAATCCAAAGGCTGCAGGAATGCTTTAAAACTCTCTTGTAACCTTGCTTTGTTGAAAGGGTCTTTATTTTCCATTTCAAGTGACGTGACACAGGGACAATCCATCTCTTAGGGCAGCCCGTCTGAAGTGGGTAAGTGGGAGATACTTGATCTTGATATTGATACTCGTGAACCTTCCTTGTGACTGATAGCTACACGGTAGTGTCGTTCACTCAGTAGGAGACTGCACACATGACAGGCTACAGATGTTTAAACCCAAGTTTGCCAATGCACTGCATCCCGCTGCTCAATCCAGCCAGGAAAACACAGACTACTGCAGCCAATAAAATAAACATTAGGCTGAGTAGAAAGCTGAGCAAGAATGAGGCTGGTGGGCAACAAGCGCTACTAATCCCACTAAGACGATAAAGTTTCTCCATTTTTGTGTTGTTGTGATTGGAGAGAAAGGCAGTATTTTACAGTACTTTTTTTCTTTACTACGGTGGCTTTATAGGTCATAAACAGCAGCAAAAGCTGGGTTGTGAAATGTGCGTGGTCTTGATGTTTGGGCTCCTTCTCCGGCGGTGCTGACAGCACGCCTTGCTTTGCCCCCATGTGTGCTGGTGCATTATATGAGCACAGATTTTGGCATATCTGTGCTGGTCTTGGATTCAGTTTTAGCTGAGATTGTTTGGAGTTTCATTTTCATTGGAAAATGTCTGATTTCAGGGATGGATGGGGTTCGGCATTATTGAGTGTTGGGGGAGTGAGTTAAAAGAGATTAATATCCATGTGTGGTTGAAACGAAAACGTTGTCTTGGACTTAGTCCTTGCTTCATTCAAGGAAATGTTTGGCATTCCAGGAATTGAGGGAGGATGGGACAGTGTCATATGTAATGGGTCCAGGCCTATTTCGAGTCCTAGACGTGGGCCGATCACACGTTCATCAATCACACAGTCAGCCCGTTGGTGTAAGTAGTGGCCTGGCAGCCAGACATTCCATATATGCTGTACATCTCCTCCCAGCAACAACTAAACCCAATATGGAACCAGGCGAGCAAGACTTCCACTTAGCTCTAAATGCAGCCTGCTTTTCCTCGGGATGTTGCTTTTTTTTTTTATATCTTTCCACATTTCCCTCAAGGCAAGTTGATACTCCATGGCAGTTCAGACCAACATAAGCACACTGCCCTAATCTCCCAGGGTTCTCATTTAAAGAAATTGTGAAGCCTCCTTTCCCGTGTGGAAGCATTGCCTATCCCAGTTGAGAGGCTGTCATCTTAGCTGTAAATCCTTTGCGTGTGTCGAAAGCGCAGCGATGAAAGTTCATGCACCAGCCCTCCAAATTTCCACCTGTGAAATTGATTAAGGATGCCTACTTTGGGTCTGCCTAAGTCCGATGGTTTTAGGATGGAAAACATTCCAAGTGTTTGTGAACATTTTACCAGAGGCTGAACTTTTAAATAGCTGATCTGGGAGATAATTGCTATATGAAAAGGCATAAGATAAACATTATTCCTGCAACATTCAAAGTAATTTATTCCTTTCAGTGGCTTGCATCTGAAGGTTAGTGAACCGGAGGCAAAATTCATTTATACAGTCATAAGGCCATGTGTGTTTTCTTTGATGTTGTTTTGCATTGTGAACAAGATAGTATCCATTTCCACCACATTAAAGGCTTACTCTCCAGTCGGCTGGAAATCCTCCCACACTCACGTGTGCCAGGGGGCAAGCTGAGTGACATCTAAAAGATTCAGTGTGTTGGGAGGGCATTAACGAAAGTTGAGGACTCACACGTAGCATACACACACACACCCACTCTGCTGCCGTCAGCGCTCTCGGGGCTTTTCATATTTTATCGACCATTACGGATGCATGAACTGCTCTCTTAGGATTAGAGGGAGTGTGAGAGAGAGTTAGTGAACAACTGTCGGCCGTTCATTGCTTCAGCCCTGCTGCTAACGGCCTCCTCATTATGATGGGGACAGAGAGGAAAAAGAAAGGTCTGGAAAGCTGCTTTTATTCAACTATCTGATCTTTTGGGTCAAATCACCACCATATTGTATTTACAGCAGCGTGGGTATGTTGTCTTGTAGACAAAACTTAGGGAGACTTTAGCAGTAAGTCTCCTGTTCCCCTCTCTCTCTCTCTCCTTCACTGGAAGTCCCCACAGTGAGTATGTGTCAAATGGCACTATTGTATTTGTGCCAGTGACACACTTTCTGGGGCTTATGATGTGTAAGCATATCTCCTCTTTACAGTGCCTCAATTCAGTGCTGTATAACTGCAGGCTATTTAAAAAAAATGCTGGTCACTTCAGGGGGCTGTCCCTACATGTATTGCTATAACTGTCCCAGAAGAGCATACCAGACATTACCCAGAAGCCTCTGTCCTCTATGCTGCAGCTGTTGACCTCTCACCCAGGCAAGATTAACAGTTTAACAATGCACAATATAGAGTACCCCAATCCCAATAAACCCCTTGCCCCTGTTACTTAGCCCTTACCCCTCTGTTTTGCGTGTTCCCGTCTTAGGTTAGGGCGAGTGAAAGGGCAACATGGCCCTCCTAGCAGAGATTTTCCAGGGGTATGGTCCAAACCAAGTGCTGTGAGAAATCATGGGCAAGATGGCTGCACAAACAACAGAAATGTACAACTGTTTTTTCTTTAGTAATAGAGGTGAAACATTACAATAAGCATTGTATTATCATAGTTAAATTTTGTTTTAGTGTATTGAGGTTCTTTTCTGTATAAGAAGCATAACAAAATTAAGTTAGCATGGCAATGTTTTGATAGCTAACTAGCTAGCAAGCTAAAGTTACTTTATTATTGCTGTTTTGTGCATGACCGTCCCAAATTTTGGAATATTTCTAAGACACATTCCCCCCATTTGATGGCATGAGTGTTGAAATTGAGGGATGCTGAAATTAAACTTAAGTTCAGAAGCAAAGTTGTAGCAATTGTTACCACTCTTCCAATATTAGTTCAGACTGGCAACGTAAGACAACAGTTTGCTAATGTTGGCCTACAGAGCACTGCTAGTTGCCTGGTAGTGATATATCATGAGCATCCTGACAGCCACAAAAGGATGCCTGTAGCCAACGCAAGAGAAATCACCACTGCAAAAGATGGCATATTCCCAATTTCTAGCAACACTCATTGCGTCCATTTATCTAAATGCCAGCATATCGATGACATATCAGGGGCTTGAAGGTTTGTCCCATGACATAGAGGACATAGAGGTTTTCAGTTAACTATATCAACTATCCCTTGTAACTCTGTCAGCTGACAAACCCTTAAGAACTGCTAAGCTAACCAGTAGTATTCAGCATGGAAACAAATCGATGACTAATGGTGAGTCAGTGTTTTTGTTGAGTTTGAAAGTTCAAAAGTTACCCCTTTAACCACCCAGAAGCTGGCCCTGGATCTTAAGCATCTGTGTAATTTGGATAAGTGCACTGTACTGATGGTAAGGGCTCATTCCCTTCAAAAAGATGAGACTCTGGGGTGTTTGAAGGACATGGATTCTCTGGGAAGTCCAGCATCCCTTCCCTCTTGAGAGTGGTAACCAGATCTGAGTTTGTACTCATGCCATTTTTTTCTACACGTATAATAACATGTCTTTAGTTAGACTGGGAGCTCGTGACTCTGGCATTCCTCCCATATGAAATAAGAAAATTATTTGACACGGCAGGGTAGCGCTTTGGGGTTCGAGGGAAAGGGATGCCAAGTATTGGATTTCATTTCGAGCCCTGTTAATATGTGGGAATGTCGGGCCTGTGGAATGTGGCATGGCCGACTTTCTTCTCATTCCCAGTATTAATAGCATAGTTATCCCAGTGATCCGGTCTATTTGATGAGCAGAGATGTAACTCGCGGAGATGTGCCCGTTGGCCAGAAGAGAAGTGGGTCAGCAGTGGGTCTGTGCTTCTGATGTTAGTCCCCCCCTTTCCCTTTGATACAGTACGACCTCCTCCCTGAGCCAACATTAACATCTGCATTGTTAGAGTCCATGAAGCAACTGGTGGACTTTCCTTGTGCAACATGTGGATGACCCGCTGAATACAGTTACATATGTTAAAGTCTTGACAGGTGTCTCACAAGAATGGCTTTTTGGTCCTGCTAGGCCTTCAAAAATTATGTCTCCAAACTCAGGTTGATTCGTTGTTAACTTCATCCAAGTCATCTGCTTCTGCACGGGTTCTTATTTCAGCTTTTGTTCATGCAACTCATGTCTGTGGTTCGTGGCTTTTACGAAGGGGTTTAACATGTTTATAATAATTTGCTTCAAACTGCAACCATGCGTGGTTGGGTACTTGGGGCCTCGCCACTGCTGCATGGAGCTGCTACATTTGTTGTGATCAAAGCATAAAAACTCAATCTAAAAGCACAGTTGTAACAACCCCCTGGTAGTTCATATGGTTTGCGCCATTATGAATGTTCCTTATGTCAGGAAATGTCATTTTTTAAATGAATCAAGCTAAATGAAATAGCTATTAATGACATCCCTGGAGGACTGGAAACACCCCCCCCCCCCCCCCTCTTATTTTTCCAGTGGTTTAGTTGAGGCATTTCCTCTTTATGGGTGAGGTGGGTTACTGTGCCTCATGGCCCCGTAAAAACCAACAGTGCTTATATGTTTGTTTTGAATGAGGCTAGAAGCCAATAAGACCTCTGAGAATTCTCAAATGCTGGCTGTGAAAGACCTGACAGTTAAAGAGTTTATGATGTGATATTGAAAGACTGCCACGTAGAGGCGGTGGGGATCTGGCCTCTTACTGTTTAAACGCAGTGGATTGTTTGGGTAAGGAATGACCGAAAATGAACATCATGAACACTCTAAACAGCTAAATTACCAGTTTCTAGCAGTTGAGGTCCCATCCAGCTGCCTCACCAACGTCGTTAGACATCGATGTTTGGTTGAATCTAGGGTGTGACGGGGGGGACCGAAATTCACTGACAGGACAATGTCCAATGCCAACATTGATTTGATGTAGGATACTCATGAACGATGATGTTTATATTTTCTTGGTTTTAATTTGTGTTGATAAGTAATCAAAATCCAACATACTTTAAATATCTCATGCCAATGTTATCTTTACGTAGTATAACGACATTGAGTTGTAATATATGGAAAACAAAAGCTAAAATATTGTCAACCTGATTTACTTTCCAAACCAAAATTTGACATGAGAATGACATGAGAATCCAGCATCTTTCTAATATATTATTGACGTCTGGAACCACTAGGGCAGTGATGGACTAAAGTAGACAGAATAGAAAAGGAGTCATCACCCATTCCCATTTTTCCTGAAGGGACAATCTGAGTCCCTCACTTACATGATCAGTAACCGAGCAAACCTAGGGCAACTTCATATCATGACACTGTCCGTCTTCTGGCTGTCTGACAAGATCTGTTTGTAAACAAAAGAAAATGAAAAATTCCTCTCCTTCCAAATGTAATTGCATTTGCCTCGGAGACAGTCTGGAAATATTTAAGCAACAGTATTAACCACGAGCTATTAAAGTAATTAATAATAATTGTGGTTGTGGTCAATTTAAATGGAGGTACTTTGACTTATTCATTTCTTCCTTATGTTTCGCACAGTGTTGGCTCTACACTGTATGACAGCCCCATGGAACCGGCTCAACCCCACCTCCTTAACATTGTTCTGTTGCTATTGTTGAAGCTTGTTATATACAGTGACCAGAAGCATGACACTCTTTTGAAACTCTATGCGCTTGAAGTCCATTGTCGTGCTCAAAAGTATCACTTCACCATGAGGTTTCCCGGTGCATGTTTTGTCAGTGACTGAGACAGTCTTGCCCCAGACTATGTCCTGGAGACACCGTCTGAGGGCACGGCTCCCAGTCCAGCAGCTGAAAAGATTTTCAGCTGTCTCATCCATGCAGCTTCCCCTATCTAATTGCAGGGCAAAGAGGAAGTGATTGAGGGAGAACATAAGCAAAGGAATGAGGGAGTTTTGGAGGAATGGTGAAAAAGAGAGTCGGGGCTGACGGGAAGGGTGGGTTTCTGATCATCTGATTCTGGGCTCTTTTCTTGGAAGATGCACGTAGGCAAAATAGCAAAAACGGCCCTTAGCAGTAGCCACCCTAAACCTTTGGAGAGTGTCACATGTAACTTATAAACAAACATTTACTTCATATTACCTTGCTGCCAGAAATTAAGTTGAAATGAGTTCTTAATTTGTTTGCTGTGCTGATCAAAGAGGCCTAAAGTGTTTTGGAGAGAGACCATGCTGTCATAGCTAAAAATAACTGTCCCCTTGAAGATGAGATACACATGGACTCCAGAGCAACGGGAAGTTAAAATTACACAGGCCGAAAGAGCTATTCCTGCCTGCATTAGCCTACCCTCTCAGGCCCAGGCAGAAATGTCCAAACCAAATCCTCTGGCTCATTGTCCAGGTCCACATGAGAAAGCCACGCGGTGCACAGACTCTTGAAAGCGCTGGCCTTCTGTGTGCTTTCAGAACGAGTGCAGGAATGCATCACATGCAAATGTACCGTGAAATAATTGCAGGTCCTCCACTGTCAGCTCTGGTCATTTGTCAGTTGAGGCTGAAACTTGCTGCTGACCACGGAGACCTGCACTAAAATAGATGGGTGATGTCACCCCTCAGGAATGCGTGTCATGTACTGTGCATTGGTATGTTTACATTCACTTGATCATTAATGGATCTTGTCTATTAGACATGCCAGCTGTTTCAGATCAATCACTATTTCTTTACATAAATCTTGTAAACTGCCCACTAATGGTGTTAAACCCCATGTAATGAAAGAATGTCTTTAATTGGTGTGAGACTGAATAAACTAAAATGTGTGTTCGTGTGTGTGTGTGTGTGTGTGTGTGTGTGTGTGTGTGTGTGTGTGTGTGTGTGTGTGTGTTTGAGAATGCTTGCCTGTAACTGTATGTTACACCAATGTAACTGATTAGCACTAACAGAGTAAGATGTATAATGGCTTCCCTAAGGCCCAAAGCAACGACTGCGGGTGGGCCAGAGATCCTATGGGGTTCATGGGAGAATGGGTTTTCAGTGTCCCAGGTGATTTGGCTTGCAGCCAGTGGCTTTAGAGGAGGGGGAGAAAAGAACTGAAGGTTAGGTCCATTAGTCATCGGACAGACAGGCAAACAGTAGAAAAGGAGGGTAGGGCATGTTAGAGAGGGCATGTCTGGGGCAACACCATTCAAAGGGTGGCATGGCTCCAATGTGTCCAATGGCTGAGTCAAATAGCTACTTCATGTCAAATTAATGAGTGTGAGTGGTTCACTTCCAAAGACAGTTTTTGCATACTAGTACACAACCATGACTACCCACAAATATGGGGCCATGTGCCAACACAAAACCATTAAGACCTTCTGGTATAACACCATTTGTGTCTCTTGATGTTGGTATCCTGTATCAGGACAACAGAACTCCTTTGCAGTTAAATGACAATGACAGGTTTTTACTCTTAAATTTCAATTTGTAATATGCTGCAAGAGGAAAAGGTCTTGGTTAGAAATTGTGTTCAAAGGTTGGGTAATACCAATACATAATCCAATTCTTACAATTGTCTTTATGTTGAGCTCCATCCTGTGTTCATATTCATGGCTGGAATTTCGTCGGCAGTAGCCATTTATTGGTTTTACATTGTGAAACAGATCTCATGTCATGGTTTCATTGTTACAGGTGGAGTCTGCCTTTCCCGTTTTGCACACCGAACAGCACATACATTCCAATAGTGCTCCTAATGAACAGTCCAGCTCTAAAAATATCAAATCAATACAGATATTTTTGGAGCTGGCTGGTCGCCACAAATAAATAAATGTGTGGGAAACCCTGCTTACGCAAAAGGTTGTGCTTTGGTACTCGATATCTTCAAGGTATTGACTGAAATAACCCAGTACCAATGAGTGTTAGAACTTCTTAAGTCTAACAATACCTGCATTTGACCCCTTTTGTATCCCAATCTCAAATAAAAGAAACATTTGTATGCTTTTGCTTACAGCCAGTCAGTGCAAGTTTTCTGCAGTTTAATGCAATGTGTGATTGATCCACTACAGCAACAGCTACAATCCATACAGTCTGTGGCGTAGTGACATCAGTGCAGTGTAGTTGAGTTGGCAGCATACAAAGATGCCACCAAAAAGTATCAAAGCATGACAAAGTGCCTTTTGCCTCTAGTGGCACTTTTGCAACTAAATGCCTCCATTTATATGATAGGTATCAAATGAAGAAAAAGAAGGTATTAAATGAAGTACTTTATTGGTATCAGTATCACTTTTAGGACACTGGTATTGGTACCAGCATCATCATCTTTTAAACAAAACCCAGGCCTACTTACTCAGAAGGGAAACAGCATTGAATTATGAGCTGCATGTTACCATGTTGGATGGCTGTCTACTTCATTATAACAATTTAAGACAAATTCTCAAAGCTCACAGTTTGTTCTAGGGTGCACACTGTAAACGCTCTTTTCTCTTACAGAGAAGCTGGATAAGGCACGTTTGCTGCCACCCAGTAGTTAATACATGTGTCATTTGGAATGAAACTATATAATTAAAATGCACGTGCTCTTCCACAGTAACCAAGTAGGTGTTACCAAATCAACCAGGGCTGAAATCTTAGGGATTCTAGTTGCCTGGTGCTTTTTCACTTCCAGCATTGGCTCTGTCTTATGTGTGATCGTCTCACCAGCTGCATGCCAACGATGTGCCAAATCAATGCCAACACTGCATTAGGCTTCCTGTTTCTGCCTGTGCCAGCGTGGCATTGCTCCCCCATCTCTGGTGCCGGTTGCTTATGTAAGCCTGGCTGTACCCTCCTTCGCAGCCCAGCACCCCGGAGGAATGGTCCTCATTTGTTGGACCCAGAAACAATGTGTGTGCAAAAAAAGTGTGCTGCAGGCTTCTGTCTGATCTTTTATTCAGTGCCTCTTTAAAAATAATCTTGCGCTTTCTTCTGTGCCTCTGCCTTTTCTACTTGCTATTTGTCTCAAACAGTTTTATGTTTTTCCTCTTACATTACATTTGCCACTTTTTGTTTTTCTCCTACATTATTCTTGACTTCCTCTCTTTGCCTCTCTTTATCTGATGGGCAATAGTTGGGTTAAAAAAAAGCTAGATTTGAGTCCATTCATCCGTGTATTACAAATAAGATGACAAGGGCATTTCCGCAGTGTGAAAGTGCGGGGCAGGTAGAAGCACTGGGGTGTGGCAATGGGGAGAAAAAGCAGGAGAATAAAGGTGAGCAGGATGTGTTGAAATGCAGAAGCACACTACTGTAAATGTAGTGTGAGGCGGAATGAATGATGCAGCTTTTTTGATATGGTCCAAGTGTGTCTATTCAGAGGGGATAAAAATAGCAGAAGCTTGATTTGTATTGGGGTTTTTTTGGTACTAAAAGCATTGTGTTTTGGGACAGATGTTGCAGGGAGAATTAAAATGATGCATGCACAGATGTTTGAGAGATTGATCTCTGCATAGATAATACACACCTCTTCTTCTGTCTCTTGCCTGCGCACACATTCACACACCAGCAGCAACAGCAGCAGCCCGTCTCTCCTCACTGCCGCTCCCCTCCTCCTCCTCCTCCTCCTCCTCCTCCACTGACCTACTTCCCGGCATTGGGGATGAGGCGGTGAGGTAGTGGGCTGAATGAGAAGTGGCAGCAATATCTCCCTTTATCCCTGCCTCCCTCCCTCACCTCCTTCATCTCTCTGTCTCTCTCTCTCTGCTCGGCTGCTCTCCAGACTCTTCAAACACAGAGCAGCCAGCAGGCTCCTCTCTCTGCTTCAGGGCTCTTGGTGTGTGAGTATGCAAATACTGCATGTGTGTAAGCGCTTACATCTGAATCTCGAGTGGGTGTGTCTGAATTTGCTGGGAACACGTGACTGCACTGCTGTGCACATACAGTGCAGTATGCAGGCGCATGCAAGCAGGGATTCTGTCGAAATGTGTTTTTCACGCTTTCTACAGGCGTGTGCGTGCAAGATTTTCGTCTGTCATGACGAGGAGTTAGCGGTGACGAATCTGTGCGCCCTCCTTCCTGGATCTCCCATTTTTAAAGCACACAGATGGTTTTAATTAGCACTAGCCTGTAGAGATCCACAGGCTTTCTCTCTTTCAGAGATGGTTTCCTTTCCTTGTGACTTTTACAACAGCCGTACATGCATCTGTTTTGAGGTAATGAGCAGGGAAATGTAAGGAAGTGTGCGTGTACTTACAGATTTCTCTGTCACAAGCATCAAATGTTTCACAATGCACTGACATGAAAGGGATGAGCGAGGGAATAACAGAAATAAAAGAGCAAGTGTGAAAGTATGTGTGTCCCCTTTTGTCATTCTGTGTCCCCTCTTGACATTCAGAGGTGTTTGTGGGTCTGTGAATGCAGTGCAGGCAGAGCTGTCTGAGTTTTTTTTTTCTTCAGCAGCAGTTTGTGACTCACGGGATGAATAAATGATCTGTCAATTTGTTCAGAGCTAATCAGATCAGATCAAGATGAGAGATGCAGCTGTTTGTGAGTGAATGTAAATTTTTAGACTAAACAGAATTTTACTTTCATTGCACCAAGTCTGCTGCTCCGCCTGTGACCAGAGTGCGCTCTGTGAGTGTAGTACAATCAATAACCACAGTGTCTATATTTCAGCAGTGCTCCTAATGAACAGTCCATCTCCGAACATATAAAATCTCTTTGTGGCGGCAGATGTTTTAATTATGGCATGCTGCTACAAATAAATGAATTTGTGGGAAACCCTGCATCCATCCAGCACTGTGTCACATTTTCAGCTGTAGTGCTGGTCACCACATACAGTTATTGAGCACAGGTTTTGGTGTCATCCTCTGCATATACACTCTTATGACAAGAGTTCGGGAAGCAGTCACTCCGTGCGGCTATTGTAAGTAGAAAGCAAGTAAGTGTCGAGAAGCAGGGAGCAGAAGACTAGAAAATGAAGCTGGCAGGAGAAGATGCGAGAGGTGGCAAGGAAAAAAATGACAGATGTTACTGTCAGAGGGGGGCTGACGGAGGGAAATGTCGTTCCTTTCACCCTGAAAAGAGAGGAATAATGGGAGATGACAGCCAGTCAGAGGGGGAGGGAGAGAGGGATGAAAAGAAAAGCTGGGAGATAAGAGGGGCTCTCCGGGCACATATGGCAGAGGACATGGTCAATTTGGATTGTGTTTGCATTGGGACTCCACTATTCAGGGAATGATAAAGGTTACACATGCATTGCCTTCAGTGTTGTTGCTTCCCTTTTTTCCCTGTATATACAGTGCATGTGTGTGTTTGGATTCCTTGGCCTACTTTCCCTGGGCATGGGCTGGAAGACAGCCAACAGAACTGGTGTTGAGTGAGGACTGGCCGCACGTGGGGCTCAGTGGGAGAGTGAAGATAGAAGCACACAGAATCACCGGACAGCAGGTTTAGGTTGTGTTTTTTGCTGAATGGCTTTAAAACCCCTGTAGAGCAGCCTCTTTTCCATTAGGCCTCGCCAGCTGTCTACGGCAACAAAAAATAACTCACCACCATAAAGATTTGGCACCAGCTCATTCTTTATCTTATAGTAGTAAAAGCGATGAAAAGGCTTCACTTTTAGTCCGAGGCAGAGCCTTTTCAAGTGTAAATGTATGGAAAAAATCTCCATGATTTAGCATCCTGAAGTGGGGCTTTACTGTCATCTCACTGTCTCCTTTTCTCCACTAACTCAACACACAAATGCTCATATATGTCCATACAGTACATAGATTTCTGGCCAACATCTGGTTTGATGCAAGTTCATGTGGTTGTTCTGCAACTTGTTGTGCACAGTGCGCCATGCACATGTGACAGTTGTCTTAAATTATTAGCAGTGTGTGTGCTGTTGGGGAAAATCTGGATTCTGGTTAGGGAAGGGTTTACACTGAATTTTCAGACTGTGATTTTGTTGCAGTTTCAGAATTACTGGTAGAGACTCTCCACTGTAGCTTTTTTTGAAAATTCTATTTTATGTTCCTAGACTATTTAAATATTTTTACAAAAAAAAAGATCAAATCTCGTTAGTGAAACAAGTCAGTGTTGTTTTGAGGGAGCCTGAGAACAACACTCACATGCACATGTGTACATTTTTGGTCAGTGTAGTTACTAAAACGATTCCAATGTAAGAGATTGGGGGAAAAATGACCAATGTTCTGAGAAAAAATTAGTTCATATGATCCACTATTTTCAGCAGTCTGGTGTACATGAATCGGTTGGAAATCTTCAAGTTATTTTAACTACAAAATTTGCTGTCGTCCGGGAAAAACAAACTAAAAAGAACTTAAAAGTTGGATAATATCCCTTTTAATTTGTCTGACTCACCCTTAAGAAGTCTAATGTTAGCTTTAGCTTAGTTTTAATGTCTTTGTTATTTCAGCTGATACTGTGCTTGCAGAAATACATTTCTATATCATCAAATGAACACATAATAACTGACACCGTTTCTGGGGCTCTGCATGGGTGACAGTGTCCATACACTATGCACAGGAAATTGGAGGAGCAGGGGATCAGTCGGGGCCCGGGGGTCATTTTTGCCCTGGAGCCTCATAGCAGGTTAATCCCTCCCTGATGGGGGGTGCTCAGGGGTTGACACCTTGGCTGTCATAACACACACATGGGTGCAGTATCAAATACACCTCATACACAGACACACATATACAAGATACCTCACATACTGTAATTGACATTGAGCACACTGACGCAATGCCTGTGAAACAGTTCTCACATTTGAAGGTGATTACACAGAATAATTTAAGATACAATGTGAATCAGAAAAAAACCCAGTGAAGGTTGCAAAGGAATTTCCATGTTCAACAAGCCAAAGAAAAACTTTGGTTGCTTTTCATTTAAAATCGCCTCCAGTTCATTTGTAGCTGTGCACGGTTCTGCTGCTCCTGCCTTGAGAGGGATGGCAGATTCAAGGAGGCGGAAAAGGCAAATGAGCAAACGACGAGGGGGCAAAATGGAAATGTGGTGTTTTCTCTTTTCATTTTTTTCCCCTGCTTTAAGCTCCTGTCGAGGGCCCAGCGCATTCATAAAGAATTTACCATCGGGTTATTTTTATCCGGCGCAGTGAGAACTCCTACGCTGAACGAATGTGTGAGAGAGTCATGGCGGAGAGTCGTGCTCAGTCAAGATGTAGTAGATTGTGGCTTCGTGTGGAAACTTAAGTCATAAACTTTCACAGCCATATTAAACAGACGGGTGCAAAGCTTAAGCTATTACTTAATGCTTGTTTGGGTATGCACAAATGTCAATAAAAGCCTAACATTTGGAAGAGGAATAGAAGTATTTGCGTTTAAAATCTGCTTTTGTTTGTCTTGGTTCTGTTGTCTTGATAGCAACTTCATGGATACGTTTTATTGTATTCCACATAAATGGCTTCAAAATTGATTTCTTGGTCAACTGTTTCTGCTGGATTTGCATGTCATTGATATTTGCATAACAGTTTCGAGGTCCATTCATTCACAAATGCAGTAAACTGTTGCAAAAAGGAAGAGCTTTGCCAACTGTATGAGCCGCTGTGGGTGCATGCTCACATTGTGTCAGTAAGTATGTGTCTGATAGGACATAATATAGTGTAAAGGGTGTATTATCCATACAGCCAAGACCACCCATATCCTTTTCGTAGCATTGAGGAAATCCTCCAGGGTGTCTTGGCCTATTCATTCCTCTGCTCCTGCTGTAGTGGGTGTCATTCACTGTCCTTACACACAGTGTCTGCTCCATTGAAGAAGGGAGGGCACTGCTGGGTCGGCTCTTGGTGAAAATCTGCACAAACAACACACATTGCACCGGCACCATTGTACCTCACAGACAAGAGGTTTCTTTGTCAAGGCATAAGAGCAACCGATGTTGATGTGAGGATATGATGGCGGCCCCTGCTGCCTCTTTGCCCTCTTGCCACGCTGCGAGACTATCTCCACCCTAGCACATGTTCATATTGACACAGTGAAGAGAATAATCGAGATCTGGAAAGGGAATATATGAAATAAGCAGCAGGTTTTCCACCCCATGAATTTATTTGTGGCAGACTGCCACGTTTAAAGCTTTTGGCGCCACATATTAATTTAATATTTTTAGTGCTAGACTGTTCATTGGGAACACTACTGGAATATATATATATATATATATATATATATATATATATATATATATATATATATATATATATACTGTTTGGTCATTCATTGCCTTTCTCAGAGTGCAGAGCATACTCTAGGTACAGACAGAGCAGCAGAAACACTGGACGGATGCACTTTCATTTTCTTGTGATGGTCCACCACAGATAAAATATCTGCTGCCACAAATATATATTCTATTTTTGGAGCTGGACCTTTAATTAGGAGTGCTGTTAAAATATATATCCCTTTAGTTGCACCAGACTCTTGAAATGCAGAGCAGACTCTGAACACAGATGGAGCAGTAGAACATCCGGTGCAGTGAGAGTGAAACTCAACCATTCATTGCGCTGGTTCTGATCTTTTGCTTTCACTGCTTCTGCAGCAGCTTCATGACTCATCCATTTATCTGATTAGCTCTGACTGGATCAACAAACTCCTCCTCCAAAAAAAAAAAACAAAAACAAAACTCTGACTGACAAGATCTGCCTGTGCTGTGTTCATATACTGCCAAAAGCCTCCGAATTTAGAGGCCACACAAATTGATAAAAAAAGGGACACACTCGCTTAAAAAAGGGGAAGTTTACTGCTGCCACACATAGATTCTAATTCTGTGGGACACACTGAACACTTACTTTCCAGTCTTCGATCTATATTTCCAGCACTATAATGTCTTCTTGCTTGGATTTTGTCATGATTGATTGAATACATTTCTTTAGGTGGCATTTTTCCTTTGTTTGGCTGTGTTGGCTCTTGCTGCTCATGTATCTTCCTGTATTTATTCCAAACAAACTAGGCTGCTGGAAACATAAATCGCTTGATTTCCTGTGCACTACAAATACTTTCTTTCCAAGGAAACATTGAGCAGATGCTTGGTGTGTAGACTAGCACGAGGCCTTTATGAACTGAGCACACTGTAGGGCGGAATCTCTGTTGCGCTGATTCAAATAAGATAAATTATTTACCGTACATAGAAAATGTCATGCTTTGTGACATTAAAGATGCCTGTCTAAATCCATTGAATGTCTTTGAAAGTAATTTCCAATGACACTGCCACAACACAGGCTACCCTGCACTGCACTATCTCTCTAACCTTTTTCCTTTTTTTTCTTGTTCTTCCAGATCATGCCCCCTAGATAGCAGCCTCATCCTCCTCTCCACTCCCCCTCCCTGCCCCTTGGCCCCTTCCTCCACCTTCCTGGTCCACCACCATCACTGCCACCTGTGTCACCGCAGCCGCCATGCCGCCCAGGAAGAGGACGCGGCCGGGCCTGGGCTTCTTGTGCTGCTTTGGCAGCAGCGAGCCCCCGGAGATTAACCTGAAGGACAGCGTGCCCCTGCAGCTGCTGGAGTTCAGCGCCCCCATGCCGCCTGCTGAGGAGCTGCATGCACGTTTCTCCGAACTAGTGGTGAGTAAAAATGGAGCGTGTTATTAGTTGAGCAAGCTAGTTGAAACACTTAGAATGCCATCCAAAGTCCTAAGGCTTAACATATACCATTAGACCATTTTGGACTTGAGGGGGGGTAATTAGGCACCACACAATATGATTCAGATTTAGATGGCTGCGATGCAATTATAAAACACTTATTGATGCATAATGCATCAAAATATTGGATTTGTGTGCTTCATTTATTTTTCCTTGCTGTGCAACTACTTGCTATACTTTTGAAATATTGCATATTTGTAATGATCCAGCCCACACAGAATCTGTGCCTGCAGACTTTCAACAACCTCTCTGCAGAAAGATTTTTAAAAAGTTTTAAAAAATGAATATTGTCTGTGATAAAGAAAAAAAAATCTGCATAACTCAACAACAGATTTTCGTTTTGGATCACTGTTGAGAACTGTAGAAGAATCATCTTGCGTCTGGTAATGATCCTCATCATAATGAATGAAATGAACAGATACATTTTCTTTCATCATCTTCTATTAATAAATAAAAGTGACAAAATGGAAGAGTTGTGTCAACTGGAAGGTTAGACTTTACAACATGAGGCAGAGCTCTTCCCAAATCCTGCTCCTTTTCACTCTGTGCTCCAATAACAGTTTAGCAAGACTGGTACCCAGCAGAATCTTGATCAGCTTTAACCTTTCCCTTTCCATAGTTATGTGCAGGGTGTGTCTTCATTGCATGAATAACATCTGAACAGCCTTTTCCAATGAAAGCCAGGCAGCAAATATCTGTCCCAGCAAGCTAGCTTTGTGTCGCTCTGATACTTCACATATACCAGTCTCACAGAACTACCGGGGCACCACCTTATGCTGTCACAGTAGTATTTGTGATCAACCCGACAAAGAGGGCAAGAAACTATTTAACACACATGGACAGGCAGGGTCCCAAGGGCTCAGGGGGAGGTCCTTAACCAGAACCTCTGTTTGCATATCTTGTCAAAGGGCTTAGTCATACATGTCAATAACAGAGCCTAAAAAGTCCTAAAATATGAAAAACTGAAGAAACAACCTAAACTTTCACTTTGAAGATGTAACAAGAAAAAAACACACCATGAAACATGTTAAGAACAGCATGACGTACCTGCTTGGTGGGGGGCCGTAGGAGGCGCTCTTAGGCATTCAGTCCCAGGGCCCCAGTGTGTCATGATCTGCCTACGCTAATACTCACTGCCTACGCTAATGCACACTGTACCCGGCTAAACTGAACAGGCATTGCCAGGTTTCTTTT
The DNA here is from genome assembly GCF_008729295.1 of Plectropomus leopardus. Taxonomy (NCBI): domain Eukaryota; kingdom Metazoa; phylum Chordata; class Actinopteri; order Perciformes; family Serranidae; genus Plectropomus; species Plectropomus leopardus. The sequence goes on along the minus strand of NC_056476.1, from coordinate 24,536,879 downwards.
TGTCACGCTTGTCTGATCTAGCAAAAGCAACTAAGCAGCACAGGACTTTAGATTGGTCAAATTAAAGCCATAAGGAACAAACAGCATGGTCTTACAAATTTGTTTCAGGGGATCATAATGTCAGAAATTGGGTTTCAAATTTCCAGTTATTGACTTAACTGCATTGAGACATAGTCTTTCAATCGTGATGCATCTAAGAATCAAAAAAAATATTTTTCCCATCCTTACTTTGGACTGGTGGTAAGGGAGTGTTTTAAATTTGAGGTTTAGATTGATCACCCCATCAGTGGTTTCTGTAATGGGGCAGAGTCACACCACAGTAAGTGATCAGCTGAATCTTACTGCAATACGACCCAAGTGGTTTCACGGGCTACATAAAGCTTGACTCAGTCTTTCAGTATGTTTTTCATTTAAGCTAACTGCCTGCTTGTTAGCAGTTGCTGTGTGATATACACTAACAGTACACTAATGATATTTTTCTAAAATGATTGGAACTTCAAGCTGCACATTTGCAGGATTAAAAAAAGTAGTGAGATAATTTGCATATCTACCTGTAGCCGTCTAATGATTCAGTTTAATGAGCCTGTCCAACTTAAATGAAATGCAGTCCTGCTGTTATGGATTCTGCACCAATGTCCAAAATTAGTCACCATACAGAAATGCAGCTCATTAAAGTCAAAATACAATTAAACGTATGAAGCTGGCTTAAAACAATACTTTGCAAACCCTGGGATTTTGTTTTTCTTTAGTCTCTGCAGTCCAGTTCTTCTCCTCCCTTTGCGTGATGCTCATTATCCCGACCAAACAGGATTAGGGATAGGAATTGGAATGGATTGGATCTTGTGGAGGGCATCTCGGTGGCCACGCCCCAACACCATCCCCAAACTATCAATTCCACAAATTCAAAAGCTCATCCTCTCCACTACACGCAGCCCACCCTTGTGTGACGGTTCCCATCTCGTGCACAGATCACACTTGTTGGCAGAGGTTGTGGGTCTGTGCCGCTGCCAGACTGGCATGGCTGTGTTGGCATGTAACCATGGTGTGGAGAGGGATCAGGGCACAGCTGTCAGAACGAAGAAGTCTGTTGTGGGGTTTCAGCTGTCATGCAAGCTGGTTCTGGCTTCGCTGGAAGAACAAGGCTTTGCTGTCTCTGTCTCTTTGTTTGCGCAGTTCCTGTCTCTTGCTCTGTTTGGGTCCTGTCTGTCTCCATTTCAGCACTTCTGCCATGATCCCTCAACCTCAGATTTCCTTCTTCCTCTCTCTACCTCCCTCTCGCAACAATGTGTCCAGCAGCATGGCTGAAGGATTGCTTCTGCCTCTGTCAGTCTCGAGGAGCGCTAAACTTCACCGCCTGCAGGATATATCACTCCTCCAACTGTCAAAATCAATTCATGAGATTAAGTGGAATTCCACTTGTGATAGGAAATGATTCACTATTATCAAGGCAGATGTTTTCCCAGTGGTAATCCTTTCCAGTTTTTCCAGCTAATTGACCTGATTCTATCCTAAATTTGCTGTCTAGGCTCCTTTTATAATCACTGGTAATGCACAATTAAACCTCAGTAGCTGCAGTGTATTTATTGGCTTGATTGGAGAAAATTAAAAAAATAGGGTTGCAACAATCAAGACACTGATTGCCTCAATCAGTATCCCAAGACTGGAATGACCTCATGCCCTTTCAGCTGTGCAGTAACTTTAGCTTAATTTTGGAGGACCAGCTGCTTGTTCTTTGACAAACTTGATGCCCTGCATGCCCTGAAAAAATGCACACATGAATAATGGAGAAAAGTCTTGGGAAATGGGAGACATGTTTTGCCTGGTAGGCTTGGGCGGTATGTTATATGTCACACCTTTATACCTGTCTGAAATTTTACCGGGGGTATATTTTATATGAAGGTATAAGTGTGCGAAAAGTAATATTCTCACCTGCTTTCTTCAACTCTCTCTTGGTCACAGAAGACTGACAAGGTTTAATTGCCTTGTTAACTCATCATAAAACACACTTCATTCAAAAACACACTTGTAACATATCCCTCCACCATTAGGTGTTGTGGTCTTTCAGCTCAGCTGCCCATTCACCAGTGACTGAGCTCTGGTGGTGCGTGCTGTGCACTACATAAAATTAGTTTATCAGAAAGAGGAGCACCTGTATTAATGACAATATTAAAAAACATACATTCTGGATTTTTAAATACTCTGGTATACAGTAATACAGTGATACCACCCAAGCCTATTGCCTAGATAAATTAAAAACAGCCCTTTCATATGGGAGCACTAAGCCAACTTACAGCCACAATTGAAAGGACTGACTGACACACAGCTTCTTTTCAGGGTAAATGTCTGTGTTTGCGATGAAGTTGACACAGATGCATGAGCTGAAGAAGAGGCAAAACAGACAGGTCCTTCCCCAAACTCTTGACTTGCAGCTTTTTCAACACGGGAGAGAAAGCGGATTTGACATTTTCTCATTGGACCCGGGCCCTTCCACATGTTGGGAATAGATTATTCTTCAGATGGTTTTTGGATGGCCACATCTGACGGTGTCTTGTCTTCGGGGTAATGTCTGTGTAGGGTCTGGTGTATCTTGTCTTGAATTTGCTGCAGAATTCCATCATTGAATGTAGCACTCAAGGGTTAGAGTCCAACTTTAAAACACAGGAAAAGTATTTGCTTTAACTTGTCGTTATGAGGAAAATGTTGATTGAAAAATGTAATGCCTATAGAATAATGAGCATTGTGACTGGTTCCCTATAAGCCTCGCTTTAACTATGCAATTCTATCTGAAACCGAGTACAATCTCTTAGGAAAATGGCTCATTTTTTTTTTCAAGTGGCATTAAAAAAAGCCTTTCCAAGTCCAAAATCTAACTTACCTTGAGCTGTAGGAGCCCCAACTGATGTAAGTTATCTGCAGTTACTATCCCTAGAAGTAGTAATGGTGGACATAGCCATTTTTCTTACTGATGGTCATGTTTGCTTACATAAAGACATAAGTATTTCAGCTGAGACAGTTTCATACCCAGTTAAAAACACCTTAAAACATGGTGATATTATTCTTGACTACAAAAAGGGATGATTAAATATGATTTCAGCTGGACTTTAAAATCTCATGCTAGAATATTTAAAAAGGAAAAATGATGTTCCAGTTAGATGATCACTCAATCCATGACAGTTTGATTCAAGTTTGCTTTTATTGGATGACCAATGCACAAACTGCTTCTACCTAATGATGGTCATCTGGCCAAGCTGTTGCTCCCCCACATCTGTTTTACTGATCCGGCAGCCGACGTGCCGACACATTTGTCCAGCCGTCCAAAAATCAGTACAACCAGACATCGAGCAGTCACCCTGTCTCCGTGCTTGTAGCGCTGACATAGAGAGCAACTGTTGGAAGAAGAGGAGCTGTGCTACAGGGGAGGAAATAAAGAAAAATAGAGGATAACATAACATAGTGCGTTTCCATGGCAACAGGAGATGGGATTATTGTTTTGAAAGCCTTTCCTGAGGAGAAGAATGAGACTCAATGGAGCCTCTGGAGTGGGAGCGACAGATCTGGGCCAAATGGAGGAGTAAACCACCTCCACGTGTTTTTGCGTCCATAATGGGGTCTTGCACTGTGTCTGGAGACTGCACAGTGCACACTCAGCTTACACTGTTAGTGGAAGAAAAAAACTTTAGCTGACTTGTGTCAGAAATATTCTATGAAAAATTGTTGGCCAGAAAATCCCTCTGTTGTTCAATGGTTGTTACTTGGAGTATTAAAAGGAACATTTGGTATGATGTGTCTGCCCCTTGTGCATTTTTGGAAGAAGATCCGTAGGTGGAACAGAATAAACATGATATATCAATGTGGTAATAAACTGGTTACCTCTCACCGCATATGTTATGCAGCCATGTCTCCACCCAAAGACACACCAGTTCTTCTTGTATCTCAAAACCACTGTCAGTGCTAGACTTAACAAATTTTGTGCCCCGGGCCAGCTTCCCCTGACCACCCCCCAACCCCAAAAAATCTAAATCATTATCTTTTATATTTATAATGAACATTGGCTAATGAGGAAACAACACAAATAAACAACTTTGCTACAAACGACAATAATAAAAAACAAATAATTAAGAATAGAGAGTACAAATTTTCAAATGTTTTTTGTCTTGTGTTTTCATTTTCTTTGTACAAAACCCTCAATAGTTTTTGCCTTTTCATTTTCCCTCACTCTGTGTGCTCCACGTGCACTATTATGTTCGATTTGATCTGAATGGGTGGTACCAAAGGTGGCCTCTTATATCACCTATAGGAAAATCCTCTCCTGCATACTTTCCCACTGCTATAAACACTCTACTGCATTACACCTAAACACCAGAAGCATTCTCACATGTATAACCTTTAAGCAACCTCTACCAACTTCTCTCCTACTTCATGAAAAATGCAGGAGCATAGAATAAGTAATGTAGCAAAGGAGGTGACCTATTGTCCTTGGTGTGCCGCTGACAAAACTAATATTGCAGATTAAGCATGTGCGGGATCCATCTCTGGTTCCCTTGTGTAAACACTCCCTCTCCTCTGCCAAATGTGCAGCAACCCATCCTGGAGAAAGTCTGAATAAACTTGCTCCTAAGTATGCCATAAACCCATATGAAAGCTTCCTACGCCAGTAACGAACTTGACAAACCCATGCAAATGAGCCTGGAAGCAATCGGCACTGATTTGGAGACAATGAACAAAGACCACATCAGAGGAACTAATTGATCACATCATTTAACTACACATTTGCAGCTGGCTTCAGAATTTCCTGATAGCAAAATGTGCCGCACTTCTGGGTTCTGTTTTTTGGATCTGGGTGCTTTTTAAACAGTTTCTTTCCACTAGCGTTTCAAGGCTCGCACGCATGGTTGATATGTAGGCCATGTGTGAATTTTGGCCGCGCTTCCAGAACAATGACAGCTTTATTTTTGCTTTGTCAAGGCAATTCCCTGCTAATAACATTTTATCATCAAATGTGAAATTGCTCTCATATTTTGGTAATTGAGAATGGGTCCTGCTCAGTCATTTGGGTACTTGGAAACAATGTTTGGTTCTTCAAAAAGAGCAATGTGTGAGGTTGTTTGGGGACAACTAGACTTGCATTTACAAGTGTCAGCAGGTAGTGAAAAACACATTGCGTTTTCTGTGGAAAGGTCAGCATATGGTCAAAATCTGTCGACTCATTTATAAGGGCCTGGAATCAGGAAGTGCCACTGAAGTACTGCAGATCGAAATCTGAAAAAAAAGACAATAAAGTACATACAAGTGAGACCAAGTTATTACTTGCAAGTCACAATCAAATATCATGTCTTTGCACTCAAGTCCCAAGTCAAGTCCTAATTCAAGATAGGCAAGTCCCAAGTCAAAACCGACAAGTCCTGAACTTTGAATTTGGAGTCCCAAACAAGTTTATATGCACTCTTTGCCTAATGTAATGCTAATTTAACAACATAGTAATAAAACATTTAATTTAGGTGACAAAAATCATGAATGCTTTTTAAAGTTTATACTTATTTGCTTTAACAAAAAAATTAAATTAGAAAAATAATACTATATTAAGCTAACATTAGCTTAGCAATAGCTTGCTAACTATGTTAATCAGCTACTATTCTTTGTGCAACCTCAAATTTCATACAAAGTTGGAGGTTGTTGTGGCTTCATCTGCAACTCTGACATGCACGTTGTGCATATTACAATAACTTTTTTGTTGACCACCATGCGGTTTTTGTGTTGCAAACAAAATTATCTTTGGTATCATTTTTTTTTTTACCTCAACTGGCACTCAGTAACATTGGTTCTTCATAGTTCTCTCCTGCAGTTTCAGTGGATGCTTTTGGCTTGAACAAAGTGAATGTTGGGAATTTAATGTTGACTTGATGGGAATGAATAGTGATAATGATAGATGATTCAGAAAATTAGGGAAAATGAGGTGATTTGTGGCACACTTTTTAAATAACTTACTTCTTAAAAGTCACAAGTTATTTTGTCAAAGTCCAATTCGATCTCAAAGTCTTTTTGATTTCATCGAGCCTAAAGCCATCAAATTCCTGGCTCGTCATTCCAAGTCGTATGACTTCAGTCCATAACTATGGTGAATTCAGGAGAAGAATTAAAGCAACAGTTTTCGAGGCAATGGCTCACTTCAATTATAGTTATGAAGAAAGAAAGATGCCAACTCTGACCCAGCAACCATGGGCCATTATTCTTTTTTTGCACAGAGGTTGCAAATAAATGCTCTCACCAAACAAATTATTAAAAAGGAAGAGCCTGTCTTTCACCTATCTGTAATGAGTTGTGTTGAGATGAGAGAGGATATAATGTACAGTATATCAAGCCAAATTGGCACAACCGAATCAGGTCCACTAGGCCAACATCTGGCAAATGCAGTGCTGGCAGACATCAGATTAGTGTCTTTTCTCTCTGTCCTCTTTTTCTATCTGCTTTGTCCGTCGCTTTCCCTGTTTGGAGGCCTCATTCTTATTTTCTCTGTCTCGTAATTTGGGACAGTTTTAATCCAACTACTCTGGGCAGAGGTCCAGCTGTCCACTGTCAGGCGCTGCATCTGTACCACAACCTTTTAATAGCGTTCACTCCATGTGACTCCCAGTCGCAGTCCAAACCGGGCTCTTTAAAAACATAAATCCCCTCCTAATGTTCCTTCCAGTGTGACTTTTGAGCCGAATCAAAAATGCGTTGCATAACAAGAGGGAATGGAAATGTTCTCCACCCTCTGAGCCATTGGGAGTGAGTTTCCTCCTCAGTGTACACCCTGGGATGCACCATCTTTCCTTTCTGTTTCCCTCCGTCCTTCCCTTGCATTTGTCTAACTGGCTTCACATTTCTAATGCTCTCTTCCGACCTCAGTTGTAAAGCCAGCTTTTACAGTCCGTAGCCAGCCTTATCATGGAAGCGGTCAAGCCTTGTTTGGACTAGGGGAGAGGCAGTAGGTTAGCAACGGCTACTGACTGACTCATCAAAGAGAGGATACTATGACTCATCTGAATGCTGCAAAGTGGTGTGATTGCCGTGTGTGTTTGTGTGTGTGTGATGATTTGTTAAGGGATGTTAAGCGGGTAAATCCATTTTCACCAAATCTTCAGAACGAGAAGTTGGTCTTCCTTTTCTTGGTTGTGGTAAATGATTCATTGGCAGTAGGTTAGGCCTTAGCGTGTGCACACACACACTACGCACACACACACACACACACACACACACACACACACACTGAACCTCGTTTGGGTCAATAATGGCAGCTACAGCTTCCTGTGGGTTCCCCGGAGGCCTCATATGACTTCCTGCCATCTTGCTTGTCTTTCCTCTGCCTTCCTGTCTCGCCCAGACTCTGCTGCAGGATATATATATATATATACAGTGTATGGCTCTGTGTCAGTGCTACACCAGACAGGCCTCTCTCAGCCAGGGCTGTATGACTTCACATGAGGTAAAGACATTCATGCGTACACTGGAAATGCCACTTCATAGACACACATACATGTGAAAGGATGTCATTCTTGGACCACACACATTTCCCGTTTAGGTGGAGCCTCACACGTTCTCAATCACTTGTCACTAAGACACACCTACTCCCACTCCTGTGCCAGTCACTCACACCTACTCACTCGCTGACCCTGCTTTCTTCCTGTATATTTTGCTTCTCTTCCATTTTGGTGTTAGTTAGCCATGCCTCCATCTTTATCTCAAATGCACACACATACACTTTTCCTACTCTCCCTCACTTATTCAGTTAATTTCCCTCTCTATGCACTTGGATTGGACATGTAGTCTAAACAGCAGTAGCTGTATTTAAGTTTTCCCACACTGCTCTGACTTCCCTCCCATGTGTCATTGCGACTCACACTTCCTTTACACTCTCTCCATATGGTGCAGATAAATACTGTAAATCAGCCTCAGACACGTTGTATCATCTGACTCTTGTTATGTCATACAAATGAATTTATGTAAGACATGACTGGCGGCAAATGTACAAAGATGTCTTCATCATCATAATCCCTGGTGGGTGTTACAGTACATCATGCATTGGTTAAGTTTCCTCACTTTTATCTCAAAAATCTCTAAGTGATTGCTGAAATGCTAGGATTTAGTGGAATGGTTTAGCATTTTGGGAAATACACTCAGGTATTTGCTGTCAAGATGTTGGGTGTCAAGATGTGTTTAGCCTAGTTTAGCTTAAAGACTGGAGACAGGGGCAGACCTCTCAGTCCTGGCTCTGTCTAGGGTTGGGTACCCTACCTGGTACTTTTAAGGGTACCTACCAAATGATGCTGGTACTACTGAGTATAGATTCATGTAAAATCAATCGGAGCCAAATTTTGGTACCTTGGGAAAAGATTCCAAGTTGCAAGTACTCTTGCAACTTGTTAAAATATTATTTTTGTCATCACAGAGAGGATAAAGTACCGAATTCCAAGTACCTGTATGGGTTCAAATGTGAACAGTGCCTTTCCCAAGCTCTATTTAAAGGGGGAAAAAATGTGCATAATCACACCTCTAAACCTCTAAAATGTGTGTTGATACAGAGTGCAAAATGAGTTTTAGGCACTGTAAAACCATACAGAGATGGTAGCAAACAGAAAAGATTGGAGCAGAGAATTGCTGGTTGGCTGCGCAATCATTAGATTTGAGCGCAGACTGCACAAACAGCCAAGTGGACAAGTTTGCACAACTAAGTGAGGGAGAAAACTTGTTTAATGTTTTGTCAGAAGGTACCTTCAATTTCATGGATTATAACTTTTTTTCTTAAAGACTGCCTTAACGCTAAGCTAGACTAATTATAATGTGTGGCTAGTATGTCTAAGAGAACTTATCCTGCCAGCACCCAGATATCCCTGCACATTCCTGGACAACATTAGTTTTTTACTGGCTGTAGGGCTGTTGCTCCATCTACAGATTGTACTTCATTGTTTTTGTCTGCCAGCTGTCAACATGTACACTATAGAAGTGGATCAAGAGAGAAACCTGCTGCTCTGTCTCAAATTCAGTTCACTGCGCAGTTCAACGGTAAAACTAGGAAGTGCTGATCAAACCCTAACAAAAATTCTGTCAAAGCATTGCCTTTTCTCTGCTAAAATGTTTTTAGAAACATATTTTAGCCTACCATTTAACCATAAAACAACGAGCTAACACGACGAGCTAAAAACAACTGGCATTACGTCTCCCACCAGCAGGAGGGCGTAGGGCATAGTAATAGTTGTAGTTTTCTACTTCTTATGCAAAAACAAATGCCACAGCACTTATTTTCTGTTTTCTCTAACAACAATTTCAAAAGTAGTTGGACCTTTCTACTGCATAGACAGACTAGTTTTATGAAAAGACCATCTTTCCTGCAGTGAAATACTTCTTTAATGCACAGATATTCATTTAACTCTTGGAATCAAAGTAAATAAGTATACTTCTTAAAATGCTTAGCTTATTATATGAGTCGGGGATACATCTTTATGATATTGTGTAAATGTAGCAATAACTATGTAAGCCTCACATGCTTAATTATATTGGGACTAGATTTACCATTTACAAATTTTAAATTATCATTCTAGTTTTCTCTTTAAGCCCCATCATTTTCCACCATATCTTCTGTGTTATCTCAGCACATGTGGGAAAGCTGCCAGTCTCGGACAGGTAAAACAACAGGAATTTGATTGACAAGGCAGGTCAGTCAGTCTGCAGCAGACATGGCAGTCGAAGCCCACAACTGCGACACACTTTTTTAATCGTAACATTATTCAGTAGGTAGTTCTGGAGGAAATATGAAAGAATAGGTTCAGAAGTCTGTATATTTCCCCTCCGGGGCAGCAGGTGTAACAATATTAGTTTTGGTTTATGTGAATTCCCAAGTGGAGCGTGTTGGCGAAGGAGGCCGGGGGGACATCAAGAGAGGGTTTTGCGCAGCAAAGTGGAAAGTGGTTCGGTTTTGTTTTGGAAGATTGAGAGAGGGACTGGGTGTTTCTTCTTTGGGTCATGAGGAGAGGCCATGTGATGCAGATGCAGTATTGGAGTAAATTTTGACAGCGTTGGGAGGTGGAGGTGGAAGAAAACAGTGCGATGTTGCATAACTGGAAAGAAAAGTCCTCTAGCTGGCATGACATGGACATTCTTCCACCCACCCAATGTCCTCATCCTCAACATCTCTCCCTTCTCTGATTGAAATGCAGACAGGTACAACTTAGCCCATCCTGCCACTCCTTTCCTGTTTTCCTGCTCTTACTACCATGCTTGACTTTGCCATTATCCCATTCATACAACTTCAATCTTATGTAAAAGCCTTATGTAATCATATATCTATTTCTAAACGGAGTTCTTGGAAAAGACAAACTTTCTTGGATAGCTTACCTGCTTCCCTAACCTGTTGAACCTTAATATTTCAGACACTTAAACCCTCATTTTCATTGCTGACGTACATCCTACTCTCATATAACTCTCCCTCCGTATAAGATGTTACATTGAGAGGCCTGGGGAGTAGAAACAGAGAGCACAGAGATCATCTGCCAGACTTAGCTCCCATCTGGTTCAAATCCAGGGGTGTCCTTCTCACCGATTTCCCCACAACCTCCAAGTATCAGCTCCTCCAAACGGCAGCAGCTTGGACAGCAGGGCTTTGACCCGGCGACCAGGCGACATGCCAGAGACGAACTGGCTCCTCAGCCTCAGTTTCTATGCCTGGGGATGTGGAGAGAGGATCGCGGTCCAACCCAAAGCTGAAATCTGTAAAGATTGAAGGACGCAGAATCAGGGGTTTGATGTTTATCTGCCACAAAATGACTAGTTTTCTAGTAGTGCAAAGGGCTACGAATAACAGCAGCATGGATTTATGGTAGCCGGTAATGTAGACCCTCGATGATCAGCTCTGGGTGAGAGTCACAACTAATCATTGAATTCACGCTGCCGAGATGAAAACAGGCTTTGACCAAAGATTCTAAAGCTTCTTTGTGTGTTCTATCTGTATCAGACCCCCTTGAAGTTCACACTTTTTAGATTTTTCCCTTTTTTTGCTAAAGCCACAATACTGCTGCGGCTGGTTATCCCATTCAAAGCACTGGGTGAGAGATGATGTCATTCTTCATAGTGTCGGATAGTTGGAATGTGGGCCACCACAGCCAGCCCCATCCAGCTGAATGGGTGAAAACAAACCCTGTGAATCCACTGGTCGGCTTTAAGGGGCCCCACCTCTGGCACTGGTAGCCATCTTCACTTTGGGGGGCCCGGGAGGCCCGGCACTTCTGGCTGACGTCATGGTAGCAAAACCATTATGATGAGATTAGTTTGAGCTTGAGCACAAAGCCCTTACGCTGTAGCATCTCATCCTCTCCTCTGTTTCATTTGTGTTTATCCATTTCCAGAACCACACAGCTCATTCTTTCTTTCTGTCTTTCTGTCTCCTCCCTCCATCTCTCTCCGTCTTTCCTCATCCCTAATTTATCTGACTCTCTTTTCCAAGACTTTACTTTCCCTCTCTGGCACACAGAGGCTCATTTCCTGGTCTCATATGCATTTCAAAAGGTGCAGGAGGCTCCTTGTACCAAGCTGAAGAATTGAGCAAAGCAGCAGGGTGAATATTAAAACACTCCTCTGTGGTCTGCTGGGACCAGTTCTCAGTCAGACAGCAGGAAGGTCGGACAATCAAATGTCACTGTATACACTCAACTTATCCAGGGATCCGCAGTCACAGCTAAAATGTTTTCGTCTGTATTGTTATAGGGATAACAAAACAAAAGGGATTGTGTCCTGAGGGAGGTGGTGATTATATTCATGTCTCACTGTCATTACTTTAATTGGTCTCTGGCTATAACATTAATTTGTTTTTATGCCTCTGTGCCGGTTACAGCCCTGGCTGGAGACATTGCCCGCCCTTCCGTCCATATATCTGTACATCTGTCTGTCTATCCATGTGTCCGTACGTCCCATTCTCGTGAATGCGATATCTCAAGAATGCCATTAGGGAATATCTTCACATTTAGCACAAATGTCCACTTGTACGCAACGATGAACTGATCAGATTTTGGTGGTCATAAGTAAAAAGTCAAGATCACCATGTCTTTGTCTGTTTCATTCTTGTGAATGCAATATATCAAGAGCACCTTAAGGTTTTGTTTTGTTTTTTAAATTTGGCACAAACCTCCACTTACATTCAGCAATGAACTGATTAGAATTGTGTGGTCAGAGGTCAAAGGTCAAGGTCACTGTGACCCTACAAAACATGTTTCTGGCCATAACTCTAGAATTCATATGCTAAATATGGCAACATTTTACATTAAGGATAAATGATGATGTGATGACATTTTATATCCAAAAGGTCAAAGGTCAGCTTCACTGTGACACCATAATGTTCAACAAAAAACATATTTCTGGCCATTACTCAGCATCTCAGTACACCGGTAGATCCTCTGTGGCGGGAAATGTGCGTGACACATCCATTTTTACCCAGAGGCATACAATCAAGAGTTGTTTATTTTTGTTTTTTTTCTCCATGCTATCAGGAAATGTTATCTAACCCAATGCAAATTCAATGATTTCAGTCTTGCAACAGTTTAATAATGAATACTGTCTGGATAAAAGAGCCTCCCTTGTTGTTGCAGGATGAACTGGACTTGACGGACAAGAACAGGGAGGCCATGTTCGCTCTGCCCGATGAGAAGAAATGGCAGATCTACTGCAGCAAGAAGAAGGTGAGTCGCTCTCTGCTGTGCTTTACTGCACATCAGCTCTAATCTTTGGCTGGCCCTCAGTTGACTTGCTGCCTGAACCCACAGTTGAGAGCTAAACTGTCAGCAATGACTGTTATTGGAGGGCAGAAGTCATTTTGAATCCACTCAGCCACACAGTCAGCCCCCTCCCCGGCTTCTCATTTCTGCACTGATGTAAACAACAAGCTACATATTGCACAATGTTTTCCGCAGGCAGTAGTACATGCAATATTGTACGTGCATAAACAACACACAGTACACAAATGCACTCCCTGCCCCTGCTCCAAGACCCTCAATCTCCAAATCTCCCTCCCCACGTCGGAGTGAGCAATTTTCTTGTGCTGTTTAAGAATTGTCAACATACCATGGCAGCACTAGTACATTCTGGTTAGCCCTTTCATTCACCCCTTTCCCCTCGCCAAACAGCTCTCGTACTCTTCATACCCTTCAGCGTGTCTCTCCACAACAACTCTGGTCTCACTTTGTGGTCGAGTATCCACCAGGAAATGACATTGTGCTCAGAGAGAAAAGGGGAATTCGGCCCCCCTGTTTCGCTCAATAGCAAATTGAATAAATAGTCGTAAACCCTCCCCTGTGTCCCTTTGCTAATTTGTTTTTTGGCTGAGCATTTTGTGCTGGAAGCAGGACGAGGATCAGAAACCCCTCCTCTCTCTTTCCATGGCATGCAGGCTCAGCTTAACTGATATGATAGGCTCTGACAACCTCTTAAAAAAGGAGTAAACACACACCACTTTGTGTGTGTGTGTGCACGCGTGTGTGTGCACCTGCATGTGTAAAAGTTTGAACTTGTATTCAGGCCAGTATTGAGTTACAAGGAAAAAGAAGAGCAGTGGAATTGTGGTGTGTTTAGAGGGATGTCAAGGCGAGGATGGAAGCTGGAGCACCGCACCAGTTTACAATGAAATGCAATACGGGTAAAAATAATACAAGAGAGGATGTAATCTTTCGTCTAATACATTATGATAACCATAGGACTTACAGTGTGCTGATCTCTTTGAATACACTGCACAGTATCAAAGGGGATTGGATTGTTGGCAGAATGTGTATTTGCACATGTGAACCCACATAAAAGGCAACATTTCAATAATACTCCAATATCAGTTATTTAATATCTCACTGAAGCAACCGCAGACATTTATGAAACCTCTTTGTACTGTAATAGAAGGTAGTGGAAACCAACTTTTGGCACCAGCATGGGCATATTGGAACCAAAACGGTTTGCAGTGCGCGCCTAAGCCGGGTTCAGAGGTAGGATATATTAGTTTGTCGTTCCTGCCCCATCTCTCCCAGTCAGAAATCATTTCCTCTGTAAGGCTAAGGTGAAAAAAAGCAGCCATGTGTCTAGGCCAGGAAACGGAGAGCAAAACCGGGGTAACAGTGCACAGCGGAAAGCCGGAGGAAAAACCAAACAAACCCCCCATTCATGGATAGAGGCGGCGTAATGGAGAACGAGGAAAGAAAAAAACAACTGGCTTGCAATATTGGAAAATAACCTGCATGTCTGTGTATGAATATGCAGGCAGGAAGGCATGAATACTGTCCTCACGTGCACACGCCCACACAGACATGACCGACTGTATACGTAGGAAAAAGACGCAGGTTATTCAGACATAACGCACACACATACGCCACACAGTAGCGCCCTGTGTTGCAGAGAATTACAGCATGACAGTGATTTTGAATGGAGGGCAGAGGACAGCAGAATGTCCCTCAGCCGTTCCTGTCAGAGACAAACACTGGTCCCCTTGTTTGCTCTAGCCAAGCGACGGCTCCAGTTGTTGTGGTTAGATAACACTTGGAGGGAGCCGCTGAGGGCACCACAAAGGGACAAACTAACTTTATTCACCTGCGACACTAACTGGCCAGCACATTTAGGCGACCGCAAAACACTCAAGCATTGCCAGTTCCACTTCTTGGCTGTCCAGCTAAAAACACATATTCCAAATCTAATGATTTTGAAGTTTTCCCATAACCTGAAAAATGAATTGCTTCTTTGTGGGTTGAGAAAATTCTCCTACTTCTCCTTGAACCCTAATTTACAAACTGTCATTATTTCAGATACAGAGTTTGTACTGCAACATGTTTAGTTGGTCTTACCCAAAGTTGCCTCCTTGCATCTTTGTGTAAGCCATGATTTTATAAAGAGAACTGGATAAAACATTGGAGAGAGGACCCCGTTCATTCCTATGAAAAATTTTTAGTGGTGCATGAAACCAATACATTTTGAATTCCTGGGTTTAAAATTACCCGGATCTTCCGCATCCGTGGGCCCATAGAGGAAGCGAACCAGGGAATTTGGAGGTCAAGCACCTAACTTCCGGTATAAGACATCTCTAACTTGAATGGGGATAAAATGAATTCATCGTGTGCAGTGGTCTAGTGGTAGTTGATGAGAGGGGTGTACTACTAGGTACTAGGTAGATTACTGGATAGGTTATGGAAGAGGAAGTGCGTGTACTCCCCTTTACATTCCAATGAATTTTGGGCTGATAAGTGGGTATACCGTAAATGGACAGAAAAAGCGGATTGTATCTGCCATATACCTGTTATACCTGTGTTTCACTAGACTTTTGAAATGCTGTTGAACCAAATGGATTAAATCCAGATAGTGAAACAAGTCATTTCATGGAGGTTGTTATGCTAAAAAAAAGTATCTGTTGACTTACAGACATCTTTCCCAATTTAAGTCTATGAAAAACATTTTTCTAGGCCAAATAGCATTGTCATGAAATCACAGCTTCCAGGTCCATCATTTAATTAAATGATGAATTAATTATATGATTTCATGACTTGGCCACTATGTCAAACAGGCTTTAAAGTCCAGTGCACTCACTGGGGGGCTGGTATAAGCTTAGAGAGTTTTAAAGCATCATAATACAATTTTTTGCCATCAGGCTACAGAAGAACTAGGTGACAGACAACCAACCGAGTGTCCTTATGAGGTTTTTATGGCTTAACTAACTATTGGCTAATTACACAGACACAGAATTAGCATAGTTGTCCATGAGGGTTGGGTTTTGGCCACCTAATGAATCCAAGTCCAGTATCCACCCCCTTTAGAACTAATTTGGTCTTCCTGAAAGCCTAAAAAAAAATTGCAAACTAGCTGTAGACGTTCTGCAGCTAGTTGCTTATTTAGTCTGTCTACCGTTTGTTGCTGTGCAGCTATCATGCAGTGTTTTTATTAGGATTTGGTTGGTGAAAGCGGATGCTGAAACAGGGTTAATGAGCCGTGTGACAGTATCATACATGAAATGTTACTGCTGGGCCAAAACAATGAGACAAAAGGGGCTAAAAAGCTCCATGGAGCTGCTAACTGCTGAGTTAACTGAGAATCTCTACAGTGTCAGTACTAAGGTTAAATTTCACCCTATACAGAATCATTTCATTCAGTAATGTAAAAATGTTGATTAATGCAACCCTAACACTGATGTTAAATAGTCAGTGTTGCTGTTCTGCTTTGATAGTGTAATTTACACCCCAGCATCAAAATACATATCTAGTAGTTTTGTTTAAAAAATAGCCATTTTAGTTTGTTTATCAAACACTGGTCTTCTTACAGGGAATAAGCGAATACAAGTCAGCTGTGATGTAAGAGAATTAGCGTAAATATGATCTCTGTGTACCATGACTAACTCGAACATCTTGTCCGGGCCTTCGGGCTTTACATAAGCCGTCTGTATCTGCACCTCTGATCTCAACCACCCAGTCAGCCACATCCAGGGGTGCTGGGTGTCCATTTGTGTGTGTGTGTGTGTGTGTGCGTGTGTGTGTGTGTGTGTGTGTGTGTGTGAGAGAGGGAGAAAAAGAGTGGTTCTTGGTCAACATGAGAATGATGGGATGGCTTGTGTTTGTGTTTAGTGCACATGTGAAACAGAGATGGCATAAGTACATGTCTGTTTGAGTGTATTGCATTTTGGCCTGAGGGGGGTTTGTGTGTGTGTGTCTGTGTGTGTGTGTGTGTGTGTGTGTGTGTGTGTGTGTGTGTGTGTACTTGTTTTTGCAAGCATATGACTGTCTGTCCAGCAGCCCCCAGGTAGAGAACACCATGTAACATCTAATAGCTCCTGATAATCGTTCAGTGCTGGGAGCCAAACAGGGTCTCCTGATGCCCATTAGTTGTGCTGCACTGGCACACATACACATACACACACACACACACACACACACACATACACAAACTGTTTTGAGCACATGATACCACAATACGGCCCTTTATCAATGTCAAAACACAAAACTAGCATTCATCCATTCATCGACCATCCTAAAAGACAATTTTCTGTATATCAGCCTCGCTGTCCAAAATCATCCAACCACGCATTCTCAGATGCCGTGAGTGAAATGCCATTGCTTAACATGTGCTGCCTGATCATGCCATATGCACACATTACCCTCTCTTAATGTGCCAGCAGCTTATGTCTTCAATTATTAGCCACATGCTCTCTATCACTTAAACTAACGTGACCCCAGGCACAATTTTGGCTCGAGCATGTGCTAAAACGTGCCTAATGTTAGCTACCTGCAAGAGGCGGCGAGTGTTACATAATCTTCCAGAATTCAATATCCTGTCTGTTTCCTGCCTCTTTAGGTGAGACTTTATATCCCGGCTTCCATAGATAAATATTCCCCGCAGAGAGATTGGCTCTTTGGAATGCAGGACAATCCCCTCGTTGCACAAACGGGAACATATTGTGGCGACAGCTGGAGCAGAGTACGGAAAACATATTGACTTATATACACTTATAGGATTGCTAATGCATCCCAACGTCATGCTGTAACACACTGTAATTTGTTGATAGCTATGCTACTTGTACTGCAAACGAAGATTACAACTGATACATGTAAATACCAGTGCCTTTTGTGTTTTACCAGATATTAAAATAGACATTAGTTTTATCTAGTGTAAGTCAGAGTCTTTGTGGTTGATTATTTAGTCATTGATATTAGGTGTTTGCTTCTGCATGATGTCTGCAGGTCCTTCAAACATCTTAAATTCAATCTTACAAATAGAAGGCTTGAAAGTCATTATATTGTCTAAAATTTTTCATTTTAAGCCCTTAATTGCCAAGAACATTTCTTCTGATTTCATTTTTCCATCTTTTCATTTTTTTTTACCAAAATTTCTTATCTTACAAATATTTTTACTTGTACAATACCTGCTATCTGCTTTTTTTACATTTTAGTAGCAGGCTTTTGCAGTCCCCATTTTTGTATCAAAAGTGGTCTTTAAAATTATTGATTGTCATTCAGTGCAGTTTGCCTGTGCTGTCATGGTTTCGGGTGGCTCATGAGAGCCCCCCCACATTACTGCCAGGGTCCCCCTGGGCCTCTCTGAGCACATGGGAACAGAGTGTGAGGCGCCCGATGAGCACTCCAATTGCCAGAGAAACTGGAGACCTTGTGGAAACATGTTAGCATATCACTGTGAGCCGACGTATAGATTCTGAGACCCTGAATAGTTGGACTACGCTTAAAGGAACAACTTGGGCCAAGTCGGCTGCCAAAAGACCCAAGACTGGAAAACATGAAAGTTCAATTGTGCTGTTGTGCAGAACACGCCCACATGGATGTGCTCGTGTGCAGCAGGGTCAATTACATGTCGATGACCGCAGGGACTTGGAATCAGCACAGACGTGTGTGCCTCTCATGCTCTTGCTTATCTATTAAAATTGAGTTAATGTTTTAAGTCAACACATTCTCATCCCACTTGTCAAGTATGAAGTATCACCGTTTGGTCAGTACTAATTAAGTCTATATATGACATGCTGGGTATCCTCCTGTGTCTATTATATTGACATTTCAGGTCAGTGTGCCTATTTAGGCCCTTTAAATCCATTGTATCTTGAGCGGGAGTTGTACCTGAGGCTGCTGTGGCAAGGACACTGCCTTTATTCATGTGGCACCTGCTTTATCCACTCAGCCACCAACGCCCCAAATTTGCTTCCGTTTTTTACAAGAAATGTAGTTTCTGCTTGTTAGATGCATCATTTGTTTTTAAAATTAGATTTACAACATCGGTAATTTGCATCATGTAGCTGTGAAAGGTGCCATCTGTCTGCCCCGGTGGCTTATCAGACTTTGGCAAAAGGTGCCTTGATGTGTTGGTGTCTGACAAGTTTGACAAGTTTGGAATGGAAATGGGCTAGTTAGGTGCTCATTTATTCTCCCTGTACATACAAAAATAGATGTTTTCATTTTAAAAAATTATAAACGTCACTGCTCTCATACTTACATGCCCTCTTTCCAATAGCATAAATAAAGCCAGTAGAAGGTAGAGTGAAAAGTTTCAGACAACAAATACGGCGATGACAGGGGAGGCTGTAGTAATGTGCCTTTGTAAAAATAAATTTGTCTTCATTACATTGCTGTTTCGCCCAATTTTGCAATGTTTTCATCATCTCTTGTGGTCGTATCTTGCCTGAGCTATGCTACAATGCCCTTACAGTCTCCGGTGATTTTGCTCTGTTTCATCCATATTATAAACCTCTTGAAAAACGTGCACAGATACAGATTAAATGAACACAGAGTATGGACAGAAGGCTCTGCATCTAATGTTGAGCATAAATGAGCCCTTGAAGTGAAGCAAACAGTAGAAACCTTCCATGACACTTCAAAGCTCTTTGGTTTTAACTGTGGCCACCTGAGTATTTAGACTCTCTACCCCCTGTTGTCCCTGAAACCTTGACTTGAAATGTATCGGTTTCTTACAATCTGTGAGCTCAATCGTCATCATCAGTGAAACCTTTTTTAAGAGGTTTGAAGTCTCTAAGACGGCTTGTTGCTCGACAGCAGGGGAGCCGAAATATGTAATTTCATCCACTCTTTCAACAGGTGCCTCTGCAAACGCTATAAGCTGCCAAACACACAGGGAAATACTCTTGAACCCTGGCTTTAGTCAAGTATTTGGCGCTTTGGAGAAACAATATATCCCTCAACAGATGGTTGTAACAAGAGGAACACCTTGCAGAAATATACCTGATACACTGCTGGGGATTCCTGTCCTCCTTTGCCTGCTGAACCTGGATTGTAAATCATATTTAATGTCACCAGACGTGAGGAATGTACGGTGTAGCGCAAGTGTGTAATTGCTGTAATGGAATGATGGGGTTGACCTTAAACTGTCGCAGCGGAGCACGCGACTGGGATGGGGAAAGAGGGCCTTATGCAGAAGACATACACGTACATATCAAATATATTTTGAGTGCTGTCATGCAAGTATGTACACAAACTCTCTTTCTCAATTCATATCAAAAGCCTGCTGTTTGCATTTTTCATTTTTAACAGGCTCCACTCTGGAGTCTGGCTCCTTATTACCAGATTCTAATACAGTCATCAACTGTGATTAAATCCCAAAATGATCAAGCAAGCGGCAAACAAGAACAGATTTAACATCACCTCTCTCTTTCAGAAATCCCATTAAAAGGGCAAATATTCAGGAAGTGTATGGACTGATACCCCCAAAACAACACTCACGTTGAAATCATTTTTCATTTGTCCCGAAACGAGACGAAAATTACAGTACTTTACTCCGGCTCGTGAAACTGCCAGAGTAAATGTTGCGTTGGACCCGACATGTATTTTGAGGGCGTGTCGGCAGCTGTAATTGAGCCAAAGGGCCAGAGAGAGGCAGTTAAGTTGTTAATCTCAGCGTCAGGATCTGTCTGGCATCGCGTCCCGAGCGTGTCAGCAGTATAGTGGAAGCGACCGCCAGCTTGAAAACACAAGCTGAGTAGTACAGTGAGTGCTATTGTTTTTGTTTTAGCTCTTTAGCTAGAGCTCAAACGCTGGCACAGAGCGCTGTAGATTAGAAACAGCAGTCATAACGAGGACCGAAATCCACATTGACCAACCGTATGTTCCAGCCCAAAAAAAAAAAAAAGCTGGAGTGGATTTGCTGTTTCTGTGGCTCATTTTTATGTCCAGACTTGACTTTCACTGGGTTACCGGACATAATAACAGGGTTTTATGCCTGGGGACAATCAATTCAGGCTCCTAGAGTGGAGTTTGTCTGACTTAATCAACAGAAAAAAGGTCATTTAGTTGTAGCTGTGTTCCAAATATTAAAGCAACATTTCAGAAATGAAGGGATTAGGTGGCATAAAATATTGATTTTCTATATCAAGGAGCACAGACAGAATTGATGGGCTCTTGCCGCAGCATGAATGTCCTTGTAGTAAATGAAGCTGTTAAAGTACTTGAGGAGGGTTATGTAAGCGATCAGAGAGCTTATTTTACCGCTGATGGCTGAAGCAGAGTTTAATTGACAATCTCGCAAATGATCTGTTGGAGGAGCATATTTATAAAGACTTTAATAATATGCTTATTATTCTGAGCACATGCACTGCCATGGGATGTATTGTTTCTTGTATTGTAGTATTTCGTAGAGTCATTTCAGTTGATTGACCTAGCTTACTCAAACTATCTGATCCCGCAGATTTATGTAGGTTTTAGTAGCTTTGGGTAGGGAGGGGATCTGAGCCTCTCGAATGTCAGGAGTGTCTGTGATATGGCAGTAGCACTCAATAAATGACAAACCAAGATGAATAGAAAGTCTTTGGAATCCTGAGATCAGTCATGGCCCTGTCTTTACACCACATTTATAGGAAAAAAACAGTGCCTTTTTTTTTTATATCTTCTTAATTTTGGAATCAAGTAAAATTTTTTGACTTATGTCGGGATTCAAATTTGGCAAACAGCTCCTCTCTTGTCTTCCAAAACTATCCAATTTTGCAAGAATGTGGCAGCCTGCAAGTTTCCAACTCTCGTTGACGTGCACACAGTAATAAGAACAACAACAATGCTGCACCAGTGCTCTAAGCCCACGCTAAACAAGACCAGATGTGAACGGGGAACATGGTCTCTGTATTCCCCTGTGCCTTGGTTGCTCGTGGCATCACGCTTCCTCGGATTGGCCAGGACAAATTGATCTCAGACAGAGCTATTTGAAAACTATTGTGGAGTGCACGTCGTTCCTCAAGGCAGTCCTCTCTCTTTTTCTCTTTCTCCGTGTAATAAAAGCTAAGACAAGTGAATACTCTGGGATGTTGTGACCCAGTTATTGTAGACTGCACTGCCTGATCCATTTAATCTTCATGTGGATGTTAGAGCTAAGGTAGAAAGAGGGAGGATGAAACTAGGGGAGTGAAATAGTATGAAAATGATGTTCAGAGGGAATGTAGTGCCGAAAAAAGACAATCAAAGCCCCACTAGCACAATGGTTCTCAACTGGGGGTCCTTGAGGGACTTCAATTCATTCAAGGTTTTTTTTTTACTACTTAATTCACTATAGAAGTGAGTCCAATGTGAGTAAGAATGATAAGAGTGACAAGTCTGATCATGGGTTTCATTAATCATATCTAACAACCAAGGGGTCCTTGACAAGGAAAGATTGAGAACCACTGTAGCCCAACTTCGCCCACCATTAGGTTTTTTGGACAACATGGACAACATACTGATTACTTTAGTACTTTAGGCATCCTACCAGTACAGGGGCTGAAATTATGAAGATTGGCAAGGTGCCTGGTATGAGTTAAAAAAGTAAGTAAGTTTTCAAAATGAAAAATGGTTATGCTACAGTTACATAGATCTAGGCAGAAGAAGACGATTATCGACTATCATTTTAGTGGAGGAGGGCAGGGCAGTGATGAAATTTAAAACTGGATGTTTCATAACTCCTTTACAAAAGGAAAAAAAAACATTTCAGCAATCTGATTTGTTGTCTCATTTTGGAGGGAATTTAACATTAATCTTAAGTTTGCAATGGGATATTAAAACAAAGCTGCATTGTATAGCCACATGCATTACCAGAAAAATACATAAAATAACAGTCATGAAAAAATGCAATAAATGTCACACATTTTTTCCATTCCTGTAAACAATATGACATCACCAAACCAGTTTATCATCATTTTTCTTTAATTTTTTGTTTTTACTGCGCCATCCAGAGGGTATCTGTCTGCCGTATACTGGCTGCCAGAATCCATGTAAATGTATCAGTGTTTAAATTTAGAGCATGCACTTAGTGTTGTCTGTAAATCTTGCAGCCCTCTGCCCCAATAGATTTTAATATTTCCGAGACACTGGGGGAAATTTTAGGCTGATGATGCCTTGAATGGAAAGGTCAGAAGGTCTCTGTAAACATTAGGATTCATCTTCTGAGGAGCATAAATGTTTTGGCAGATGTGGAAATGGCAAATTTTATGGAATTCTGCATAGTTTTAGATATCTAACTCTAGAAGTAGTCTAGAGTAAATGAACCGAAGTAAATCATTGATTCTGATTATGAAGCCACTTCTGAGTTAGAGTATCCATACCAAGCCTTTTGAAAATCTAGTTAGCAGTTTTTCAGAAACTTCAACTTAAACCAAAGTGCTGGATGTTCGGGCTGACATTGTCATCCAAGACCAAAGCCACTAGAGGAGCAGGAGCACATACATATGCTTAATGTTTACATCACAAGTGATTTTAAAGTGACTCAGTGTGTCTTTTTGTCCATTCACAGGAGCAAGAGGACCCCAACAAGCTGGCCACCAGCTGGCCTGACTACTACATCGACCGCATCAACTCCATGGCTGCTGTAAGTCAAACACACTGTCTGCATGTCTGTTCCCCTCTGGCGAACTCACCCAAATGACTATATAATGCTTCCAAACTTTAATGTCACCATCACAATATCATTCACTTACTTTGATCATCTGACCACTGTTCACTCAGTCACTCTTTCTCAGACTTCTCTCTTGGCTCGCCTTTTATCGTGTCCCTGCTGACTGCTTGTTACATTCGCATGACCACATTCCTTCACCGTGACCCCAGCATTCACACACACTGTGATGACAAACAGGCCATTTAGATGCTCAGCAGTTCAGTCAGCGGGAACGACTGTCAAAGACACGGCGCAACGCCAGTATGACAATATTCATTATTTTCTAGCCAGTGTGACTGCCAATAAAAACAGCAGGATAGCATCACAAAACTGTCCTCCACCATGATCTCAGTAATGTTTTAAACATCACCACTGTTCTGTGAGTGTAGTATTTGACTGTATATTTGGCCACTGACCCGTTTAGGCCGACAAACTTTGACCGACTCCTTATCTGGATGACAATTTGGCTCCAAAATTCTTGAAGATCATAAAACATAACATTTTAAAGGGGCTCTTTAAGGCTGGCCTCACAACAAATTACTTTTTAAGCAATTTTACTGGTGTTTGGTGTCCTACACTTTGAGATTTTTGTTACGTCGTGGACACCGTCACATTTCAGCATGCAATGCAATTCGGCTGTCACAGCGAGCCTCTCTGACACATCTACTGGAGTTTTTTGTGTCCCACTGTGAAAAGCATAGGGCCACATCTGGTTTATCAGATCATCAAAACGCTGGAAGACAACCAAAAGCACATCTCCCTGTCCATGTGGGGCCGAAACATTGGTTGGTTCAATGGACAAACTAACCACTTCCTTCTTTTGCACACAAATTGTTTAGAAGTAAGTTTGAAATCTTTGGCACTTCAATCAAGTCACTGATTTCATCAAACACCTTCATTATCGAAATGACAATGTATAGGCATAAGCAAGTTACTGGTGCAGACAGGCTGTAATGGACTTTTCAACATTCCACTTTTTTTTCCTCCTTCTAGACAAACAGACAAACACTAAATACATTTACAAGTGTTTCCAGGCCATGGATCAGATAAACTCCTCAACCATAACTTACACAGATGACCATAAACATAGAGCCAAAAAGTAATGGCATTTAATATCTGTTTATGGCCGTGTTGTTTGTTTTTCTGGCAAACATGCCTATAGCAACAACCCATGTTGAAGGTTGCTATTTTTACAGCTGTTTTTGTTTACTGGCTCCACTCGGGGGACAAGAATGAGCTACTTCTGAAAGGTACCTGAGCTTAGTGTCGAAGTCTGGAGAAACAATTTTACTGTCATTCTTTTAGAGGCTCAGACAGCACACACACACACACACACACACACACACACACACACGCACACACACACACACACACACACACACACACACTGTATTTTAACTGTAGTCAAGAGAAAGTGCTGATTTGTGAGTTGCCAAGAATTTAAAATCCACCAGGGCTGTAGCGGTGCCTCTGTGCTATTAGGTGTCAGACACGCTGTCAGAGTTATGTTTCAGCCTTTCTGTTTCTTTTTTACTATATCTGCTGCAAAACAACCTGAGTCTGTAAGTCACTGTGAGAGTGTTTGCAGTCTGCAGTACTTAAAGTCTTGACATTTTCATAAAACGAGGGTAACATTGTGCCAGCGTGATGAGATATATGCATTCAGGTTTTCCAGACATCTTCTAGAAAGTGTCAGTGCAAATAAATGCTTGGGAAAACTGTTTTCAATAAAAAAAGGAAACAAATGCATCCAAATTGTTAGCAAATTATACTACATCAATGTCAGAATTGGTTTTGCTCCTGTGAAGAAGTTTATGTCTCTATAACACTTTAAATAACTTTTTGTGAAAGATTTTTTTTTACAGTCTCTGTTCTCCTCTTTGCACAAGCAGTCTCTTGTTCGAGAGTCTCCCTTATTCGCCATAACTTGACCAATTTCCGCTCCTTCCTGAATCATTTTTTTTCACTCCTACTATCCATCTTCCATTTTTCTTTGCACAAAGTCCCAGACAGCATCTAGACAAGAGTGCGTTTTAACATTTGGAGGGGCTCCGCTCGTCCATGACTTCATGTCTTGGCTCCCAGGCGAGCTCACCAGGGGCAGCCCTTCCACAGTAGCTGAGTTATTGGATGAGCTCATTTTTTGTGTTGCCGCCCTGAGAGATTACTGTACAACCGGCATCTTGATGTTCATTCATAAAACCATGTCAGGGCCCGGAGGTTGTGTTTGGCTGCAGAGTGATAACTCAAATGTCCTGGTGACTCTGTCGGGAGATTGTACAGCCTCGCTGTGTCCAAGTTAACGTGTTGAGCTTCAGAGCCTCTGCCTGGATGGGCTGTCTGCGGATAAACAGAACAGGAGGTCTGACATAGAGGCTTGGGGAAGGGCCACTTTTATGCCCATAATGTTAAAAAACACACAAAACTCAGCTTTTACATTTTTGCAGCTTTTTAACCACAAAACAGGGGCATGCTCAAATTGGCATAAAAATGCTTTATTATTTATATTATACCCATATCTCCCCTCTGCTTTTAACCGTGCTTTATAGAGTACTGCAGAAATGAGCCCTAAAACCTGGAAATTAGTGAGCATTTTTGAACTGCCATATTCCTCATCTCAAAGGCAATCAGTTCTTGAATGGGTTTTTTTGGTTAGATGCCTGAAGTCAGGTCTGTGGTTAATGCAAGCTGAAGAGACTTTCACATTTTGCTCTGAGACATAAAAGAGGCCTTGAAGCTTTTACAGTTGCTAACAGTTTGCTAAATGAGACCAAAGAGGTTGTTAGGGACATTAAACATCATGATGCTTAACAGACATTGAATTCATGTGATCGTAATGTAGTTCATTCATAGCCTAACATCAGTTTTTGACTTCTAGTGATTGCAGTCAGGCTTCACAGATTCCAAAAATTGATTTATTTGTAAAGATTATCAAGCTGAGCAAAACATGTAAGTATCAGAAACTTTTGTTCACCACAGAGCTTGTTTTATATAATAATCAAAAAGCCAATAGAAAATCTCCTTGGATTTTGGTTGAGAGAACTAGAGCAATGTTAACTTTTGGGTTAGTCTACAACAAAACCGTCATCCGTACATCACTCTCATTCCCAGGTCATCAAATACTGACACTTTATTATGTCCCTCGACATGTGATATTGATGCTTAAGGTGGCCTTTTGCGTCTCTATGGGATACAGTGAACTTTCAAATATAACTTCAATATAAATCCATCCATGGCAATATTTGATTCTCAGTGCAACTACCATAGTATAAAGTGCAAGAAAGTTCATGTGGGGTGGGAGGGCAGAGTTGGGTCAAACAAACACAGATTTTTACCTAGGAGACTGCTGTTTGTGTCCCATGTGAAATCAAAAGTCAAGTTTCTGTCATGTAATTTTGTCACTCAAATGAGGTATATACATTGATCCGCATACTTGTTCTCACCCAAAACATGTTTTTCTTAACCCAACCAAGTAGTTTTGTTTCCTAAACCTAATCCCAGTTGTTTGATAATGCTAACCCCGTATTATGACATGTTTCACTTAGGAGAGAACTGTGAGTCACAAACAGAGGCTGTGGCTGTATAGAAGTAATACTTAAGCAAAGTATCAAAGCTTCTGTTTTGGGAAGTTATTTTCAGTTTACAAGCTACATTGCTTAGCTGTGACGTTTAAGAGACATGATTGCTAACAAACTAACTGGCACTCAGTTGAACTCTGTTAAAACAAGGCTGTTAATTCCACTTATTTCCGTTCACATCATTCCATTCAGTTTCAGTTGTTAGTTTTTACTCGCGTAGGAACAATAAGATAATAGCCTCGTTTCAGCTCACATATTGTCAACTTAATTAGGTTTTGTGCCTCCGGCTTTGCGTGACCATTTAAGCTAAAATAACGCTGTTTGCTTTCATTCATACTTAACAAATACTTCTTACTTGGCGCATCAGTGACCCACATGGTCCTGATTAAGGTTTTGATGACTGCACTCATCACTCACTCACTTAACGACACATTGACGACTAGCTCGAAGGCACAGCTCTGGCTCTGGGGGGCACTTCCCATAACAAGGATTTAGGGAAGTACCTTCTGCTGGTTTACCAATTGGCTCTAATAGTATCCGTATGTGCATGCTGGCCACGGGTTCGAATGAGCTTACACAGAGCAGATGTAAGAAGGAGTCATTTGGCGAGACTCATTGACACGGTAAACTGGCTCGCATCACGACCAAATCATCCAGTCTCCCCAACACTTGTTGTGTCCAACTTCCCATTGACTATGAACATATTCGTTTAGAGAAACAGGAGCCAGAGCCTTAACGTCTTGGCGCAGGGACCATGAACCATCTGGACTTGAGGCTAAATCGACACGATGGATGTTTTGACTGCACTGTTTCTAGATTAAACACTCACACATTGGACAGACCAGAGCTGTTGTTGGGTAGTCAAACATTGGGTCCAGCTCCAGTTAGCTATGTCCAAAAAGTCTTGCTATGGAATACTTGCACCCAACTCTAACCTGTTTGCCCTTTTTTGTACAGTAAAGGTATAATGACGGGAAAACAGGGTCACATTTAAGCAAATATTTTTTCAGGCAAAATAATAGGCAGTCACTGTGACTAGCTTACTCCACTGCTGAAACACAGTTTGAACCTTAGCACTTGGCAGCGAGCTGCCTTGGAAAAAGCCTGCAGAGGCTCAACAGAAGCCCTGTGGCCCTGACTAATGGGAGCACAGCAGCTCTTTGATGTTGCTGAGGGGGAGCCTTTAAGTGATGCAGAAATGCATTAACACCACCACAAGTCTAAGTGTTTTTTTATGATTTGTCATAAGCTTGATTGGAGCTAATTGCCTGCATGACTTATTTTGGCATGTTGTATAGCATCAACCATGGAAAATAGTATTTGAAGGGGGGGAAGGGCTACTAATGAGACTGTGATTGTCTGTGCTGCTCGGACTAATTGAAACATTTGTAAAAAGGTGGAAATGTGTACTGCTGTGGTTTCGTGGCTGCCAAATTAAGATTAACATTCTTGAGTTGACCCAGTGGATGCAACGGACGGCTGTTAATTAAAAGTGAAAAATACAGACCTCTTTTCAGCAAATAGCTGGCCCAGTGACACCTGCCACAGAGCCAAAATTCAGCAACATCAGTCAGTCATGTCACCACTAAATTGATTCCTCATCTCATTTGTCACCATGTCTGCAGATGCAGACCCTGTTTGCCTTTGATGAGGAGGAAATGGAAATGAGGAACAAGGTGGTGGAAGATCTGAAGACGGCGCTTCGGACACAGCCAATGAGGTGAGTGAGTCTCTCCGTCCAACTAAACCGCGACCATTTCCTTGCTGCAGGCAGTACAGAAGTCTGCATAACTCGGTTCCTCTTCAATGTATACATTCCAACTTACAGTGTTTCCTCTAGATTGATTGCTTTGGCCTGGAGTAGGTGGTGCTAATAAAACCAAGCTTTTGTTCTATCACTGCTCCAGATTTCATTCCCAAATTTAAAACTTTTAAGTTTCTTTAAATACTGAAGGGTTGAGGTGAATTTATAGTTGTGCGGCAGCTCTACGCAGAGCATAAACCATAGAATAGCCCACGCCGTTGTAAGCATTTATACTTGTGCAGTGGTGTGGCATTTCTGTGAAGTGCTTTCAAGAGTATTTAAAATGCACCCATAACATATTAAACCTGTCTTAATATCAACATTTTTAAACACAAGCACACAAACTGTCATTTGTGATTCATAGACAAAACACTCTCCACGAATACAACATGCCAACATTATTGCATTATTGGCACAAGCTGATGGCATTTTTTTTTTTTAAATAAAACTAAACTAGTCAAGCAGCTAGCAGAGTTTTCTCATACCCAGCCAGGACAAACAGTCTTATTTAACACAGGGATTGTTATAAAATTGGGCTCAATTATACGTAAGGTTCAAAAACATAACAGTTGTCTCTCTGGAAATGGTTTTCAGCTCATAGAAATAAACATGAGGCCTGCCTTGTCTGTGGTGCAGGCTCTGCGTAGACGAGCAGCCTACGCCGTAATCTGCATCGATGCAGTGCAGAAATACACCCTGCATTTTCCCTTTTTTCCAAGGAAATATAGCTTACTTTTTGAACCATCGTACTAATCAGCCTGAATTAGATCGACTGCACAGTGCTAAAAAAGAAAACATGAAATCTGATTCAATGATACTTCTTTTATATTTGTCCTCCAAGACAGTAGTGACTTGACTTGACTAGAGAAGAACACCAAAAGAAAATGCCAGGAGTTGAGTTTTCATTAACAAGGAAAACAATTAGGGCATAAAAGCACAAAAAATCTGCTCTGACCGAACATACTCTCATCTAGCTCAGCCAAAAACACACCAAAGTTGAGTCTGTCAGCATGTGTAACTGGTAGCCTACTGACAACGTTTTCTTAAATTCACGTGTTCAGCTGACTTTAGGAGTTTAGATAACAAACACTCGACTGCCCTGCTGTTATAACAGACATCTGAACTGACCACAGACACTTGCCTTGTTGGTGGACTCACGGTGATGGTGCAGTGCAATTCAAGGTGCACTGCGCTCAGAATACATAAAGGAGAAACACTGATAATGGTATTTGCCTTTTGCCTTTGGCCTGGTGATCCATGAGACCTGTACAATTCTAGGTGAAACACTATCACACATATTAAATCCAATTAATAATGTAAAATACTACAGAGAAGATTTACTTTCCATGAAGTCAGCCTCTTGTCAAGGCATAATTACACTGAGAAAAGAGACTTTTTAATAACTTCAAATTGAAATATACCTAGTAAATTATATTTAAAATGTACCCTCGTATTTTCCCCTGACATGGTCATCAGCAGCTGTTAGACCTCACTCGCCACCGCAAAGAAACATTCAAGGACACTGGAAAGCCCACTAATACAAACCGCCTCCCTTTCCCCGTCAGCAGCTCCTTGAAAGCCGTCCATCAGCCTGTGCCAGTCGTGTGATGCAGTGGTCTGGCCAAAAATGGGGGTGTTGAGTTTTCTCAAGGGGAGCTATGAAGTGACAGACCTAATGTGCAGAGTGACAGAAAACCCAGGGCAGCCTGAGTGTCTGGGTCATGTCTGGGTTGTGTGTGTTTGTAGGCCAAGTGTGTGTACCGTATGCATGGTTGTGTTTGTATCTGCGCACGTACAGCATCCAAACCACTATAATAACTAGGAACAAGGCTGGTAAGCAGCTGCTGGAGTCCAGAAGCATGGCAGGAAGTGGTTCTGCCAAAGTAAGAGCCTCTTTCTGCTTCTCACTGATGTTGCAGCACTGTATGCTTTTATCAAGGCTACAGATGGCTGAGTGTAAGCATCATTTATGCAGGTCCATCTCATTGACATTGAAAAAGCCCACTCTTATCAGCCATAGATTTATTTACATTTTCAACAACATGCTCAAAAGCTACATTTGAAAAAGAAAAATATCTAGAAAATATATTTTATCTGTGTATAACATGTATGGAACTGGATCGTTAGAAAAAACAAAATGTATGCATTCTCACTTAAATACTAACATCTGATTTAGACAAGATTGCTCCTACAGTAATACATTTGTTACCAAAGGTTATAATGATAATGTTCCCAAGGAAACTTTTTTGAAATCTTTATATTTACTGGGGTTGTTTTTGCTTTTATTTGCCTTAATCTCACTGACTGACAGAAACCAAACCAAAATCACATAATAATTGTCATGTGGGACTTCTTTTCTTTAGTTAAGGTGAGGTGGTATCTAATATTTCCAGATAATTATGCACAATCAAATAACTGGGCTAGAAATAGTGACTTTTCTTAAAACTTGACCTCATATTTCCTTAATCAGTACCAACTTGTTGCATTATGTAGTTTGGACATTTCAAACTGTAAAGATGGCACATGATCAAAAAAAAAGTTTGAATTTTGACCGCTTGTTAAAATGGTGTATAGCTACACTAACACAGTTTCAGATACTAATATTCAAATGTCTTTTTTTAAGCACTATTTTGGTAGTTTGCAGGCACTCTGTGTTTCTCTCTCACTCATTAACTCTTTGTATCATATTCAAGTGTAACCTCATGTAAAATGGCTATAATGACTCAATCAGCGCTGTTCAGTAATGCACCTGCACCCATGCTGTTCACACAGTGAGTTATTGCTCATTAGCACATAGATGTTTTAAAGTACTATTGCAGTGATGTGGGTAGCAGGTGTATCCCACACAATATGGGTGTTCAGGGAAAGACTCGGCAGTGTGTTAATGTCCCGCCAAGTCTGGTCTTTGTGATAAATGGGTGGCTAAGGTGAAAGAAAGACAACTTCTGCCTGACAGCTTAGATGTCTGGGGGAACTGTGTAGTTTACTGCAGCCATCAAGTTCACTTAAACACCCCCTATATGTGTCCCTGGGTTTATATATAATGCCTTGGTGGCAGCATTTTGTGAGACATGGTGGTGTCTGTCCATAGTCAGCTTTGATTCATGCCTGCCTTTGGATGTCTGCCTGAAACGGCCTCCCTCCCTCCTTCCCGCTGGCGTGTCTTAGAGGCAGCTGGGTCTGGTTGTGAAGAGGTGCCCTTGTGCCCTCAGCCAGCTCTGTGGGGCCACAGGACACAAACACATTGTGGGCTTGCAGGGTGCCAGGCAGAGCTCACAAAGGCAGCACATTGTCAGCAGGCCACCCACTGTTGTCACTTTGACTCATAGGCTGATTACACGCCACTGAAATGACAAGGTGAAATGTTTGGGTCATATGTTGTGCTGTGTGTTGATGAATATGAAATGCAAAATTAAAGGTTCATCCACGCCAATAACGGTAACTATAACAATGTGAGCATCCACACTAATAAATGAAAACAAACTGTAAAAAGTGGCACCAAGCACACCAGATGCGTTGCCCTGTGAAGTTGGATGGATTTCGATTGGCTGTCAGTGTTTCTATTGTTCATCAAAACTCTCTGAATGTGATCACAACGATTACTGTTTGCCTTTGGCGTAGTCATTGTATATTGAAAAAGAATTTAACGCAACACTTTTGTTTTTGCTCCCTTTTTTTACTTACTATGTTTTTCATGCGCACAATATGTAATTTTAGCTCAGTTTTGGTAGCTAATTTATTAAAAACTTCACCTTTTTCAATATAATCCATCCACCTGAGATCTGTGGCACATCAACATGCTGATTAAGCAGCATCATTACTACACATGTGTGCCCTTAGATGGTCACAATAAAAGGACACTCCAAAATGTGCATTTTGATCACACAACACAATCCCACATTACATTCAACCAACCTCAACACAACTTTCCCCCGGACCCCCAAAAGAGGTCCGAGCTAAGCCCTGGATATGCTAAAATCTTGGAAACGCCCCTGCAGACACCTGACCAATGCAGAGCTGCAGGGACTGACCCCTAATTATCATTTTGCAGTTTTGCCACTGAGCAAAGTAAGTCAAGTTATTCCTGCTGTTCTAAATTTGTTGTGTATCACAGATTGTTTTAATCCTTTGAAACCTGGATAGACATCACTTTCTTGTGCTGTATTCTGATGCCTTTAAAAAGAATTTTGACCTTTCAAACTTGAGCAAAATGGTTTGATTTCTTTAAAAAAAACAGAAAGAAAAAGGTGATGCGCAACTTGGCACGAATTTTCCAACAGACTGCAAGAAATTAGTATCTATAGAAATTTTTTAAAAAGCTAGTGTCCACAGGACTGTAGTCAAAATTTTTTATAATTATGTATTTAAAATTATTTTTACAGAATTATTCTAATTATATAAGACTGTTTTGTTTTCGTTACTGTTCTTGCTTATTGTGTAAGTATTTTTCGTGGTCATTTCTTCCTGAGATGGCCTTTGCCTTCTTTCCAATTTTTTGAAAACAAAAACAAAAAGAAAAACAATTTGCCCAGGTCAAAGGGTTAATAGTTATAATTGTTAAACCAATTTAATGGCCCAGATGTCTCATTTCAACTATAAATTTGATTGATTATAAACGGCAATAAAACAGAGACATTTCGAAATTGGCACAACTTCTCTCTCGTGTGAATTTACTGCTTATCTCATTTTCCCTGCCAGCAGTTATTGCTCTGTTTACCAGCTGTCAAATGGAGCTTGAACCATCACACCGGTGTTGTGTGTTTACTCACATAAGGATGAATCTCAACTCAAGTGGGGCATGTGAGCGCCAGTACGCAAACACAAAACTGCTGCAGCTGTGTAGTCAAATGAAGCCTGCAGTCTGGTTTACATTTCAATTTAGCTCCCAGATATTTAAATATTTACACTCTCTTGTGGTATTTTCACTACACGTTTTAAGTGTACTTACATACAGAAAGCACTGTTGACTTATTGAGGTCATCTGCACTGATGTTTATGTCCGTGCTGAGCAGCATACCCTGTGTGCATTCTTATGTCTTAAGACGCGGCACTCCTCAATCACTGTCATTTCCGTGATGAAATAACTGCAGGAGGACAGGAAATGAAGCTTTCCTGGAGGTCACTGAGGCCGTGCTGGCCCAGAATGCACTGCAGTCCCAGGCTCATGTCAGTAGAACATCCCAATGTTTCCCAGGACAGCTCTCAGGACATTGTTTCTGCAAATCTCTTCCAGCAAGAATATTGACTTGAGTCGACTGCAGCCGTTCCCTCCCGCTCCTGTGTCAATAGCCTTTTGGACGATTTGCTACCACCACATGCAAATATTATCCCTCAAAACATTTTGCCGCCGGATCTCTCAAAGGTTCCGCTTAACAGAGGGTGAACTTTATATCTGTTTTCACATATTACCAAATGCATTAGCGAGGGAGTATCACACCTTTTAAAGAGTTTTGGATGGAGCGATGTTTTTGCTTCTCTCAGAGCGCAGATTTCTGACTGCTTGGTGCTTAACATTTAGGGGGGGAGAAAATGAGTTGGGTATATACAAGCAGGTTTAAAGAGACTGCTAGTGAGGGATGTTTGTGTTGGAACATCAACAGACAGATGGAGAGAGGAAAAAAGGTTGTATGAGGAAAGGAAGTCGTATTCTGCCCATGTACTAAAATGAAAGAGACACTTCACCCTAAAAATCAAAAATATGTATTTTCCCTCATAAGCGTAGTGCTGTTTATTTATCTAGATTGTTTTTGTGTGAGTCGCCAAGTGTAGAGAGGTCTACCTTCTCTCCGATATACTAGAACTAGATGGCACTCAGCTTTTAGGGCTTAAATCGCCAAAAGATACATGTAAAAAATCTACACAATAATGATTCTTTCCAGAAATCCTTGTTGTGAGCAGTTTCATCTAGGAACTATTTTCTGTCTACCAAACTAAACTTGGTACCATATTACATGCAGAAGGAAACGTGCATCTACTCATTGACACGAGGCTCGTACTTGTGACAGTGTGAATTGTTTGCTAATTTAGTCATGGTAGGTGTGCCAGTGGTAGATGCACACTTCTTGTCTTTGTGGTGATGAAGTTGGCAGATGTAGTATTGTAGAGTAAACAGATCCTACATGAAACAGCTCACAAAAAAGTCTGTAGATTATCTACCGAACTTCACCCACCGACTGCATCACTGCTCAGAGGAAGGCATACATCTCCTGCTAGCTCAGATAGCACTTCTAAGCTATAACCTTACAGCTCAGCCGAGGAGAATGCCATTTATGTTTATATGTTGCCTGTCTGAAGCAGAAGCCTCTTAACCATGAGAAGATGCAAGCTTCCTTCTGCGCAGAGGCACAGTTGCTGGGTGTAAATTGGCAGAAAGAAAATAGTTCCAACATAAAACTAGTCAAAACAAGGTCTATGGATTATTTTGAGTATCCATGTCATGATTTCTGGAGAGAGACTTTGCTGTTTAGTTTTTGAAATGTATTTTTTTGCTACTTTGAACTCTGCAAGCTGAGTGCCATTTAGTTCCAATATATTAAAGAGAAGGCAGAACACTCAACGGCTGATATCTCCAACACTTGGCAACTCAAACCGGAACAATCCAGACTGATAAATATCACTACAAGCGCAAGCAAACGTGTATTTTTGATTTTGAGGTTAATTGTCCCTTCAAGGTAGATGCATTGCAAAATTGAAGAAAAAGTAAAACTAGTGAAAAAGTATACAAAAAACCTAACAATTTTTCATTAAATTTCCAAATGCGTCGTTGTATGTGTCCTAATAAACAAGTAATACAAGCCATTGTCGAAACATGTCCCACTGCAGTCTGAGTTACACACACAAAAACACACATAGATGTCTCCCTGTAGATTTGACAATAAACTTAGTCCATAAGAGTCATCCCCTCCATGCCATGATATACTATACACATCCCAGATGTGCACCTTGGCTGGTGGTTTTATTGTGATCTGTATGTGTGTGTGTGTGTGTGTGTGCGTGTGTGTATGTGAGTTTTATGTGTGTTGCCCTTTGTTCAGCCCTTATTTAACCACAGTTCTACGCTGGGCCTCACATCAAGTAAAATTTATTTGAGTGAGAGCCGTGGTGATATCGTATGACTTGTCTCCCAAGCGCTGCAGACACCTCGGTCAAATAGTTTAAAGCAAGCAGCACCTCTGAACAACCTCCTGTGCCCTTGTCCACACGCTGGCCCTTTTTATAGGAGAACAAGACATATGTGCATGCGTGTGTCCCTGTGCCTGGGGGTAGGTGAGTGGGTTTGAAAGAAATTTTAAGTGTGTGCGAACGTGGTGATTAAACGAAGGGCGGTAGAGAAGCAGGGAGCCCATGATTGTGTGTGTGTGTGTGTGTGTGTGTGTGTGTGTGTGTGTGTGTGTGTGAATGTGGAGCATTTTGATAAGTCAGTATGGTTAGGCTTTGAGGCAAGAATGAACTCTGAAGTGACTGTCTGCCACGCAGGGGTCGTCTGCAGTTTAAATAGGCAGAATGTTTTGCCTGTGCAGCGAAAACCTCAAAAAGTCCTGTCGGTTAGAATCAAGTTCTGAATTTAAACATGAACATCTGGATTAGTTTTCTGCACTGTCCTGCTCATTTAGAATATTGTCTGCCTCCGGTTTAGGGGTTTTACGCTTCTTATATCAATGGCAGAGGTGTGCTGTCTCTGCCTTAGGCTTTCCGCGTAGGCAGGAGGAAGGGCAGAGAGGTACCAGATCAGAGCTGTGCATATCATACTGTAAATGAAAATAAAGTTTTCTTTAACTAAAGTGGTCCTGACTGAAGATCAATTAATGTTTCTGAAAATGTAGGTACCTCGGGGTTTTCTCTACTGTCACTTATTTTTTAGTCTCATCCAAGTTATTTTCCTTACTTCTTTGTTTTGTCTGTATGAAGTACTTGATGTGTGTTTGTGAGAGAGAGAGTGCGTGTGTGTGTGGTTGGCTAAGCCTCTGTTTTGTTCAGCTCTGCCTGAGCTCATATTGTATGCAGAATTTGTCAAGCTCTCACTGTCTTGAACGCAACCCCAGCGGCTTTTCAAGTATGCAGCGGTCGTTCCAAAAACAAAAAAAGGAAAAGAGAAAAAAATAGCCTGCACGCCACTCGGCTGAGCGTGAATGTCAGCGACTCCAAAGTCAGAGGAGATGGGATCCATTGATTCAAGTGCTCACTGGAGAGAAATTGAAAGATGGGGGAGGATGAGGAGGAAGAGAGAGACTAGTTGGATGTCGGCTTACTAGAAGTACAGTGGATTAGCCGCTGCTGATTGTCCTTTGAGGTGCCATTCATGTGTGTTTGTGTGATTCTTCTTCTTGCTCCTAAGAGTACATGCTTCGAGTTCTGATGCAGAGGATGTGTGCATGCCTTCGTGCACGTGTTTTTGGCAAGCTGTCGGCAAAGCAGTGGAGCGGAGCGAAGCAGGCAGCGAGCGAATCCTTGAATCCCGTCCACCCTTTTGAACCCACCCTCCAACAACAACAACATCTCTCACCCTCTGCTTTCCATACATTAATCACAAGGATGTTCAGCTTAATTTCTCCTCCAGTATGAAACCTCTTTCTGTGCCGTGGCCCCGCAATTCACGGACAGGCGTGTGGCCATCGCTGCCTTCACTGCTGGCCAAAGACCTGCCACATGTGAGATATAAGATGTGTAACTTTAACAGCTGGATCTGTTCTGCCTCCTCGCTCTAGTTCCAATGTCTGTCTTACATCTGAATCAAGTCAAATCTAAAATGCTGGATTTATTGTTCGTCACCTCGGTGCTGAGTGTAGGCCGAGACTGCAGCGTCTGTGCTGAAACAAGAAGCACATTGTCTGCTGAAAGGTTGTGCGTGTGTGTTCTCTGTGATTTCAACGCATTGTTGAGGACGGTTGGATGTTTGCATGCAAGCATGTAGTATGACCTTCTTGATCTCAGCTAGAGGCTGCTGGTGATCAGAGGATTATAAGAGAGATTTACTGGTCATGCCAGGTAAAGTGTGTGTTTGTGCGCTTATGTATGCGTCTGAAAAT
The DNA here is from genome assembly GCF_008729295.1 of Plectropomus leopardus. Classification (NCBI taxonomy): domain Eukaryota; kingdom Metazoa; phylum Chordata; class Actinopteri; order Perciformes; family Serranidae; genus Plectropomus; species Plectropomus leopardus. Next base: position 24,499,086 of record NC_056476.1, on the reverse strand, counting down.
CTGGGACAGATCGTGTGTATAGGATAATAAATGGATGATTTGCATTTTGCGTTTGTGTCTGTGCCTTCTCCAGCCAAGACAGCAGTGGGAGAAGATGGAACTCGTGACATCAAAACAAAACAATGTATCTGTTACAATGCATAGCAATAAATCTCAACTCTCAGATGTCTTCCCCCTTTCCTCACTGTCCTTTTCGCTCTCTGTCTCCATCCCTCTTTTCTGTTCCTCTGTCTGTCCTTTCTCTCGTTTGCTCCTTATACAAGCCCTCATTTGTTTGAAATAATTTATGAGGCCTATCAGGAATCTTAGTGAGTGGGAAGGTCATTTACAGTACAGCCCACAGTGTGCTCACTAGATGTGACAACCCTCAATGTTTACATGTCCTGCCTGTCATTCAGTCACTGCACTTCTCTCCCAGAGAGGTTAATGACTCGCTTCATTTTAATTGGTTCAGCTAATGAGGGTTGTCAGTAGGAGACTGGATGGATTTGAGTTGTGACAGTGTGAAGTTTCACATATAAACATGCTTGTTTGGTGACACTAAGAAGGGGCACTCCACTAATTTTACACATAAAGGTCAGTGACCTCGAAAAAGGGGGTGCAAACTCAGCATGTGGGCTTTGTCTTGTCTTTGAAAATAATGTGTCACCGTGACATCGGGGACATTTTTGCCTGAGTGTTACATGTTTATGACAGAAAGCCTGCATTACAAACTGAATGTGTGAAGATTTAAAGACAGGAGTGTCCGCATGCCCTGGCAAGGAGGTGCTGATAATAGATGTAGCTTTTTACTTCTGAAAGTTAGGTGTAGGTTTAAAAAATCAGGAAATTTATGTTCTTTTGTGAAGATTATCTTGCTAAAAAAAACTTGTAAGTATCAGAAACAGTAGTTTATTACAGATTCTATTTTCTGTATCTTATGTTGTTTTTTTTTTTACTTTTTGAATTTATCTACAAAATTATAATCTGAAGAGGAGCAAACCATATCTTATGTTGTGAAGCATATATCTGTAATTAATAATACTTTATGCATTTTATGCATTTATTCAAAAGCAAAAGTGAAAAGATGATGAGATCATCTCCTATTGAACAGGAAATGTGAATGTTGTGGTTCGTGGTTGGCCACCAGTGTGCTGCAGCCTATCTTTAAATAAATACTTAACACTCATTGTGTGAATAAATGTTTCTCAATAGCAGAATATAACGATGCTTTAAGGTGACATCTGCCCTCTTGAAGTGCTGATTAACTATATTTTGTCACTTTACCACCACTTATTCTTTACTCTGAATCAGTATTTCTTTTCCCTCCCATCTCCTTCAGGTTCGTCACGCGTTTCATCGAGCTCGATGGCCTTACCTGCCTCCTCAACTTCCTGCGCAGCATGGACTATGAGACGTCAGAGAGCCGCGTCCACACCTCCGTCATCGGCTGCATCAAGGCCCTGATGAACAACTCGCAGGGCCGCGCACACGTCCTCGCCCACCCTCAGAGCATCAACACCATCTCCCAGAGCCTACGGACAGAGAACATCAAGACCAAAGTGGCAGTGCTGGAGATTCTCGGGGCAGTGTGTCTGGTGCCTGACGGACACAAAAAGGTGCTGCAGGCCATGGCGCACTACCAGAAATACGCTGCGGAGAGGACACGCTTTCAGGTGAAGTAAACTGAAGTGATCTTTATCAAAACATGTTGCCAATTAGTGAAATTGTGGGTGATGTCTCATGTTAGGGAGCCTTTGCTGGAGACATGGGGCAGACAGAGATTATGGGAAAGGGCAGACAAAATATTTCAAAGCAATGCTCAAATAAATCAAGCTGTGGTCATTGTGATAAGTTGGAGACTCGCGCTGCAGCACCTCAGACTGTTAGCCTCGGGTTGAGTCAACACTGTGGCCATATTAAAGGCAGGTGAGGACATCATGAGTTATGGAGGTCAAGGTATGTGTCGTGCTTTAGTGACTAGCAGGACTGAGTCAACAAGCCACATCTCACACCTCCCCTGAGGTGTCGGCTAAATCATGCCTCCTCGAGCTAAGCTAACACCGCAGGAGCTGAGTGAGTCTGAACTTATGTGGCCTTTTTTAATGTTTGAGTTATGAGTAAGCTGCAGAAGTATGTCTGGGGTCAGTGTGTGAGAGAACAAAGGGTGTGAGAAGTGAGAGCAGTGACCCTGTGTCACCTATTGTGTTATAAAAACTCAAGTTTGATAAATCAGCTCTTTTTGTCTCTCACTCAGTTGCTATGCGATGATATCACTGCTGAAATATACTTTAGATGAAACATACTCGCTGACTAACTCTCCCATCTGTCCCGAACATGTAGACGCTGCTGAATGAGCTGGACAAGAGTACAGGCCGCTACAGAGACGAGGTCAACTTAAAGACTGCCATCATGTCCTTTATCAACGCCGTGCTCAACGCTGGAGCTGGGGAGGTCAGCACGAACACACATGCTTTTTAGGTCACATTTAGACTGCAGGCTGATCAGATTTGTTTCTCAGATCAGAAACTTTGGAAACTTTTTTTTCCACTCCATAGCGCTGGCTAATAGCGGCATGGATTTTGTTCAGCACTTCAGACTCTTTTGATGTTACACCATTGTTGTTTGTTGTGTTGTGAGTGATGCAAAACTCATTTTGAAATCTGATTTGAGCAGCCAGAGCGTCTGGACTGAGACGCGTCTGTAGAAATTCGATTGGAAATGCATTTCACATCAGCAAGAGAAAAACTGGAAATGAATCGGATTTTTGCAAAAATCTCATTTCTTACGGTTTTACATTTCATCTGGATATGCCAAATAAATGGATTTGGATTGGCAGTCTGAACAAGGCCTGAGATTACACACTTTCAAATACTGGCAAAGCTTGGTTGAATATAGTTTCAGGCTCATGATAGATATTTAGTTCACAGCATCTCCTCATTTGAGGTGTCCTATGTCACATTATTAGCACTTGCAAATTTGTGGCGATTTTGTCATCTTCTGTTACTGTTTGTCTTTTTGTATTTAGGACAACCTTGAATTCCGCCTCCATCTAAGGTACGAGTTCCTGATGTTGGGCATTCAGCCGGTCATCGACAAGCTCCGAGAGCACGAGAACGCCACTCTGGATAGGTGAGAGTGAGACCTAATGAGCCGTCAACCAAAAAATCATCGTCCTCTGAACGTATTCTTATAATGATAATAATTTCTCCCTTTGCAGGCATTTGGACTTCTTTGAGATGGTGCGGAACGAGGATGACTCTGAGTTGGCCAAAAGATTTGACATGGTGAGTAACTCTCAGACAAAAAGATATTTCCTGACTGACTCCTGTGGCTCAAATGATCCAAAGTCAAGCGGTGGTCCAGTTGATAGTAATTCCTGACCGAATTCTTTCTCTCAACAGACCCATGTAGACACTAAGAGTGCCGGTGCCATGTTTGAGCTGATCAAGAAGAAGCTGAGCCACACAGACGCCTACCCCAACCTCCTCTCCATCCTCCAGCACTGCCTGCAGATGCCCTGTGAGTCGCTACAGGACAACTTTTTCCCCGCCTTGTTGATATGTGAATGTGATTTCAAGACAAGTAAATTGTTTACAGACAATTTTATTATAATGAATATATCAAGTATGAAAATACTTGACATTTTTGAAGAAAATGTAATAATTTTCCGCATGCCTCAACAATGAATGGAGAATCCAAAAATGGAGAAAATTCTTAATGATTTGGTGCCGTAGTGATGCACGTTTAATAACAGCGGAACTTTATCAAACATATGTCTAAGAACACACTCGTACAACTCTCACACAACTGGTGAGGTATAACCTAAGTCTCATTAATTAATTAGTTAATTAATTAATTAAGTTGTATGCTCAGTTTTTTCCTGAAGGACAGTCCTTTTCAATGGTAAAACTGAGACCGTCTCTTCAAAGCCAGACTCCTTTGACAAACTGAAATTTTACCTCTGCACTGGTCCACTGCTGCCTCCACTGATAGTTTGTCTGTGTCATTATGTGGCTTTGGTGAATCCAAACTAATCCTCTAAAACTCACACAATCACAAAAATCACACAATGTACCAAAAAACAAATGGACTGAAACAAAGGTAGCCCAGCAGCTCCTGTGTTCAGCGATGTAAAATTGGTGTTTCTGTCAAAGGAGTCTGGCTTTGAGGAGAACAAAGATGAGTTTCACTTTTAGTTGGGTTCCACATCGGAACGAACTATCTATTTGGGAAATAATAAGCACACAACTGGATAAATGAGTTGTATACAAAATTTGCTGTTGTTAAATGTAAACCCTTATGATTTCAACTTATCAAGAATTACTCAGCTTTTGGATTCTTCGATCGCCAGAGGCATGCGAGTCAAACAGTCATTTTGAGGTTAAAGTATTCCTTTAGTATTGCATCCATTAGCAGATAATTTATATCTGGTGTGTGCTTTAGATCATATGCTAACACCTGTATATTGGAATTACCTTACTGTCTCTGTCTGTGACTCCACTCCCAGATAAACGTGGTGGCGGCAGTCTGCAGCACTGGCAGCTCTTAGACAGAATCCTCCAGCAGATAGTCCTACAGGACGATAAGGGAGAGGACCCTGACATCGCCCCTCTGGACAACTTCAGTGTTAAGAACATCATTCGCATGTAAGTGGAATCTCATCAGTCAAAACAGACACCTCTGCAACCTCTGCCCACTGACAGCTGCCATCACATCAGTGTAGAAACACTATACTTGAGACTGTATCGTACATACACTTGCTATCAAGGGATTATAAAGGAAGCGGTGATCCAGGCCAAACATTTACTGTAATTTGTGACATTATTAAAAAAAGAGTTACTGTAAGTGCACTGTACTTCCAATGAGTGCACCTTTTTAAAAGCTTCTTATTCTCCGAAGTTGTAAACATGCTGTTGTTTCTGGAAAGTTCTTGTGGTTAATGCATCCAATCAGCATCACTTCAAAACGGTGCCAGCCCTGTCCATTAAGCAGTAAGCGGTTGCTTCAGGCACACCGGTCTAGAAAAGAACTTATTTAATGGGACACAATAACAACATGAAAACTGAATTTCCTAAACAAAAACTGACAACCTTTTTTTTCCTATTTTGGCATAAATAGTGATAAAACAAAACACAGGCGGTGTAAGTAATTTACTGTCCTGTATAAGAAAAGCACAACCAGGAATCAGTCGTTATAAAAAAAAAAATCATTAATGGGGTCAGGGAGTAATATGCTGTATTCACTGTAGTCCATTTAACGATAAAGGTCTCACTTTACATGCTTATTTGCACATTATACAGTCCCTCCAGGATTTTGCGAGTTGTTTTATGGGATTGCCCGAAAAAACTGATTTCAAGTCGTTTTTTCTAAAAAAAAAAATGGGATAAATGTTGCAGTGTTGAAAGGTGTTTTTTACAGTGAAATTACAGGGGCAAGTAAAAATAGTAAAAATAGTTGTAATGCTGTCTCGCACTCGGAGCTCATTACTATGAGCATTTAGTGTTTCCCACAAACTTAGAATGTATTTGTAGTGGTAGGGAGGTTTGGGGGTGCAGCTGGTTGCCACCAATCAGCTACAGTCTCATGACAACGTTACAAAGAAAGGATCCCCAAATCAAATCCTGCTTCAGGCCCCCAAAAGTCGATTGCCGGCCATGCTTCAGACTGAAGACAAGTCTGATATCAACATTATGCACTTTTATGTTCGAATATGCAAGGAATGTCGAGAAGACAAAGAGGCACTGCAGTTATGCATCTCAGAGTTAGTGTAAGAAGCTTTTAAGTAAACAAGTATTCAGTTGTGTAATAGGAACAGTTTTAAAAGCTTTTGTGCCAGTCCTGGGAGTGGAGAATGCGATTGCACAGGAAGGTGAGGTGAAGTGAAGCTGGCAGCAGGGGGTCGTTGGTAGAATCGGAGGAAGCCACTCTCCGAGCGTGAATTGGCATGAAAGCGGAAGCAGGAGATCAAAAGGAAATTGCTCTAATCGCATTAAGCGGGCAGGCCAGCCAAGTCAGCCATGTTGAGGTGCGGCGAAGCAGTCACTTGGCTTCGTGTAGAAGACAACAGGGAAAAATAATCATTTTCAAAAGGAAAACCAAGCATGATGACTTGGAAGTGGATGTTTTCTGTATGTCATCACGAGCACAGTACACTGTCGCTCAGAGAGATTCGCTTCCAAATGATCATTGACATTTGTTGGGTTTTGTGGTCTGAGTTTCACTGAATTTTGAAACTAATCTGTGCTTGTGTTCAGGAGCCAAAGACCACGGTGCGTGCGCTGAGTGTTGGTAGTGTGAAAAGATGGCGTTCAGGTCTTCGTCCACACAATACATTTGGTGTGCGTTTCTCCCGCCTGTTAACTTGAGTTTCTCTTAATGACGTGCTGTCATTCTTCTCTTTCACCATCTCTCTCCCACTCTCCACTTTTTTGTTATTTCTAAGATCAGAGATGAATATGTTTAGTCTCAGCGGTGAAAGCACCATAAAACATGTAGCGTGGTAAAGCTTGGCCCCTGCTTGCTCTTACTTTGTTCACTAATACAGCCACTACTGTTTGTGCAATCAACTCGCTTGAGCGTAATTCTTTCCAGTAGCGTACAGAAAGCAGACTTGGACGCGGCATCTGAGCCCGGACGTCCATTCCTGTCCATTGCAGAATCATCACAGCGGTCAAAACCTATCCCTCAGTTTGCATCACTGCCAAAGTCTTGTTGTGTTTCCATAAACTTTCTTTGAGTAAATTATGCCTGGAAAGATTTGCATAAACTTGAGATTTCCTCATTGTTTTGGCTGCGTGCCGGAGACCCTGACGTCTGGCGGCTTGAAATGTACAGTATGTCTCGTGCCGCGGCCGCTCAGACGGGGGAGGACGGGGGACGTTAAAACAACTGTTAAAACAACTGGGAGACAAAAACCATTCATCATCTGCGGTCGCCATGACGACGGCTCTGACTACTCGCACGTGTGCCTGACCCGAAATTAACACTCTCGTGTAAATCACATTTTTCCACAGCAATGTAAAGGTATTTATTTGACCAGTGAACACTAAAGTGATTGTGTCTTTGTGCTTTAATGAGTTGGATCCATGGAGTGCTGCCTGAGCTGTACTTAAAGCAGAACTGACTTTGTAATCAAGTTCAGACTGTGTTCACTAACACATGCATTTAAAAGGTCTAAGTCTGATTAATGACCAAATTGCTTTGAAATTGCCCTGTGGATTTCCTCATGTGAATTGATTACACACATTTAAGTGTAAATCATTACCACACTGAAGTTACTTTATTCCTGTTGGCAGTCGTACCTCCACACTTTCCTGCTCAGCAGTTCTTCTCTCTCATGTTCTTTTTTTGTTATGCCTCAACACAGACAATAACCACGGCTGGGCATCATGTTATTGCGTTGCCTGTCTTTCCGTACATACATTTATCTGTTTGTCCATATGTCCATCCCATTCTTGCAAACGCGATATCTCAAGAACGCATTGACAGAATGTCTTCAAATTTGGCACAAACGACTCAATTTTATTGTTATAGATCAAAGGTCAAGGTCACTATGATCTGGAGTACATCTTATTGTTGTGAATGCAAAATCTCAGCAACACCTTTAAGAATTTTCCTTAAAATTTGGCACAAATGCCCACTTGGACTCATGATGAACTGATTAGATTGTTTTGGTTAAAGGTCAAGGTCACCTTGACCTTGCATCTGTTTCATTCTCTTGACTGCATATTTCAAGAAGGCCTTCGGGGAATATCCTCAATTTTAGCACAAACATCCACTTTGACTCAAGAATGAACTGATAATCATTTTTTGGTCATGGTTAAGTTAAACTCATTTGTTAATAATGACAGAATTTCACAAACATGTCAAATTGGATAAAATGATGAGGTAATAACACGATATATCCAAAAGGTCAAAAGTCAGCTTTACTGTATCATAGCAATGTTCTGCAAAAGCACTACTCTTGTCATTACTCAACTCAGGAACAGAAGGCGAGACATTTGGTTCGATACTGAACTCGTAACACTAATCTTGAGTGTCCACATTGAGACTGTGCTAATTGTATAGATATATAGAATTTACATCCATAGACATGGACATAACCTGCAACTGCAACTTGACTAGTTTGTGGAGGCATCAACCATAAAGCAATCAGTTTAGTTTCATACTCTGTGGTCAGTGACACTAAAACATGTCTATTCTCTCAACTCTAGCCACGGCTTCCACCAGTGCTCAAGGTTTCACTTTCAAATCTTTCTTCAGCCACATTAATTCCACTCTCTTTAATAATCTTTTCATTTCTCTGTCATGCAGTTGTAACATGTTATCTCATATTTTTACTTTATATCCATATCCAATATCCAACACTCATTTCTCACATTATCTGATCTTGCATTTAAACCAGAACATCAGTGTAACCCTGTTTAACCTTAAGCCTCAGCTGATACTATTGCCACAATGTAGAACTGAATATTGATTTCAGCCCTGCAGGATTTATTTTTGCACTAATGTTGTGTTACGCAGCTTAAAAGAGCACACTGCATCAACCCAGTCAATGCTGGTAATAAATGTGAATCAAAAAGGAAGACTTATTGACAGTGATTAGTGGATTTCCAATCCAAATTATTGAATTTCCGCAAAATGTTCTGCCTTGACTTGGTTGGACTGCAGTTGACCCCTATGCAAACATCTTAAGCAAGACTGTGTTTGTGTCTGACTCATTTTTGTCTCCCTGCTTCACAGGTTGGTCAATGAAAATGAGGTGAAACAGTGGCGAGACCAGGCAGAGAAGTTCAGGAAAGGTAAGACTTGTTTGACACAGTGCACTCTGCAGGTTGAAAGAGAAAATGCATCATCAAATACATAACACAAATCTCCACTATGTGTTTTCTTTTAATATATTTGCCAAGAGGGATCCTGCACACTGTCAGTTTTGTTAAATACTCAGTACAAAGTTTCAGTCCTATGAACCTTGATCAGGTTTACCAACAGTGTGTGGGACCCCTCTTCTTCTACCTGCAATCGTTTTTTCTCCTACGCACCTGTCCACCTAAGTTTTGAAGGTGTGCACTGGCCTTTATGTTGAAATATATTTGCCTATGAATCAGTACTTGCTTCTCTATGTGCGTTTTCTTATTTTAATCTACATCATATGAGCACTTTTCTGCTCCTTTCTGTCATTTTAGAGCATGTAGAGCTGCTAGCTAAACTAGAGAGGAAGGAGCGTGAGTGTGAAACCAAGACCCAGGAAAAGGATGATATGATGAAGACTTTGAACAAGATGAAGGACAAACTCCAGCGTGAGGGGGTGGAGCTGCGTTCAGCCAGGGAGCAAGTCCTGGACCTGTCCTCGCGCATCAATGACATATCTGTGAGCAGTGCTGCTTTTCATATGCTTTTTCCTTCATGACAGTACAAACAGTGTTGCCAACAAATGGCAATAGACTAGCTGACTAGTTTGCCTGCTAATGAGATACATTATGTAAGTTCTGTTTTTTGAGTTTTTGGAAGGCCTTTTTTTCTCTCCTTTTTATAAAAGCAAGTTGTCCAGCTAGCTCTAGTCTGTGTGCTAGGCTAAGCTCATCTCTGGGTGTGTGAAATGATAAGCATCTTCTTTTTTAACACCCAATATGGCAACAAAAAAGAATATTTCCAAAAATTAGCTTGATGTCTTGAAGTTGGGTTTTTTTTTTCAATGGTTTCTAGCTTTTAAGTTTCATTGTACTTATTTTATGTACCGCTGTGCTGTTCAAAACATATATTAACTATTACTTTATTCAATCTCCACACCAACAGGGTGTCGGTGTGTCTTTCCCACCTCCACCTCCTCCTCCTGGCGGCCCCGCGGCCCCACCCCCACCACCTATGATGGGTGGCTTCCCTCCACCTCCTCCTCCGCTGCCATTCAGCTGCCCGCCTCCACCACCACCTCCCCCACCACCTGGAGCGCCACCTCCTCCACCTGGAGCCCCACCCATTTTTGGAGCCCCGCCTCCTCCTATTCCCTCCTCATTCAACTCGGCGACCACCATGCGCTCCAAATCCATCCCTCAGCCGTCTCATCCTCTGAAGTCCTTCAACTGGGCCAAACTAGGAGAGGTGAGAGTGCAGTAAGAAAGTATGATGATGATTTCTTTCAAAGACACATATTTATCACAATTACAGATTTGAAATTAGGATACAAAATTCTTATAATTTTTAAGCACTTTTTCAAGGGTTCTTTTTTAAAAATGCATTATTTTTTTTATTATTTTGCAAATTTTCAGGTAATTTCCTCATGCTTTAAATTAATTTCGTGCTAAGTTTTGGGCCATTTCTGCTTTTGTTGCTCATTCCGTTCTTCCCACGATTTTGAAAGAAACCAATGATGAACTTTAAGTCTTTTTAGTAGCATCAGTGCATTATGGCCTTGCTCATCTTAGCTCACAAAATACTCCAAGAACTAATTCGAAGAACACTGATTTGAAGTATTACTATCACGGAACAAAAAGCAGTACCTTCACTGTTGATTGTTTTTTGAATATGTACGTCCCCTTACAGAATGTGATCAACGGCACCATCTGGAACGACATCGATGACCTGAGAGCTTTCAAGATTCTTGACCTCAAGGACATAGAGAAGATGTTTTCAGCCTATCAGAGACAACAGGTTTGGATTATGGGATACAGTATTCTGGAAGGCAGTTTTCTGAGTGTGTGTGTGTGTGTGTGTGTGTGTGTGTGTGTGTGTTTTGGTGAGCATATACATATAGACGAATAAATCCATGTTATGCATCTTGTTTTAGTAACTGATAGAGTTACACTTGAATTTTGCCCTTGATATTTTAATGTGTGTGTGTGTGTAAGCGAGTGTGTGTGTGTGTGTATGATGGGCTGATGGGTGGGAAGTTGCAAGCGGACTCTTGAGAGTGCCAAGGGTCCAGCTCCGGGCTAACATGAGCAGCTGTTCACTGCTGAATGCCTCATTGTGGAGATGCCACAGAGCTCAAGCTTTGCGCTGCAGAGCCGTAGTGTGAGAACTGGGGAGCTGACTGGGTCTTCACGGGCTCATGAATCAGGGCAACACAGAGGAAACAGTCGACACCACCGAAGTCACAAGGAGTCACAATACTGGAAACTTTTAATGCCCTAAAATAAAGAAGCAATTGACGAAAGCATGTTGAACCAGGGACTAACTAATAGGATAATTGCATGCCTTTGGGGTGATGCCATACAGTACATAGCAATTACTCCCTTCTGTGCTACAAACTAATTACACACCACTTGTCACGGGATAATATTGTGCGCATAAATTGATATATTTTACTACGTGAAATGGGTTCAAGCGGAATGTCAATGTGCTCTAATGACTCTCGGGTAATCACAGTTTAAATCTTTAAGGCTCGATGGAAGAGCAGCACTTGGCATTGGCTCCATAGAGGCTTTATTGTTGAATTCCTTTACAAGGTATTTTACTGCCATGCTTAAAACCCCTCTGACAGCTAAAAGCACAACTTCTCTTTTCAGACTTTTATTAAAGAGTAATGGATCATTTGAGGCTGTTGCCGACAGTGATTTACCGCGTGTATTTATTTATACAGTGCAGGTTTTTATTGGCACGAGCCAAACGGTTAAACGGCAACCTCCAAGGATATAGCCACATTAAAAAAAAACAAAGATCTTCCTGGCTTTGACAACTCGGTTCCATTTGGCAAGCGCAAGATTCATTTCAACTGGACAATATTGGAGTGTTTATACATGGCATAATTGCGTTTTTTAAGCTTGTCATTGGTCTCTCTCTCAAAATGGACTTTTGTTTACGTTTGCCCTCCGCAGGATAAGTTACCACACTCATTTTTCATGTTCTTGTTTTTCCACGTCAAGACAGATGTAGATGCAATCAAAAGAATACATTATAGCAATCTTTAAGAATACAGAAACCAAAATAGAGCAGAGTTCAAAATCATTTTTTTAAATGTAGATTTCATGAGCCCCTGATGACTTGGACAGTTACTTATTGTTTTGTTTTTTTTCTCACAGAAGGCCTCCCAGCTTCAGCTTGTAGTGTGCATAGTCGTAGTTCTTTGCTCTGGTCACCACTTTTTTTCTGCTTGAAGTGCTAATCTTTGCATGTGTTTTCAATTTTTTTGTGTCTCTCTGCACACTCCGACTGCCTGGGCAGGACCTGCTCACTAACCAATCCTTCAAACAGGTGAGTTAAAGGTTTTCCAGCATCTTTATCTCATGTTACCTCCCTCCACTGCTCTATCACCTGCTCCTCTGCCGTGCAGCAGCCAGCCAGAGAGACCAGTTGCTTGTATAATGAATGTGTTATTATGTGACTTGTGTCTGGTTGTAAGATGTATGCACAATTTAAATGTTTGTTGCTGGTTTATTTCAAGAATCCTGGGATGTCTGAACCTTCATGGCCCCTACCTTATTGTTAAAGCTGCTCAAACAGGAGTGGTGGGAATCACCAGAGGCCCCATGATACGATATTATCACGATACTTAAGTCACAATACTGTGAAATTGTGACAGTGTATGCAGTGTACTGCGCTATCACATGTTGCAATATATCACCATTTATAACCATATTTCAACTGCAAATTATATCTCTAAAAATTGTCTACATCTGTTTTAATAAATAAATAATTTCAATATTTTTTATTGCAGCAATATATATATATATATATATATATAGTGGACCGTAAAAGCAATTGATTTTATTACTCTAGTAGGCTACCAAAAGTGTAATTTGTATTTGTAAGTTTAAAAAAAATATAAAGAATAAAGTGTGTATGTATATATATATATATATATATATATATATATATGTGTGTGTGTGTTGTGTGTGTGTGTGTGTGTGTGTGTGTGTGTGTGTGTGTGTATGTAATATTGCAATACTATGCTGTATTATTTTCACCACTGTATTGCAAATTTCCATATTATTATTATTAGTGTTATTAATAATAATAATAATAATATTACAAATGTGAGAAAGGTACATAAGTGATTTACTATAGATTTGGAAATTTTCCCACAATATAGGTTTAAAACAAATTAAATGGAGCATTTATAATTTCTAAATCGCTGCCTTATTTCTCATTTCCATCTCCATTCTCATCTTAGACCTAGTCCATATGTAACTAAGGGAGTTTTCCTTCTTCATTCTCAGAAAAATAAAATCACATCCGCACAAGCGCTATTTAAAAAAAATCTGTCCAAATGAAAATGCAAAAACGCAATTGAAGCGACCGACATTGGCTGCAGGATGTGTGTTATGTGAGGGTTGGATTATGTGTCAGTGGCCTTAAGTCCCTCTCCCTTAATTTGGTAAAAGAATAACTATATATTTATGCATGAACATGTAAAAATTCCTGTTGGCGGGGTTAGAACCAGAACTATTTTGGCCATGTCAGCCACCGCACAAAACACCGTTTGTGATGCCTCACAAAGGAGATTATGATGCATAGTCTGATGCAACAAGCCAAAAAAATCTGTTTTTCCTGTGTACCCGTCAACACTGAAAACATAGGTTTTACTGAAGGAATTAGTAAATTAGTTTTACAAAAGGTCTTTTTTTTTGCGATCTAGAATGCAGTTTGCATGTGGATGAAAGGCCAGAACACACTGAAGAAGCTATGTTTTAGAAAAAAAAACCTGCGTATATGTAGACCAGGCGGTAATTTTATGGATTACTATCATTACCACTGATATCTGTCATTACTTTAATTGTCATAATTCATCATCATAAACTAAGCAGGAAAATGCTGAATTGAAATGCAGCCACTTACATTTAATCTTCTCAACCATGTTGAATTACACAAGAGAAGAAACCAGTTCAAACACCTGACCACATTTCAATCACGCCACTTAATAACTGTTATAAAAGATGAAGGGGCTGGTCTCTAGTTACATTGGGTTGAGTTAACATGCTAAACACAAGTTGGCAAAAATGCCCTGAGCGCATGGGCAGAGCGGGATTTGGCAGGCCCCTGTGAATGGGAGTTGTCCCCCCTAACCCAGTGCCAAACTCGGTCTGTTGCCAGGCACCGTGGGTCAACGCAGGCATGGAAAAACGACACTTTCTTTACAAGCCGCATCTGTTTTACAAACGTCATAGCCAGCAACCTCAAAAAGGACGAATAATGGCGAGCAGGAAACCGGCTCGGACCATAAATAGAATGTGTTTAACATGCAGCCCCAACTAGATTTTCTCAGACGTGTATACTTTCTCCTTGCGGAATTTTAATACTACATTTGTGTGAAGCTTACAAAAATATCTGACTGGCCCAAAGCAAGTTTTGAACAATGTTTCCTGTTCCTCCGAGAGGTTTATAGGCCTGCCTGCTTTGTGTTTGCAGTGGTGACTCACCAAATAAAACCTCCTCTCACGGGGCGAGCTTTATATTTCACTTACACAGATATATTTCTTTTGAAAAAAAAATCTGTTTTCATACACCTTTAACAATTCAATCCAGGGTGTATAACTTTTAATAAGTCATGCATTATGGTCTCTGATGCATTGACTGCAAAAACAGGTCAGTGAACTTGACCTGAGGCCAACTGAGGTATTTGGCTTGAGTGCAACCTTTTAGTCTAGCACTTGATATTGGAACTGATCAATCTGCAACAGCTGGTTCTAATGAGTTGTTTGAAGTCTTTTTTTTAAATATCTGCTCCAAATGAACGCATTGTTAAATGCTAAGAAGGGGTCATGTCATCTCTCAACAAAGATGTCAAACAGATGTGAAGAGGAGTTGTTCCAATGGGAAGGTTTTGTGTTTTATATTAGAGCTGTTATAAAAAAATCTATGTTGCAAAATTAATGTGTATCTCTTGTCTTCATCTTTATGCAGAAAGAGACGGGCTCTATGGACGACATATACGTCAGCACGCGGAAGGTCAAAGAGCTGTCAGTCATTGACGGTAGACGTGCACAGAACTGTGTCATCCTGCTTTCAAAGTACGGGTCCCAGCCAGAATTAATAATTCTACCACGTTGTACAATGAGTTAACAAGTAGTTAGTATCTGTTAATTAGATTATAATTCTGCAGAAATGAAGCAGCTTTGTGAGATAAGTAACACTGCAGAGGGTCAGAGGTTGGAGCTGTAACTCAGCGTGCTGCCTGAGGCAGGTGCTTCTTATGTCTGGTACAGGAAATGTGTTTTTAATGGACACACAAGGACATCTGTCAGTGTAATTGAGTTACCATCCATGGCAACAGCAAGCTGAGTCATAAGACAGACAGAAAGCATTGTCCAGGATGTATCTCTGGAGCACTGTTCAAGGTTTTTGTCTATTTTTAAACATTCAAGTACAGTATCAGTCTCCATGTAAAGTTAAATGAAATATATTAAGACACATAAAATGACCCCCCTTCCTCCCAAAGGGCTTTGAGTCTTACCATATCTAACCCAAAATCAATGATCATCATTTAAAATCCACCCAACAATATGGTTACCATTTGTGTGTCTCCTAACAGCAATGATCCAAAGCCCTTTGGAGAATTTGAATCTGAACCAGCCCCTCAAAGATCAATAAACAGGCTTCCTGAGTCCTTTCTCTGTCTGACTAAACTGCAGCACGGCCCCTGAACTCACTCTCGTGTCAATAGCAAATGACCCGAGGGTAAAACTCGACCCAAATGGGGTCAGCAGTTGGTCAATAAGGCTTTGATGCACAGACTAACAATGCTGTAATTGATCACAACCCCGGCACACTTAAAACTGATCAGATGCACTGAAAGCAGCTGGCGGTGCTCCCGGCGGTTAACTCTGGTCCAGACTGAGAGTGTTACTATCAGTCCACACAGAATGCTTTATTGTGGTAATTAATTACATGTAATTGATTAATGCTATTTGAACCATTTTTAGTGAACTATTTTGTTCCTTTGCAGGTTAAAAATGAGCAATGAAGAGATCAAGAGGGCGATCCTCGAGATGGATGAGCGGGAAGAGCTAGCCAAAGATATGCTGGAGCAGGTGAGGCTGATGAATAATTACATATATGTAAGATAGCAGAGTAGTCAATTTTGATTGTTTGGGTAAGTTAAAAAAAAATGCGTATGGATTTGTTTGATTTTTTAAAGAGGTTTTGTGTGTCTTATCAGCACTTGACAGAGACAAAAGGATGTTATAGATTTCTATTATTTTGAAAAGGAAGCAGAAAATAAACAACCTGAGTTATTACATGGCTTTGTTGAATGCTTGATTCTGATCCGGTCAGGCTCTCTATGGTCGGGTGGTCTGTTTTATCTGAATTTCACCTATGAATAACAGGCCGTTGCTAAAGAAGCAGTTCAGATCATTTAGTGTCAAATGATTTATTTTACAAAAAAGAGCTGATCCTTGTACGTTATTCTTTACATGACCAAGGGTGCCTTGAGCTTTTAAATTTTTAATTTCAAAGTCCAATAATGTAAAAAGTCAGAATTTCTTGTATTTTTTAGTATAAAGCAGGTATAGGTGCCATATACTGTAAATACTGTGAAAGTATCTAAACCCTCAGTCCACAGACAAATGCATACAGTCTGTATTCAGAAAATGTGTCTTTTGGAGTTGTGATGTCACGAATATACTATATCAACTGTTTTTAACATAAAACATAAGTATTCTAAATGGGTCCCTTTATGGGGGGCTTAAAGAGACAGAATGCAGTGTTTCAGACTGAGGGAGAATACAGGTATATTCAGGCAGGCAGTGTCAGAAAAATATGTTTTTTCAACATTAAAACATGTAAACATGTTCTTGCAGAAACCCAAAATACAAGTATGAACCTAAAAAAAGAGCAAAATACGAGACCTTTGATTTAATTTTCCTGATTATTTGCCAGTCCAAAAACAGTCCTCGAGATAACTTGCAGATGAAACGTATCTTTCGTATATTCCTATTAAACACAATGCACACACATGCGATTAAGGGGTAGTGCAGGGTCAACCACAGAAGGAAGTCAGTGGAGCAGTTTAGGGGTTTGTTGCCTTGCTCAAGGGCACCTTAGCAGTGTTTGACTTGCCCCAGTATTTCATTTTGTGTTGATAAAGTTTTAGAGAGATTAACAAACATTACAGCTGAAGCGATAAAGCTAATTAACATTAAAAAAAAATAATACGGAGGAAGATACTGTGCATTTCAGTTTGCTCCACTGACAACTGCATTAGCATTTGCATTTGGATTAACTTTGTCCTCACGTCTCTGCAGCTGCTGAAGTTTGTCCCAGAGAAAAGTGACATTGATCTCCTGGAGGAGCACAAACACGAGCTGGAGCGGATGGCCCGGGCTGATCGCTTCCTCTTTGAAATGAGCAGGTACGCAGAGCTGCATTATTGTTGAATACTTGGCTTCAGATAACACTGGTGAGTTAGGTGTCTTATTTCTGCTTTCTCAGTGCAGCCAAAACATCTGCAAAGCATGGAATTGCAAACATCCGCAATTTGCAAATGAATATATCGAGTGTATCAGTTACACAACAGTGGGTGTCTGTGGGATAAAACAGATGTGCTGTGTTTGCCTCGTGCAGTGTCTGACAGTCTATGGCATGCATTTGACACGGAAGATTTCCAAAGTGAACAACGTGCAGATTTCATGCAGAATCAAACCACCATCTAGTCAACCACAAATAGATCTTAAAATATTGCAAAGCATGATGTACAGAGTTAGCTTTTGAAGCAGCACAGGGAGGCTGGGATCAAGAACAAGCCTCAAACTTAGCTGTGAAGAAGTTATGGCTGCCCTTTGAGGACTCCCATCACATCAGAGAGTGGAGACATTTTCAATGAATGTGTTTTTGCTGCAATCTGTCCTTTTTTTCAGAATCTGCAATATTTGTTCAAGATAATTAAACCTTTTCATTCCCCTCGGTGAAATATTACCCCGTCCACTGTATTTCCTTTTGATCGCATCTCCTTTGGTCTCAGGAATACATCTGGGATTAAGTTATTTCCTTTTTGTTTTTTATTTTTTTCTGTTTAATATTCACGGTCCCTCTTTGAAATTCCCACTCCCCCAGTGAACTTTTGGGCACATCTAATATACCCATTTGTCAATGCTCTGCCTTGATGGGAGTGCAGTAGACGAAAAGTAAAGGTAGAAGGCCTGTGAAAACTCAGAGAGGGAGTTTTATACGATTGGGTGACTTTGAGCTTTGAACTTGCACTCCCCTGGAAAACAAATGTAACTTACCTCCCTTTCTGTTTTTTTCTTCTTTCTCCTCCTTTCACCTCTGTCTCCCCTTCATCAGAATCGACCACTACCAGCAGAGACTGCAGGCTCTGTTCTTTAAGAAGAAGTTTGCAGAGCGTCTAGCCGAAACCAAGCCTAAAGTTGAAGGTATGCACTAACTCCTCAAAGGCCACTGAAAGGCACAGAACACCTAGTGGTTAGTCATTAAAAGGATAATGCTAGCAATAGTCTATATTTTCATGTTAACAAATAAATTGAACATGACAACAAGTGTTGTCTGCACAAGTCCAATATACCTTTTTCCTTAGTGCAACAGAGCTTCATTGTCGTCAGAAATCAATTTAAAACACATCAGTGAGCGAAACTGTTGCACTATGTGACATGTTTCTTCTTTACTATAAACAAACATACTGTTTATTACTTTGATTAGATCCCACATACACCATCCTACTGCCCAAATACTCTCCAAAGCACCAACTGTATTAATCCACAGCTTAAAATAGCCCCTGAAAAATGTACCAGTTTTTCCTGTTTGGGAGACATTTGTAAAGAACTACAGTGCTTAGTTGTTTTAGGAAATGACTGAGCTAAAACTTCAATATGAAACTATTAATTTCACTCCAAATCAAAAATCCATATTCTTCCTCTTACTTGTAGTGCAATTTCTTAATCTATATTGTTTTGGTGTGAGTTGCCAGGTGCTGGAAATGTCGCTTGTAGAGATGTGTGCCCACTTTCCAATAAAATGGAACTAGATGGCACTCAGGTTGTGGTGCTCAAAGCACCAAAAAATACATTTGAAAAACAGCGATGACCCTTCCCAAAAATCTGCTGAGTTTCACCCACAAACTGTAGCACTGTACAGAAGGAAGTGTGCATCTACTGCTAGCTGCAGCACCACTGAGCATGTTTACATCTGGCGTTGTCACGAGCCTCGTCCATGAGTAGATGCACGCTTCCTTCTGCATGGTTATATGGTTGGTGGGAGTAGTTTGAAAGAAAGAAAATAGTTCCTACATGATATCTCCAACACTCAACAAATGAACAACTAATCTAAATTAATAAACAACCCTACAGGTAAGAGGAAAACACAACACAACTTGTTAAGTGTTTGTTAAAGTGTGAGGAGTCTGTACATTTGAGGAAGTGTGTGTTTTGTGAGATTAAATCATAGGAATAATTGAAGTCCTTAAAATGAATATTCCTGTTACCTTGAAAAGGCTGAAATATTAGTAGACATTAGCCGTCCTCTCTAATTAAAACTGTCCTCAAACAGTGCACATTTGCCTCAGTTTGAAATGTTTCGCGCAACAGTTAAACACAAATGGAGCAAAATATCAAATTAAATAAAGAACATGCTTTTAGGGCATACCACATTCAAATGATTGTACACGCCTAGAGGCAAAAAATAGTTTGAGCCACTGCAAATGTCATCAGCCTTGAACACTCTGACCAGTGTTTTATCACAATGACTTGTGAAATGCCTTCTATGTGTTGAGCGTGTGCACGAGTGTGTGTGTGCATGGTGAGAGCGGGTGGCCAACCATATATTGGCCCACTGTAATTTTTCCCTTTGAGCCAGCTACCAGGTTACCACGGAGGCTGTTTTGGAAAGCTGGCCCATGTTGAGAGGCGAGAGCGTCTCTGTAAAACACTGACTTCAAAGACTTCCAGTGAAGTTCATAGATGTGTGTGTGTGTGTGTGTGTGTGTGTGTGTGTGCATGTTTGTGTGTGCACATGGGTGTGTCACGCCTGAGCTGTCATAGTGTCTGTTTGAGCCAGAACTACTTGAAAGACACTTCTCCGCTGGCCTAAATGCCATTTTCGGCTCTGATGAGCACATCGCATTATTTGTGCCAGCAGTATTTTATTTGCAGAGTGCTGACTGACAGTTATGCCCTGTGTGTGCTGTAGCTTATGACAGTCTATCCATTATATTCAAATATAATGCATTTTCTGATATACATTACTGACTGCCAAGACTGGAAAGAAAGTGCAATCAAAGGAATAATCCTCTGAGTTCGAGTATTGATCCAAGCATCCTAAATCTTTGTTGTCAGATCCAAACGTTGCCGGATCACACTGTTCATTGGTGCCCACAATATAGTCGGTATTATTCATGTTACTTTGTCATATACTCGAGATGAGACTATATTTTCCTGGACCACCCAGCATGTTCACTAGAAGCATTTCTTAAGTCCTTTCTGCATCCAGCAGAAGACTGTCAGCGCAGCCAGAGGAATGGTTCCCATGCTGTATCACTGCAGAAGGAACCGTAACAATAACAATATGGGTTTTGTTAATGATTTTCACATTCACACTGAGGTTTTCTCCGTGGAGAGAGGGAACCACCTGCACTTTGCCAGACTAGTCTGTTCTCATGGGGGAAAGAAACGGACAGCATGGGGTTGTGTTTGGAACATTCCCTTCCCCCTGCTGTTTTATGGATGGATGGAGAAACTTGATGGGTTTCCCCACTGAGCTGCCCAGTTGTTGTGGGGGAATATTGATCAATCACGATGACAGATGGTAAAAATGAAGGAATGGATGAGAACCTTTGGGCCGTGGGGGCTGAGTAGAGCAACAGAATGGAAGGGAATGGGAAAAGGCCAGTTCATTATATAATGTAGAAGGTTAAGTGATGCACTAAGTAAAGTGCACACATATCAATCATCAACTATATGATCTCTCCAGCTGCCTCTCTCTCTCCGTTTTCCTCCAGCCATCCTCAATGCGTCCAAGGAGGTGGTCCGCAGCAAGAGGCTGACTCAGATCCTGGAGGTGGTGCTGGCCTTCGGCAACTTCATGAACAAGGGCCAGAGAGGCAACGCCTACGGTTTTAAGGTCTCCAGCCTCAACAAGATTGCTGACACAAAGTCCAGCATAGACAGGTGGGCCGGGGGGGGACTGTGATCGCTCAGTTTTTCCATGTCTTTTGCAGATAAATGTTCACACATTTGCTCAGAACTTGTATTGAAATGTGCCTCGGTTATCAAATATAGAATTCAATATCAAAGGAAATACAGCTGATTGCTTTTCTGCCTATACATTTTTTAATGCTGATGCAACATGATTTTTCACTTAGACACTTTGTTGCAATTTAAATTTCCTGTTTGATTAACCAAAGCATGATGGGAACTGAAGTGCGAAACCAAGAGATATATACTGTAAATTCCAAATGGAAATGACAAGAAAAACAAGGAAGTAACATGTATACAGTATCTTCAAATTGGCATAAACGTTCAACTGGACTGAACTATGATCCGATAAGATTTTGATTGTCAAAGGTCAAGGTCACCGTGACCTTTCACGTGTAATTCTCGTAATGCGTTATCTCAAGAACACCTTGCAGGAGTCTCCTCAAATTTGACACAAACGTTTTCAAACTAAAGGATGAACCAATTAGAATTTGGTAGTTGAAGGTCAGAGGTTACTGTGACCTCACATGTCTAATGAAGTAATTTTTTTTTTTTTTTAAATCCAAAAGGTTAACTTTACTGTGATGACATCATGTTCTGCAAAAACACTTTCCCTGCCATTACTCAGCGTAATAACTTGGGAACAGAAGGGGACACACTGTGGTAAAATGTGGTGATTGTAAAGCTGTTCTGTACTGCTGGGGGGAAGATGTGTGTGAAGCATGTATGTTTTCACAGCCATGGATGTAAGCTGTATGTGCAATTTGACTGGTTCATAGAGACATACAACCACAAGGCAGTAATTCTAGTGTATCCCTAAAAACTGTTGTAGAACATGTATATTAACCCACCAAAATGCCTGAAAGTGGAATATAAGCAAATTCCCCCCTAAAGATCACAATATATATGGCATAGTATAAACTTCTAGTATAAACTTGTTGTGACTATGCCACACGTCTACAAATAAACTCATGATAGAGTGTTTAAACTGAGCAAAATCAGCCAAGGCATCAAAGTGTTAAAGTATTTGAAAAGCAGCTCTACAACAAGATGTGTTTCCTAGACTATGTTTGTTAAAAAGTCTTTTTCTTCACCTGTGACTCACCAGGAACATCACCATGCTGCACTACCTGATCATGATCGTTGAGAAGAACTACAATGACACACTGCACGTCCAGGACGACCTTTGCAGTGTACCAGAGGCTGCCAAAGTCAAGTGAGTTCACAGCAGTTGGAAAAGGGCATTTTCAAGACAACCATGTATCTTTATTACAACAGGAAGGAGCATGCGATTTGAGTGTTAAACTGATACTTATGGAATTGTATGATGTTCCTTTTTAATTACTGCTTTCCTTTCAGTTTTGGAGTCTCTTACCTTAAAAATAAAATCACTGAATATGTAAATTAGGTCACAAATCTTATCCCATAACTTATAAGGAAGTGCAGTACAAGACAGTAAATTGTCTCCTTATGTTTTTCTGTCTTGCACTAGTTTGTCGGAGTTGGAAAAAGAGGTGCACAGTATCAAAAGTGGACTGAAGGCTCTAGAGGCGGTGAGTTGTTGTGCATTTGTGTCACGTCCCCTCCCATTGGTTCTTCTCCTGTCTGTAATTATGCGTTGGAACAGTGCAGAGATGAACGGCAGGGTGAGGTGTTTAAATACTGGTAATGTTCCACACTGACACAGAAGAGCAAACTTACATTTGCAGCCACACACAGGAACAAGGACTCACTGTATGAACATGCACACATTAAGACACATTAACATAATACACTTCAGAGAGATCTAGATTATTTTCCTTAATTCAGGAACCTTAATATCAACGTCATTGACTTAAAGGATACCTATTATACTTTTCCTTGTTTTATTTTTCAACATATAATGTTACAGTGTTGTATTTTAATATTAAACATGGCCAGAGTTTCATATAATAAGGTAAATGTATGTAAAATAATACCTGCGAGTATAAACCTCCAGCTTCAGCTGCTGAATACTCTGTTTCCCCATATTTTCTTTCTACTTTTTAGACAAGCGGATTTCAACTTGTAACAGATTTCTTTAGGAGGGTCGTCTCCTGCAGGCACATTACTGCAAGTGTTTACATTGCATAGCCTACACTGCTACAGGAAGCTACATGCTAATATCAGGGGAACATGTAATTTTGGTTGCTGATGTTAATTTCTCTCCAATTTTTCGATCATATTCCTCCTGGGACATTGCTCTGTTTATTGTTGATTTTTCATTGTAGAAAGTACCGCTACAGTGCCATTACAGTCATCCTGCAGTAACAGTGCAGAGGCGCCAAGACGGGGAAGACTCAGAAAGGCTGACCAATCAAAGCAGACATGTTTGGGAGGGGGGTTTAAAGAGACAAGTGGTAAACGGGGTGTCCCAGTCAGAGGGTGACTATAAGTGTTCCACTGTAAACAGTATTAGGTTATTTTTGAACATTAATTTTTTGAAACCTTAGACAATTGGTTTTATTTATTTTTGAAAACATGGGTAGAAGGCGATGAGCAACTTAACGAGACATGGCCCAGAAATTTGCAAGAAATTAATTTTAAAAAGTTACAAGAAAATTACTTGATAATGAAGTAAAAAAAGTAAAATAAAAATAACAGTAACTTTAAAAAAAGTATTTTTTTTCTGGTAACATATCTGGTAAATAAAGAATGATTTTTACCATAAATATAATTTTCTGGACATTTTTTTCCCCTATTTTTTAAAAATATTTTCTAACCCCATCCATTTTTACCAACTAATTTTGAGGTCCTTTTATCTGATTATTATTATTATTATTATTATTATTATTATTATTATTATTATTATTATTATTATTATATTATTTAAATTTGCAGGACATTTCTTGCCAGATGGGTCACTGTCCTTTTCCTCATGTTTTACCAAAGACCAAACCAATTTTCTCAGGTTTCAAAGGGTTAAATAGCTTGTGAAAGGCATCTGAATGCAGCACAAGAAAACTGATGTCCATCCTGGTTTCAGAGGACTAAAGAGTATAAAAATGTTCTAGTAGAAACCCAAATTACAATTATGAACAAGAAAATGAGCATTATAGGTCCTCTTAAAATGAAAAAACTCCCTGATCCCGTCCTCTGCCTCTCTCTCTTCCTTTTTAATCTAAGCATATGAAGCAGAGATGAATGTCCTAACTTCTCTGTTTTTGCCCTCCAGGAGCTGCACTACCAGCAGAGCAGGACGAGGGAACGTGGGGACAAGTTTGTGGCTGTGATCGGTGACTTCATCACGGTGGCTGGCTTCAGCTTCTCTGAACTGGAAGACCAGCTGAGTGAGGCCAAGGACAAGGTTGGTAACTGCATAACCACTCAGCTGCACAGTGAAAGAGTGCATGTGAGAGTGAGAGAGGATCGCTCTGTAAGTCCATATGTCCATGTGGGTGGCTTTAATGCACTATGTTCTAGTTGTCTTCACTGCCAAACCTTCGTGTTAGACAGACAGGAGAGTAGGGGGGAGGAGAGAGACAAAATACTGAAGGGAGAAACCATGAAACCTCTGAGTCCACTGTGATGACTTCAGCAGCGCTGGGGAAACCTAGCATTGAAAGATTACTCCGGATTCCCCCCTCGTCTTTCTTTGTGTTTGTCTCTTTGAGTTAGTGTTCTAAATCCGCACACTCCTTATTTGTACGACTGGGATACACGGCCTTTTGAACCTTACTGGCTCTTGTATTGATGTATGGTAGGAAGTATGTAAGCTGAAGATATCAGTGGGACTGTGGGGGATCCCAAAGTAAGGCAGTGTTGAAAAGATTTATGGGAACATGTTATTTAATTTGCAGGCCTTTGGCTGCTCTGTTGCATCAGAAGCTTTTAAATCTTGCAAACAGCATTCAATAGTTACATTAGCACAGATATTATATTCTACTTTATTACAAGGCTTGTCTTTATGCCTCCGCGCCTGCGATAGCTGTGGCCGGAGGCATTATGTTTTGGGGTTTTCCGCCTGTCCCATTTTTGTGAACAATATATCTCAGAAACACCTGAGGGGAATTTCTTGAAATTTGGCACAAACATCTACTTGGGCTCAGAAATGAAGTAATTAGATTTTGGTAGGTCAAAGGTCAAAGATCAAGGTCATTGTGGTCTTGTTTGTCTAATTCTTGTGAACATGATAACTCAAGAACAACTAAAGGGGATTTCTTAAAATGTATCACAAACTTCCACTTTGAGTTGAGGATATATATAGTATATTATATAGTTTTGTGGTCAAAGGTCACTGTGTCCTTGCGTTTTTTCATTTTGTGGATGTTATATGTCAAGATGTCCTTCAGAGAATTTCATATAATTTAGCACAAACATTCACTTGGACTCCGGAATTACTAGATTAGAACTTTGTGGTTGAAGGTCAAAGATTAAGGTCACTGTCACCTCAAAAACACATTTTTGGTCATAACTCAAGAATCCACATGCTAATTATGACAAAATTTCACCTAAATTTCTAATGTGATACAAGTGATTACATTTAATATCCAACAGGAAGACAGTTACATTCACTGTGACATTGCAATGTTCTGCAAAAACACTTTTCTGGCTGCCACTCAACATCATAACTTTGTGCTGCTGAAGAGGGAAAGTTGTGTGTGAAGGGTCCATGGTTTCAGTTTCAAAAAGACTTGACATAATGATGCTGAACTCCCAAATTGCTTAAATTCTCCAACGGATCAACAGATTTTAAGGGAGACAGAGAGAGACAGGGTGAAGTGGCCTTGGTCTTCATGTAAGGCCTTCCCTCTACTTAATTATTTGCTCAAGGAGGAGGTTGGTAAAAAATTGGAGGGAAAACGGGTCAGTTTGGACGTCATGGGAAAAGAACGGGAGGAGCAGGGCAGCGGTTCCTGCTGTAAAACAAAAGAACCTGTGTTCACCGGCCCAGACTCTAAACACACTTTTCCTAACACAAATGTGTCTCTCTGTGTGTGTGTGTGTGTGTGTGTGTGTGGTTGGTAAGTGGGGAGTCTGACGCATTAACTCGGTGCTTGTCAAGGCTCTCTGATGCTCTGTTAGGTTTCCAGTGGAATACAAATATGGAAGTGAGGGTGTGCACTCGGCATTTCGGTCTTAAGAAGGTAGAGGGGAATGACTAAACAGAGCAGGCAGTCCAGTGAGGCTCCTAAAGCTCCATGGCAACAAATATGTGTGTGTGTGTCTGTGAGAGAGACACACACACCCTCACCAGACACTACTACATACATTACAAAGGATTATAGTTGTCCAAGGTCATGTGGGTTATTGGGACAGAGGTTTCCAGAGGAAAGAAGGGATTTTTCTCTTATCCAGAGAGATTGGTTGGGTTTATCCTTTGCAGCACATCCACACACCCACACATCGACATGTTCACAGACAATACACGATCCAGTCTCTGTCCAAGAACAAAACAGCTCAGTTTCAAAGAGAGAAAAAAAAAAGATTAACATGGAGATTCGCAAGATATTCTGTCGCCATATGTGTTGTTGGTCGGGGAAATGTAAATACAGTGTCTGTACTCCAGATTAGTCAGATGTAAAATTGAGTTTACAGTGTGTTAATACTGCATAGTATGTGGATTTTGTGTTCACAAGAAATGTGCGGATGTATTATATGCTAGCAAGAGTTTCTGAGTATGAGACCCGAGCTTACTGGACACACTCAGCTTCCCCACAATGCATTGCTTTCTTGTAGACGGTGTCATGGCCAGCAATGGAGGAGATTTAGAGACAGGGAAAATGCTGTTAATGTCACTTTATTATATTTTCATATCTTTTCAGGCAAGAAAGTAAACATGCTGTCAGTTTATTCAAATAATGCTTGTTTGGAAATTCGATGCAGCGTTTTTCAGAGATGTGGGAGCCGGCGGCCATAAGTGATGAAGAAGCAGCGAGGCACCCTTTAGCAGTGATGTGAGATGCACCAGGCAGCGGCATTTTTTAATGTCAACTCTACATTTTCACCTGGGAGATCACTTTGTATGTCAGCAGTGTGCTAGTATGTGTTAGATAGTACGCTAGTGTACGCCAGGTATAATGTTAAACATGTTTTTCATTTGGTTACGTCATTAGTTTTTTCAGGTCTTTGGTCAAAAACCAAAGTTTTGTAGGCATTAAAATTCTGACCTGATGATGTCACTCAAGAAAAAATCAGACTTGTTGCAATTCGTCCTTTGAAGGACATGATAGCTATACCTCATTTTACTTTTGAAAATAGCTTGTGGAAGTATAAAGTAAATAAGAGTCGTAGTAAATGGGCAAAAACGTTCAAATCTGCCACTTAGGTGTTTTAAAAGTCTGTAGCTGGATTTTCACTCCTGTAGAGCATCAGTTTGTAACATGTGACAAATACATGGGGTCTGTTTCTTTAGGCTGTTGACAGTGACTGGATCAGAACCATGTAACACAGCTTAAAATATTGATCCATTTATACAGGTGCATTGAAGCAGAGCTCTGCAGACTTGACTGCAGTGTCTTTGCACATAGGCAATATTTTGTTCACATTTTCATTTCTAGCTCAGCTTCAGTTTCCAAAACTTATTTCCCACTTGGCCATTTTCATTGAAGCTACCACCTGCTAGTTCATAATACTTCAACTATTACAACATCGTCTAACTGTATTTTCTTCCTGCACTTAATAAGTTGGCACTACGCCGCGAGCAGACTGGCATAGTGGAGAGGGGAGGTCAGTCACAGAGTACCAGCCACAAACTGAGGGGCTGCTGAAGACAAGCCAGGTTCATTTCCTCTGTAGTAATGTTCATGGGGGATGAGGGATCAAATAAAAGCATAAGCAACAATAAGACCATACTTAGTCTCTGAGGATATCTCTCGTCCAAGCTCTTTCTGCTGTATGAAATAAAGATGTGCATCGTGTTGTTTGTAAATAGATGCAGCGTAGTTCATCGGGTTTCCCTAGACTGCTTTTTCACAGCAAGTTCCCACGCAGAGCAGTCACAATACCTCCGTATAATTGGCAGGATTTGAGCAGTGGTTGAGGAGAAAGTGCCAAGCAGGACCAGATCCCTGATGTGTTAACCAGAACCAGTCTCACACAGAGCATAAAGAAAAAAAAAAATCTGTGTATTTTTAACAACTTTAAATCAAAGTGCTCAACAATGTCAATCAGCGTCCGTGATAAACAAATATAAATCCAAATCCAATAAACACAAACAGCAGGGACGTATTAAATGCTCTATCAGGAATACAAAAAGATTATTAGCATCTCACAGAGTGCAGGCATGTGAGTGCATGTGTGTGCATGTGCGTGTGTGTGTGAGAGCTAAAAATCTGTGTGACTTCATATTCTCCATTTCTCTGTACGTGTGTGTGTTTACTCATTTAGCACGGACCCGAGGGGACGAGAGGAAACAGATTTGACCAGACACATAATTACAGGAGGGAGAGGGATGATGGTGGGGGTTGCTATGGTGACCAGCCCATAATGACAGGATGATTTTGCATCCTCAGAAAAGAGCAAGCCCAAAGTCCTTCATATCACAACACTAGAACCACTTACATACAGTATACCCGCCTCCTATAAACTCCAATGCTATGATGTTTCCTGTCACTTCACTGTGACATATGATGAGAATAGAACAGAGTAGAGAACATTAGAGACTGCTGCTATCTGTTGGACTGTTTGTTTTTTTTGTGTGTGTTAAGATTAAAGGTTTTATGATGCTGTTTAATTAGCATCACGGTATGTCACACCTGTCAGGTGGATGGAATATCTTGAGAGAAATAAATATATTGAGTGCATAAAAAATCTTACATCTTCAACTTCAACAAAAGTGTTAATTTTTTATTCAGTGTACTTTCACTTAGGTACTATATTCAGTACAATTTTGAAGTAGTTGTACTTCTTTATTATTGTGTGCTACCTTATTCTTCTTTACTCATGTACTTTATACCTCTTTTTCCACCAAAGTTAGCACGTGTACACAGGTTTTTCAAACACGGATAAACCAGCTAAAATAGGCTATAGACTGCTTTCCCATTGGCCAGAGAGCAGAGCTGTGTACGTGACACTGCAGCAGACAAGTATTTGTATGTGTGTCTGTGCCGATTAAAGCCAGAGGTGATAAATCTACTACAAAGTCATTTGACCTGGGTGTGAATGCCAATTGCACAATTTCCCAATGCATTAAAAAGCCAGATGTTTGCAGTGGATGTTGGCGGGTTTTTTGTGCAGCTTTATGTATAGTTTTCATAAATGTTTATCAAAACCTTAGGTGTGTTTCTTGCTCGGACATCATGGCCATTGTGAACCATCAGTACTTCACTTTTGAAACTAAGCCTTTGTGTCGTCTTAACTTTCTGTATATTCTACTTGTCCTAAGGGTCAAAAAAGAGCTGCCTTCACTTAACCCCTAAGATAAAGCAGCTTGATTGAATTTTAAACCCCAAATCTATTTTGCATGGAGAAACAACCTGTTATTCGTCACAAACTTATCAAGGTTTTCCCTCGTCACTGTGCAGAAAGACTGCATTTAATCAGTGGAATCCACTTGTTTTTATTACAACACACCTGTCATAGTAATTTTCTTTGCTTTTGCGTGCATGGACTTGCAGATGTATTTCTCTCTCTGTGTGTGTGTGTGTGTGTGTGTGTTTCTTGTGGTATGAAATTATTATTGTTACTTTTATTATTATTATCATTACTAAAGGTACTGCAAAAGTGTAAAAATATTATTATTTTTATTATTTTTAGCAAGATATATCACCTGTGTAGCCTAGGAAGTAGAAGAAATTTGCAAAATGTAGTTTTTAATGGATTTTATAATAGGGAAACAATAACAGTTCTTAGCAACATAGTATATTATACTAACCAATGACAACAGTGCACGAGTTTGCGTGCATGGACTTGCAGATGTATTTCTCTCTCTGTGTGTGTGTGTGTGTGTGTGTGTTTCTTGTGGTATGAAATTATTATTGTTACTTTTATTATTATTATCATTACTAAAGGTACTGCAAAAGTGTAAAAATATTATTATTTTTATTATTTTTAGCAAGATATATCACCTGTGTAGCCTAGGAAGTAGAAGAAATTTGCAAAATGTAGTTTTTAATGGATTTTATAATAGGGAAACAATAACAGTTCTTAGCAACATAGTATATTATACTAACCAATGACAACAGTGCACGAGTTTGCGTGCATGGACTTGCAGATGTATTTCTCTCTCTGTGTGTGTGTGTGTGTGTGTGTGTGTTTCTTGTGGTATGAAAATGATTTGATTGTTGATGGGTCAAAAATGACCCCTAAGGCAAGACTTTTACCTGGTTGGTGTACAGCTTTCAGTGAAATATGAGCAAAGGCATTGTTTCACTTTTTCTCATGCTGGGGTCATTCTAGGGGAAGTCATCAAATTTCAAGTTGAAAAAAGCTTATTTAGGAGGTTTGCTACGTGTTAAACATAGTGGCGGGTAATTTTTGACCCCTGAGACAATGTATTGGTTAAAAGCTGCCCTCATCAATATCTTTTATTTAACACTGCAACAAATCACTGTGTAATGTGAAAGGGCTCAAAGTGAAGAACCAACAGAGAACGATCTCCCAACTCTGCAGTTTGAAATCTGTTTCAAATCATCAATTTGGTTTTACGGCCCCGCAAACTCCGTTCTCATCAACTTCATTTTCAGCTGCAGCAGGCAGCAAAAAAGTTTCAGTCGAGTACTGCAGTAGTACATTTAGCAGCTTAAGAGGGCAATACTCAGAACCTGCAGCCTCTTTTAGAAATACTGAGTGAAGTTTGGTGATGTCAAATTGAAACACTATAATCAGGATTGATAATAATGCTCTTAGAAAAAGGGGGAAAAAAGGATTCTCGTTTTGCCAGAATTGTGTGGCCACACACATACTGAACCATGGTGCTGTTCTACTGTTAAGTCTTTTCAGTAAGACACTGAGCTGATGTGGTTTTTACTAATTATGACCTTTATGTAGCAATAATATTGTATGTAAGTATCAGATTATGTTTAAGGCTTTCGGCTGGACCTTACTATGTTTTCTCCTGTGTACTGCAGTACAAAGCTGTGTTTGTGTGGGAATGTAGAGTAGGTTTGGCTGCAGGCGTCGTCCTGGCACAGAGTACTAGACAGCTTGGACTGAACAGGGTGGACATACGGTGGTCAAATCATGCAGTCATTCTCCCACTGTGTGTGTGTGTGTGTGTGTGTGTGTGTGTGTGTGCTCCTGCAGTTTTTTTAAGAACATCAAGCATGCATAGATGCAGATGAAAGCGTGCAAAGGCATGCATATGCAGGCTCACGTGTGCCTTTCACTACAGGAACAAACTATTAGAGATCTGGGCCATAGCAGAGAATACATGCAATGCATCGTTTGTGCTTTACATGGTGTTTTGCAGCTTTGTCCAAGTTTATATTTTAACAGAAACCGTAGGCAGTCCAGCTTTTTAGTCACTTAATATCAGAATGTTAAAATTACATACATGGTTCTCTTTGTACAGTTTACCAAATCTCTGAAGTTTTTTGGGGAGGAGGAAGGGAGGATGCAGCCCGATGAGTTCTTCGGGATCTTCGACACCTTCCTCCAGTCATTCAGCGAAGCAAGGCAAGACCTGGAGAACATGCAGCGTCGCAAAGATGAGGAGGAGAGAAGGGCACGGATGGAGGCCATGGTGAGACAACAAACCTCAGACAGCAGTGGTTCCAAAAAACATTTTTTTTTGTTTGTTGTTTGTTTTTGCTTGCCTTCTACTTTAAAAAAAATGGAGCAAGTGTGTAAAAAAGCAGTGTGCACGATTCAGTCGAGCAGGGTCTGCCGATCTTAACCAAGTGTCAGCATGTTTGGGCGTAACGTTTTTCTGACGATGCTGTTCCAACACTGTGGGTCAGGACTGAATTATTAGTGGTAACTGCCGTATGGTCGTAGTGCAGAGTGGCAGGGATTAGCTAGCTTGGTAGAGACACACACAGGGACTCACATGAATTAACATGCATTAACATGCACATCTGACCGGGCTGTCTACCACAACAAAAAACAGAGAAGCTCAGATTACAACATGACCTCAACCTCTGCTCAGGATGCCACTCCTCTGCTATATATTTACATAGCATATCGTAAATTCCTGCTATATTAATGCTCTGACTGTTGCATACAGCTCCTTTGAAACACTTGTTGAGTGCTAAAAAACCCTTAACCCTTAACTTCCTGTATTCATTTTTCAGCTCAAGGAGCAGAGGGAACGTGAACGGCGGGCCAAGAAGAGCGGGGCCTCAGATGAGGTCAGCGGGGAGTTTGACGACCTGGTGTCTGCACTTCGCTCCGGCGAGGTCTTCGACAAGGACCTGAACAAATTCAAGCGCAACCGCAAGCGCTCTGTCAACCAGCTAGTGGAGGGTGGGGGTCGCGAACGTGCTGTCACCAAGGTCAACTACTAGGTCAGGAAAAGGAAGGAAAAAAATAACACTAGACACTTAAATTCTGCCATGGTGTAGATCTCTTAACACCTTTAGTCCAGGTCCTTGGGCAGTGACCATTGGCATTGGAGAGGGTGTAAATAACGGCTGGACTGGGCACTTAGCCACACATGCAGACAGCCACGCCGTTTTGAAGGATTCAGCACTCTCCTCTGATTGGTCTTGTAAAGCTATTCCCAACCTGTCTGTCCTGGGCGTTGTATGATCTCCCAAGCAAGGCGAAGGGACAGATGGGATCTATAGATGGACGGACAGACCACTGTGACACATTATCCCATATCTTTTGACCATATCCTTTTAACACTGTGCTCAAGCTTCCAGTTCTCTATCACCCCATGTTTTTCACTACTCCTTTTTTCCCCCTCACTATCCCTCTGTAAGGTGCTGGAGCAGTCCTATTTTTTTGGTATCTGGCTCTAAAACACACAGGACTTTGGGATCAACCAGTCACACTGTACATAGATTCACAGCCAAGAGAAAGGAATGGAAAAAGGACTTAAAAAAAACTGAAGAAGGTCAGATGGGGGGGACTAAGCCATAACCTGCACTGTCATGGTTGCTTCAAGTGTCCCCCAGAAAATAGACTTTTCAGCCACAGAAAGGATCCATGAACTTCCTCTACTGGAAAGAGGAGGGTGCAGTCAGCAACTCCTAGAATGCTTTGTAGGCCTCCGACAGAGTGAGGAAGGATACACGACACAGGGGTTATCGCTTCATCCCAATAGCCTCCTCCAGCGCAAAGCATTCCCAGGAAGGACTTAGTTGTACTTTCACAGGATACAACACTTCTCAAGGAAACTTCTCAGTTTGATCCACCCGACAAAATGATGACTGTGCCACAGGGGGTCAAGCTTCACCTCCACTCTTCGATGGTTACAACATTGTTCTGGCATCAAGCAGTGCCAAAGCAAAGAGAAAACAAAATGTAAATGTATTAATACAAAACATACTGCAATTAGGCGTTGATATATATTTATATTTAGATGCAGACAAGCTAATTGCAAAGATGTAGAGGTTTCTTTTTTTATGTTTTCATGGCATTTTGGGGTTTTGTACACGCAATGCATTATATGTTGGTGTTGCAAGTTCACATTGCTGTTGAAGTGAATTTCTATACATTTTGCGCTTTATGTAAAAAAAAAAGAAGATTGCTTGTCTTTTTCACACCCGTATGTCTTGTTTGCACTGTAGCTTTTCTGACCAACTTTACACTCCACAAGCCGATCGACCGTGTCCTCTGGAAAAGAGTCCTCTCTGTACGAAAATGACCATTATCAATAACAAAGATAATAGAGGAATGCCATAGATGAATTTCAATCTGCAGTTAGTGTATGGTGCTCTCCATATTCACCCACAGTATCTGTGTGATCTGTTCCACTGGTGCTAAAACATGTGGTCCCAAGACGGAGCCATGAGTCCAGCTGAGGTTTTCTCGCAGTAAAAACTAGCACTTGATTCATCTGTTACCAAGGTTCAGTCTCATCATTTAGAATTTCTGTGAGTTTGTATTTCAGTTGGCATTGTAATATTAGACTGCAGCATGTGATGAGTCTGTTATTCTTAAGCTGGGATACAACAAAGCACGTCAATGGTGTTGAAATTTAAATATATTTTTTCAAATGGAGTTCTACAAACAGTCTCAGAGAGCACCAGAGAAAACTTCCATCTTCCGGCATCTCTCAAATGTTTAAGACATGACTAGACCCTGTTACTAGGTTGCCAAACCAGAGTCAGATCCATGTACTGAAGCCAACCCAGGTCATTTTTCTTTTAACTTTTTGAAATATTCAATGAAGTATATATTTTTTATTTTTATAAATGCATTTCTAAAACCTTAGCGGTAGGCATGACAAAGGCTGCAGTGTAAAGTGTGGGCTCGCCTCAGTACAGCATTTAGATGAAGATGCACATAAGGTGCAGGGTGTAGGGAAGAAGTGTGCCCACAGAGAGAGCTCTAAATTTGGGTGAAGAGCCACTCCTGGTCAACTCTTGAGGAGATTAGGAAGAAAATTTAGTGAGAAATCATTACAAATAAGAGTTAAATGCCACATGTGAACAAACATCTTTATGTAAGCAGGTAGAGGGAAACATACACATAGAATCCTTATGAAATATCCAGGTAATTATCCATTTTTGCTCCTAGATAACTCATTTGAATCATTCCATCTGCATTACATGGTTACTATAAAACAGTATACAGCCTCATGTGAGCTGTCCAGAAGGAAGAATGGTCATTTTTCTTTGCAAATTAACAAATGGACACATCCTATGTGAAGTCTTCCTCTGTTAACACATGAATGTTTTAGGTAAGGCTTCACTTTTTTCAGCATGCACCTCTATTATGTTGAGTTTGATAGGCCAAAGGATTTGGACGACAGCCAAATCAGCCAAAAGTATCTTTCCCCATTTCACATTTTATTATAGACGTTTCTCCCTGGCACCTGACTCTGTAAGCACTTAGTGATTTATCAGTAATCTTTCACAACACAAGTGAAAATACCTGTCTAATGTCCTAATGTCCAATTATTAAACATTTTAGTTAATTTATAGTGCTTCTGAACAACTAGAACCATCACTTAACTCCCACTACTGTTTGAAATTACTACAGTGGTAATGGTCCTTGTTCCTTCACTTTTCCAGCTTTTCTGTTTTGTTTCATTTTTACCTTATAGTTCCTCTGTACCTGATTTCACACATTTACCATTCCTATTACAAATGCTTGTGGCTTTCCTAGAAATGTACAGTGTTTGCTCATGAAAAACAGCCGAAGGTTCGAATTGTACTATTTGGCGCCATCTTGTGGCTTCAGATGGTACACTTTTGTATTGCGCCTGAATTCACAAGCAGTTAAAAGCAGCCTTCCAAAGTGTTAAAGGGACAGCTCATTTCAAGAAAGAAAAATACATTTACTTATTTTTTTACTTTTACCTGTAGTGTTAGTGTTTTGGATGTTGGCCAAAAAGATGTCTGCCTTCTCTCCACTATAATAAAACTAGATAGTACTCAGATTGTGGTGCTTCCTTCTGCACAATGTTAGGAGTGGGGGGTGTAATCTGGTAGAAAGAAAATAGCATCTACATGAAACTGCTTCCAACAAGCTCAGTGGGTTATCTACAGTACCCTAGTCATGATTTCTGGAAAAAAAACACCACTGTTGAGTTTTTCAAATATATTTTTATGCTCTTTGAGCACCACAACCCGAGGGCTATCTAGTTTCATTAAATTGAAGAGGTGAGAGGCTTTTCTACAGCTGATATCTCCATCAATATGCATCTCACACCTAAACACTCTAGAATGATAAGTAACACTACAGGTAAAAGGCAAAATAGATATTTTTGATTTTAGGGTGAACTGTCCCTTTAACATCATGTGACTCTTGACCCAAGCTCTGCACAGTTACTCACCAAAGTCTCCAAAAGTGAGAGGTTTGACCTGTACAGAAAAAAATCCTTTTCACGCAAACCTGTAATTTATCTAGAATATTTCACCTCATCCTACCAGTCCTGGGGGTTTAGTCCTTAAGTTTTTGCTTAAACTGAAGCAAGGAGAAGCTGATGTGGAGTTAATAAGACAATATAAGTGCAGAGAGGATCCTTGAGTTCCCATGTCTGACACTTTAGACATTAACCGGTAAACCAAAATGATTCAAACTTTCAGACAGTTTGAAAAACTTTGGAAAAGTTCCAAATCCTAAGGGGGAAATGACATATGATTGCGTATTGTTTAACCAGCATCTCATGTATATTTGAGCTATTTGATTTCCTAACCTCTGCTCCTTTGTCTTTGAGATAATCAGATTTAGTAGATCAGACTTTGGCAGACCCTTTAAACTCTTAATCCAGAGCTTTAACCCGTATCGTAGTGCAGACTATTTACTGAAGGGGGTATTGCAACATTGTCAGTATTATTTCATGTTTATGTTGTTACATGTTTGGATGTTTATTTGGCCATTGACTGGCTGATTTTGGAGTGTACAGATGGAAATCAGAGGAATGAAATTAGTAGCTTGTTCAATGCACTTTTATTATGGGACATTTCCATTTGCAGCACCATTTTTTGGGGGCTTAGATCCCTTTAGAAAAGAGATGGGTGCAACGAAAGAGTGGTGCAAAAAAAAAAAAAAACAGTGTGAAGAAAGAGAGAATGAGGGCAAGTGAGTTTAGGACTCCGGCTGGGCCGCTTGAAACACAATACCAGTTTGTTGGATGGCAGAGATGGGATTTACAGGGATGCAGACACTAAGAGGGGACACTTGTACGTAACAGGAGTGTACTGAGTTTTAAACCCTCACCTGTCTGTGTCATCTGTTTTGCTGTGTAAAAGAAAAAAAGCAAGGGGGGGTTACTCACACCGCCACATTTCTGTCAAATCACACACTTGGCGTCAACCTGCATGCCTAAAAAAAGGGTGCACAAAGTGTGATGTGTTGACTTTAACTGAAAATTGCTTGCAACATGGAACACGCCTGTTACACAACAATTTGTACTGCCTGAGAAAAGTTGCACCCAGTTTTAGAGGTTGTATAATTGTGAGGAGTCAGTATTTTTATGGTTGGAAAAGAAATATCCTCCACCGAAAGATGTACAGTTGGAAACAAAAAGGATTTTGTACACCATTCTTGATGTTTGAGATAAGATTACAGAAAAAAGATTAAAACATTGAGGAATGTTCCATTTTCCTGTAAATTGTACCTCTATTTATTTGCCTTATTTAGTTTGCTATATTTTGTATGTACACACAGCATTACAACAAAATGTTATATTAAAAATATGAATATGAATAATTAAACTGTGGTCCGTGTATGATGGATAGTTTTGAGACTTGTATGAGAATGATTTTTTTCTTTCATTTCTATAATTTTATTTTTTGTTTTGTATTTTTTTCTCACCCTGTGTCTTTTGTAGGGTTCAATAAACTTTTGTCCCTTACAGCTGATTGTGTTCTTTTCTTTAGAATCATTTAGATGAGATAAATGTGTAGATCATAGTGGTACTGTGACCAAAGGGATTAAACAATGTGTACGAATGTGTGATGAAGGATGACAGAATCATTTCTACATGCTATTATACCTCTGTGAGGTATAATAAACTGTTTCCAGCTATTTTTGGGATGTGCCAAAAGTTTTGGCTATACCATAGTATGCTGTATTTGGTCGTTTTTTCAACATGTTACATTATGACTTTTGGAACTTTTTTGGGCACTTTTTGAAACATGCTTTGCTATAACGTGTCTCTATGACCTATAATAAGCGGTTTTTAGCCATTCTTAAAACACATCAAAATTAGAGATTTTTGCCAAACTATAGTATGCGTTTTTTGGCCATTTTTTCAACATGCTGTATTATGACTTTTTGCCTCTTTTTGGCCCATATTTTCAACATGCTATACTATGGCGCCTGTCTGTGAGTTATAATAAGTGGTTTTCAGCCATTTTTGAAACACATCAAAATGTGAGAATTTTACCATACTATAGTATGTGAATTTTGGTCATTTTTTCAACATGCTATATTATAACTTTTTGGCATTTTGGGGCCCTTTTTTCAGCATACTATGCCATGTCGCATCTCTATGAGCTAGAATGAGCTGTTTCAACCACCTTTTGAGAAATTTGAGATTTTTGCCATACTATATAATGCGGTTTTTGGCCATTTTTACAACATGCCATATTATGACCTTTTGGCCATTTTAGGCCTGTTTTTCAACATCATATGTTACGGTGCCTCCCTATGAGCTCTAATAACTTGTTTAACGCAATTTTTGGGACATGTCAAAATTTCAGCTTGTTGCCATACTATAGTATGTGGTTATTCACCAATTTTTCAACATGCTGTATTATGACTTTTTGGCCCTTTTTTGGCCCTGTTTTCCAAAGTGCTATGCTATGTTGTTTCAAGCAATTTTTGGGATGTGTCAAAATTTGAGATTTTTGCCATACTATAGTATGCGGTTTTTGACCATTTTTTCAACATGCTATATTATGACTTTTTGGCATTTTGGGGCCCTTTTTTCAACATACAATACTATGTTACAGCTCTGTGGGCCAGAATGAGTTGTTTCGACCACTTGTTGAGACATGTCAAAATTTGAGATTTATGCCATACTATAGTATGCGGTTTTTGGCCATTTTTTTCAAAAGGCTAAATAATGCCTTCTGGGCCTTTTTTGGTCCTTTTTTCAACATGCTATGCAATGGCCCGCTTCTACGAGCTAAATAAAGTTGTTTTAAGCAATTTTTGGAACATGTCAAAATTTGAGATTTTTGCCATACTATAGTATGCGGTTTTTGGCCATTTTTTGGCCCTTTTTTTCAACATGCTATGCTATAGCTTGCCTTTACAAGTTAAAGTAGGTTGTTTCAAGCCATTTTTGGGATGTGTCAAAATTTGAGATTCTTGCCATACTATAGTATGCGGTTTTTGACCATTTTTTCAACATACTATATTATGACTTTTTGGCATTTTGGGGACATTTTTTCAACATACAATGCTATGTTGCATCTCTGTGGGCTAGAATGAGTTGTTTCGACCACTTTTTGAGACATGTCAAAATTTAAGATTTTTGCCATACTATAGTATGCGGTTTTTGGCCATTTTTTCAATATGCTATATTATGACTTGTTGACATTTTGGGGGCCTTTTTTCAACATACAATGCTATGCTGCATCTCTGTAGGCTTGAATGAGTTGTTTTGACCACTTTTTGAGACATGTCAAAATTTGAGATTTTTGTCATACTTAAGTATGCGGTTTTTGACCATTTTTTCAACATGCTATATTATGACTTTTTGGCATTTTGGGGGCCTTTTTTCAACATACAATGCTATGTTGCATCTCTGTGGGCTAGAATAAGTTGTTTCAACCACTTTTTGAGACATGTCATAATTTGAGATTTTTGCCATACTATAGCATGCGGTTTTTGGCCATTTTTTCCAATATGCTATTTTATGACTTTTTGGTATTTTTTTGGCCCTTTTTCCAACATGCTATGCAATGGCCCGCTTCTACGAGCTAAAATAAGTTGTTTTAAGCAATTTTTCGGACATGTCAAAATTTGAGATTTTTGCCATACTATAGTATGTGGTTTTTGGCCATTTTTTCAACATGCTATATTATAACTTTTTGGCCCTTTTTTGACCCTTTTTTTAACATGCTATGCTATAGCTCGCCTTTACAAGTTTAAAATAGGTTGTTTTAAGCAATTTTTCGGACATGTCAAAATTTGAGATTTTTGCCATACTATAGTATGCGGCTTTTGACCATTTTTTCAATATGCTATATTATGACTTTTTGGCCCTTTTTGGCCCTTTTTTCAACATGCTATGCTATAGCTCGCCTTTACAAGTTAAAATAGGTTGTTTTAAGCCATTTTTTGGGATGTGTCAAAATTTGAGATTCTTGCCATACTATAGTATGCGGTTTTTGACCATTTTTTCAACATGCTATATTATGACTTTTTGGCATTTTGCAGGCCTTTTTTCAACATACAATGCTATGTTGCATGTCTGTGGGCTAAAATAAATTGTTTTTAAAGCAATTTTTTGGGACATGTCAAAATTTGAGATTTTTGCCATACTATAGTATGCGGTTTTTGGCCATTTTTTCAATATGCTATTTTATGACTTTTTGGTATTTTTTTGGCCCTTTTTCCAACATGCTATGCAATGGCCCGCTTCTACGAGCTAAAATAAGTTGTTTTAAGCAATTTTTCGGACATGTCAAAATTTGAGATTTTTGCCATACTATAGTATGCGGTTTTTGACCATTTTATCAATATGCTATTTTATGACTTTTTGGTATTTTTTTGGCCCTTTTTTCAACATGCTATGCAATGGCCCGCTTCTATGAGCTAAAATAAGTTGTTTTAAGCAAGTTTTGGAACATGTCAAAATTTGAGATTTTTGCCATACTATAGTATGCGGTTTTTGGCCATTTTTTCAATATGCTATATTATGACTTTTTGGCCCTTTTTTGGCCCTTTTTTCAACATGCTATGCTATATAGCTCGCCTTTACAAGTTAAAGTAGGTTGTTTCAAGCCATTTTTGGGATGTGTCAAAATTTGAGATTCTTGCCATACTATAGTATGCGGTTTTTGACCATTTTTTCAACATACTATATTATGACTTTTTGGCATTTTGGGGACATTTTTTCAACATACAATGCTATGTTGCATCTCTGTGGGCTAGAATGAGTTGTTTCGACCACTTTTTGAGACATGTCAAAATTTGAGATTTTTGTCATGCTATAGTATGCGGTTTTTGACCATTTTTTCAACATGCTATATTACGACTTGTTGACATTTTGGGGCCTTTTTTCAACATACAATGCTATGCTGCATCTCTGTAGGCTTGAATGAGTTGTTTTGACCACTTTTTGAGACATGTCAAAATTTGAGATTTTTGCCATACTATAGTATGCGGTTTTTGACCATTTTCTCAACATGCTATATTATGACTTTTTGGCATTTTGGGGGCCTTTTTTCAACATACAATGCTATGTTGCATCTCTGTGGGCTAGAATGAGTTGTTTCAACCACTTTTTGAGACATGTCAAAATTTGAGATTTTTGCCATACTATAGTATGCGGTTTTTGGCCATTTTTTCAATATGCTATTTTATGACTTTTTGGTATTTTTTTGGCCCTTTTTCCAACATGCTATGCAATGGCCCGCTTCTACGAGCTAAAATAAGTTGTTTTAAGCAATTTTTTCGGACATGTCAAAATTTGAGATTTTTGCCATACTATAGTATGTGGTTTTTGGCCATTTTTTCAATATGCTATATTATGACTTTTTGGCCCTTTTATGGCCCTTTTTTCAACATGCTATGCTATAGCTCGCCTTTACAAGTTTAAATAGGTTGTTTTAAGCATTTTTCGGACATGTCAAAATTTGAGATTTTTGCCATACTATAGTATGCGGCTTTTGACCATTTTTTCAATATGCTATATTATGACTTTTTGGCCCTTTTTGGCCCTTTTTTCAACATGCTATGCTATAGCTCGCCTTTACAAGTTAAAATAGGTTGTTTTAAGCCATTTTTGGGATGTGTCAAAATTTGAGATTTTGCCATACTATAGTATGCGGTTTTTGACCATTTTTTCAACATGCTATATTATGACTTTTTGGCATTTTGCAGGCCTTTTTTCAACATACAATGCTATGTTGCATGTCTGTGGGCTAAAATAAATTGTTTTAAGCAATTTTTCGGACATGTCAAAATTTGAGATTTTTGCCATACTATAGTATGCGGTTTTTGACCATTTTTATCAATATGCTATTTTATGACTTTTTGGTATTTTTTTTTGGCCCTTTTTTCAACATGCTATGCAATGGCCCGCTTCTATGAGCTAAAATAAGTTGTTTTAAGCAAGTTTTCGGACATGTCAAAATTTGAGATTTTTGCCATACTATAGTATGCGGTTTTTGGCCATTTTTTCAATATCTGTATTATGACTTTTTGGCCCTTTTTTGGCCCTTTTTTAAAACATGTTATGCAATGGCCCGCCTCTACGAGCTAAAATAAGTTGTTTCGACCACTTTTTGAGACATGTCAAAATTTGAGATTTTTGCCATACTATAGTATGTGGTTTTTGGCCAATTTTTTCAATATGCTATTTTATGACTTTTTGGTATTTTTTTGGCCCTTTTTTCAACATGCTATACTATAGCTCGCCTTTACAAGTTAAAATAGGTTGTTTAAAGCAAGTTTTGGGATGTGTCAAGATTTGAGATTTTTGCCATACTATAGTATGCGGTTTTTGGCGATTGTTTCAATATGCTATATTAGGACTTTTTGGCCCTTTTTTGGCCATTTTTTGGCCCTTTTTTCAACATGCTATGCTATAGCTTGCCTTTACAAGTTAAAATAGGTTGTTTCAAGCCATTTTTGGGATGTGTCAAAATTTGAGATTCTTGCCATACTATAGTATGCGGTTTTTGGCCATTTTTTCAATATGCTATATTATGACTTTTTGGCCCCTTTTTGGCCCTTTTTTTCAACATGCTATGCAATGGCCCGCCTCTACGAGCTAAAATAAGTTGTTTCGACCACTTTTTGAGACATGTCAAAATTTGAGATTTTTGCCATCCTATAGTATGCGGTTTTTGGCCATTTTTTCAATATGCTATATTATGACTTTTTGGCCCTTTTTTGGCCCTTTTTTTCAACATGCTATGCAATGGCCCGCCTGTTCGAGCTAAAATAAGTTGTTTCGACCACTTTTTGAGACATGTCAAAATTTGAGATTTTGCCATACTATAGTATGCGGTTTTTGACCATTTTATCAATATGCTATTTTATGACTTTTTGGTATTTTTTTGGCCCTTTTTTCAACATGCTATGCAATGGCCCGCTTCTATGAGCTAAAATAAGTTGTTTTAAGCAAGTTTTCGGACATGTCAAAATTTGAGATTTTTTGCCATACTATAGTATGCGGTTTTTGGCCATTTTTTCAATATGCTGTATTATGACTTTTTGGCCCTTTTTTGGCCTTTTTTTAAACATGTTTTGCAATGGCCCGCCTCTACGAGCTAAAATAAGTTGTTTCGACCACTTTTTGAGACATGTCAAAATTTGAGATTTTTGCCATACTATAGTATGCGGTTTTTGGCCATTTTTTCAATATGCTCTATTATGACTTTTTGGTATTTTTTTGGCCCTTTTTTCAACATGCTATGCAATGGCCCGCTTCTACGAGCTAAAATAAGTTGTTTTAAAGCAATTTTTCGGACATGTCAAAATTTGAGATTTTTGCCATACTATAGTATGCGGTTTTTGGCCATTTTTTCAATATGCTATTTTATGATTTTTTGGTATTTTTTTAGCCCTTTTTTCAACAT
Source organism: Plectropomus leopardus (assembly GCF_008729295.1). Taxonomy (NCBI): domain Eukaryota; kingdom Metazoa; phylum Chordata; class Actinopteri; order Perciformes; family Serranidae; genus Plectropomus; species Plectropomus leopardus. The sequence goes on along the minus strand of NC_056476.1, from coordinate 24,455,744 downwards.
GCTATGCATGGCCCGCTTCTACAAGCTAAAATAAGTTGTTTTAAGCAAGTTTTGGGACATGTCAAAATTTGAGATTTTTGCCATACCATAGTATGCGGTTTTTGACCATTTTCTCAACATGCTATATTATGACTTTTGTCTTGGCATTTTGGGGCTCTTTTTTTCAACATACAATGCTATGTTGCATCGCTGTGGGCTAGAATGAGTTGTTTCAACCACTTTGTGAGACATGTCAAAATTTGAGATTTTTGCCATACTATAGTATGCGGTTTTTGGCCATTTTTTCAATATGCTGTATTATGACTGTTTGGCCCTTTTTTGGCCCTTTTTTTCAACATGCTATGCAATGGCCCGCCTCTACGAGCTAAAATAAGTTGTTTTAAGGAATTTTTCGGACATGTCAAAATTTGAGATTCTTGCCATACTATAGTATGCGGTTTTTGACCATTTTTTCAACATGCTGTATTATGACGTTTTGGCCTTTTTTTTTTTGGCCCTTTTTTCAACATGCTATGCAATGGCCCACCTCTACGAGCTAAAATAGGTTGTTTGAAGCAAGTTTTGGGACATGTCAAAATTTGAGATTTTTGCCATACTATAGTATGCGGTTTTTGGCCATTTTTTCACTATGCTATATTATGACTTTTTGGCCCTTTTTTGGCCCTTTTTTTGGCCCTTTTTTTTCAACATGCTATGAAATGGCCCGCCTCTACGAGCTAAAATAAGTTGTTTTAAGCAATTTTTGGGACATGTCAAAATTTGAGATTTTTGCCATAATAAAATATGCGGTTTTTGGCCATTTTTTCAATATGCTATATTATGACTTTTTGGTATTTTTTTGGTCCTTTTTTCAACATGCTATGCAATGGCCCGCTTCTACGAGCTAAAATAAGCTGTTTTAAGCAAGTTTTAGGACATGTCAAAATTTGAGATTTTTGCCATACTATAGTATGCGGTTTTTGACCATTTTTCTCAACATGCTGTATTATTACTTTTTGGCATTTTGGGGCTCTTTTTTCAACATATAATGCTACGTTGCATCTCTGTGGGCTAGAATGAGTTGTTTCGACCACTTTTTGAGACATGTCAAAATTTGAGATTTTTGCCATACTATAGTATGCGGTTTTTGGCCATTTTTTCAATATGCTATTTTATGATTTTTTGGTATTTTTTTGGCCCTTTTTTCAACATGCTATACTATAGCTCGCCTTTACAAGTTAAAATAGGTTGTTTAAAGCAAGTTTTGGGATGTGTCAAGATTTGAGATTTTTTGCCATACTATAGTATGCGGTTTTTGGCCATTTTTTCAATATGCTATATTATGACTTTTTGGCCCTTTTTTGGCCCTTTTTTTCAACATGCTATGCAATGGCCCGCCTCTACGAGCTAAAATAAGTTGTTTCGACCACTATTTGAGACGTGTCAAAATTTGAGATTTTTGCCATACTATAGTATGCGGTTTTTGGCCATTTTTTCAATATGCTATATTATGACTTTTTGGCCCATTTTTGGCCCTTTTTTTCAACATGCTATGCAATGGGCCGCCTCTACGAGCTAAAATAAGTTGTTTTAAGCAAGTTTTGGGACATGTCAAAATTTGAGATTTTTGCCATACTATAGTATGCGGTTTTCAGCCATTTTTTCAATGTGCTATTTTATGACTTTTTTGGTATTTTTTTTGGCCCTTTTTTCAACATTCTATGCAATGGCCCGCTTCTACGAGCTAAAATAAGTTGTTTTAAGCAAGTTTTGGGACATGTCAAAATTTGAGATTTTTGCCATACTATAGTATGTGGTTTTTGGCCATTTTTTAAATATGCTATATTATGACGTTTTGGCCCTTTTTTGGCCTTTTTTCAAACATGCTATGCTATAGCTCGCCTTTACAAGTTAAAATAGGTTGTTTCAAGCCATTTTTGGGATGTGTCAAAATTTGAGATTCTTGCCATACTATAGTATGCGGTTTTTGGCCATTTTTTTCAATATGCTATATTATGACTTTTTGGCCCTTTTTTGGCCCTTTTTTTCAACATGCTATGCAATGGGCCGCCTCTACGAGCTAAAATAAGTTGTTTCGACCACTTTTTGAGACATGTCAAAATTTGAGATTTTTGCCATCCTATAGTATGCGGTTTTTGGCCATTTTTTCAATATGCTATATTATGACTTTTTGGTATTGTTTTGGCCCTTTTTTCAACATGCTATGCAATGGCCCGCTTCTACGAGCTAAAATAAGTTGTTTTAAGCAAGTTTTGGGACATGTCAAAATTTGAGATTTTTGCCATACTATAGTATGTGGTTTTTGGCCATTTTTTAAATATGCTATATTATGACGTTTTGGCCCTTTTTGGGCCCTTTTTTCAACATGCTATGCAATGGCCCGCCTCTACGAGCTAAAATAAGTTGTTTCGACCACTTTTTGAGACATGTCAAAATTTGAGATTTTTGCCATACTATAGTATGCGGTTTTTGACCATTTTTTCAATATGCTATTTTATGACTTTTTGGTATTTTTTTGGCCCTTTTTTCAACATGCTATGCAATGGCCCGCTTCTACGAGCTAAAATAAGTTGTTTTTAAGCAAGTTTTGGGACATGTCAAAATTTGAGATTTTTGCCATACTATAGTATGTGGTTTTTGGCCATTTTTTAAATATGCTATATTATGACATTTTGGCCCTTTTTTGGCCCTTTTTTTCAACATGCTATGCAATGGCCCGCCTCTACGAGCTAAAATAAGTTGTTTCGACCACTTTTTTTTGAGACATGTCAAAATTTGAGATTTTTGCCATCCTATAGTATGCGGTTTTTGGCCATTTTTTTCAATATGCTATATTATGACTTTTTGGTATTGTTTTGGCCCTTTTTTTTCAACATGCTATGCAATGGCCCGCTTCTACGAGCTAAAATAAGTTGTTTTAAGCAAGTTTTGGGACATGTCAAAATTTGAGATTTTTGCCATACTATAGTATGTGGTTTTTGGCCATTTTTTAAATATGCTATATTATGACGTTTTGGCCCTTTTTGGGCCCTTTTTTCAACATGCTATGCAATGGCCCGCCTCTACGAGCTAAAATAAGTTGTTTCGACCACTTTTTGAGACATGTCAAAATTTGAGATTTTGCCATACTATATAGTATGCGGTTTTTGACCATTTTTTCAATATGCTATTTTATGACTTTTTGGTATTTTTTTGGCCCTTTTTTCAACATGCTATGCAATGGCCCGCTTCTACGAGCTAAAATAAGTTGTTTTAAGCAAGTTTTGGGACATGTCAAAATTTGAGATTTTTGCCATACTATAGTATGTGGTTTTTGGCCATTTTTTAAATATGCTATATTATGACATTTTGGCCCTTTTTTGCCCTTTTTTCAACATGCTATGCAATGGCCCGCCTCTACGAGCTAAAATAAGTTGTTTCACAACTTTTTGAGACATGTCAAAATTTGAGATTTTGCCATACCATAGTATGCGGTTTTCAACCATTTTTTCAATATGCTATTTTATGACTTTTTGGTATTTTTTTGGCCCCTTTTTCAACATGCTATGCAATGGCCCGCTTCTACGAGCTAAAATAAGTTTGTTTTAAGCAAGTTTTGGGACATTTCAAAATTTGAGATTTTTGCCATACTATAGTATGCGGTTTTTGGCCAATTTTTTCAATATGCTATTTTATGACTTTTTGGTATTTTTTTTGGCCCTTTTTTCAACATGCTATACTATAGCTCGCCTTTACAAGTTAAAATAGGTTGTTTAAAGCAAGTTTTGGGATGTGTCAAGATTTGAGATTTTTGCCATACTATAGTATGCGGTTTTTGGCCATTTTTTCAATATGCTATATTATGACTTTTTGGCCCTTTTTTGGCCCTTTTATGGCCCTTTTTTTTCAACATGCTATGCTATAGCTCGCCTTTACAAGTTTAAATAGGTTGTTTCAAGCCATATTTGGGATGTGTCAAAATTTGAGATTCTTGCCATACTATAGTATGCGGTTGTTGGCCATTTTTTCAATATGCTATATTATGACTTTTTGGCCCTTTTTTGGCCCTTTTTTTCAACATGCTATGCAATGGGCCGCCTCTACGAGCAGCTAAAATAAGTTGTTTCGACCACTTTTTTGAGACATGTCAAAATTTGAGATTTTTGCCATACTATAGTATGCGGTTTTTGGCCATTTTTTCAATATGCTATATTATGACTTTTTGGCCCATTTTTGGCCCTTTTTTTCAACATTCTATGCAATGGCCCGCCTCTACGAGCTAAAATAAGTTTTTTAAGCAAGTTTTGGGACATGTCAAAATTTGAGATTTTTGCCATACTATAGCATGCGGTTTTCAGCCATTTTTTCAATATGCTATTTTATGGCTTTTTGGTATTTTTTTGGCCCTTTTTTCAACATGCTATGCAATGGCCCCTTCTACGAGCTAAAATAAGTTGTTTTAAGCAAGTTTTGGGACATGTCAAAATTTGAGATTTTTGCCATACTATAGTATGTGGTTTTTGGCCATTTTTTTTAAATATGCTATATTATGACGTTTTGGCCCTTTTTTGGCCCTTTTTTCAACATGCTATGCAATGGCCCGCTTCTACGAGCTAAAATAAGTTGTTTTAAGCAAGTTTTGGGACATGTCAAAATTTGAGATTTTGCCATACTATAGTATGCGGTTTTTGACCATTTTTTCAATATGCTATTTTATGACTTTTTGGTATTTTTTTGGCCTTTTTTCAACATGCTATGCAATGGCCCGCTTCTACGAGCTAAAATAGGTTGTTTTAAGCAAGTTTTGGGACATGTCAAAATTTGAGATTTTTTGCCATACTATAGTATGCGGTTTTTGACCATTTTCTCAACATGCTATATTATGACTTTTTGGCATTTTGGGGGCCCTTTTTTTCAACATACAATGCTATGTTGCATCTCTGTGGGCTAGAATGTGCTGTTTCATCCACTGTTTGAGACATGTCAAAATTTGAGATTTTTGCCATACTATAGTATGCGGTTTTTGGCCATTTTTTCAATATGCTATATTATGACTTTTTGGCCCTTTTTTGGCCCTTTTTTGGCCCTTTTTCAACATGCTATGCTATAGCTCGCCTTTACAAGTTAAAATAGGTTGTTTCAAGTAAGTTTTGGATGTGTTCAAATTTGAGATTCTTGCCATACTATAGTATGCGGTTTTTGACCATTTTTTCAACATGCTATATTATGACTTTTTGGCATTTTGGGGGCCTTTTTTCAACATACAATGCTATGTTGCATCTCTGTGGGCTAGCATGAGTTGTTTTGACCAGTTTTGAGACATTCAAAATTTGAGATTTTTGCCATACTATAGTATGCGGTTTTTGGCCATTTTTTTCAATATGCTATATTATGACTTTTTCGGCCCTTTTTTGGCCCTTTTTTTCAACATGCTATGCAATGGGCCGCCTCTACGAGCTAAAATAAGTTGTTTTAAGCAAGTTTTGGGACATGTCAAAATTTGAGATTTTTGCCATACTAAAGTATGCGGTTTTTTTTGGCCATTTTTTCAATATGCTATATTATGACTTTTTTGGTATTTTTTTGGCCCTTTTTTCAACATGCTATGCAATGGCCCGCTTCTACGAGCTAAAATAAGTTGTTTTAAGCAATTTTGGGACATGTCAAAATTTGAGATTTTTGCCATACTATAGTATGTGTTTTTGGCCATTTTTTAAATATGCTATATTATGACGTTTTGGCCCTTTTTTGGCCCTTTTTTCAACAACATGCTATGCAATGGCCCGCCTCTACGAGCTAAAATAAGTTGTTTCGACCACTTTTTGAGACATGTCAAAATTTGAGATTTTTGCCATACTATAGTATGCGGTTTTTGACCATTTTCTCAACATATGTTATATTATGACTTTTTGGCATTTTGGGGCCCTTTTTTCAACATACAATGCTATGTTGCATCTCTGTGGGCTAGAATGAGTTGTTTCAACCACTTTTTGAGACATGTCAAAATTTGAGATTTTTGCCATACTATGTGCCATGTATGTGGTTTTTGGCCATTTTTTAAATATGCTATATTATGACTTTTTGGCCCTTTTTTGGCCCTTTTTTCAACATGCTATGCAATGGCCCGCCTCTACGAGCTAAAATAAGTTGTTTCCACCACTTTTTGAGACATGTCAAAATTTGAGATTTTGCCATACTATAGTATGCGGTTTTTTTTTACCATTTTTAAAATATGCTATATTATGACTTTTTGGCATCTTTGGGCCCTTTTTTCAACATACAATGCTATGTTGCATGTCTGTGGGCTAGAATGAGTTGTTTCAACCACTTTTTGAGACATGTCAAAATTTGAGATTTTTGCCATACTATGCGGTTTTTGGTCATTTTTTTAACATGCTATATTATGACGTTTTGGCCCTTTTTTGGCCCTTTTTTCAACATGCTATGCAATGGCCGCCTCTATGAGCTAAAATAAGTTGTTTTAAGCAATTTTTCGGACATGTCAAAATTTGAGATTTTTGCCATACTATAGTTTGCGGTTTTTGGCCATTTTTTAAATATGCTATATTATGACTTTTTGGCCCTTTTTTGGCCCTTTTTTTTCAACATGCTATGCAATGGCCCGCTTCTACAGCTAAAATAAGTTGTTTTAAGCAAGTTTTGGGACATGTCAAAATTTGAGATTTTTGCCATACTATAGTATGCGGTTTTTGACCATTTTTTCAACATGCTATATTATGACTTTTTGGTATGTTGGGGCCCTTTTTTTCAACATGCTATGCTATAGCTCGCCTTTACAAGTTAAAATAGGTTTTTTTCAAGTAAGTTTTGGGATGTGTTAAAATTTGAGATTTTTGCCATACTTATAGTATGTGGTTTTTGGCCATTTTTTAAATATGCTATATTATGACGTTTTGGCCCTTTTTTGGCCCTTTTTTCAACATGCTATGCAATGGCCCGCCTCTACGAGCTAAAATAAGTTGTTTCGACCACTTTTTGAGACATGTCAAAATTTGAGATTTTGCCATACTATAGTATGCGGTTTTTGACCATTTTTTCAACATGCTATATTATGAGTTTTTGGTATTTTTTTGGCCCTTTTTTTCAACATGCTATGCTATGGCTTGCCTTTCCAAGTTAAAATAGGTTGTTTCAAGCAATTTTTGGGGTGTTTCAAAATTTGAGATTTTTGCCATACGTTCGTATGTGATTTTTGGCCATTTTTTTCAACATGCTATATTATTACTTCTTGGCCTTTTTCAGGCCCATTTCTCAACATGCCATGCTATGGTGCCTGTGTGTAAGCTATAATAAGAGGTTGTCAGACGTTTTTGGGTCATGTAGAAATTTGAGCAGTTTCCATACTATAGTATGCGAATTTTGGTCATTTTTTCAACATACTATATTATGACTTTTTCGGATTTTGGGGGCCCTTTCTTCAACATGCTATACTACGGCGTGTCTCTAAGAGCTATAAAAAGTGGTTTCCAGCGATTTTTGACACACATCAAAATTTGAGAATTTTACCATTCTATAGTATATGAATTTTGGTCATTTTTTCAACATGCAATATTCTGACTTTTTGGCCTTCGTTGTGCCGTTTTCTCGATATGCTATGCTATGGCGCATCTGTATAAGCTATAAAAAGCAGGTTTCACTCAATTTTGGGTCATGTCAAAATTTGAGATTTTTGCCAAACTATACTATGCAACTTTTTGGCCTTTTTTGGCGCCTTTTTCAACATGCCATACTATGGCACATCTCTTTGAGCTAAAACAAGAGGTTTTCAGACATTTTTGGGACACATCAAAATTTGAGACATTTTCCATACTTTAATAATGGATTTTTTCTGCATTTTTTTTAGCATGCTATATTATGAATTTTTGGTATCTTTAGGCCCTTTTTGCAACATGCTATGCTATCGCGCGTCTCCATGAGCTATAATAACAGGTTATCCAACACTTTTGGGACACATCAAAATTTGAGATTTTTGGCAGTTTTCTCAAGATGCTATATTATGACTTTTTGGGGCCCTTTTTTCAACATGCCATACTATGGCACGTCTCTATGAGCTAAAATAAGTTGTTTCATGCAATTTTTGGGACATGGAGAAATTGATTTTTGCCATACTATAGTATGCGAATAATGGCCATTTTTTCAACATGCTATGCTATGGCGAGTCTCCATGAGCTATATTAAGCATTTTCCACCCATTTTGGGGATATTAATAAATGTAGTCTATTTAGCTATACAATAATATGCGTTTTTCTGCCATATTTCTGACATGCTAATTCACGATATTTTGTGTCTTTCTTGGCTTTTATTTCCACTTTGTATACTATAACGTGTCTCTCCAGCTATAATATGTCCTTTTCAGTAATTTTTATGCTTTCGCAAAATCTAATGTTTTTCAATATGCGAAATACTGTATTGGCCAGTTTAGATTTATTTCACCTTTGTATACTATAATGTGTCTTTACAAGCTATAATCTGTCATTTTCAGCCTTTTTTTTTTGCAAAAAACCAATTTTTTTTGCTATACTACACTATGTGGTTTTCAGGCCATTTTTGTCATGCTAAATTATCACATTTTTGGCCTTTTGTTCCACATTGTATGCTATGATGGGATTCTACAAGCTTAAATACGTTGTTTGTTGTTGATGTTTTTTTGTCATACTATACTGTACAGTTTTCGTTGATTTTTTGACATGCTAAATTATGATGTTTTTGGCCTTTTCTTTGATATTGTATGATATGGTGTGACTCTACATGTTCTAATATGTCATTTTCAGACATTTTTTTTGACATGTCAAAGTTTGATGTTTTTGGTCATACTATAAGTTGTTGGTTTGGGCCTTTTTTTTACATGCTTAATTATGACGTTTTTGGACTGTTTTTGACATTGTATGCTATAACGCGACTCCGCTACTAACGCTACAATATGTTATTTTCAGCTATTTTTTGGACATGTCAAAATTTGATGTTTTATGCCATACTATGCAGTTTAAGGCCATTTTTTCTAACACGCTAAATTAGAAAGTTTTTAGCAATTATTTCATCATTCTCTGCTACAACGCGATTCTACAAGCTATAATATGTTGTTTTCAGCCATTTTTTGAACATGTCAAAATTTGACGTTTTTTTTGCTTTTCTATACTATAGGGTTTTCGGCCATTTTTTCTTACATGCTAAATTAGGAAGTTTTGGGCAATTTTTTGATATTGTATGCTATTACATGACTCTGTAAGCTATATTATTTTATTTTCAGCCATCTTTTGTACATGTCAAAATTGGACTCTTTTTCACCATATTATGCACATTTTATGCACAATTTATTATGTTTTTAGCCTCTGTATTTTATGTCTGTACAGGTACTGTACATAACACAGACATAAAATACTATGTTTTGGTTTTTTAAAAATTATTTCTTGACAACACCATGACTTTTTTTAGGATTTTTGGAAGACATGCTATCCTATGTCGTTTTTCTATGATTTACGGGAAACATTACGGGTTTTGGGACCTCATACTATACTATAACCTTTTTATGACTTCTTTGATGACAAACATTGCTGTGATATTTTTAGGAATTTTTTTTTATACATTGACCTCAGTTTTTTGGCATGCTACGCTCTGAGCTTTTTTTTTTTACCCATTCTTTTCTCTGATTATTTTTTGTTTTGTCCTTCTCTATATCAGGACTTTTTTTCATGTCCTGCTAGAGCCTTTTGTTTTTGCTCACCTTATTAAGGGTCAAAGAGGCAACACAAGCTACTGAACCTTTTTGTTCTTGTTCCTCTTCTTGTTCTTCTTTTTTTTTGTGTGTGTTTCAACTACAGTTCATGCAGCAAAAGGCTGATGAACAAATCTCACCAAAACTGTCAGGCTGGTTGAAAATTCCACCCACTACTCAAGCAAACAAACAAACAAAACAATACACTCAATGACCTCAAGGTGCCATTGTAACAATCAATCTCACTCAAGTGTGTATGCTTTTTACGAGCTTCATCAAACAGACTTTGGATATTCTGCCTGTAGAGGGTGCCATAAATGTGAAAAGTTACTATCTCATAGTCAGCTACAGGGATTTGTAAGAAAATTGGTTTGCACCATTAAGAGTCATGATTCAGTTGGGACAATTAGGTAACACTTACTTAAAGTGGGCATGACTTATTACAGTAAATCTATATTTGTAGTCATTTCACTTTTCAAATCTTAAATCATAATAAATCACCAGCAAGTCATTGCAGCACATCCACTTAATTGTGACAAAAATTAGTTTTACTGAAACCTGTGGTCAATTCAAAAGTCTGTCACTCTATATTTTAAGAATATGCAAAATCATTTAATATCTTCATCTCCATAAGTCTTCATTTTAATGGTACCAAAACTGTCAAACATATTCTTTCAATAATGGATATCAAATGTTTCAAATGCCTTTACAATTGGTGTAACGGTGAGCTTGCAGTGACATTTAATATCTTTGCTGTAATTTGTACTCTATGTACAACATTTTATATTTCATCTTATTTTTTAACCAAATGTCACCAAAATATTTGACAATATACTTGTCATTTTTTGTCTTAAATTTATCACAAACACATTGGATGTTGCAAGTGCTTGAAGCCTAAAAAGACACATGACATCATTGCTTTAGCTTGTCAGAGGGTTTGTGGGAAAGTCATGTCTTACCTGTGGAGCAATGGATCAATCATCTGCTCTATGAATACAGGAGTCACAGGTCCAAATCCCAGGCTGGATAGCATGACACTTTGTTACACAGTACACCAGAAGTGACTTAATGTGTGATTTCTTTCAGCATTATATTGCCAACAGTAAAATTGTTCTCAATATTTTGAGAGCTCCCTCTCTCTGTTTTCTTCCTCTGAGGCTGCTTCCTGGCCTTGGAGCCTGTGGGCGGGGCTGGAGAGCTTTTCAGGAAACTGCCTGCACCTGGATAGATCTGCTAATTTGGCCCATCTGTTGCGATTTCTTGTGGTTTAAAAGTTGGCATAAATCACATGCTACTTTCATTCATTCATTTCAAAACTGAAATTCCCAATCTAATGTGACAAATCTCAAATATCCAGTATATTTATCTCATAAAAAAAAACCTGTTTCATTCATAATTCATCCTGTCAAAACCTACTGTCACCAACTGTTGTCAGCTGGTTTGTTTATTGGTTGAGTGGTAAGATGGATTTTGTTCAATAAAAAGGTTAAGAGTTTAATTCCTGCTTGTGCCATCCCATGTCATTTGAATCTTTACATATTCCACGTTAACTTTTGACACTTTTCATGTTATAGCACAATTTGTGTATAAATCTAGAGATACTGAATACTTAACAAATCTTTCACCAAATAAAAATTCAATACAAACGTAGTCATGTGAATCATGTCATGTTTATAAAAGAAGATGTATATACTTCAAAATAGCATCAGCTGCTCGTGGGTTTAATATTGTCTTCTGCTGTTGCTTCAAACAAACATCACCGCCATTCACGTTCACACTTTGGCTTCATGTCGTATTGATAATTGTAAATCAGTCCTCTCAAGTGTCATCATGAACACCCTGCTCTTCAGCAACTTCACTGGCTTTCTGTTAAATGCCGTATCAATTTCAACATTCTCACGATTAAGATCCTTCATAACCTATCCCCTCTGTATCTCTCTGAACTCCTTCATACCTACACACTCTCCTGTACTCTTAGAGCCTCTGCAGCAATCCAACACACGTCACCATCTGCTCGCTTTATGACCTTCCTTTCCCACCTCCTGTCTGAAACACAGCGCTGAAGCTATATAATCTAAAGGTCACACACATATGTATATACATTTTTTTTTTTTTTTTTTTTTTCTTACCAAATCTTTTTTTTTTTTTTTAAATTGTCTGGTTATTTTATTAACTTATTACTGGATATTACTGACTGTCTTGTCTTCATGATCTGTGAACACATTGCTGTTATTACTTGCTATGCTATGCTAAGCTATGCTTAAGTGGCACCTATAAATGAAATGCATTATTTTGATTGTTTTATTCTATGATAGATGCATTAATGTATTAAACTATAATGAAACTGTATTTTTTTTTTGCATGATCTTTGTTCACACAATGCATGAAAAAATACAGAATTTTGACACTGGTGTTATCGCTGTATTATTTCTAATGCGTAAAAAAAAAAACACAGGAAGGATGTATATCAATTAAAATGTGTGTATTTGCTTGAGTGACGTTGTGTTGTAGTTCCTAACAGCGACCACTGGGGGGCAGAAAATATCCGTCCATCGGTGCCAACAAGACAGAACAACACACATCACTGAGCAAGAATTTTGGTGATAAAATACAGAAGACAGTGGTGTTTATAATATTATGTCTCTTGTGTAAACAGGAAACCATGCTACATATATTGATTACTACATAGTGATAACTACATGGTTGATAAGAATACAGAAACTACTATACCTACATTAAACACAAATTTTAGGATATATTTTCAAGCTACTTTTAGAAAATCAATATGGCAATGCATGCAAGTTTTGTTGTATTACACAAAAAAAAGAAAGTTATGTTTCTTCCCATTTTGAAATGAAAAAGAATCATGTTTTAATGTGCCATAATTGATAAGATGCTTAATTAATATCTGCGTTTATAAGAGTAAATTACATCTATGCCATTAGATGGAATGATGAACTGAAAAACATATGATGAATGATTGCTTAAATGTGCAGCTATAATACAAAAATATGATTTGTATGTACATATAAGTCATAGAATGCTTTCTGCTCAACAACATGGTAACTATGAATACAGAAACTATTCATCAACAAGACACTCAGAGTGTCAGACTACCATGCTACCTTTAGAAAATGGTTGAAAATGGTAATACATCACAAAAATAGTCAAAATGTTTTGTTGCACTATACAGTATGACTTTAAAAATGCAATGATAGTCTTTCCCATTTTAAAATGACAGAGGCACTTTTGATGTGCTGTGAGCGACAGGATGTTTTCATTAATATGAACATTCATGAGAGTAAATAGCTCCTATATAGAGACCATTGGATGGAATTATCAATTGCTAAATGTATGATGCATGATTGCTAAATATGTGCAGCTAGAATAGCACACATAATAGAACAGCACTTCTGCAAATAGAAAAAAGCATACAAAGCAATTTATTCAATAATAATTCAAAAGCTCTTTCTGCCATTTTAACTGTGCCATTGAATGCCATTGCCATTCACTTTATCACATATCACCCTGAGGTATTCAAACCCAGGGCCCTTTCAAACACCTTCTGTGCATCCTCAGCAAGCATACTGAGGAATGTATTGAGAGCTCTGTAGGTGAAGGTGAAAGAGAGGGCCATTGCTGCTGGGATTCCAAATATTGGAATGAATCTGGAATGAATCTCTGCTGTCGGTAATACAGCTCTGCCTGCAACTTTAGCAAACTCCCTCAAGACAAGCTCTGGGGTTGTTTTTACTGTAGCTAACGGTGAAATTATGACAGCAATCAGATCATCCAATGGCACACGTGCATAAACAGCAAGTCTCTTAAGTGACGGCATGTCAAGACCAAACCCAATTACCCATCTCGTAACAACACCAACCAACAGGGTCAAATCAACATCAACAGAGAGCCCAGCCTAATTTGAGCCTGTTTGAGCCTATAAGCAGTTACCAGTAATATTAAGTTCAGGTAACATTAGCTGGGACGGACAGTGCATGTCCTCTCTGTGAGCATCGTGCTCACTGTGTTCTGAAATATAAGCTTCTATTACCTTTGATGAAGGACAAAAACACAAAAAAATAACCCTCACCTTTCAGCAGTGACTTCTGTGGACTCAGTCCGGACAATGTATTGGCTTATCAGGCCTCAACCTCCTCGGAACACAAAATATTCTCACAAGACAATGATTAGCCGACTAAGTCTGTCAGTGGAGGTTTAATTCAGGTGGAAATGTAGCCACATCATTTAGCTATTTAAGTTTCAGTGGCCCACTAATTCCACACTGGAAAAACATTTCACTGCAAACGAAAGTGCTGCATTCAAAACAGTTTCCTTGTAAAACATGGAAGAATTATCAGCAAAATGTATTTAAAGCATCATAGTTAAATGTAGTCATTGTGCAGTAAAGGGGTCACGCTCTTTTATAGGTAACTATGCTTACGTTTAATTCCATCAGATGGAGCATATTGTCAGAAAGGAAAGAGGACTTTTTCAGAATCTTGCATAAGCCCCACAGGAAGTCAGGGCCAGCGCTGGTTAGGCTAGACCCCAGATGTGACATAATGACAGGAAACGTGTCAAGAAAAGGACCTCTGAATTGAGGTGCTGACCTGATGCTAATGTCACAGATGTGTTGTGTGACTTTAAAGAGTAATTTAAATCATGACCCAAACACAATGCAGACGGGGGCTGAAGTTTTAAATCACTAAATCTGTTAGCTAAAACACCAGTTAAAATTAACCTATTAGCTAAATTTGCTGAAATACAAACCAAATACACCAAACGTATCACACAATGTAAGAAAGAAACAACACACACACAAGTAGGGCTCTCTCCAGTTGCAACTTTCATCAGCCTCTCTGATGTTTTGGGGTTACTGCATGGGCTTGTGCTGGCTCCCTAAGTTCAGTAGTTCAACAGTAATACATGGAAGCAGGGAAATGAACTGTCTGAGGACACTCAATCCTCCATTTTCCCACAAATTGACTCCCACATTCCTGCAGCACTCAGTTGGTACAACATGCCACATGCTTGAGCCAAACTCCGTCTCCTCCTCTCCTCTGCTCCACTCAGGACATCAGTGTGATATCATCTGTTCCCCTGACCTTTGAACTCTCTCCAGCTGACCGTCAGTTGCGTTTTTCCCTCATCTCTTCCGATCTGCTGTTGTCACTGCTGCTGTGATCCCTGGTCTCCTCTTCTCTCCTGCTTCACACACCAAACCTCTCAGCATGCATGCCCGGAGATATATTGACTTTTGTCTTCCTGTCAAATATTGTATCGATTTCAAGATTCTCAATTTTAAGACATTTCATAATCTATCCCCTCTGTATCTTTCTGAACTCCTTCACACCCACACACCCTCCTGTACTCCTGAAGCCTCTTCTGCGATCCAACACACATCACCTGCTGCTCTTACGATCATCAAATCAAGCACCTTCAGCCGTTCTGCCTCTCTCCTTTGGAAACTCTCCCACTAAACATTTGATATATTGATTCACTTTCCATCTTCAAATCCAGTATGAAGACACACTTTTGAAGCTAAACGATCTAATGGTCACACACATCAATAATTGCAGTAATGATGAAATTAAGATGATTTTTACCTAATCTTTTTAATTCTTTTCATCTTATTCTATCAACTTGTATATTACTGGTTTATTACTTTATCTGTTTACTGGCTTATTTTAAAAAGCACTTGAGTGCTTTATTATTAATAAAAAGCACTATTATTAATAATAATAATAATAATATTATCATTATCATTATTTTTATAATATGAAAGAAGCACTGATAAATAAAATAATGCTGAAATTGCATTTTTCTTGTCTATGATCTTTATTTGCACAATGCACACAAAAAAAATAACATTATATTGACACTGGCCTCATTCTTGATATTTCTTATGCATGAAAAAACACATTAAGGATGTGTATCATAAAACTATAAACATTAGTACTGACATTTTTAATTATAAAAGTGACACAGTAGTAAAAATTGCTGCAAAGACACAATGACACCCATCACTGTGCAAAGGCCTTTTGGAATAAAACGATCATAGATGACAGTGGTGTCTCTAATAATCTGCCCTTGACTTGTGTAATTAGGATTACACTGACCATACTGATATGTACATGGTTACTATGAATACATAAAACTATATACAAATATCACACAAACGGTTGGATATATTATCATGCTTTGTTTAAAAAATGGTTAACAAAAATGACAATGCTTCACAAAAATATTCAAAAAGTGTGTTGCAATATATATATATATATATATATATATATATATATATATATATATATATATATATAATATAAAAATACAGTCATATTTCTTTCTATTTTAAAATGATAAAGAGGCATGTTTTAATGCACTCTTAGCAAAACACACTTTCAATAATATTTGCTATAATAAGAGCGATAAACACCTATATAGAGCCATTAGATAGAATGATCAGCTGCACGATGTAAAATGCATGATTGCTAAAAATGTGCAGCTAGAATACAAGTTAATGATTTGAACACAACATTTTATACAAAATTTAAAAAAAAAACAAAATGCAATCTCCTGTTAATGATTACTCAGAAGCTCTCTGCTGTTTAAACTGTGCCATTGAATGCCATCGTCATTCACTTTACATCATACTGGTGTGTTCAAACCCAGGGCCCTTTCTAACACCCTCTGTGCATCCTCAGCAAGCATGTTGAGGAATGTTTTGAGAACTCTGTAGGTGAAGGTGAAAGAGAGGGCCATTGATGCTGGGATTCCAAGTATTGGAATGAATCTGGTTCCTTCCTCTGCTGCCAATAATGTAGCTGCACCTCCAACTTGAGCAAGCACCCTCAGGACAAGCTCTGGTGTTATATCTACTGCAGCCAGTGATGAAACTATGATGTCACGCAGATCATCCATGGCACATGTGCATAAAAAGCAAGTCTACGCAGTGACGGGATATCAAGACCAAACCCGATTACCCATCTTGTAACAACACCAACCAACAGGCTTATGTCAACAGCAGCAGAGAGCCCAGGAACTGGTACAGCTGCTACAGCTGCTAAAGTGTTGCTAAGTATTTTATTTTAGAATCAAAAGCCTTTTTCTTCTTGTTGATGACCTCCAGGCTGATGTTGGGCATGGCCATCAGCAGAGCATTTCTCTTGTGTGCAGGAAGTTCTCTCTCAAAGGTGTTCAATAACAGAGGGAAGTCATACAGGCGGAGGTCAACGCTGGACACCAGGAAGACTTGAGGAGAGACCACACCTTTCTTTTGAAGACCTGTGTGACAAAAGGAAAACAAAAATTATGATAAGAAATAAAGCAATTACAATTTTAAACACACTGAATGTGCCTATCAAAGGGAACATGACAGTGTAACTTGTACACATTTTTCCTGGCATTATATTAGGCATTAAAAAATAACAAATTACATCATATTGAAACTGTCAACGCTTTGCACCCATTCTGTTAAAGTCAGTGTCCCAGAGAGAAAGTTTTGTTTTTTCCTGTGATTTGAACTGGCCTCCTTCAAATTACATTTTTTAATCATCACTGATTTAAAATCTCATTTTAAAAACAATCACAATATGACAGCTTTATTGGTCAAGAGAGGCAGCAGATTGGTATCAATAACAGATTTTATTTAAAGTTCTGTTTGCCTACATTTTGTTAGATATTGCATAATACATTAGCTGAACTGTTTTATTTACTTTGACTAAATATAATATAAACTGTTTGTAAAGGTGCCTCTAATACATTTTGAAGATAAAGTGAGGAGAAGACTTAAGAGACTATTGTCTCACTCTTATTTTAAAGTCAATGTTCAACCAAGAAAAAACTGGAGATTATTGGAGACAGTAATACAGAATTATGAGGAAAAAAACATGTCATATAAAAACATCACATTGTTTGCTTTTACAAAATATATGTTATCCTCCATCAAATAGATCTGAAAAAATAAACTCTACTCTAATTCAGAAAGATAAATGTTTCAGCACCTAACACATGGACTTCAGGATGTTTCTCCATGTTTTAGACTTTATGATTCAAAAATTGTGATGAAGCTTTTCTTTACAAAATTTCAAGATAACAACCAGAATTTATTACAAAAATAATAGTCTGTTGTGTAAGTGAAAATGATGACTGCAAAAAGAAACAGCATCCCTTCAGTCCACTGTTCTTTGCAGGTCAATTTGTCTCAGTAAACATCTATTTAAAAAAACAGAGACCAGGATCTGTCAAGAGAAACCTGGACTGTCCAACAATGACTCGACGTCTTCACCACCTCAGCTACCAAGTTTTCCACTATGTGTCATTAACTGAGATGTTTACACTGTGAGATTTCTCACAGTACTGATGTAGTAGTACTGATGTAAAGACACATCATAGCTTTACTAGTTTGTTGTTCTGCGACTTGTTTTTGATGACTGACATTAATCTCACTGCTGTGTCATCACAGAAGTCACTTACCTTGAATGCAGTTCTCCCTGATTTTTTCAAGAGTCCTTTCTTTATTGAACTCTGACTTCTGTTTTCTTTCCTCATTACTTATGTCAGTGTCAATCTTTGAGCGAACAAAGTAGAACTCTTTCTTCATCTTTTTAATCTCCTGAGCGAGCTTCACGTCATTTTCTCTAAAGCGAGTGTCTGAGATGATGATGAAGAAGTCAAACCTTTCAAATCCAACACGCTTCAGGTACTTCTTAGCTGGAAACTTGGTGGTGCCAACACCAGGAAGATCCCAGAGTGTAACATTGGGAAAGTTTGGATGGGAGTATGATGTAGGCTCTGAGGTGGTTTCTGTAACACCAGTAGGGGCGGCTCCTTCATCCCCATCATCTCTATTTCTCTGAATGCATTAACAAAGGAAGATTTACCAGAGCCTGTCTCTCCTGTGACAGCAATATTTAGTGGAATATTATCTTCCTTATCCAAATACTCTTTGATTTTTTTATCAGCTAAGGCTCGATTATTGCTTTCTAGTGCTTTTTTAATTTCTTCAGTTGATTCATGATCAAATGGATCTCCCATGGTATTCCCTGAAAACTGGGGAAAAAAAGGGGTTAAAAGTAAAAGTCATTTTTTAGTCCTACAATGATCCAACAACATGTACATCAAATCTTATATTCAATATAAATCTGACATGTACACTTAATTTTTAGAAATCCCTTCTTCCTTTAAAATATATGATGATGCAGTATAACCTTGAAAGCAGCATATGCGTTATACTGAGGTGTGCAAATTATAACAGATGTAGGTAAAATCTATTCACATTACACCTTATATTAACAAACATTATGATACAGTGTATCATGAAGTGCCTGCTTTAGACAATGATAAACAGCTTTCTCTTTTGTTTCATCAAAATAAAAACTTGTCTTCTGCTGAATATTGGAAGCTACTCACCCTGGAGTCTTAATGTTGAAACAGATGAGACAAGAGTGCACCACCCTGAGTTATGAAGTTGTTGAGCTGCAAGAAAAATGACATCCAGCTTCCTCACTCCTGTAAAAAACTTTAGAAAAAGCTTGTCAGGGTTCAGACAGATATAGTGAAGACAGTGACCAATAAAAAAACATCTAACTTTTTATGAAGGACAGTTGATTGGTTCTCTGTATCAGCTGACTTTCAAGAAACTTCAAAAATTCACAACCATTATTCCCCTTTGTGTTTTCTCTCTTTTTTGTTTGTTTGTGTTTGTTTAATAGGAGCTTGGGTTTGTTTGAAGCCTACTGATGATGTAAACCCTTTTGAGACATTAATTATAATCACACCCTATTTGATAAATAAAAAATAATAATTTTGAAGAAGAAGAAGAATGAGAATAAAACCATTTTTCACCAGAGAGATGAGGGGCTTCCTTTGAGGAAACCATAAAAGTTGTTAGTAACTCAGTGCATACTCCATGTTTGACATTAGACTGGTTGAGATCCAGTTCAGGTTTTGGCATGTTGATGCCTGTTGGCTCCCTCACAGTCCTGTTTGTCTTGATCCATGTCAAATCTAAACATACTGGTGACACGTTTCATTCCTCTGTGTCCTGTGTTGTCTACCCACGTCTTTACATCCTGTGCTTTTATGTTTAATTATGAAAATATCTTTTAAATTTTCTTGCTGTACTCTGTTGTATTTCTTCAGGTCTACAGCTGCTGAAGTGAGTCTGACCAACTTTTCTAACTGGATGTTGTGTTTAGTGTGTGTTTTTGCTGTGCTGTCACATAAATAATAAACATCCATGTGCCAAAATGTGTGAAAACTAAAATCCTCTTCAGTTACAGTTACAGCCTAATTTGTTGTTTTGTATTTAAATTTTCTATTTTTGCCTTGTGTACTGCAAGTCTCTTCCACTTTGCTGTTGTCACTGCAGCTGTGCTCCCTGGTCTCCTCTTCTCTCCTGTCTCATCCACTCGACCTGCATTTGTTAATTAGCTGAGAGGATACAGGTGAGGAAAGGCACTCCCACAGACACCAGTGCACCAATCAAAACAACCACCACCAACAGTACGAGTCAACACAAATCCCCTTACACATACACACAAGCCATCACCGTGTGACACTAAGCCCCTGAAACTGAAAACACTGTCCTTGCTGAACAACAGGAATCCTGTCGTTCTGTATAAACCTTGTTGAAAGAGGGTAGTTATACACATCATGTGGGTGTAAGCCTGTCAAAAAACAGCATACACACTTACTCCCTGCCACACAAGTTTAGGTCACTTCAACCTGACAAAGACCCAAGTAGGATTGAGATATTGCAATTATATATAATTGTACATAACATTGCAAAATTTCTTAAGTGATAAAAACATAATTGGACAAGCTTACAGATCACCAGCAGATGGCAGTATTTGCATAATGATTTCTGTTTTATTAGCATTGAACTGAAGAAAATTTAACAACATCCAGTATTTTATGTTAAACGGACAGTACTGTGGAGAACTCAGCATGTTGAGGTCAGTGGGCTTACCAGGGAGATACAACCGTGTGTAATCAGCATAACACTGAGAGAGACACCACCAAGGGAGCATGTACTCTGAGAACAAAATCCGTCCATAGATTGACCCTTGAGGCACACCATACTCGATATGGAAAAAGGGCATTAACAGTGGACACTGAGACAGGAGGCCCCGGGGAAGACCCAGGACACGCTGGAGAGACTACGTCTCACAGCTGGCCTGGGAACGCCTCGGGGTCCCCCGGGAAGAGCTGGACAAAGTGGCCGGGGAGAGAGAAGTCTGGGTTTCCCTGCTTAGGCTGCTGCCCCCGCGACCCGACCCTGGATAAGAGGAAGAAAATGGATGGATGGATGGACAGAGACAAAGAACTTCCTATTTGACAAATATGATGAGAACCAGTTAAAAGCAGCATCAGACTCGCCTACCCGGTGTCTCAGTCTGTCTCAAAGAAAGCTGTCAACAGTTGTGTCAAAGGCAGCACCTAAAGAGCACTAATAAGAGAAAATTAAAACTATCTTGAGCCCACTGGATGGAGGAATCAATTGCAAAATATATGATGCATGTTTGCTAAAATGTGCAGCTATGAAACAAGTTTAAGATTTGTTTATTGTAGTTAAGAAAAGTATAATACAATCTACCCACAAAATAATTCAAAAGCTCTTTCTGCAGTTCTCAATTTGCCATTAAATGTCACTGCTTTTCACTGAATATCACAGCTAGGTGTTCAAACCCAGGGCCCTTTTAAACACCCTCTCTGCATCGTCAGTAAGCATGTCAAGGGATTTCTTGAGAGCTCTGTATGTCAACATAAAAGAGAGGCTCATTGCTGCTGGGATTCCAAATGTTGGAATGAATCTGGACCCTTCCACTGCTGCTAGTAACACAGCTGTGCCTGCAAACTGAGAGAGCAACTTCAAGACAAGGGCAGGAGTCAGTTTTGGTGCAGCAAAAGGTGAGACTTTGACAGCAAGCAGATCATCCACTGGCACATTTATACATTCAGCCAGTCTCTGCAGTGATGGGGTATCAAGACCAAACACATTTACGTATTTTTTAACAACATAAACCAACATGCCCACATGAACAGCAACAGAAAGTCCAGGAACTCGTACAGCTGCTACACCTAAACCAAGCAGAGCATAGTACTTTATTTGGCCACTGAAAGCTTTTTTCTTCTGGTTGATAACCTCCAGGTTGATGTTGGGCATGGCCAGCAGCAGAGCATTTCTCCTGTGAGCAGGAAGTTCTCTCTCAAAGGTGTCCACTAACAGAGGGAAGTCATACAGCTGGAGACGAAAGTTGGACACCAGGAAGACTTGAGGAGAGACCACACCTTGTTTCTGGAGACCTGTGAGACAAAAGGAATAAATCATAAGATGATCAGATAAAACATAATTAGAACTTTTAAAATGTATAAGATGATATGCATATCTAGGGACACATTATTGAATTCTTATTTTGGATGTTTTTTCCCCTGGCCCCATAAGCTTCGGTAAAATGGACATTAAAAAAAAAAATCTGTTAACCTTCTCCACACATTCTGTTCAAGGTCCCAGGTCCATTTGAGAAGTTTTATTTTCCCCATGATCTGAACTCACCTCATCCAAACTATGTTTTTAATTCATCATCAGTCATGCAATTTAAAAACGATCACCAGAATGACAGCTTTGTTTGTCAGGTGAGTGACGGCTTTTAATGACTTTTAGTCTTTGATTTGTTTTAATGTTTGTCTTATTTTGTAAGATATTGCAAATACATCAGCAGACCTGTGTTTTCTAGAGTCACATGAATATAATGACAAACATGAGCACTGATGTAAAGACATGTATATGTGATTAGATGAGACACTTACCTTGAATGCAGTCTTCCTTGATTTGTTTAAGAGTCGTTTCTGTGTTGAACTTTGACTTGTGACGTCTTTCCTCGTCAAGTAAGTCATTGTCAGTCTTTGAACGCAGAAAGTAGAACTTTTTCCCCATTCTCTGAACCTCCAGAGCAAGCTTCACATCATTTTCTTTAAGGCGAGTTTCTGAGATGATGATGAAGAAGTCAAACTTTTCAAATTCAACAAGCTCTAAGAACTTGTCAGCTGGAAACAAGGTGGTGCCAATACCAGGGAGATCCCACAGTGTAACATGGGGATAGTTTGGATGGAGGTATTCTGTAACCTCTGAGGTGGTTTCTACAAAACCAGTAGGGGCGGCTCTCTCATCCCTGTGATCTATGCCTCTAAATGCATTAACAAAGGTTGATTTACCAGAGCCATACTCTCCTGTGACAGCAATATTTAGTGGATGATCATTCTCCTTCTCCAAATACCTCTGGATCATTTTAACAGCTAAAGCTGGATTATTGCTTTTTAGTGCGTTTTTAATGTCTTCAGTTGATTTGCAATCAGTTGGATCCTCCATGGTAATCCCTGAAAACTGAAATAAAAGTTAAAAGTCAATTTGTCTTTTAGAAAATAGAAGAAAATCTAGTCCTGCAATGACCAAACATCATGCACATATAATCTTAAAAAACAATAAAAAATCTGACATGTACATCACATCTTTAGAAACTCCCTCCTCCTTTTAAATATCAGATGATGATGCAGTATAAACTCAAATACAGCAGATCAGCTGGGCATACTAAGGTGTTCACATTACAACAGAGGATTTTGACATCTATTTATATTAGCACAGTTTTAGTGAGCATGGTGATGTTCCTGTTTAGACAGTGATAAGCAGCTGCCTCATATAATTAGATTAGACAAGATTTAACAAAACATTAGAAGCTACTCACCCTGGTGTTTTAATGTCGAAACAGACGAGATATAAGTACACCACTCTGAGAGGTACTGTGTGTTGTTTAGCTGCAAGAAAAGCCCACATCCAATTTCTTGAGCTCAAGCTGTGATAAAGGGGACGGCGACCATTAAAAACATCCTCCTACAACTCACAGAAAAGTGATTGGTTCACTGTAGAGCAGCTGACTTACAAGAAACAAACTGGCTTACAAGAAACATGCAGAGCTGAGGGCAGCACACCCTGCTGGCTACTATCTGCAGGTGACTGATACTTCAGCACTGTCCTCTGTCTCTACAGATGTGTGGTAGTCTTTACATGAGACATTACATGAGACTACTAATACACCACATGAAGAACAGTGCAAAGTTTGTTACATAATACGAAGCAGTGAAAAGCACAGCAAAGCCAAATATTTAACTCATGTTTTCCCATCAGCCTTATCAGTAAAATCACCTGCTTTACAACAAACATGGAGAGGAGGGGTTTGTTTGTCACTGAGCTGTACCCTTTGGCACATGCACTGGCACTCATTCAGACAAACTGTTTCCCTTCAATAAGTTTTACAGTTTATCAAGATCTGGTTCAAGCTATGTCACATTTCAGTTTCAGAATAAAAATGTATGGCTTGTAAAGAAATACAAAATAGAGTGTTGAAACGTGGATACATTTTTAGGCTTCATGGCAATACAAAAAATATATATATCTCAGTATTTTAAAAACTCTAAACTCATGTATGCTTCTAAAATACAAAACTTTGAAATGGACAACTGTTACAATAGTGTTAAATTAAGAAGCTACTGTCATGTAATAAAGTTGAAAAAAAGTAATGTTATATTAGAGTTAAATAAAATATTGTTATAATTAGGTAAACTAAAGCGGAACCACTGGTGCTTTAATGTTTAAGTGCCCGGCTTGTCTCTAGCCCTAAGTATTGATGTTTTGCTGTTACTTAAAGCCTCTGCTCAATCTAGATGTCAGTACCTATTAGCAGAGTTAACCTGTTACTGCAGTGCCTGTAAATTTGAGAATTTATTCACTTTGAGCTTGAAACAAACCAACAGCTCTACAGTTTATGTAAGAATGATATTAACAAGTTGCAGTGGTGCTCCTTTTAACTAAATGGTCATGGTCTGGAGCCCTGCAGATACAAAAAAACTCATGAGAAAGTGATCTGGACTAGTGGAGGAGTGTGTGTGATGAATTATGTTTGTGAGTGGGTTTTTTTGGGACGTGTGTGTCTGTGAGAGGAAGAGAGGTCGTCAGGAAACTACCTGCACCTGGGGAGATCTCCTAATTCTGCCCATCTCTTTTGATCTCTTGTGGTTTAAAAGCTGACATAAATCAGAATTTTAAAACTGAAAGTCCCAGTTTACTGTGACAAATATCAGATATCCAATACATTCAACTCAAGTAAAAAATAACTGTTTTCAGTTTGTAATTCATCCTGACCTATCAAAACCTACTATTACCTAGTATTCATCATGAACTCCAGTTGACCCAAAATTTAGCTGCCTGTATTGTCACTTGATCTCCCTCCACAGATCACATCACTCGTGCTCTACAGCAACTTCACCAGCTTCCTAAATACTCATATTCATTTCAGCATTCTCACTTTTAAGACCCTTCATAACCGATCCCCTTTGTACCTTTCTTAACTCCTTCATACCTACAAACCCTTCTGTACTCTAAGTGCTTCCACAGCAATCCAACTCACATCACGCTCTGTTTGCTTTACATCCATGGACTCAAGAGCCTTCAGCCAAAACTCTCTCTGAATTAACATTTGCAAAATTTATTCACTTCCCCATTTAAATCCAATATGAACATCTGATCTAATGGTCACACATATAATGACGTTCGCAATGATGGGGACATGATGATAATTTTTTTAAATTCATCTTTTTAATTGTTTTTGGTCAAGTTATTTTAAAAACTTTATACTGTATATTACTGATTTAGTTGACTTTATAATCTGTGAATATATTGCTTCTTATTTTTAACTGTCTTATAAGGCGTCCTTGAGTGCTTTGAAAGATACCTATAAATAAAATTTATTTTTATTATTATTATTATTATTATTATTATTATCATAAATAGAAATATGCATTGATAAAGAAAATAATAATGAAAGTGCTTTTTTTTTGTCTATGATCTTTATTCGCACAATGAACAAAAGAATTAACACCATATTGATACTGGCGTCATCCCTGTGATATACTGATTTTTTTTTTTATCAGTAAAAGTGACAGAGTAGTAATAGCAATCATGATGATTAAAATAACAATTAACATATACATTTTAGCTTGACTGACATTGTGTTGTAATTCCATACAGGAACCCTTGAAAGGCAGCAAACACTCATCACAGTCATCTGCAGGTGCACATAAGACACAATAACCCATTTCACTGGATAAGACCTTTGGAGCGAAAACAATAAGACAAGACAGTGGTGTTTCTAATACTCTGTCCTTCCCTTGTGTAAATAGGAGTACATTGACTATACTGATAACTAAATGGTTACTATGAATACAGAAATTATTAACAATCATGACACAAAAAGTTTAAAGTATATTTTCAAGCTGTGTTTAGAAAATGATTAAAACGTGTGAATCCATCACAGAAAAATAAAAAGTTTTGTTGCTCAGTAGTTTTATATTAACATATAGTTAATTCCTTCCCAGGATAAAGAGGCATGTTTTACTGTACTATAAGCAATAAGAAATTTAATATCTGCTATTACAAGACTAAATAACACCTATAAAGAGGCCACTGGATGGAATGATCAAGTAGAAATGTATAATGCATGATTGTTAAAAATGTGCAGCTAGGATACAAGATTATGATTTGTATACAGTATTTACAAAATTAAAACAAAAAAATGACAAAATACAATGCAGTCTAACCATAATAATAATAAAAAAAACTCAGCAGTTTTTAACTGTGCCACGAAATGCAGTTGCCATTAACCTTTAAGGGCCCTTTCAAACACCCTCTGTGCATCCTCAGCAAGCTTGTCTAAGAATGTTTTGAGAACTCTGTAGGTGAAGGTGAAAGAGAGGGCCATTGCTGCTGGGATTCCAAGTATTGGGATGAATCTGGACCCTTCCTCTGCTGCCAGTAATGTAGCTGCACCTCCAACTTGAGCAAGCAGCCTCAGGACAAGCTCTGGTGTTATTTTTACTACAGCCAGTGGTGAAACTATGATGGCAATCAGATCATCCAATGGCACACCTGTTCCATCAGCAAGTCTCCGCAGTGATGGTTTATCAAGCCCAAACCCTTTAACATATTGTGTAACAACATAAACCAACAGACTCAAATCAACAGCAGCAGAGAGCCCAGGAACTGGTACAGCTGCTACAGCTGCACTACTTGTTGCAATGTATTTTATGTCAGAATCAAAAGCCTTTTTCTTCTTGTTGATGAAGTCCAGGTTGATGTTGGGCATGGCCAGCAGCAGAGCACGTCTGTGTGCAGGAAGTTCTCTCTCTAAGGTGTTCAACAAGAGAGTGAAGTCATACAGGCGGAGATGTTGGTTGGACACCAGGAAGACTTGAGGAAAGACCACATGTTGTTTTTTAAGACCTGTGTGACAAAAGGAAAAAATTATACACATTCATGTAACAAACTGTGTCTAAGCTTCTCTTTGCAAACTTCCAATAAAACAATATCAGACTTTACTGCCAAAATGGCAGTCGGTTCTATAAGCCTAAATGATGACTGCGAGGAAAAAACACATCGTGTCAGTCCAGATTTTCTTTGCAGGTCAATTTGTCCCAGTAAACATCAGCTGAAAATCAGAGACTGTGACCTTCCTAGAGAAATTTGGACTGTGCTACAGAGGATCAACCACTTTATCATCTCAGGCACAAAGTGCTCCATTATGTCACGTTTTAACAAAAATCTATACTCCCATGAAAAGAGAACAAAGTATATTGTAGTCAGACAAACATAATGAAAAAAATAAGCACTAACATATGGACATCTAGTTCTTCAGTATGTTTTGTGTGTGTGATTTGTTTTTATTATTGATATTATTCTCATGACTATCATATGTGATTATAAGAGTCACTTACTTTGAATGCAGTATTCCTTGATTTGTTTAAGAGTATTTTCTGCGTTGAACTCTGACCTCTGACGTCTTTCCTCATTACTTATGTTAATGTCAATCTTTGTGCGAACAAAGTAAAACTTTTTCTTGATCTTCTTAATGTCCGTGGCAAGCTTTCCATCATTTTCACTGAAGCGATCAGCTGAGATGATGATGAAGAAGTCAAAATTCTCAAATCCAACAACCTTCAGGTACTTGTCAGCTGGAAAGTTGGGTGTGCCGATACCTGGAAGATCCCAGAGTTTGACATTGGGAAAGTTTGGATGGGGGTATGGTGTAACCTCTGTGGTGATTTCCTTAGTAGAACCAGTAGGGGCAGCTCCTTCATCCCAATCATTTATGCCTCTGAAGGCATTAATAAAGCTGGATTTACCAGAGCCAGACTGTCCTGTGACAGCAATATTTAGTGGAAGATCATTCTCCTTGTCCAAATACTTCTGGATCATTTTAACAGCCAAGGCTGGATTATTGCTTTCTAATGCTTTTTTAATGTCTTCAGTTGATTTGTAATCAATTGGATCCTCCATGATAATCCTTGAAAACTGAAATAAAAGAGAAGTTAAAAGTCATTACTGTCTTCTGAGAAATAGAAGAAAATGTTTTCCAACAATGACTTTAAATATCAATAACAATATGGTATATACATTACATCCCTCTTTCTTTAAAATACTGCATATAAGCTCAAACACAGCAGATCAGTTTAGTGTACTAAGGTGTGTACATAATAACACAGAGGAGGGTGACATAATAATGTGCCAGTTATAGACACTCATGGGCAACTGTGAGACATGTTTCATTAAAAGTGAAAGTAGGGAACATCTGCTGGTTTAGTGGACTAAGCAGGTGCCCCATGAATAATAGTATTGTCCATGCCACAGCAGTTGTGAGTTTGAGTCCAGCTCTTGGCCCTTCGCTGCATGTCATCCCCTTTCTCCCCTTTCACACTGCTAATCTGTTCTATCTAATAAAGGTAAAAATACCATAAAAAACAATCTTTAAAAAAGAAAAAGTAGGCTTTTGCTGAATATTAAATGCTACTCACCCTGGAGCCTTAATGTTGAAACAGATGAGACAAGAGTGCAGCACCTTGCAGAGCTGCAAGAAAAGTCGACATCCAGCTTTTTCACTCCAGCAAGGAACTTTAGGAAAGATTGTCAGAATTCAGACATTTATAGGGAAGACAGCGACCAATAAAGACATCCTACTTTGAATAAAAGACAGTTCATTGGTTCTCTGTAGCAGCTGACTTACAAGAAACACACACAGTTAGAAGAAACATGCAGAGCTGCAGACACCACACCCTGCTGGTGACCATCTGCAAGTGAAAACACTTCACCATCTTTTGTGTAGTGTAAGTCAATCCATCTCTGTGAAGAGCATAACTTAACAAAAAAACAACCAACACATCAACCAACCAAAAAAATAAACACCAACCCACACTTTTAGTTTGGGAGACACTGTCTGATTGCCTAATTGAATGTTTTTATTAGACCTGTGCTTTTTCTTTTATTTTGTAAATCTAGCACTGGGTTACTTACATTAGTTTCGGATTTCAAGCTTTTTCAATGATCATCTAATCTTGTGTTTTATCTGATGTTACATGTTTAGAGTTATTTCCTTTAACATCTATTGGCATAGCACAATGATTGCTTTGCAAACAGGAAAGATTTCACCTGTTCAAAACTTCAGACCATATTTTCCCTTCATGTTTCTCTCAGATTTTTTTTTAAACAGCTTGATCTTGTCTGTTGATGTTGTTTGTAAGCCTTCAAGACATTAAATATCATACCACACTGTTTTATGAATAAATTACTACTACTGCTAATAACAATAATGATAAGAAGAATAATACAATGCATACTCCATGTTTCACATTAGACCAGTTGTGATCCAGGCCTGGTTTGAGCCAGTTGGGGCCTATGAGCAATTACCAGTAATATTAATTTCAGTTAGGCTATGCTAGTTTGCAGAGTTAGTGACTCTCTGTCTTGCTAACAGTAGCTGAGATGGACAGTGCATCTCCTCTCTGTGTGCAACATGCTTGCTGTGTTCTGAAATATAACCGTGTATTACCTATGATAAAGGACAGCAGGGGGCAGTATGTGCATAAATTGAGCTCTAACAAAGATAATGAGAGGCACATTAGGCAGCATGCATAAGCATATGCTCATGCACATTAAAAAAAAGAAGAAAAAACTCGCCCTTCAGGGCTAACTTCTGTGGACGCTGATGTGAAAAATGAACCTTTGTAATTTCATTTCATTTTAGAATTTAATTATAATTTAATTTTAAATTGTTCTTGGGAATCACGTCATCCCGTCCTCCAGGCTAAAAAGGGAAAAGGACCATCCAGATTGTTACCAGCTAAAAATTCTAAGCCAGAATCTGTAATGGTATGAGGGTGAGTTATTGACCATGGCATCATGGGTAACTTTAACATCTGTGATGGCACCATGATTGCCATACATGTTTGGAGCAACACATGCTGTCATCCAGACATGTAAGGGACATTTCAACCCGCAGTCAGACCTTTCTCTCATTAAAAATGTGTAGCACATTATGAGCACAAAATACAACCGAGACCCCGCACTGTTGGCCAACCAAAGTCATAACCAAGAATGGGAAAAATGTAACTGTCAAAACTTCAACAATTAGTGTCCTGAGTTCTCAAACACTGACTGTGTGCTATTAAAACACCACTTTGATGTAACACAGTGTTGTACATTCCCCTACATTTTACACAGCATTACAACTGTTTTTTGGAATTGGGGTTGTATGACCCTCTGTCGCAGTAAATGCCATTTCCACAAATGAGTGACAGAATATTTAAAACACTACTATTCTAGTTTTGTTTTGATTTTCTTATTTAGAACATCCTACAGTTTTTAAACAATTCCTTTTATTCCTCTGTCCAATCTGTAGTTGTATGTTTGAAACACTTAACACAATTAGCACAAAATCATTCTGTTGCAGACCATACCAATAATACAAATGATGTTGTTTTAACAGAATATGCAGTCTAATAATACATTTGTAAATTATTAAATTCTCTTACACAAGCTTAGCCAACATCAAACCAATAAATCCCTCTTGTGTTGTTTACAGATGCTTACACAGTGTACCTAATGTTCAAAAGCTTAAATGTAGTAGACAGCCTCTAGATCATTGAAACACTGAGAAATAGATCACTTCAGTAGTGTAAAATAGACCAATCCTAGCTTCTAATCTCAGGTGAAGACATAACCAATCCTTGAAGTTATTTCAATAACATGGACATATACAGGAAAAAGTGGGCTTTTTGCATTTATTTCAACTACAAGATTGGATTTGTTTGTTGTATTAGGTTAAATGTACACCATAATTAGAAAACAACAATTATTATACTGTTACTTTTACTACAGTAACATTATGTACACACTATTTTTAAATGTGCCATATTTCACTTCACCTGATGATATTACACTGTGGTCTTCAGAGCCAAGGCCTTTTTGGAGATCCTCTGCATGCTCAGGAAAACTAGAGAGCTTTGTAGGTGGAGATAAAAGAGAAGGTCATTGCTGCTGGAATTCCAATTAATGGAATAAATCTGGACCCTTCCTCTGCTGCCATTAACGCAACGTCACCCATAGAAAAAGACAGACTCTTAATGATAGAGTTGCTGCTTATTTCATTTGCTGCCGGCGGTGCTAACATCTCTGCTCTAAGAACGCTAAAAGGCACACGGGAACTGAGAGCCAGACTCTGCAGTGACTTGATGTCAAGACCAAAAGTAACTTGGTATACTTTGATGGTAGCAACCAGCATGGTTACATCAGTGGCAAAAGAGAGACCAGGACCTGGTGCAACTGCGATGAGTGCAGAGAGAGAGGCATGGTGCTTAATTTTTTACCCTAAGGCATCTTTCTTCTTTTTGACTATGTAAAAATATTCCTTCCAAATAATACAATTAATAAAGCTAAGTTTTAGTTAATTTTTATGCTGTGATTTGTCAATACCAATAATTTCCTTTCATTATAGTAAATTATGCCTGATATGAGGACTGTCGGTTAAACTGATCAATAAAAGACATGAAAAATCTGACACAAACTATGCCTGGATGTTGTTGAGTATTTAAACCACCAGAGGTCACTGACAATTCATGATATTTAATCAGTTTAAGGAGTTTTGCAAAGTAGTGGTAAACAGTGAATTTTTCAGTGAGATGCAAGTGCAGTCAGTACAGCACAGTTTATTGTTTATTATTTTAAGTGTGTTTTTTACTGAGTCAGTCATTTAAAAAATGTCATAATGTAATGACGTGTCCACAGGATAGTAATGGAGGAACATTAAATTTTACTTTTACAACCCTCTGATATGACATGGAGAATTCATTGAAGAAAAGCTGGGTTTCATGTAATGACAACCACATTGCTTTATGCTCAACAAATACTTTATTTGATCACTCAAACATTTTCATTTCATTCAGAATATAATTTGCTATTTTGATAGTACAAATCCCATTTCCCGATTTTATCAAAATACTTGTAAAACTAGATTAGAAACTATGATTTGTATTGATAAATCGACTGCGGTAATATCACGCTGCACTCACAAAACAATTCAAAACCTCATTTGCATTGTAGGTAACATTTTTAAATGAGCCACGTTTCTATTCACCTTATATCACACTGAGGTGTTCAAACCCAGGGCCTTTGTAAAAACTCTCTGTGCATCCTCAGCAAGCATATCAAGGAAACTACTTAGAGCTTTGTAGGTGAAGACAAAAGAGGCGGCCATTGCTGCAGGGATTCCAAAAAGTGGAATAAATCTGAACCCTTCCTCTGCTGCCATTAATGCAACATCACTTACAGAGAGGCACAGCATCTTAATGATGTGCTCTTTGGTTATTTCTTGTAAACTCAGTGTTGACTTCATCACTGCTCTAAGATCTTCCAAAGGCACGCGTGCACTATCAGCAAGACTCTGCAGTGACGGGATATCGAGACCAAATGTAACTTTGTAATCAGAGATGGTAGCAGCCAGCATGGCTGCATCGGTGGCAAAAGAGACACCAGGAAGTGGCGCAGCTGCTATGAGTGCAGATGCAGAGGCAAGAAACTTTATTTTTGCCTGTAAAGCCTCTTTCTTCTTGCTGATGATCCCACGACTGACATTAGGCATGGCCAACAGCAGAGAATCCTTCTTGTGTGCTGGAAGTTCGCTCTCTAGAGTCTCCTCTAACAGATGGAAGTCATACAGGTGGAGTTGACGGCTGGACACCAGAAAGACTTGTGGATGTTCAAAACCTTCTTTTACAAGACCTGTGTCAGAAACAGACCAGAGAAGTTTATTTTACATGATGAAATTACAATAAAATGAGAAAAAAAACAAGCCTTCTCCAGGCCAGAGACAAAGACAGGTAAGTATTTTCAGATCTGAGAGAATGAGCAGTCAAGACCACAGACTCTTACAAGGGGGCTCTGCCAGTCCTCAATCATTTTACAACCTGTTAATAATGGGCCTAATGCAGGAATTTAAATACAAACGCGTGTTCTCTTAATTCTGTTTGTATCCTTGATTCATTCTTACTTTTATAGTACAAATTGATTTTTGGGATTCACCAATGTTTTTTCTCCTAATCTCTTAGGTAAGACAACATTCTGTGAATGGCCACAAGCACTCTTACCAAGATAAAGAGAAAAACATGTCCATTTGTTGCCAAATTCAAGGAAATGGATAGAAATACTACTGCAGTTGGTTGATTGAACCCAATTAATTTAATTTCAGTTTCTGTGCATCCCTCTGCTGACCAATGGTGGAATTAAAATGTGTACATTTACTCAAGTACTATAATAAAGTACAAATTTGAGGTACTTTTACTTGAGTATCTTCAACTCATGCCTCCTTCCACTCCCCCCTTTACAACATTTCAGAGGGAAATATTGTTCTTTTTACTCCCTGACAATTATTTGATAAATTGGGAAGTAACTACTAACTAAAGTTCAGATTTTGCACATAAACCATACGAAAATATACATGTAGAGCAGAAAAGTTTATTAGAATGACTAGAAAATGAATTGCAATTTTTTTTGATAATCATTTCAAGTATTTTTTATGCAATAATCCTTTCATGGTTCCAGCATCTCAAATAATGATTGTCTTCTTTCCCTTTATTCTTGTATTTTCTATTTGCTAAATGTGAAAAGTTATTTTTGTCTCTTGGTTTCTTGAAATGAAAGTGTCCATCTGTGGTCCTTGTTGCATATAGCTTAAAAACTAGGCATCTGTAGTGCTCCTTTAACCTCAGACTTACCTTGAATGCAGTTTTCCCTGATTTGCTTAAGAGTCCTCTCTGCGTTGAAGTCGCTCTCATCCTCTTCAGCATCACGTAGGTTATGATCAATCTTGGAGCGAACAAAGTAGAACTTTTTCCCCATCCTCTGAATCTCCTGAGCGAGCTTCACATCATTTTCTTTGAAGCGATCAGCAGAGATGATGACGAAGAAGTCAAATCTTTCAAATCCAACAAGATTCAGGTAGTTGCCAGCTGAAAAGTCAGGGGTGCCAATACCAGGAAGATCCCAAAGTATAACATTGGGATGGTTTGGATGGGGGTATGGCTCAACTTTTGAGGTGGTTTCTACACAACCAACACGGGCGGCTCTTATCCTTGTTGTTTATGCCTCTGAAGACATTAACAAAGGTGGATTTACCAGAACCAGACTCTCCTGTGATGCCAATATTTAGTGGAATATTATTCTGCTGATCTATGTACTCCTGGATCTTTGCAGCTGCTGAGGCAGGGCCATTGGTTAGCAGCTCCTCTTTTAATTCTTCTATTGGTCCATAATCCAATGGATTGTCCATAGCACTCCCTGGAAAATGAAGAAAACAGAAAAATCACTGCAGTATTTGGCTTTGCAGCATAAACAAGCTTACCTTTGTCTAATCACACATTGAAATGAGATAAGTCTGATTATAATATGATTATATAATGGAAAGTAAAAAAAACTGCATTTAAATAGATGCATTTCTCCAAATTAAGAACTTGAGAGTAGTCCATACTGTAAGCTAAATTGTAGCCTGCATTCGGTGACCTTTAACGGGCAGCAAAAAAAAAACAAGCCATGCCAAACGAGTTCAGAAATGTATTCACTGTATCTCTGTTCCTTTAAACAGACATCTTAACCTCATTATCTTATCCTACTTTCACATTACGTGTAGGACAGTGCAATGTGTGTTACACAAGAGAGAGCTGCAGTGATTCAACTAAAAAACAAGAAATTTGTGCTCCAGAAAAGGATAAGCACTCAATGAGGATCCTAGGGTCACTGATCAGCAGGTATGACTTAAATATGAATGCCAGAGAGCAGTGAAGACTAACACATCTTTGATGAAAGGAGGTTCCCACCTGATGACCCCAGTGTTTCACCTTTTTGGTCCCACACCTCCAGGAGGCTAGGCAGTGAACTCTGGCATCCCAAAGCCACTCTCCTAGTGCTAACCCTCACTGCTATGATAAATTTCCTATCATTTAATTTCCCCCTACATAATGAGATACTTCTAGACTTGCTTGGCTTGATTTTCATGCTGGCCCACTTGAGGTTCTTATTTGCTTTCTCTCATAGCCTCTGTACATGGCACCGTTCTAGTAACTAGCCTCATGTCATCCATGTAAGCCCTTATTGGTGGGAAACACATCCCATTTGGACGTCTCTCTCCTCCATATAACCACTTCGATGCCCTGATAATAAGCAAAGCAAAGTCACAAATACTGACTGAATACTAAACAGAGGCAACAACTAAAAACACTCACTGTTAAACACCACATGAGTGCACAACAGTGCATGATGTAGCTGCAAAGATATGTCTTACCGTATGAGGCACTTGGAACGTTGTTACTCCGTAAAAGGTTTGTCCTTCTTTGTCTGCAGTTTTTAGAGTTGTACAAAGTTCAGCTCTTGAGACAGTAAAATGACCAATGAACACACCCTGCTGTAAGCAGCACAGACCAATCAGTGTCCTTCATGTTTCCTGTCCCCACTGTCAGGGAAAGCAGCTGATTTACCGGAAATGCTGAGAGGAGGGGTGAGTTTACAAGAGAGCTGCGCCCTCTGTCGGTTGCACTGGCACTCATTCAGATGAACACCAAGTTTTTTAGCCAGATGACATTATAGTAACCTGGATTTTGAATATGTTGCCTGTGACTCATTTTTTTTATGCATTCTTTAAATATGTTCTGTGACTTTTTTTCTCCCCCTGACCTGTCAGATCAGCATGTTCTCCAAATACGTCTGGATCTTTGCAGCTGCTAATGTGGAGCCTATGGTTAGCAGTGCTCCTCAATTTCTTCTGGTAGTTCTTAATTAGATGGATTAGCCATAGCTACATGAAAATCAATCAATCAAGAAATTAAAAAGCAAGTAAATACATAAGTAAATAAACAGATGAATAAATAAATAAAAACAGAAAATCATTGCAGTTTGCATTTTGATTTGGGAACATGCAGCATATATAACGTACTCTCATCTAATCATGCATTAAAACGAGGGAAGTCTGTTTATAATATAATTATAATATACATATAAGTAAGCAGATTGCATTTAAAGTTTGTCTTCCAAAACTTGTGTGGACTACACTCACTTAATTGTGACCTGCAGTCAGTGATGTAAAATAATTATAACGTGTATAAATGAATTCAAAAACATAACGTTGTGATTTTGTTCCTTTAAAAAGTTATTGTAGCTTCATTACATAATACTACTAATACATTACTTGTAGGCAAGTGCAAAGTATGTTCCAAAAGACAAAGCTGCAATGATGAGTACAACAAAGTCATGAATATGAATTAAATATTTAAGAGATGCCACCAACAGTTCAACTTTAACAGTTAAAAAATGAAAATATATCTTATCTTATCTATATCTTATCGTATGAGGTACTTGGTAAACCACAGTTTTATAGTAGTACAGAGTTTAGCCTCTTTAAAACTAAAGTGTCAAAAGAAAATGTCCTGCTGTGAGCAACAGATACTAATCGGTGTCTTTGATTAGTATCTTTCATTACACTGTTTCCATCTTCATTCTGACACTGCATACAATCTGACCAATTTACATATAACAGAGGGATATGGTTTTCCTTCACCAATCATTCGTGACCTACAAATCCTTATGACTCTAATGCTAATTGAAGTCTAAACTGATGTGTAACTATACCAACATACATTTTTCTTTAAGGGTGGAACACAGTAAAGTAAAACAAACTGCAATGTCAACGAGTGTTAAAACATGCGGATTGCCTTGATAGCAGCGTCTATCTTATCTATAGCAGTCGCCTTTGTTGTTAGTAGTCCTCATTGGTTCAGTGCACTGGATTGTTTTTTCATTTTGTCTGGGAAACCACTGCTTCACGTCAGGGTGCCAGACAAATTAGTCAAGTCAAACTCGGTGGAGTGGGTGTATTAAAAGGTCTGGACACAGACAAAGTCTGGCCTAAAGACTCATTCGCTTCTCACTTTGAACATTCTCTGTACAGCACTGTGATCAACAAGGGATTGAAGGCAGTGGGTAAAAGATAAACTCTACAAATATATTATGGCTTATTTAGGGCTGGATCCTTACGTTTAGGACTTGGTATGCAACTATCCACAGCTTAGATTTGAGTATTAATAATTTCATCCCAACTCTGCTACAAAATGGAGCAGAATTAAGTATTTTTACCTTCAGTGAGTGCATCAAATATTCTCTAAATATTCCTTTTATAAATACACACTTGCACAGAAAATATGAGTTCTTCACTAAATCCAAAAGCTCTTTCTTTCAATAATTCATATTTTGTAACAAGTGCTTGCTAAAAAAATAACTGCACTAGTATTATTTTATTTCTTTTTTTTCTTTCTTTTGATGGCATGTGTTTCTTACTCTACATCCTCGTTGCTGAAGAGGTAGGCATGGAGTTCATCCTCGGCAGGAATGATGTCCTCATCGTTGACTCTGATCTTCTGCTCAACAGGGATGCATCTGGGCATCAGCTTTCTACCACTCTGGGAGAAAAAAAAGGATGAAGTTTCAGCCCTCTGGTTTGTTTCTGTAACAGTTCTGACTACATGTTGAGTAGAAGAGAAACTGATCAGTTACTTAAAAAAAAAAAGGATGAAATATTCATTTTTGTGTGGATGTTATGTTTGATCACATCCTTTCCCAGAGGGGGTATTTAAAGTGTTTGTTCAAATCAAAAGTACATTTCCCACAAACCCACTTTCTTCATGTGTAAGAGCAGCATCCTATTTCTCCAGATTGAGCAGACTCACTATTTTCTTGGCTTCACCCAGGGATCTTTGCATGCACTTCTTTTGCCTTTCTTTCTGCTTCTCCATCTCCAGTCTCAGCTTTTCTGCAAGCAGTCTGCAACATGAATGTAGGAAAGCAGGAAAGCAGCAGTTTTGATGAGTTGATTGAGACAACGAGTTTACACTGTACATTGTATTTTATCAATGCGTTGGAGACAGAAAAGCCAAGAATGTACTGCCGACTTACGGATTACTGGCAAATGTTATTATCAGACTCACTTAAAATATTCAATCACCTTTTCAAAAATTTCAGTGAACATTTGGTAATAAAAATACCCATCACCACCCCAGAAGCTCCGTTTTGCATTGCTGTGGATAGGGTTTGACAGTAAAATGTATTTTAGCCACTTTATAAAGGCCTACTGAAAAATCAGTATCAGCCTAAATGGACACTGTATTTGCAAGATTGTACCGCTTTACTGTGCTGTCACACGGCTTTTTCCTTTGGTGCTACATCTTGTCACTCGTGTAACTTCTGTATTCCTACGCAAATAGCCAAGCTGTTCTGTTAATTCTTTGGCGTGATCCAACTGTCACATAACTGCATTTTTATAAAGATTTGTAAGACTGTATGTGCTTATGTCAAATAAGCCAAATAATTCAGAGAGACCCATGCTGGAGAGTACTGCTGTGCCAAATCATCAGGTAAAATTATGATTAATACAGAGGGTGTAACGGTTCACACAATTCACGGTTCAATATTTTACTTTGGTGTCACAGCTCTGTATGTTTTCAGTTATAATCAATCTTTTGGGGAATGGGGCGGGGGGGCTTCAACCAAAGCTATTCCTTTAAGCTATGTAATACATATTGAAATGAACAACATACTTATAAATGTGACAGTCAATTACACAAACCTGCTCCTCTTTTGACTGTCCTTGATCTGTCTCAGTGTCTTCAAGTCTTCTTCAGGCATGTTCTCAACGTACTGGAGAAGTGAAGTCATCAAGTTCTCGACACTGGCCAGCTTATTCAAGGTGCTGAGATTGGTTGCCCACCTACTCACGCAGCTGCGATACACCTCTGTCACTTTCACTCCCAGAGCATCCAACATAACATCCTGAAAGCAAGGAGAGGAGGCAGGACATAGCATGCAACATCTGGTCAAAATTATCATGCTGTGTGCAGTTTAAAGGAGTTTGTCACTGCTAAAAAGATGGTGTTTTCATAAATCCAGACTGTCTATGCAGTAGAAAGACAAAAATACTTGAAATTTAACATAGATAACCAGGAAAAGTGGAGGTTAGGGACTGTGGCATCTGCTTTTGCTTAAGAAAGTAGACAACCTACAACTACCAGAATACACTGCATCACACCGGGCCAATAAATGCTCCTATTGGTAGGTAACATAATGCAAGCTTTGCCATTTTCAAAAAAGGAAAAAATCCGAAGGCCAACTGGTAATAAACTCTAATTAAAGTTAAAAAGTCAGTTAAAATATATGTAAAAAAACATTTGAGGCCAAAAATGGACACAGTAACAGACTCTTGGTTTGAATATGTTTTAGTTTGACCTCAGTACAATATAGGAAACGGTATGACGCCCACTTCCTGTTCACAAATTCTTGTATTACAGCCAGACAGTAAAGTGAATTATGTTTCTTAAGACAAATTAGGCTAGAAAAAGGCAATAAAGTAACAGAATCTTTAAGGAAGCATTGCATTGCTCGGAGAAATGGTGTTTCATAAAACTAGGCTGTCTATGCAGTGGACAGATGCAAGCATTTTTGACTTTGGTTCTATAAGACCAGACAAAAAAGGGCTTTCACATTTCCTTGGGATGTGGAATATGTGAATAAAGATGTATGGATGGATGGATGGAAACAAACAATTTCAAATTACAGTTTAACGGTAAACTAAAATATGTTTCCAAACACTTTTTAGCCAAGAAATAGGCAACACAGTAACATAAATTTGGATTATATACAATTAGTACCATCAAGTTTTATTTTTTATAATTCTAACATTACAGCCAAACAGTGCACTAAAATATATTTCTGAAGATGTTATCAGGCCCCCGGCACACCAAGCCTACAGTCCACGGCTGTTGGGCTGTCTATGAGCATCTGTCGTCTCAGTCAGCCCAGTGTGTCCTGCACCCTTGTCCTCCCGTCTGTGGACAAGGGTGCACACATCTCTATCTTGTCCACCCGTCTGTTTTTTTTTTTTGGCCAATTCAGCACGCTGAAATGGCAGAGCCCGTCAGTTAATTAAATCACTCAGAGATCAGGCAGATCAGCTCAGCGCACAAGAAGAGAAACAGTGAAGAAAATAAGTGAACAGCTTAAGTACAGAGGGAGTGAAAGCAGAACAAACGTGTTCTGTGAGGTAAGATTATGTTTTTATCCATTGAGCTCTTTAGTAGAACATTTTCCTGGTGGTCTGTATTATCATCAGTGGTCCATGTTACATCTGCTTTGTTCTTTCAACATTTGATTGTGTTTTTAATGTGCTAACTGGCTAACAAGTGGCAAGACGGTCTTCCAGTTTCCCTTTCTGCATGATGATTACAGATGATTGCCTTCTTCTAGCGTGAAGTTATTTCCTCTCACGGAGGAGCAGAACAAACATGTTGGCTGGTGGTCTTTGTGATGTGTTCATGTACAACCTTTTGGCCAAGACGCAGGCGACAAAAGCTGAAGCAACAAGCGACTTTCGTTGCCACTGGTAATTTTAAGTTGGTTTGGCACGTCTGCATTTAGTTTAAAAATAGGCAATACAGAAACAGAACACTGGTTTATATCAGATCAGCTGTGCCTAGTTTTACAGTTTGATCAGAGTTTGGTCTGCGAGAGACAGAAAAATCTATAGATCAAGCCCTAGAGCCAGCGAAAAAGGTGTGAGGTACTACCCAAAAAAAGTTATGATACAAGGCTGGTAAAAAGCATCCAGTTAATGATGCAACTTTAGATGACCTCTGGGTGTTGTTATTCAATAGATCCAGGTTAAAATGCCGAGTGCAACTTTTAGAATCGAAGTGGGGCGATGTTGGGAAAAAAAGTAGCTAAACGCCCAGTACATTCTGCTACTTTACCTGGTCCTCTTTCTTCAACGAGTTGTGGAGCTGAACCCTCTTTTTGAGGTTGGCAGCTCTCTCCTTCTCTGTGTCAATTCTGTCCCTCATGTCATCTATCTGCAATGTTAGCTTCTCGTCATCTTCTTTCCTTTGGACACAGAGGGGTTAGCATTGGATGAAATTATTGCCACAACTTGTTAACAGTACACTGCGTGTAATTTATGTCTCAGGTGCATAGTGGTTGTCTTGTGTGTTTGTTTTCCTTGGTTGTGTGCCTTTCTAT
This sequence comes from Plectropomus leopardus, assembly GCF_008729295.1. NCBI lineage: Eukaryota > Metazoa > Chordata > Actinopteri > Perciformes > Serranidae > Plectropomus > Plectropomus leopardus. The sequence goes on along the minus strand of NC_056476.1, from coordinate 24,414,546 downwards.
TTTTTGTGTTACTTGCCTCCTTGAAGTTACATCTGTTATTTGTCACTTTTATTTAATTACAAATACTTTAAATATATATATTTTTTTGTTTTATTTATTAAATATAATTTTTTATTTTCAGCTGAAAAGTGTTGGCAAGGCCCTAGGGAGCGCTACGTCCCATAAAAGAGCACTTTCAGTGTTTTTTTTTTTAATGCTGCGTATGGGCTTTGTTTCTATGCCAACAATATGCCGTCATTAATATTAGCTAGTAAGCTAATGTGCTGCTACATTAACAGAGGGATGACTATACAGTTAACAACAAGCTTACAACAGTACACTGATAAACCCACAACACTGACCAGAAACATCCCGTGGCTGCCGGCCGATCTGCTCCCACCGAAAGGCTCTTCTGTCTTTGTTATGACAGTTGCCTCGCTAAAAAGCACCAGTGACATCACCAGTCATATTTTCAACTCAAAGCACAAAAAAGGCGGACTGCTCTGAAAAAAATATGCTGGACGCATAACTTTTCCTCTAGGCAGCAGCTACACACCTACCCCTCATAGGCAACATAAAAAACCTGGCCCTGAAAAAAAACACACTATGTGGCAATAGGCCCTTAAACTGCACATTCTTCAGTGATTTAGCACCTTTTCACTCGATCAAAATCAGCCTTTTGAATAAATATGATGCCTACATTTCCTTGAAGCTAGCCTCGATGATCTGCCGGAGCTCATCCACCATCTCATCCCCCCTGGAAGAGTTGCTGATTAGGGACAGGCTCTGATCTGTCAACTCCATCATCAAATCCAGTAACTGCTGGGGGTCACTGAAGTATAGCTTCAGCTTCTCCTGCAAGAAAGGGATAGAAACGACATGCAATGCAAATAAACACTTGGGAGGCATAGAGGCGGTGCTTTAGGAATACTGACCTCATATCTGGAGCCATCCAGTTTGGAATTAGTGACACTGAAAAGCCAAAGAAAGAGATCAGCTTTAAATGGTCTTCTGTATAGCTTTACGAAACTGCAGCAACGAGCATAACAATAGAACATATCAATAGAAAGAAAATAAATAGAAAATGTAAAATTATTTTCAAATAAAAACATATGGTTCCTTTAAAATGCAAAAGTATTCACACAGTTGCAGTTGTACCAACATAATATTGTCCATCTAAAACCTCTAAATCATTCAATCTGACAGTAGCCTGCCTCAATTTCTGGATAGGGAAGATTCTACTGTGAGCCTGAACCTGATATGGTATATATGTATATTGATCACTCAATGAAGCTCATAGATTAAGGAGTTTATTATACAAACTGATCAGAGGACATACATTCACTGTACAAGACAAATACTAAATATGCAGCACAACACTCCTTGCCATGGAAGTGTGTGTGTCTCCTTACAGTGTGTCGTGGTGGGTTGAGGACAGCGTGGACTCTCTGGTGGAAGGCGGCACTCTACATGGACTGGACTCAACACCTGTGTGCATGTTGACATTGACATTCACACTATTTAGCTTACGAGCACTCTTCATACTAAAGCCAGGATATGTGAGCCTCTTAGGGCTCCTACATGTTCCATGTTCCATACTTCCACACTCAGATTTACTTTTTTTTTGCTCTGACCATATTTAACATCTGAATGCAAATAGATGGATTATTATTGTGTAAATAAATGGTTTTAAAATCCAACTGCTGACATACTACACTCTGACTATGTATGCTCTTTTGTTGCCAAATAATTGCCAGATGATCAACACCAAATCCAGACAAGTTAATCTCTGCTTTAAGAGGAGGAAGACGGGTACTACTTTTACTTACACAATATTCATTAACATGTTATATAAATAAAATTCTATTATAGTTCCCCCATATTTTACAGTCTATTTTATATATAAGAACTTAAAAAAGTAAAAACTAAAAAGTAACATACTTAAATTTTTACTGTGCCTGTGCAATGTTGTGTCAACTTTGTCTATGGAAACGACGGTGAACGCAGCCATAAGGTTTCCTACTGTTGTTTTCTGTTAACTGCTAAAAAGAGCCTAAGGCCCTATGCCTACCAAAGGTTTTTTCTCCCAGGAGAAAACGCCAGGCAGTCCTCAGAAAACTCCAGATAGGAGTACAAGGTAGAGTACTCACTATGGATAATGGAAAGGCTGAAGCACAAAGGGAGAGAGGACAGACCTGCTATTCTGTGTGGGTTCATGAATATATACAGTATAATAACATATTTCTCCTCCATTGTTGTTGTTGTTGTACACGTGAGATGTGACGGTTGGTCTTTGCAGTGATTGTCCCTCCTCAATTGTGACTGAACAGCTGTTTAAACAGCTGCTGAAAGTGACAGTGATGAGCCTGGTGTTTAAGTTGAACATCTTTCAATTAACAGCATTCTGATACTCAGTGCCTTGTCACACTACTGGTGTTTGCATCATAGCGTAAATATTCAGCGCTCCCACTGCAAGTAATTTGTAAATATGACAGCCTCAGGGAAAAATGCTTTGGTGAACATAGCCCTAAAATTTGGTTATTTGTGATGCAATGTACATATGCAGAACAAAGATATTGCTGCATTTTCTCTCAAAAATATTTGTTAGGGTTGTCTGAATTTGGTTCAGCTGTTAGCTCCTTGGGGCAGAGCTATTTTGCATGCAGTGGTAAACAGATGCAGAGGCAGCCCTGCATGGGAATGTGTCCTCATTTACATGCCACACTGCTAGCCTTGCTTAAGTCAGCATCAAGCTCACTCCGGCCTGCACTCTCTCACATGGTGCTGAACTTTTTTTTTAGAAGTTCTGAATTTTATATTTAAAAAAATAGGGGCAATAGTCTGGAAACAAAAAGATTTTTCCATTCCCTCTTTTCTTTTTTTCCATACTTGCCCAGAACAGAAATTAGTCAAATCAAACCCCATTCTTTTCCATACTGCACAAGAAACCTGGTTTCTGCTGCATCAATTTTGACCAGTCCTTTTTAGTCTGACTTTTGTGAGTCCCTCAATGATGATGAAATGCAAAATAAACTGATGGGCTACTCTTTTAGAGATACACAAAGAGTGTTTCTTAATTTGACAACAATTTATACTTAAGACTGGTCAGGTTTGATTAAAGACCATCATCAAGGGATAAACAAACATCACCCTGGCAGCTATAATCGTTTTCACATTGATTAACTGGGTTTTTAACACTTACTCCGCCTGACTGCCGACTTGTCAGGCTCCTTGATTAGCTCATCCTGAGTGTCTCCATCAAAAAAGACTTGAGCTTTCAAAGTCTCCGCCCTCTGGGCCTCCTGCCACTCCGGAGGCGACAGCTTGAACAGAATGCTCTGGTATCGCTTATGTTCATTCAGGATATCCTCAAGCTTGGCAATTTCACTGTGAAGAAGAAAGAACAGGTTTTCATCCATGTTCATTGCGAATTGATACTTCAAAAATTGCTCTTTTCTAATCAATCTTTTCCTCTATTCATCTATTGGTTTATCTCTTTGTGCAAATACAATATGGAGAATGTGCATATGTTAAATATTGTCAGGATTGTACCTTTCTGTGGTCCCTATTTCATCAGTCAGCTTCTCAATCACAGAGTTTATCTCCAGTTTGGACTTGTTTTCTGTTTCAAAACTGACAACAGAGACAACATAACAATTATAATATTATAAAGAGAAAAAAATAGTCTTAAGCTCCACAGACAAAGGATCCACTTTTGCTCACACTGTTCTGGCATCCATGGATTTCTTGTCACGCCTCCCAGAGATCAGTTTAAAGACAGCAGTCTCTACCTCAAGGTTTTGTTCAAGCTCCTCAACATCTCGCTCTTTTCTTACAACAGCCCTGTCCATCTTCTTAACCTCTGACCTGCTCTTCATCAGGCATAGCTGGAGCCGGAAGGATGAGGGTGAAAGGAGTATTGCAGATAATTAAGAAGAGAGAGATCATGACAGAAAATAAATTGGGAGTAGCAAAAAGAACACATTTTTGTAATACACCATGTCTTTGTCGTAATGGAATGAGTCACAGTGAAGTTGACTTTTGACCTTTAAGATATAAAACACAATCACTTCATCAGTTTTATCTAACTGGCTATTTTTGTGGAATTTGGTAATAATTAACGTATGAATTCTTGAGTTATAGCCAGACACATGTTTTGTGAGGTTACAGTGACCTTTGACCACCTAATTCCAATCAGTTCATTTATGTGTTCAAGTGGCTGTTTGTGTGAAATTTAAATAAAATTCCCTCAGGGTGGTCTTGAGATATCATGTTCACAAAAATAAGACAGACGAGGTCACAGTGACCTTAAACTTTGATCACCAAAACGTAATTTGGTCATCACCGAGTCCAAGTGGACAGACAGACAACCTGAAAACATTATGCTAGCTCGGAGGCACAATAAAATCCACTTAACAGCACTTTTTTATTACAAAGTTTCATAACTAACGTGATATATCTTCTTTATTTTACTCATTAAAAAAACAAAGCATAACATTTGTGACAAAAAGACTGCACTCTCCCTAAATACAGTTCTGAGTATAACCTCCAGGCTTTATACTAAAAAACACACTACTGGCTTTGGCTTCATATTAATCAGATAAACATTCTATTGATTTCTCTGCAAGACAGTGATTAACCCTGTTCCCCATAACTGGGTTGTGTTTGCCATTAGGAAGATTTGATCCAAGCTGCTGTGACATCAGATAGATGCATTTCAGCATAAGAAAACGAAAGTTGAATGTAATCAAGCAGGAACATCAGTGAAGTTGTCTACACTGATCTGAAAATTAACAGCTGTTACATTATCTGTTATCCACAGCTGATTTATATTCTATTGAAACTTTCTCCTTCAGTTAGTTAAATCCTCGTAGCCATCTGAAGGCATCCTCTGATCTGGCTCCACTTCATGCAGCCCTTTTAAACTAAGCACTGCTGCATCTGCATCAACCAACACAGCAGGTGCACTTGGAGATGTCTACGCAGTGTGCGCAGCGCTGCTCATTGCGCCCTGCTTGTGCCATGCTTGTGCCATCAAAATAAGAGCGTGTAAGTCATTTACCTCTTGCTGTGCAATCTTCAATTCAATATCCCTCTTTGTGTTGCGCTTAACAGTCACTAGAGACAGAATAAATAATTGTTAATCCTTTAAACCTTGAAGTAACACCTTGCAACTTTTACGTGCTTTGACACTGCTTACCTCGTTCAATCAGGGAAGTCCTCAGTGCTGGACTGCCCTCTGTTTGTTTGGCCAGGGCTGAGTTAGTGTTGAGGTGTAAAGTCTTTAGCTTCGCCGTGCACTCCTCCACCTCTTCTCCTGCCAAGTTATCAGTCGTCTTGTCAACATGGAAAAGTTTACCCAGCACCTTGGCACAGATGAGAATAGCAGTACAAATTCAAACAACAATTTTTCACTTTTTTACAGACACCAAGTAATACTTCTCAAATGCTACTGCAGATCAAGGATGCACAACGTTGTATTTTTTGCTGATATCCGACAGCTCATTTCGCCAATAACCAATACCAACATCGATATATTAATTTTTTTCCCACCTATCTTAGTTATCATTATGTCTCTCCTGCAATGAAATCAGAATATCATGCATATTATGCATACCCCTTATTATGGTGACCCACCAGCAGATGGAGACATATGGTACTATGCTTTTCAGAAGGTAAAAGAAGATAGATTTATTAGTCATTATTTTAAACGAAGGTTCAGTGCATGTATTATTCATTAACTGTGCAAAATAAGAAAAAAAAAACTTCAACTTTAACTTGATATTGGCAGAAATTAGCATGTTGGCCAGTTCTGATATTACATCTTTAAGTCAATATCTGCCTATATCGATGATGTGATGATATAATCGTGCATCCTTACTGCGAACGAAAAAACAATGTGGTCTTTTACATGGTCACTTGTGCTTAAAGATACACTAACCTCTTTTTGGTGCTCCATTTCCTTCACAAACACTGTAGTCAGGAGCTGGCTCTGTCCTGTCTCCCCCCCTTCCAATTCTACTTACAAAATAAATGAAGAAAATGTTTTTGAACATTGATTGCAGATATTTTCCTATAGCTTTTTCCTTGTGTTGCACAAATCTATCACTTTCACCATTGTTTCTGACTTTTTGAAACAACAACACTGCCAGAAAAAAAGACCCTCATGTTGAGGATATAATGTCACTACTACTAAAAAGCATTGAAAATGACTGTAGACACTCTATTTCTCATTTATGAAGCATGACAATACAACAGATACTTGCCTGGCTGTGGTGATGACATATCTGGGATTGCTTTTGGGATCTAGCTCTAACTGCAGGGTGCAGAGAAAAATGACACAAATTGAAGCCTTACAAAATTGTGGCAGACATAGAACTTGCTCTATTTCTCTACATTCTATATATTAAACCATTTTATGTGAAACTAAGACACTGACTGCCTCCAAGAATTAAAAACTAAGCAGAGAATTGATTTCAAGGTTTTACTGTTTTTACTAAATAAGTCAAGTCTGGCCCCAAGCTGCTGAGGTTCTCTGGCGGTTCCCACTTAAGTGATAGTGAGACTTTTAGGTCCTTCCCCATAACTTTATGGATGAAACATATCGCTGCACACAGAAAACACACTCAGAAAATATATTACAGATAGCTAATAACCGAAAGTTAGCGCCATCCCAGCGTTGGTTTTACTTTTCTTGTCCGTTTCTGAGGCAAGTAGTTAGCTAACGTTAAAGCGACGTTAGCTACCTTAACGTTTGCTAGCTAGCAAAATTTGTTTCTAAAATGACAACATTTCAGCTGCGTTACACCTTAGAGAATAATTATCTTCCTGTTATTCACGTGTTACATTTCCGAGCAATGTTATTCAACTTAAATTAGCTTAGTAACTTATAACTTAGCAAGCCTCAACATTTGGCCCTGGCAGTAACTTACCGTTAGCTTGACAAAAATAGCTAACTAGCATCACAAGTTAACACCAACATTCAAGCAAACGGTCTGAATTTTACATTAATAAATAACTCTGAAAACTACCTCTTGATATCAGCTACTCCACAGTTTTGCACATGCACGACAAACTGTTTAAAACAGTTTTAAACAGGGCTGTTATGGCGTTTATCCATTGCTGTCTATGATCAAATTGAAGTAAATCAACAGCAGCAACACATGGTTCCCCACAGACGAAAAAATGTACGCAAGGTAACGTTAAGGTTATAAACAAGTAGCCGAACATTTTTAAAAAGTATTTACATATTACAATAAATAAATAGATGCAATGACAGACAAATTAGTGTTCTAAAGTTAGAATTATTTATTAAATTACTTGGAATTATGTAATAAAATTATAATAATTTAAAATTTTAATTTAAAAAATGAGGGGCAACATAACTGAAGAATAGTTCATTTGACTTCAGGGGGTTTGATCAAATATATTTCTGTTATGTTCTTAAAACCTGTTGCCTTTGTGTGAGCAGAATAGTTTAGCATTGCGTTAAATTAAACTAAAATTAAAAAGAGGGAAATATAGGGGTTTATCAAATGTGCTGACAGAGAAACATTTTAAAGTAAACTGAAATAAAAAGCATGTGATCTGGAAAAAAAAAAACACACCCATAGGGATAATATTCTGGATATTTTACTGTTTTCTTAAATTACAGGACAAAACAGGATGAAACATAGTGTATGTTGTAACTGACAGAAGCCACTATGTGAAATACTCAACTTTCAGTGTGCAAAGTTAAGACATTGCAGGTTAAAGATTGTAAAATATTTTAATTCTTATAAGGTAAAATAAATGCTACACAAGCCTTCACAGTTTGCATTTACTCCTTCCAAAAAAATTGTAGTTTAATTAAGAGAGCTGAATGCAGAGTTAATACAATCGACTATCTGCCATAATATAAAAATAGCAATATTTAGTTCTTCAAAAATAGAGCGCTGCTGGTCAACAAAGCAGACCAGAGAGGATCTCAATTCACACTTAAAGTAATACTGACACAATGAATGTGACATGCAGTACATGAAGGCTGCATCAAAAACTACAAATACACATTTTGAGCTATCATCAAATCAGAAAATACAATGAAGTTCCTTCTAGGAGGAAAGAGAGACAAAAAACAACAACCCCCAAACTTAAGTAGTGTGATGACTTGTTATCAGCTAATATGTGAACGGTTTCAAAGCTACAAAGAGCAGTTGATGAAGTGTCATCCTCTACTGTAATGTGGTATCAGTGCCAAACACCAGTGTTTCCAGTATAATAAAGGAGGTAGAGAGAAAAGGGAAAAAAAGGGAATTCATCAACAATTATCATCACTGACAAATTGATGACAGCAACATCTCTGACAAAAGATGCAACTGAATGAGCTCAACTGTAAAAAAAAAAAAAAAAAAAAAAAAATCTCTATTATTTACAGCAAAAGCAGGCAAGTAAAAGAAAATAAGTCTTATGACTACCGGCTGATCTAGGAAAAGCAGCCAAGTCACTAAAACATAAAGACTATTATACCTGGTATTATCCTGCATCCTTCAGTTCTGCATCTGTTTTTTCAGCTGGTAGGGCACCAGATAGCAAGGATGTCAGCTGAGTAGTCGGCCACTCAATGTGGCCCAGGAAACATTTGTGTCCAAACTCCTGAGAGAATGTGGCAATATACGGCCTAACCCCCTCTGAAAGTGGTTTGAGTGATCAGATCACAGTGCAGGACACACTGTATTCAGGGTTCCCACATATTTCAACTCTTTTCCATGACTTTTTAAGAACTCATAATAACTGGATGGACTGAGTTTTTTTCCCCACACTTTCACAGCAATTATCAAGCATACTAGATTTAAGCTCCATGCAGCATAATTTCAGCTATCTGGCATGCATAGATGGAGAGACAGAACACGAGGAGAAAATAGAGATTTGATGGTTCAAGAAATGCGTTGACACATATTTTGGCTACGTTGTGTCGACAGCGATAAAAAATAAATTTGTCTACATTACGTTTAAGGCTGTCCACGTAAGATTAAGACATCAGTTTCATCACATAACAAAATTCTGTGTCTTCACAAAACTTTCTATGTTTAATAATTCCATCACTTTTCCAGGTTTGGAAATTGTGATTATGAAATCTATTATTTTTCCATGTTTTCCATAACTGTTGGAACTCTGTGGTGCCAACTTGTGATCAGATCACCCGAGATGCATGTTAATACCAGGTAAAAACAGTTAACGTAGGTCAATAAAGGATAAATACATTCAACATGTGAATAGTGTTGAGGCCGCCCTCAGCTTGTTCTTCTTCCATCTAATACTTTAGTGCTCTCTAGTGACACAACTGGTCTAAGCTCATCATACCAACATATGACACTGGAGTTACTTTTGAATCCCTTTTAGCACCCAAAAATGTGATAATTTCCTGAAAATGGAATAACGCCTGAAATGGTAATAAAACTTGCACTTAACCTGGTCAAAAATGTAATAAAACCCAAAATGTGGTAACTTAAAAAAATAATGTAATCATATGTCCTGACTGATATTATAATACCATTTTTATCAATAATTTAACCATGCTGTTGAGGTAATTTTCTTAAACTGAATCTAATTCTGCTGTTAGTGTTTCAGTAGGCCAACATGACACAAACATTTGGCATTTAATTCTTGTTTTCAAAATGTAAACTCAAGGTTTCAAGTTGGATTTGAGATTTACAATAGACGGCATGTGCTATGTTTTTATTAGATGAAGATGTAATAAATTAAAATCCCTATAAATGAGACTTGAATTATGGATTTTCTGTGTGGTACCAAAAAAGTTGAGAATCACTGCTTTAAAACTTAAACTCTTCTTTTCTGAGTAGTTTTTAACCCCCTGGTGACTGACAGTATTTTCTAATAAGGCAATAATTGCATCTCTGTGTGTTGTGTAATAAAATTCCCAATAATGTAACATGGTATTACTGTAAAAATGTCAGCAAAAATTTTTTTAAAAAAAGTCAATATCGGTCAGGACATTTTATTACATTATTGGTAGGATTATTACAATATTGGGTGTTATGACATATTGAATCAAGTTAAGTGAAAAAAATTAGTAAATATTTGCACATTATAATTTTTTCAGAAAATCATGACATTATTGGGTGCTACAGCTCTGCTAAAATAAACATGAACACTGATTCGTATTGTGTGGGATGAGCGACAGATCGAGTAATTCGACTCTTCTCACTCACAGTGCTGTGTTCTCGTTCTTCTTCTTTGTTACAGTTGCATGTGGTATTTTGCAGCACAATTTTGTTTTTTACTTGCACATCATTGTCATGAATGTGCGACAACCTCAGAGGCTTTGAGCGTGTCCATTACCACAAGATTATTTTTTCATTAATGTAAAAAAATTAAGCATTGTTAATGTTTATTACAATCATTCATTCTGCTGCTCTCTGCTACAAACCTAGGCAAGTCATTGTTGTCATGTTAAAGCCCTCTTATGTTTATCTTTTTATAAAAAACAGTAATGACAGTAATGTCAATTTTTACCCTCGTGGTATCTAAAATTCTATTGAATATTGATATTTTTTTTTATTTTTTATTATTTTATGGTATTGTAGGACATAAATCTTTGTTTGTAGAAAAATATGACAATTCATGATGCTTACATTGCATTAATTCTCCTTTCTCGGGGGTTGGATTCATGGTTAGGAGAGGAGGTCATGGATGACGATGAAAGTCCCTCTTCCCGCCTGTCTTACTGACCAGCTTCACATCTGTGATGATGATGTCATGACTCACCGCCTTACACATGTCATAGATGGTCAGCGCAGCAACGGAAACGGCCGTCAAAGCCTCCATCTCGACTCCTGTCCTGCCCGTAGTGCGGCACGTTGCTGTGATGACCGCAGCGTTCTGCACCTCATCGAGGTCAAAGGTGACAGTGGCGTGGTCTAAAGGGAGCGGGTGGCAGAGCGGGATGAGGGCTGAGGTCTGCTTGGAAGCCATTATGCCGGATAACTGCGCCACGGCCAAGGCGTCACCCTTAGCCAGCTGGTTATCCCGAAGCAGCCGGAAAGCGGTGGGGCCCAGGATGACGGTGGCGCGGGCTGTGGCTGTTCGACGTGTGGGAGCTTTCCCCCCGACGTCAACCATGGCGGCTCGGCCCTGGGCGTCTGTGTGCGTCAGCTGGGCTTCGGTGGTTTCTTCATGGTGAGTGTTGCAGACGTCTGTGCTTGACTGTGTCTGATCACTCACAGATTGTCTGACGAGGACACCGGGGTCTTTCCTGGAACTTTGATTGTGGCAAAGCCTAACACTGTGTTGTTTAAGATTTAATTTGGCATTATTTGGTAGTGTGCAAAACATAGGTTTGCCCGGGGTCCCGAGTAAGTGGCTCTTCAAAGCTTTGGGACCCCTGGCTTGTGCGTACCTGAGACAGTCTTCATTAATGTAGCTCATGACATTTGTGCGTTCTATAAAACTCTCAGCCTTTGTGTGACCAGCGCTGAAAGTTAGACCATTACTGTCCTCAGAGGAGTGAAGGGGTGCTGCACTGTAGCGGCAGTACATCGCATTTGGTTTGTCTTTGTCGAAATGTGACCTAACGTGGGCACCCCTTCTCATTCTAGAGCAGACACCATGGCCTGGCTGTGCTGAAGCAGTGCAGTCTGAAAGGCACAGAAAACCCTCTCTGTTCAGGAGTCTCCTGCTGCCGGAGCGGCACATGTGAGGAGCAGCTGTTGGAGAGAGGAAAGCGTTGTTTGTAAGATGGGGAATGATGGGGAAAGCTCTCTGGCTGTCTTGTGACTTTGCCAGAGATGTAGGCGTTTGGGATGTGGTGCCTGTTGGAAAAAGAGAATATCAGTCATGGACACCGATTCACAAAAACAACAAACATTCATATACAGATGAAGATGAATTATCATTCAAAGCAGGGGTGGGTGATATATAAAAATTTTGTCTTGTATTTAAATAGAATTTTATGAACAATATGGCAGATGACCATAATGTTATATCAAGGTATTCCTTGCACAATATCCCACACTACCTGTGTTTTTTTTGCACTCTCTCCCAATTGTTCAGAGAGAAATTGGAAAAAATGCTTTTTTTTTCAGCGTGAAATTTGTTCCTGAATGACTTGAAACTCAAGGAGCTGGTGTTGTTAAATATTTGTAAATCTAAACTGAAAAACTTGGAAAACTTTTGAAAAACAACACTTTGACATCAGTAATTGTACTGACATTATGTAAATACAAAACAGATGAAGATCTCAGAGCGCTTCTATCATCTAGTTCGGTTTCAGGAGTGCAGACGTGGGACACATTACTACTGTCTGTCAAATATGCCACAAACCAATTGCTGTTCAAGCTAACAATACCACAAATCTGTCACATCCCTGAAAACACCGCCAAGTGCAGAAGACTGCAGTAAAGCCCACCCAGCATGCGAAACACAGACAGTCAAACTCGCTCCCACGTTTTGTGGTGTGTGTGTGTGTATACCAGGCATTATGGTAGGCGTGTATAATAACTGACTTCATTAAAAAGCAACCTTGCACTGTGCACGATAAAAAAATTCTAGTCAGTCTGTCAATAACAAATGATTAAAATACATGGATAAATACATAAAGCAACATGAATATTTTTAAAAATAAAATAATAATTGTGAAAATAAAACAAAAAAATACCTGAAAACTGCAATTCAGAGAAAAATATAATCTCAATTGTGTGAAAAATCTGTCAAACCTAAAAAAGAATACATTCCCAAAGACCAATTTGACTTAAGAATAATAGCAGACCACCTCCGAGTGTCATCAAGAAAATATCAGGGTTTTTTGATGTGAAATTTCAAAATTAAAGCCCCCTAAAATGTCATATACTACTGTGTTCCCTCTAAACTGAAATTAGATCACTATAATGACCACACTGATATAGCCGTGCCCACGAAAGGGTTAAATATATTAGTTTTAGGGAAAATATGTATTTTGTGGCATATCCTAAAAATATTGACTTTTTAATACTCAGCTCTTATCTACAGTTCAAATTTAAGTTTGTAATTGCCATTAGTTTAAATGTAAATTAACCTTGAAGTTGCATAATTAACTGTGAATTAGTGAAAGCAGAAAAGATATGATAACCATGATAATCATAACTATACTAATAAATGAAGACTAAGCAGTGTACAAGCTGAGTGCGAGAGATTTGTACGTACAGCCATGTCACCCACCAATGAGGATCATAGGCCTGTTCTTCATCTGGGAGATACTAAACATGCCTGAGGGCGCCACAAAAAAAGACAGATTTACACTCCAGTTAAACAAATAATCCTCAGTAATTTGTGAGTATACCAAACAAATCATGTGACAAAAGTTTACCTGCATGTTGTTTCTTCTTCCTGCCCACAGCAGCTCCAATGATTTGCAGTAGCTCTTCATCCGATGCCCCGGAGCGCAAGACGTCCCTCAGAGACACCTCGGAGTTCCCAAACAAACATACCTGAGAGGAGACAGACAACAAAGAGTGAAGGGTGGACATTGAAAATAGAATCATTGATGGTTCTGGATGGATGTAATTATTTATAGCTGATATACACGCGCACACACACACACACGCACAAACACACACTGTATGCTTCATTAACACTGAAGCAGACGCGTTAAAAGCTCCTTGAAGCCCAACAAAAAAAACTGTAGCTTTACCTTGAGGCTGCCATCTGCAGTGATTCGTAAGCGGTTGCAGGAGCCACAGAAATGGTCAGACATGGAGGTGATGAAGCCCACCTGCCCTTTAAAGCCCGGCACTTTAAATGTCTGTTAAAAGACAGAGAAGAGCATCAAACAATTAACCCTATCAAAGATTTCGTTGAAAATGGCCTCAAGTAAATCAATGATTAAGGGCTTCAAATTGGCTCTTACACCAGACACTTCATATGTTTCCCTCAGATCTGGACATGAATGAGATTCTTTAAAAGATTGTAAATGTTGATTTTAGTTTTCTGATGGCCGACCAATTAATCAACAGTATTTCTTAGTGCAATTCCATTGCTCCTTCACCTCAACAGAAATGAAGAGTGCTAGCATCATTCTTTTTTTTTTTCAGGAAAATTGGGATGCTTAACAAATGAACTTCCCCCGTGTTCCAGCTTTTGACAGGAGCACATTAATAACGGAGAAATAAAGTGCAGTTGGAGAGACTGACCTTGGCAGTTTCTGTGTGTCCAGTTTGAAGCATTTCCAGTTTGGGCCACTTCTGCCTGATGCGGTCCAGCATCTCCTGATAACTTACCATCTTCTTAAAGTTCCACTTGTTGCCTGCAGTGTGTGGATCGGTGTAGGATGTAGAATATCATATGTAGCATATCATTTTCATAAAACCAAGTGGAGCTCAGGGACCAAAAGCATATCATACCATTTTAAAACACTGCAATTTTTTTTAGTAATAGATTCTTAAGAGTTACCACCAATGTATATTTTTTATTAATTTGGGTGATTTCAGCAATATGCTCTGTTGGCAGAATTACTTTGTATCTTTCCATATAGTTTTCAAATTTAAATGTCTTTGAACATCTAAATGAGGTGTAACTAATATTTTAAAGAATGGCCCAGTGATGCAATCTAACTCTTGGGTTAACTTTCTGTGTGAAAAGACATTGTGTGAAGGGAGCACTCACCATCGAAGGGCATGTATTCGATGAAGCGCACCTCCAGAGGCTTCTTCTCTGTCAGCGCCACGAAATCAAGCAGCTCATCCTCGTTGAGGCCTCGCATGACCACACAGTTAACCTGCAGAGGGCAGCGCACAACAAAAGGCCGCTGACTACTAGTGTACATTCATCTCCTCAGTTGTGTCTCAACTGTAATGACGCCAAGTTCCAGGCAAAAACCATGCAGCATTTGGACAATTCAGTAACCGCACACAGGCATTTGCACAAAAAAATCACTGGATACGCATACATCAATTATCAGTTGCATAACACAGCCTATAGATGTTACAAGACCTGGAATATACCTGACAAATATATCCATTACTGGTCAATAACTTTCAGGACACATAAATTTAATGTTTTTTGGGTTTTTTTTTTTTTAAGAGGACTAAGATTTGTCACTTCTCCAGAGAGCTGTTGTCTTGGCATCTATTGGACATGATAAAGAATTTGGACATTTAAAACAGCAACAGTAATCTTGCACGTGTTTTCCTCTGTGAGCTATCCCTTCATCAGAATCACACTCTTTTTATATCATTAGGTCTGAGGATGGGAGCCCATTCAGATAGTTAGTTTAACATAAAAATATTTTTAAAAATTAAATAGAAATTGAGTAAAACACAGTAACCGTTCCTGAGTAAATGTTAAAAGGATAAACAAATTACCTTGACTGGATTGTAGCCCATTTCGACGGCCTTATCAATGCCCTCCATGACCTTGTGAAACCCTGGAAAAAACAGAGATATTGATGATGGTGTTTAACCTTGGACAACATTTGCATTTAACACATGTATGATACCTTGGTATTGTTGATTTCTGTGCTACCTATAATCTAAGGTAGAGATGGTGCATGATTGACAGGAATTTTTTTACATAAACTTGTATTTTGCCATACTACAAACACATGAAAATCTTACGATCAGAGCCGAGTGATGCACGTGTTTGAAATGTGGGATGCTTCGGCTTAACAGGTCTTTACAACATAAGTCCAGCTTTCTCTATTCACTGCCTTTTGACATCCGACTAAGCCCATGATTTCCCAAAAGCCATTGACGTATAAACATGTACCGCTAATCCTTCCGCAGCAGCCAGAGCTTTTTAACTGCCAAGGTCAAAATCATCGTTTGTTTTCATTCTGCACAAAATCCACAAATCCAGGCAGATTTACACTGGCTGTAAGCTTCTCTGTAAAAGGTGAGGCTTATGTTTATTCATCTAGAATCCACATGAATGCAATTAAATACGACATGTTGTACTTAAAATACTAAATAAGCTTACTGAAGCCTAAGAGGCAAAATTACCATCAGGCACACACACACACCTAATGTTTGTTAAAGCTTTTACTGACAAACAAATCAAGTGTTTTGGAAGAGGACTGGCTCAGTCAACGCTTTTCGCCATGTGCCAGTACTGCCATCGTTTCTTTTTCTCTCCCTTATTCCCTGATCTCAGTCGGTCCATCTGTTTCTACCGTCCATACACCAACCACCCAGAGCTCTGCCCTGCTGTCACCTCCACTCCTCGTGTGTTTAGAGTTTTCAGGCTCCCTCAGTAAACTCACTGAATTGGTCCACAAAAACAAACCAGAAAACTTCATTTAACAGCCCATGCTATTATTTGCTTAAATCACTGAACTCAACCGGCTTCTGTTTGGGACAGGCGTCTATAAGGAATGGTCTTTTTAATTCCTTTCACCCAAAACTTGCTCAGCAAAAATGGAGAAACAATCTTTTTTTTTTTTAGCCTTTAAGAGCTGGGAAATTGGCTTTATTTTATTCAAAAACACGGGAAGAAGGTCATGTGCAACAAAAGAAGATATGACCCAGAGATTAGCAAGAAATGTGTGAAAAGTATAAGAAAATTACCTGAAAAGTTACCAAATAAAATTAAAAAAACAAAAAACAAAAACCCTGATAAAGTAGTTTCCTGAAAAAAATACTGCTTAAAAGTTATAATAATTCGGTAAAATAATTTTAAATATATAGTTCTTATACTTATGAATATAGTTCACTTGACAATCTTCCCTAGCTTTTTAAAAACAGCCTTCTAGATCTACTAGTCTTTTTTTGTGTCCCTTTTGTTTATTATGCAGATAAAACTTTTATAAAAATATAATGAACGAGTGATTTGTACAGAATCTTCTATAAAAATCAACTGCATGGAAACCAGACCGGGCCTCTTATTGAGACAAGCCTTTATTTGTCAACATGTGTCACCACACCAGGCTTGTGAAAGGGACTGTGTGTTTTTAGTTGGGAGTAGGCTTTCATTTGAAGTTTTACGGTGTAGAAGCATTGTGTTGTATTGATTTAGGCTATCAACAACTTTTGTACAGAAAAAAAGAACTGCAACAGTAGAACCACACTAACCCTGTTAAACTACTTTTTTAAAGCCTTTTTTAGTCTCAAACACTGAAGACATGACTCCAAATACAATATACAACTTTGCATCCATCTGCTGCATTTCAGCATACTTAAGCTACAGTATCGAAGACTTATTATCTACAGTTTGCTTGTAGCAGGACATCAAAAGCTGTTTTCCTCTGACACTTGTGTCCTAATCTCCATAAAGTGACCCCTCCTATTACAGTGTAAGCTTCAAATCACTTAACCCCCCTTTAAGTCTTGCAATATGACGTTACACATTATGGATAGAAATATTCTTCTGTACCTTTCCGCCTGACAATGAACTCAAATTTGGCAGGGACCAGTGAATCCAGGCTGATGTTAATCAGGTCAAGGCCTGCGTCTTTCAGCTTAGGCAGAAGCCTGGCCAAGTTCATGCCGTTAGTTGTCACTGCAATGGTTTTCAAGCCCTCCAGTTTCCTTAGTTCTGCTGCAGAGGGAGAGAGAACATGGCAACAAGGAAGACAAAGAAAGGAGGGAGAGAGCGAGACACAAAGAGAAAACTGTGGTGTTAAATATTTACATCCAGTATCTGCCAGGTGTCACTGTGGCAAAGCTAACTGAGGAAACTTAAAACTAAATGTGCAAAGAAAGTGTCAGCATGAGGTGAACTTTAACTTTTTTTAAATCATTTTTATTCAAATTTTCACTCGACCTTATAAAAAAAAAAAATGATGGAAACTCCGTATATGATGTTGAACATTTCGGTTTTGATTAAATATTTGCTAAAGGCATTTAAACAAAGTTTTGCATTGAAGTTTGCCACATTTCAAATTCTAAGTTTTGACAGAAAGGTTTTCATTTTTATTGGAAATGTAAATCATACCCAAATATTGGTTATTGGTCTCATTAATGACTAATAATTAGTATCAGTATCAGCCCTGAAAAACCAATATCAGTCGACAGACGGCTTAAAAAAAAAACCACAAAAACAATTGCAGAACCACAGAACCCAATTTTTTCTTCTTGTCAAAGCCTGCACCTACATTACCCACAATGCCACTCAAATGAGGACGGTTTGGTTGTATATTTGGGTGCAATACGCTGGTAGCAGTTATTGTAGCTTGGACTGCTAGCCTCAAGCAGAGATGAGGAGCAGACTACAGAGCTGTGATAACCTCACTTCTTTTTAACGAGCACACCAAAATCCTCTTTCATCGTCTCATCCCTAAAAATAATTTCATTACATTTTACAATACCTACTGTGTTAGTTTTCATATATTGTTGGAAAAACAACAAAAGTGTGGTTACTTTTTCACTTAATGCAAGTTATTCACTCCATAAACTTTAAATAGGGTCATATGAGGTCACAGTGGAGGCTGGTCACATGACTCAGCGATAATTGCTGATCTTTATGGGGCTGTTGGCAGGCTATGGTCCTCTTTCTACAAAGACATATTACCCAGCGGTCACACTACATTACTTTGTTCATTCTTGCCATGCTGCATTGTTGCTCACACAAGCACTACTGTCTGAGCGTGATCCTCAGTGGCCGAGGCTACAACAGCTAATCCACAAATCAAGCTGTGAAATCAAATGTAATAATGTGTCCTTAGACTAAGCACATGGCTGTTGTGTGACAAATCATTTTCCCTTTCACAAGTAGGCCTTTAAACTCCAGGCATGCATGAAAAACCCGTCCTGCCCCTCTCCTCTCAGTCCTCATGTCATTTACAAAAGCTCCGGGCTAGTCAACAGAGTTAGAACATGAATCACTGATAGTCTTGCAAACCAAACACTGAATAATTTCTCTGTAAAAACTGTTACTACATCACCGAGTCAAACCGCAAAATAGTGTTTGACACAAATGGGTTAAAACAACTTAAAGCAGCTTTCTATGTCCTGGCTGCTTCAAAAAGAAAAGAAATCACAATATTAAGGAGAATTAGGAGAGTTTTTTTTTTACAAGTTTCTTACCAATGATATCAAGTACATCAGGTCTGATGAGGGGCTCTCCTCCAGTGAGGCGGATTTTGTCCACCCCCTCTTGGACAAAGAGGCGAGCCAGGGTCAGTACCTCCGAGGTGGACAGCAGCTGGCCCCGCGGTGTGAGCTTCACCCCCTCCTCTGGCATGCAGTACTGACCTGAAAACAGTGCAAAGGTGCAAAGATGCAATTTGCAACTCAACATGCATTTACTCTTTGTTGTCACAAGTTCACATGTAATCCGATAAGTGCCTAATTATATAAATAATAACCTTCAAGGTGAAAGTGCTACAGAGGTGGATCAACTGTAGTCAAAATTTACCTGAATATTTTTGTACTAATGAAACTGGTACGACATTTCTAAATGTTTAACTCAACTGTGCAGTGCGTCATTACATTGAAGCTAGACTTGTATTTGTTTTTTTTGTGTGTATAAGCTGAGGATTCGAGCCCAATGACCATTTCTGTGCCGCCCCATACTTTGCACAGCATTCAATATTTTTATTAAGACAAGCACTGACTTGGATGAACTAAACTTTGGTATGTGCAATTTTGCACATAAAATATCACGACAGTTAAATACATCACAAATTTGTCTACATAACAAGACTGAGCAAATATGAACCAAAAATGCATTTAAGAAACAGAAGAAGGAAAATATATTCTATTTAAAACAGCCATGTTCAAAACATCCCTTCACATATTCCTCTGCTATTCTAACAAGGTGTCATAATGTTGGGAATAACTGTTGTACAGACAGACAGACAGACAGACAGACTCTGTTTTGTCATTTTTGGAACAATAAGTCCCGCTCTATCATGTGGATAAACATCCCATGCTTCCTGTGTTGTGTGTTGTTGAACATAGTGGGTTGTGTTTACTACGAAAAGTCTGAGGGAAACCAAAGCAACATCTTGTAATTTTGCTTAATGTTATCTGGCTTCATTTCATTACCCACACAGGAGGTTACTGTTTTGGGGGTTGCAAATGGGTCTTTTAATTTTTTTTTTCAATAAAAATATTAGTTTACCCGAATTTGGTCCTAATGATGTGAGTTGATAATGAACCATCAAAAGATAATCAAAGTACAGTTATTTCAAAAAGAAACACTCAAACACTGATTGATTTATACTTATTTGTAGGCTATTACATTTAATAGATAGCTTTATAGTATATCACTAGATTCTATCGAGGTCATAATTATTAATATTATTATTACTAACCGTGATCAACAACAAAGTGAGAGATCAAATGGAAATTATTGCCTGTTGCCTTGACATGACCACTTATTATTTTGCAGACAATGCAAAGGCAGAGTACTTTAACTTCCAAATAAAGGCCGAAGGTCAAGTTGAACTCAAGACTTTTATAGATATCAATAACTTAATTTAATAAAAACAGACAATGAAGAATTGCCACATTGTCTACAACTTATTTAGCTGAACACCGACACTACTTAAAAGGCATTTCTCTCAGTTCTGCAATGTGGTGAGTTGAGGTCTTTTGCCTTTGTAGGGCAACATAGTGGCAGCAGTAGGATCATTATTATTGAATGTGGTTTCTTCAAATAGCTGGATACGTGTCAGAGAAAATAAACCACAGCAGCTAAGGATATCCGAAATGTGGCATGGTGGGAACATGTACTCACAGCGCAGGTTGCATTTCTCGGTCAGGGAGATGCGCAGGTAGCTGTGCCTCCGGCCAAAGTTGTCGGTCAAGAACGCTGAAAAGGGCAGCACGCTGTCATCTCTGAGCCTCTCCTGGGGATACAAACAACAGCTGATCTGTGTCCATAAAGGGACAGTATTTTTGAATTAGGGTTGCATCGGGTATTTATCCATTGTCAGTGTATTAAATACAGTAAATGTCATTCGGCAAGGCACCGGTTTGAGGAAGCAGGCTTGAGTACAGACACAGAAGTTAGGCGCTGTGGACAGCGGCAGCAACAAAATGTATTTTAGTCGCCTTGCCTAAAATAAAACTTTATTAAGAGTTTTTTCAGTGCTTTACCTTTCCGTCAGACAGCATGTTATGATGGAGAAGCTATTAGCGGCTTCTGTTCCCCATCTCATCCAAGACACCAGACTCCACTGACAAAAAACTTTCAACTCGCTGAACTTTGGCGAATCTGAGCTAACGCTTTTAAAAGAAAATCTCATAATAACACAAACAAACTCACTGATCAAGGCAGCCATGGACCAGCAGCAGACCAGAAGTTTGGCTCTACACAACATAACTGCATCATTTTCTCAGTGGAAACAACTGTCTGACAGTAAGGTAAAGTAGTTAAAAATATTTATATAGCATTCACTTAAACTGGCATTGATTTTTTTTTGGTGAAACTTTAAAAATGGCTAAAACATTTTTTGTTGCTGGCCCACATCCACAGCAGTACACTGCATTGCCCTGTTACAGGACTCTAGCCTGCTTCTCTAAACTCGGGACGTGCTGACTGACATGTATGATACTGTCTAAGGATAAGTATCCAATAAAACTAAACTTCAAAAAATCCAAACTTTCCCTTTAAATATTAGCCACACTGAGGTAGTTTCCTTTCAAGACCTTTGACTGTCAACAGTGGACTACTTTTCGGGTCAGAATTTAGAAGCATACAGGCACTTTAATAAGCACTAAACACTTTAAAGCCAATCACAGGACACAGTCAGATAGTTAATGTTTATGAATTCACTTTTATTTCTGTGTAGAAGACTAGTAACAGTAATCTGAGGGCAACTGTTTAAACACGTTGGTCCTCGCTCTAGATTTCATTCAAAGGCCCCAAAAATCCCCTCAAAAACAACAACTATATTAAGTCATCAGAAATCCTTATGTATATATGCCCTTCAAAAATCTTTAGCAAAAAAAAATACTAGTTCATTCACCCTGTCACTAAAAGAACTTAACACTGCAGTGGCAGTTTGTTTTCTGCCTTAATGTCAGTTAATATAATACATGTTATATATGATATAACATCCTGAGATTAAACTGAGGTAAAAGTAAGATCCGTCATGCAATAAATATCTAACTTAGTTGAACTGGTGTTGAAAACATCCAACAAAGCACCACTGTCGAAGTGGTGGTGCTGGTTTAATATTTAGTCCCTAACAGAGATAGCTAGTTAGGGCTTTATTACCCACTTGGCTAGAGGTTTTAGCAACTTGATAAACTGACATAATCTGTCACCTAACATGCCTTCAGTCATTAACTAACATTAGCATAGCTCTAGTAAATTAACTAGCCTGAGATTAGACATTCACAGGAAGCGAGTAGGCTACACCTTGAACACACTGTTCTCGAGTCAGTATTAAGTTAACCTTACCTGTCTTGACCTGGTTTTCAGGTTAGAGGCGAAGTTAGGGGCAGATGAAGACGGGACTCCAAGTTCAAGTTTATTTTCCTTGTGCGTAGCACCTGAATACGGTCGCTGAATGTTCCCATTTATGCACTGGAGTTTTCTGAAATGTGTCAAACCGGTGCGTCTCACAAACAAGCGGCAGCTCGTGCTAGCGTGAGTAGACATGGTGTTGTTTTCGGACAGCTCCGGGCTTTTCTGTAGCTGTTTTTCGGCGCTCTTGGTCTGAGCTTCTCTGCTCTGCAGTAAAACATGTCAGTTCAGCCGGACACTGGGAGTATCAGGGGCGGGGATACGTCAGCCAATTGCGCGCGTATACGTAAGTGCTGGTGCACTCTGGGTAATGTAGTTTATTTCCTTATTTATTTATCTATTTTTAAATTCAGTATAGTTTGTCAGTTTTTGGGTCGATTTTGTTAAGTTTTTAATCGCTTTTTTTGACTTATTTATTATTATTATTATTATTATTATTATTGGCGTATTTTATCTATTTTTGAGTTTATTTATGTTTTAGATCTAATGGTTGGTGGGAGATTAATGTGAGAGGCAAGATTTAAGAAATTCAGAATAGGTACTAAAATACAAACACAACACTTTTTAAGGGCAACTGACTCAGTAAACATACAGAAATGCCCCCTTGTGCTTACTGTGTTGAGAAATTTGACAAAATTGACAAAGACTAAAACTACAGTAAATACGTTTTCTGTGTATTTGTATTTTATTACAGTATAGCTTTTCTTTTCTTTTTTCTCTGAAAACTATTTTCTTTATTTTCATTTTAGTTAATTGAAATGATTTTCACTTTTAGTTTTTAGTTTAGTTTAAGTTTTCATGTGATAGCCTTGCTCTGGAGTCAGTAAAATGTTAAAGAACACATTTTAAGTCAGTGTGCCCCAATGACGCTGTGCAGTGACCAAGCTCCACAGTTGACCTGAGAGAGCTTGTGTTGTGGCGTACTGTCTCTGGATAATACACAGGGGTAATATGATTTATTTTTAAAGAGTTATCCAAGAAACAGTTGGAAAAGAAAAGGCATAATTGTTTCTATCTCTTTTATAAGGTCTCTTTTTCCATAATCAACCGTTGTGGCAAAATATCACATGCCCCAGTGTTGCACTTTGCATTGTAACCCTCACAAAAAAGGGTTTTATTTACAGACCTGCAGCAATAGCCTGCTGGAAAAGTGATACAGCACAAATACTCAAGAGGAACAAAGCTGAATACACGACACAGACACATTTTTATTAAGAAGGTTATATGAGCAAGGACTTTTTTGATATATGCCTGAGAGAGTTATATGTGTCATTGGCTCTTCGTGTGTGTATGGTTGATAACAGACAAGTCACCATATTCAGCATGCACGTATGATTAAAAGATAAAGGCACTGTTAGCTCTACGGCCAAAGAGTGCATAGCCTACGTTGTAGAATTGTTCTTTTAGGTGTGTCATTGCTGATAAGGGAAATCATTCATCTGCTGGCAGCAATGGTTTCTAACTCGCACATAGAACTTTAAATATAAAATGTGCTTTCTGTAAAGAGCCCAGTTTGGACCTTGTACTAACACGTGATTTTGATGCCACATGACCAAATGTTTGCACTTTAGGTCACATAATAACCAAGTTAACATAACTTAACTATTAACCTATCTGAGCCAGCTTCTTTTAACTAATAAAGGCCTGAAGCTGTGAAAAATTTCCGATAGGTGGCTATAGTGCTGAGACTTTTTTTGTCAAAGTACAATGTCTAAGCTCATTGCTTGATGTGATGGTAGGTTTTAAAATGAGGCTACTATATGAACACTGTGTGCATATATGAACACTGTATATATATATACTCAAACATACAACAAAAATATATTTAAACATGTTATTCGGACCATTTACCAGGAAAACAACTGATACAGGGAGGTGACAAAAACAAGAAAATCACATTTTCACTGTACACTCAATTAAGTTATTTCATTTTACAGTAATCCAATCAGCAATTTATCAGCAATCCAAAAAAGTCCAAGCAACAGATGTAATCAGACCGCTGTCCTACAAAACAATCCACCAAAATAAATAAAATATCAGATCAGACTCTGAATTGCCGGTAGGCTACTGAATAGTAAGGGATAGGGACCAAAAAACAAACATGATTCTAGTTATGGGCAGATAATGAGACAACTGGCCTCTTGGTACAGAGGCCCCACCACCTCTCCAACATAAGATCCATTTTGTGTCTCTTTTAGCTTATTTTGTGTCTTCTTGAGGTAATATTGTATCTCTGATGTAATTTTTTAGCTGTTTTGTATTGTTTTGTAGTCACTTGTGCCTCTTTGTGGTTGTTTCGTGTCTTTTTTTTAGGCATGCAGAATAGGGTCAAGGCCGGAGTTGAACCCACGGCCACTGCAGCAAGGATACAACTTCTGTAAATGGGGCCCTGCTACATCCACTGAGTCACCAGGCGCCCCGTTTTGTGTTTTTGTACTTGTTAGGTGTCTCTTCCAAGCTTTTTTGTGTCTTATTGAGGTAATAAGTCTCTGACATACTTTTCTGTCTTTTTTGGTTGTGTAATGTCGCTTTGTAGTCATTTTGCATCTCCTTGTGGTTGTCTTGTCTCTCTCTGTATTAGTTTTGTGTTTCTCTGTGGTCATTCTGTGTGGTTGTTTTGTCCCCTTTTGCAGTTATTTCGTGTCTCCTTGCAGTTCCTTTGCATATCTTTGTAGACATTTAGACGAAAATGCCACAGTACAGCATGAATGCATGACTAAATTACTGTGCAAAATATAGTTGAAAAAGGTCTGATGGCTATATGTTTAGGAAGGTTAGTAGGTCTACCTGTGTTTCTATATTATGCCATGACCACCACCACTCTGCACTGGAGAGACAACGCAATATGCATTATATTCAGTAGATGGCAGTACTATCTTGATTTTCTTTTTTGTTGTGTACTCAGAATCTCAACATTTAGAGGAGAAACCCATAGACTGTTTTATGGTTTTGTTATTGGGGTCATCTTATGGAAGAACCTTCATCATTATCAACTATGATGCTGGAAAAGTAGCTGTGTAAAAACATTACGTAAAGGAGGGTGTTGAGGTGACTGAAACGGACAGTCAGGACTATATAAAGAATAATCGGTGCCAGCCCGCCCTCAGTCCAGGATATATGCTCCTCCAGAATCAGAGAACATCACTGCAGATTCTTCACACCCTGGACACAACCTGTTCAAACTTCTCCCCTCAAGTAAGTTTTACAGAACGCTGTACGCCATAACAAGACACAAAAATGTTTCTTCCCACAGTATGTCAATGCCTGTCCATCACTCCATAACACCAATTAAATATTTCATAGTTTAAGTAACATGTTAATATCATCACTATCAACATCAATAAGCATTTATTATACACATTAGTGTAAACTGTTATCTCCACCTACCTCAAGTATAAAGCATTACATCCTTTCCTAATCCAGCACCCTTTTCATACTATATGCATAATGTGTGTATAGATAGATAGATAGATAGATAGATAGATATTTAGAATTTTTAGTCTATATTTATATCTGTAATAGTCAAATGTTTATAGTATTTAAATTGTTTATTCTTTTTTTTTTTTTTTAGATTTGCTGTCCTTCAGCCATCTGCAAACTCACTTCTGATAAACTGGTAATACATCCAATCAGCTTCACAACTGCAGACCACATGCAGCCACACCAACTCAGACCTCCATGTCCAGTGTCTTCACCTGCAAGATTGTCTAAGAGAAGACACCCTGGGACAAGTTTTCTGCATGCTCATCATTGTCACCAGGCTCTTCACCTGACAGTACTTCATTATTGTAAACAACGCAAGGCTGGTTGGATGTACTGCCAAATTCAAGGAAACGACACTGGAGCCATCTTATGGTGGTAAAACAAATATTTAGTTCACTGGCAACAGCTCTGTTGGTCATAACTGCAGTCTGCGTGCGAGTGGCACGCTCCCTCAACATTGTGTTGAGTGATCAAACTGCACATTTTAGAGCGGCCTTTTACTGTGACCATCCCAAGGCACACCTGTGTAGTGATTATGCTGTTTAATCAGTTTGTTGATATGCTGCACCTGTCAGGTGGATGGATTATCTTGGAAAAGGAGAAGTGCCCACCAACATGGATTTTAACAAATCTGTGACCAGAATTTGAGAACAAAAAAATATTGACTCTTAGATCCTTAACTTCAGTCTGTTGACTGTGTTTCAGCATATAAAAAACAGATTTAAATTCCTTGCATGAGCAGGCCTACACACATATTTGTCCATTGAAGCTGATTCTGATTTTGAATGTTCTGTCTGTAAAATGCCTGTGTGACGAAGCATTTTGGCAAATAAAATATAATATAATATAAATAAAAAGCAATTCCATGCTTCTGAATAATCCAGTCCATATTTGTGAAAAGTAACAACTCCCTCCCACAGCTATAAATAGCAGAACCAACTGTTGGATCTGCTGAGTGTCTCTGTTTCCTGATGAGGGGTATAGTATTATAATCAATGCATCTAACTAAGACTAAAAATCTGTTGGTTTTATAGTATATATTTTTACAGTAGTCAAGCTGAGAAATAATTGTCTCCTTTCTCCAATATGCAAATAATGACAGTGCTTTTTATCTGAATCATGCTGTACCGCACAAATATAAAAAATCAAACCCATGTAGCACAAAAAGATGATCTGCAAAGTCCTGTTTTATCTAAATCCAGTGCAGTGAGATGAGATGTTCTCATGAGCAAAAACAAAGTCTGTTTATCTGGTGCTCACAATGTCGTACCAATGATTTTTCTATCTCTCAACAGTGAGGTGAACCATATTCTGACTGACTCAGTGCACAGTGACAAAACAGGGACTCCTGCAGTGCTGAACAATGGACCAACATGTCATTTTTTATGCATCATTAAAAGGCTGCATTCCTTTACATTTAAAGCTCAAATGATTTATTGACACTGCAAATATACTCTCAGTTCTGAAATAAATGTCTGTTGTTTGTAATTTCACAGTAATATAATAAGATGCATAACAAAAATGACTGTCAAAATCTTCTTGGTGCCTGTGACTGCCTAATCTCCATGAAAACAAATGGGGGTGCACACTTCTTACACTAAATAGTCAAGTTAATTCTTGAGGACTCATACATTAGACTCATATATTTCAAGTTTTGGATTTCCATCAGCTTGCAGGTGAAATCCTTTCTGAATTGTGCTTTGGTCTCAAACACTGGTCTGCTGTCAACATCTGCTACTCATACTGCTGAAAAATTCAGCTCATAAATGTGTAATCTGAGCAGCCCACTCTCACCCAAAAAAAAATAAAAAATAAAAAAAGACCACATAGGTCAAATGTGCAAGCAGCTTAATACACCCATACTTATGTTTATTGTCTGGCAGCACCTTCTAGTGTCTGTAGTAGTTATTACAGGAGCAGAGGAGGAATTGTGGTGGCATAGTATGGAAAGTAACAAAGTCCACCTAAAAGCTGTGCTGTAACCCGTTCCCTATGATGGAAAAATATAGTGCGTTCGCCATTTTGTAGCAGTGTTCGAATTCTCAGCCGCTAATTTCATCCACTATATAGTGCACATAAAATACCCACAATGCAAAGCAAATTTGAGTGTTCATATGATGTACCCTAGATTTTACTCCCGTATGAAACAAGCCCATGGGAGTAGCTGTGGCTCAGGTGATACAGTGGGCCATCCACTGGTCAGAAAGTTGGTGGTTCAATCTCCAGCTCCTCCAGTCCAAATATCAAAGTATCCCTGGGCAAGACAGTGAAATCCAATTTGCTCCTGATGGCTAAGCCATCGGTGCATAAGTGTGTTTGAATGTTTAAAAAAAGACTGTAGCAGAAGACTCTAAAGCAGCATTCATGTGACAAGTAGTGTGAAAGCACCTTGAGTGATTAAACGACTACAAAGGTGCTCGATAAGTTTAATTCCACTTACCATTAATTGTATCCATTTATGTCAAGGATGGCTTGGTTTGATAATAATATAGCCCTGTATGCTCTTATATGTGAAATGTTAGGCAAGTGAAATGTGACGTTATGTATGTCACTTGTCATATATGATGAATGTTATGTAGGTAAGTGACAAAAATACTTATGTAATGTCAAACCACTGTGTTTTTTACTGACCCTAACCACTTAGTTTTGTTGCCTCTATCCAACAAAGTAGTTTTGGAGACCGAGATCATTTTATGCCAAAAGGACATGTTTAACTGCCTGTTTAAATGATTATTTATGGTGACAAACCGACAAACAAATCTATCATTTAAATAAAAGAGTGAGCTGAAGATGAACCACGGTGAGCATACGAAACCCACAAGTGTAACATATCCCTGTCTGGGTACAATGTCTGGGCTGTTCTGTGTGATTTGCAGGATAACCTTTTTGACAAAGAAGGCTTCTGCGCACCAGTAACTTTAATCTCAATCTTGCCAAAGTTGCCTCGTTGATTAATGTTTTGCACATTCAAATTCCCACATCAATAAATCAGTGAGGTCAGAACTGATTCCGTAATAGATCTGCAAAATAACACCATTAACTGTGTATCAACATTCAAAACATTTAACTCATGCAGAAAATATAGTATTTGTTGCCCTTTTTGCATATTGCCTCACCAGTTCGACTGAAGTGCTTCCTTTTACTGTATGATGGATTCTATGCACTTTTGTACTGATACATTGAAAGCAAACAGACCTGAAGTGAGAAATCAAGGGTCACTCAAGAGTCACTCTGAGAGTTACAGTTACACACAAAGCTTAAGTGTGGTCTTTAATTCATTGAGGAAATGATTGGCTTGCAACATAGAAAAATAATGTGGTGCTGTGTAACAATTTATGTGCTTTTTGTAGGTGGATAGGTTATTGATCATAAGCATTACTGAGTATATAATTATTGATCAGCTTTTGTTTTCACACTGCAAAGCAAAACACATTCATCAATGATTGCTTATGCAAGTTTCTCCTGCTGTTCAACTCTCTCCTTTTAGGACCTGAAATGCATCCAGCTCCACTGACCGTTTCAGCTGAGCAGAAGAGCATGAAATCTAAAAACAGCCAAGAATTCTTTGAACCATGCAGATTCCTTCAGTGTACATGAATCTGACAACAATTTACATGTAATTTGCATGTTTTTTTTTATTTTTTATTATTATTGTTTTAGCTATTTACCCGGTCAAATTGAGAACCCTTCACGTTTTTGTCTCTGCATATCTGGGCCTTGTTCGCCATGTGAGAGCAGCGCTCAGGACAGCTGATGCTGATATGTGCTCATGCAGGATTTCACAATGCCTTCATAATCCCATTTAAAATGCAGCTTTTACACACCGCATTTCAAATGTGTGCAGAGGTTTTCAACAGAGCCCCGTAGCATCATTCTATTAATCAGACATCAGAATACAACTGAATGCTTGAAACTTAAAGGCATACTTGGCAATTTTTAACCAGCTTTATATCAAAACAATGTGGGCAAAATGTGTAGATGAACTGTGGCAGACATTCCTCCATCTAACTAGTGCCAAGATATCCCTACTCACATCATGATACATTTCAACGATATTTGGCAGAATTTCGCTGGCTCTTGGGCTGTGCTTGTACTACAGGCTGTACTTCTACATTTCGTATTGCCCCCCACCCATGCCACCCCAACAGTAAATCTGGGCAGTGGGCGGCGTCACTTGAGAATGCGGCTGGATGGAACCTGTTGCGTCTGCATGATATGCAGCACAAAGGTTGAAACGCCTCTGCTAAATGAAATAATATAAGGAGCACAAAGGTCTCTATAGGACAGGCAGGAGAGGTGGTCGATGGGTCCAACAAACCCCAGACTTTAAAGCTGGAGTCTGGTGTTCACTTCCCATTCAAGTGCGATATTTTTTTTGACACCTTCCCATATGCCTCCCCTCCCCTCCCCATCTGTGGCAGCATGTGGAATGTGAATAGCAGGTTTGAAAGGATACCTAAAGCATAATATACAGACATGAAAGTCCACGGCATAGAGGCAGTAGGTCATGGCTTTGGTTGAAAATGTGTTATTTTTTTAGCCTTTGAACAAAAGTGCCACAGTCCTTTTTCTCTTTTGCATGAACAATAATTCACATAATTTTCACCATAGGGTAACTGTCACTCAAAAGCTGTGAAATGCCCCTGTACAGATGCACATTAGTGTTATGATCTGATGCAGTCATTCCTAGTGTGTTAAAACCATTGAACGTCTGGCACATGAATGGTGTTGCTGTGGTCTTGCAAGCTGTGAGGAGCACATTAGCACAAATGCCACTGGAATCAAAGAGCTGTGAAGCAGTGCACCATTCCCTCTTTTCATGCTCATATCCACTATTCTTTAAATGTCACCTGGCGTCTTATGTTCATTTTGTTTCACCATCATTTTGCTGCCAAATAGAGTCCACAACTCCCTGCAGAATAACCATGCTAACAGGCAAAAATTGTTAGGTAGTCTGGAGGCCTGTTAGTCCTGCTGAATGGTTGGAGTGACAGTGGTAATTATCCTGTCATGACACAGCAATTAAACAGAGGTGTTTAGAGCCAGCGCCGATCGTGAAAGAGATTCCTCAAATGATAGGCTCACTTCCCACTCTTGTCCAGCAGTATTCTCTCCTATTCTGTGTGGGTGTGCTTTACTATTGAATTAGAGGGAACATGAATTTGCATATGGCTAACAGCAAGTGGTGTCATACTGTAACAGCTAATCTCTGGAGTTGTTTTTCTGAGCTCTGTGTATTGGAATGATTAAATATGTTTCATTCATGGTGAAGTAAGCCTTTTAATTAAAATCTCTCTTGAAATCTATCAAGCAACATTTACACACACCCTCTGTTCTCAGTATGCCCATTTTTTGAGTTACAGATGATCATGTACGTCAATACGTGAAAAATTAAGGAGAATTTGGGCCAAGCATATCAAATTAAGCAATTTTCATGTAATTAATGTAAAATATACATAATACATAATATACATAACACATATACATAATCACATATTTAAAATGATGTCACAGAATCATTATAATTGTTTTAAGCACTTCTTTTTTCTTTTAATAATATCTAGTTAATTTTGGGGTAGTTTCCTCATGTTGTCAGGAATGTCTCTACACCTTGTTGGTTAGGACCTGTAGGTCGTGGATTGAAGATTTCCTTTTTCTCTTTGCCATTGCTCTGCCAACTGTGTTATAAGTACTTTGCCATATGGAAAATTGCAATCAGTCACAAAAAAAGGGCAAATTGCACTCATCGTCTGAATCATGAATGTTTTTTTTTCATATCATTTTCATATCATATCAATTTACCCTCAAGCAGGAACTCATTGCAGTATTGGCATCATTTAGCCTCACTTGGTAAGCAGGTGGTGCAGGTCCATCAGGCTATTTAGTCATTAGCATTTGTCATGCCATTTGGATGCATGGAGCCTCCACATTATTTGCTTACATGGTGG
Organism: Plectropomus leopardus; assembly: GCF_008729295.1. NCBI lineage: Eukaryota > Metazoa > Chordata > Actinopteri > Perciformes > Serranidae > Plectropomus > Plectropomus leopardus. The sequence continues at coordinate 24,382,753 of NC_056476.1, read as the reverse complement.
AGGAATTTGGGCATCCTCCTGTTCGCCGCTGATCCAAACCCGGCAGCTTTGTACTTTTGATGCATTTATCACACTGAGCCAAAGATGTGAAGAATGAGTTATTTAGGGTGCATGCAACTAATAGCCAAGTCACTTACTGAAATAATCTCAATCATTTTAATGAAAAGAAAAATGTGGAAGATTGTGGAAGGCAAAAAAATCGAAATTATTCAAGTTTCTTAAGTTTCTCTCATTTATCAGAACAAGTGGGAAACAAAATATACATTTCCTTGATTGACACCTGCCGAGAACACCTGCTACTTTCCTCACAGCATAAAAAATAGTAACAATAATATGAATTGATCATTGCAGTCTCTACTTTCCTTGTTTTATTGGATCTGTCTCTTAAGTACAGAAAGAAGATGCTTGGACAGCAGAAACTGAGATGTCATAATAGATGATGAATGGAGACATAGTGTGACACAAAGTGTCCTAAATTATTCAGTGTGGTGTATTTTTTTATGCCACTGGGAGCAATGACAGTGGGCATTCACCATTTTCAAGAAACACCAGCTGAAATGAGTTATAAGATAAGATAAGATAAGATAAGATAAGATAAGATAAGATAAGATAAAACTTTATTGATCCCACACCTGGGAAATTCACTTGTCACAGCAGCTCAAGCAGTACAGATTAAAAGGAGAAAGTGACAGTAGAATACTTATAAAATTAAGCTAAAAAAACAGAAAATGTGTATATGCATAGTAAAATTTAAAAATATACAAATATATCAAAATATAAAATATAAAGTACTAAATGCGCAGGGCTATACACACAAGACTATTTACAGTATATACACCTTTCACTTGCACATATATATGAGAGAGATATGGATATATGGGCATATACATACTGATCGCTGTCCAGAATAATTGTGCACAGAGTTGTAAAATACACACATGGTGTGTAGCATTAAAAATGCTAAGCAATGTAAACTATGTTGCCTTGCAAAGGCGGATTGTGCACAGAATTGTAAAATGCACACATGGTGTATAGCACTAAAAATACTGCGCAATATAAATACTAAGCCATGTAAGTAATGTAAACTATGTTTACATTTACAGATTGCACAAAATATGTACTACACAGAATGTATGCTCATTTTGAAAGGCTTGCATTCTTCTTACTCAGTCTTGTCTTTCCATGTATCTAAGAGGCAGAGAAGATAAAATAAAGAGTGTACCACTTTTCTATGACCAATAAAGGAAACATGTGATCTGCACATGCCAAGGTCACAGGGACATCCACATGAGCTGTAGCATCTGTAATATGTAGCCTAAGGAGAGATGCAACTATAATCATGTGTGTAATTACATGGTACGAATGCCTGTTTGGAGATGTGTTGCTGCAGAATGCTTAGAAGGTGACTTTCATGATTATGCCTCTAATCCACATCGCCAGTAATGTCTGAATAAGAATGACTGCTCTGAGATAAAAGCACTTTAATCGGATAGTTTCTGCATCGCTACAGATTTGATGCCACCCACATTCTATATGTTACTCCTCTGCTTTTCACTCATGAGCTATGATGTCATGTTTCCATAATTTACGTTCAGACTTTAAATTATGAGCCAAAACACTTGAATTATCGCCTGGCAGTTGTGTGCATCCACCAACCAGTCAATTTGCAGCTTACGTCCACGTCTGCACAGACTGTAATGTAGTCATGACGGCAGACAGTGCTTCAGATATGGATGTTGTTACTTTCATCTGTTCAGTATCTGAATAAATGTCTCTTCTGTTACTGATTTACCGTGTTGAGTAATGTCCAGAAAAGTGTTTTTGTAGAACACTATGCTGTCAAAATAAAGTTGACCTTTGATCATTTGAATATAAAACGCCATCATTTTATCCTGTTAGTGTGAGATTGTGTGATGTGTTATGTGACATGTTGTCATGATTAGCACACAAATTCTGGAGTTATGGCCAAAAATATGTTTTGTGTGGTTAAAGTGACCTTTGACCACCAAATTATAATCAGTGTCCCTACTTTATGCCCCCTAGCTCATGAAACTTCACAGGTGTGTAGCTGAGATCACAATGAAGTTGGGAGATGGGTGTGGTTGAAGCAAGTGGGCTAGGGGGGTAGGAGCACCCTTCAGAAGATAAGCAATTTCAGAAAATGGATGAATGGATGAATAGATGAATGTTCAGATTTTGTTTTGCAAACTCTGTAGTATTTTCAGGCTGTGTGTATTTATTTATTCAATTATTACTGATGAATATATCCTAAGATATTGTGTTTATATTTGAATATGGTCAATATATTGAATACATTTTGATGTTGTTGGGATTACACGGTTTGGTTTGTTGTTGATTAAGGTGTCCGTGTGTGGGGTCAAGTAAAAAGCCAGATATGATAATAAAATCATTCATTTATTCATTCATTCATTCACAGTCGGGCAAGTGAGGCTGTAAAAGCAAAATCTCTCTGCATGTTGAATTGATTAAGGGTCCAAATGTTGCCAGCAGTTAATAATCATTGCTGCCTTTTTGTGCAGCTGTATGTGCCATAGAACTGTGCCTCTTTGACATGCAGCATTATTTGGGGACAAAGCATTGTCCTTTTGTTGACTTCCTGCTTTAGCTGAGGGACATGGGGGCTCCCAGCACATGCAGTGCGTCTCTGAAGTTAATCCTCAAGCCGTTATCAATCCTCAGCCAGAGTGGGTGTTAGCCGCAAGAGACGGCTCCGAAAACACAGGGACAAATAGACAGAAAATAAGAGGAGGACAGCTGCAAAATAACTTTGAACATCAAATGATAAGAGGCACCTCAGTGGTTTGGGATATAGGATTTTCAAGCTGCAAACACACATCGATTATAACCATTGATTCTATAATCACAGTGCACGGTTTCCCAGGGAGTGGAGAGGTTAATGTGATCATGCCAAGTAAGCATTGCAGTCATTAAACTTTTAGACTGTTTTTCTAGCAGAAGTGGATCCAACCCTTCAGCTTTTCAAGACTTTTCACACTTGCATCTTGAGTGCTGTAAAGATCAGGGAGATGCAATCCCACAACATGAATTGCAAATCACACTTCCTGAGAGGTTTCAAAAGAAATGTCTCATAATATATCCCTATAAACTGACATAAACATCTTCTAAATGTTATTTTTATGGCTTTTAGCTGACAGAAGAGACTGAAGAGTGACAGCAAATATGCTGGGGAGCTGATGCAGAGGGAACCGAGTCAAGACTGAACTCAGTGATACAGTTGTTGCATGACTGATGTATTAAACATCAAAGAATAGAGGAATAGTTCAGATTTTTTAAAGTGGGGCTGTATACGGCACATATCTATAGGAAGTAGACAATGTTAGCAGATGTCAGGTGACACGCGCCAAGTTTGAAGAGGCAGGCTGGAGTCTAGTACCCAAGCTTAACAATCTGGAAGGGTCAGCAATAGGTTTGGGCAGTATGTAATTCATACCTTCATACCTTTTTGATGATACATGACGGTGCAAGTCATGAATTAAACTTCTCTTGGTCACAAAGGACTGACTAGCCTTGTTTTCATTGACTAGTCATAAAATACACTTTATTCAAACTCCACAGGAAAAAAAAACAACCCAAAAAACATTTTGACACATTACAACATAGCAACATGTCCACTACCTTAAGGTTAGGGACATTCGCTGGTTACTCCGGGCCTCAGCAGTTTGGACTCTCTTCCATCCTTTAACTTCTTTAAAGGAACTATTATTAACTCCTGCAGAGGTGAAGCACTTTCCAGTCCTCAGAGATTAATGAAAAGGTAGTCAGCATATGAATAATTTAGCTTTGTCCTCTTCATTCATTGCTGAACTCAATTTGGACAGATACCCACTTAACCCTACAGTTTCTTCTCCCTTCAGATGAAATCTTTTCAGGAATGTGATTGTAATGCACACGATTGCCTGGTGTGCGGGAGCAGTGTGTTTGCTGCAGAATTATAGAGATATGAATAAATGATGAGCAAAAACAGAAATGTGTGGGGAATGAAAATTCTGTGAAAGACAAGAATTTCAAATAGCCGAGCCTCAGCAGTTCAGCGGAGCTAATAGCTCTTGAGGAAACCTTCACTTGACATTTGCCTGCCACATCCCTTCTTCAAACCACAACTTAATAGACTTTATAGAACTGCTTAGAATGCAATTATGGAAATATTTGTAAGCTATTGCTTTAGCTTCGAATACATTTTTTGCTGAGACTCAGTGTGGCGGGTTCATTCAGATGCTGCAGTGCACTGGAAGCTTGTCAGGAAGTTTGTAGTACAGTCATCAGTTTCCAGAGTTTTCCCATTGGGACCTGTTACAGCAAGTCTGCATGCATCCTCACGAGTGGCACCCAGACTGGGATTAACTCTAATTATGGAAGAACTGTAAATTTTTAGCCCTAACTCAACTATTTCGCAAGACGTGTCTTAAAATTAAAGAATACTGTTATCTCTGCATTAAAAAGGGATACAATGAGAAATCAGGCATCCTGTAATATTGTTCTCTCTGTAGTAATGCTTTTCTATTTGTAGTCGGCATTTTTATCAAAATTCTACATGCTTTCACAAGTAACTTTAGCTGGGTTTACCATTTTTTCACTACATTTTATTTTTGACCTTAAATGGTGGTAAAAAAAAAAAGAAGAAAAAGTGGATAGAGTGGATGTCTAATCAAATGACTACATAATATCTTACACTTAACATATGTATAACTACACATCTGTAACGTTGCACAGCTGCAACTTTACTGTAATTACAAAAATCTGTCCACAGAAAGACAGATGGATAGATGGACGGACAGACAGACAGGCAGACAGACGAACACATGGCAAATACTAAAACTGCCATGACACACACACACACACACACTGACTCACGAGGAGAAACAATGTCAGCAGTCAAGACTTTGTCACAACTGGTAAACATGACAAAGGGACACATATTGTGACTTTAACCTTTACATGCCCTCTTTCTTTCTGCCTCCTATTTCAGTATGTGCACAGTAACACTGGAATAAGAATATTTTAATGTAAATTATTATTATATATAGCAAATGTATCTCAGTCAAACCCCCAAAAAATCCTATCTGCCTTCAAGAAAGAACAAGCTGCCTTCAAAATAAGTTTTACTTTTAGCTGTTTGTCCTCAGGCATTCAGAGATATACAGCTATGTACGTATACGTGGACTAAAATACTCCCATCGTTCCCTAAAGGAAAGATTTTGCATGCTTGCAGCAGCTCTGCAACCGGTGACATTTTAAAGAGCAATTTGCAAGAAATGGATTTGAATAGGAAGCTAGCTCAACCATATGATTGATTCTCCCCCATGTCCTCAACGATATTTAGGAAGGCATACAGCTCAGAACAGTTGAGTTGCGAACACATTATCCTCAGTTGGATTTTCTGAAGAATCACAGAGTTATATCTTTGTTATTGCCGAGGGGGCACTCATTTCTTACGGGATAATAAACTCTTATTTGATTTGTTGAACTATGTTCAACGAAATGCAAGAAGTGATGAGAGCTCCCCAGCCTCTAATCTGCTGCTGCATACATCTGAGGATTATCAGTCAAAGCAATGTTCATATTATACAAACAAACAGGGACAGACATTTATTACGTTGCATCTGGTAACTGAGGAGGCATAATTGTAGCCAGTCTGGACCAAAGCAGTGGACTGACTGACCGACTGTCATTAAGATACATCATCTGGGATGCCATATATGTCTGTAGAAAATGTTAATTGGTGATTCATTTAGTAAATGTAGATAAGCGAAAACTTTGACATGTGGGTGCTACAGAAAAAGTGTAGGGATCACCAAAGGTTTTACAATTTAACCTGAGGGGAACATGAATGGCTGTGCCAAATTTCATGTTGATCATGCCAATAGTTTTTGGGACAATTCACAAAAAAAAAAAAAAAATGCCACTGTCACAGCAGCGTAACAGGAAAAGTCAGGGGATCTCCAAAATCAACAGGATTCATCCTATGGGGACCATGACTATATAAAATTCCGTGACAACCCAGGTATCAGTTGTTGAAATCCTGTCTAGACCAAAGTGACTAACTGATCAACTGAAAGTTATGTTACATAGTTTATGAATAGCTGAAGGCAACTGAATTTTTGAGGCAATCCGCATAGTATGAGGTATATTTTCGTCAACCTGCTGCTGATGCTAAAGTAACACAGGAATTCTGTTCCAGTATTTTTATCCAAATTTGTATTTTTATTTATTTTTTTAAAAAAGGATGACATCAGTATTAATATAGACTATAAAAAAATCAACAAATTTAGTATGTTAACCTGTGTTAAGGCAGGTCTACACATGAAATTTCATTTCTCAGCCTTTTTTAAGAAAAAAAAAAAACATTAACAGCTCAGTGTGTACGTGTGGTATTTTCAACACTTTCTCCTGCCTAAATCACAGAATAGGTGGATTTCTACTGACTTCAAAAATAACATATATGACCAACCCCAAAACAACATTTATCACTTGTTGCAGTTGAGAAAAAAACGACACTGTTAGGCCCTAAATAAGTAGCCTGCTTTTGTTTTTAACATAACTAAATTTAGAAGCATTACAGAAATACATTAAATGTGTCACTAGTGTAGTGTGCTACACATACTAGAATTATATGCTACACTGTCATTAAAAAGACATCAACTTTGACACTGGGGTACATACACCAGTCTCCTGGGTGAAAGTCCTGTGTCTGTTTGAGGGGCAGGACTTAAGTCCTAAAGTCCTGCCCCTCAAGTCCTAAAACCTGAAAATAAATTTGTATTTAAGCACTCTCGGTTCCCTTGCCTGGAGGTGAATTGTTTTTTTTTTGACTGGGTTTTAGTTCAGATGCCTAAAAAAAAGGTCTGTAGTTAACACAAGCTTAAGTTGCGGTATTTTGTGAATACCTAACTGAATAAAACATGTAAATATCAAGAATGTTCTTTACCATCAGACTAACTCTCTGCAGTTATCCAAAATTACACAGCGGAAAAATCCCACAGACCTTTTTTTTGCAGTAGACAATTTGACATGTAACAGTAAGAAAAGCATAGGTGTATATAATAACATTAATGATAGCTGCATTCCATTCAGGGGAGACTACTGTGCGTGCTGGCTCTCTGGAAGAGCTTACTGGGACACTTCAGGGAACTGAGCCATCATCAGTTTAACAATTTGACCTGTGTTTCTCTGACTTGACATGTCAAAATGTCTGCTGTGAAAATGGCCTTTTGGACTTTTGACGGGGTAATCAGGGGGATGCTAACTTCAGCCTTGGCCTACAAAAAATGTAATTCCTGCAGGACTTCTTTTATCTTTTACAACAATACACAGACTTTGTCATTGTTTGTCTCCTCTCCTCCTGTAATAATAATTATTACAATATCTACTAAAGGGGGGCGTAATTGTTGTAATTAGCCTCTTGCAAAATCTGCCTATATGGTAGTTTTTGAGAACAGAATTGAGCTTGGCAAAGCAGTTTTGTTTTTGTTTTTTTGGGTTTTTTTTTTTTTTTCATTTTCTCAACTGTAGGCGAGAGGAAATTTTTTATCAGGACACACCCATATTTGATTTTGATCTGTGAAATTATTTTAAAATTATTCATTGGTTTCTCAAACCTTGAATCGCTGCATTTTGATGCATCTTTTTCTTTTCCTTTTTTCTTTTTTTTTTTTTTTTTCACACCCAAGCACCAAAGCTATCAGTCTATTAGTCAATCAGTTACACTTGTAGTGTGGTCAGAGCAGACTACTGCCATGAACTCTCAAAGTCTAAAGATTAAAGTAAAATTAAAGCCTACACATGCACTCTTCATCCCCTGCCAGCACTGGCCTTTGCTGGGAGAACATGCATTATTGACCAAGAAGTGCTCTGCAAAACTAGAACAGTGAGACATAAAGTCTCCAGCGTCGGTACTCAAAAACATATTCTCTGAAAGAGACTGGCTGCCGTAAAACCTAGACGGAGTGACCAGCTGTGAGCGAGTGGGAGCTGAGGAGGAGTGCAGAACAATCATTGAGCGAGCTGCAAAGGCTGAGTGCTCACTCCACATCAGACCAGTAGACGGAAAAAATGGATGTCTGAAAGGTCACCATCCTGCTGCTTTTACAGATTAAATCTCAAGATCAATAATTTAACTGTCAGAAGGTCTGCTGAATGTAAAGTAACGACGCGGAACTGTTTCGTAAAGTGTTTCCGTCTCCCGCTTCCCACATAGGTTAAGACCTAAACTGAATCTGAACTGAAATTTCTTAAACTTCACCCAGATAGAGTGCCTTAAAGCTGAGAGGGGTGACACTGAACAAGATGGAGCTGTGGGATTCAGTTTCAAAGCCAGAGAGGGAGAGATCTCACACTGAAAAAAGTCCACTGCGGCAGTTTTCATACATTTAAAGAGATATTTTTTGTGAAAATGTGCTTTCTGCATTTCAGGCCACAAATACCAAAATAAAAACCACAGAAATAACATGCTTGTACTATCTGCGTTTTCCCAAAAGGCACTGACAGAAATACGTTAGCAGCTTGAGTCACCTCACAAGTAATCCATCAGGAGCGAGTCTCCCGCTGTTGCCTCGAAATCACATCTAGCTGTCATCCCCGGTGGCATCAGTGTGATAGCTGTTTTTGGCACCAGATATATAACTTGTGAAGTTTGACTGACACAAATAAAACCCAGGAGCTTGAATAGCATATGTTACAGTATGCACCAAGCAAAAAATGTCTTGACTTTTAAAATTTTATTTGGCAACATTTTGCGGTGCATGAGTTTTTATTTTTCTGGACTTAGAATGGCTGAGACAGACACAAGGAGCAGTATTAGGAGTTTTAATTATAAAATGAGTTCACACAAAAAATGCAGGTGATGGTAGCAGAAGGCAGAAACTGAGCAGGTGAGTCTCCAGCTGAAACACAGGAAAAACACTGAAGCACTTGGCACAAGACAGTTGGCAAAGCAGCGAGGCACACGTTGAAAAAAGGTCGAAAAACACTGGTAAGTTCAACAGATGCTGAAAACACTTGTTACAAACAAGCAGCAAAAACACTGGGGATACATGAATGTTAGCACATGGATAAACACCAGAGGAAGTAACACCAAGAGGTACGTACCGAATGACACAGAATTATCTGGCAGAGTAGTGGAGTGAAGATCATGGAGGAGTTGACTGCTGATGACTAAGGGTGCTTTCACACCAGGATAGTCCAGGGGACTTGGTTTGATTGGGCAGGGAAAAATTTCACAACTTCATTTGGTTTGGTTCACTTTCACACTGCACTTCTGAAAGTAGACCAAACTGCCTGGACAACGTCACGCAGTTACAACAGCTGCTTGTTTGGGGCGGCATTGCCCCAAACAAACACTGACCAGGAAGAAAAAAAGCATTAGGAAGAAGAAAACCCGGCTCATCGATTGGCCAGGACCGAAAACGGAAATCCATCCCCTTCAGCCGGCTTGTTCACCACAAAAACAATGGAGCAACACCAAATGTATGCAGTCTTGGGGTTTTTGTTTTTACTTTTATTTTTGCTTCTCCGGATTTGCCCTGTTGGCTTTATTTTTATTTTTTTCTACCCAAAATGCACTGCGCTCTACATCACTTCTTCTCTTTGGTTCACTTCCTCTCTTTGGTTCGCTGGATAGTCCGTCTGCATTTCCTACTGTGAGCGAACCGCACCAGGGTTCACTTGCAAGCGAACCGAGACCCATGTTTTCTGGCGGAGTTCACCTGTTTTGTCCACACCAGAGTTAGGGTCAGCTTTCACACCTGCCCAAACGAAGCGGACTATCGGTGAGAACAAACTCTGGTCTGTTAAAAGTGGACTAAACAGTTCTAGTGTGAAAACGCCCTAAGGGCAGGTGTGCCTCGTTACCAACTCATGAGAGAGAGGGTGCCAGCCACGCCTCCTGCCACACACACTGCAGAGAGAGAAGCCAACACGCCCTCACTCCAAACTCGTCGCATGGTGCTGCTCTGTCAGGACCTTCCACATCAACCTATGACATTTTAGGTAACCTTGTGCGTCAGCTGTTTACACTCCAGGATTAATTACATTGATGTCAATAAATGCATGTGGAGAGATGACATCACGGTAGGATGACACAGCACTTAACCATGATGCCAATAAATGCATGACTCAGGGGCCACATGGCAGTCATCATGAGTATGTGTACATGTAGTTGACTGCAAGAATATCTCTAGCATTAGTGTTTCCCTGATTAGTTTTTCCTGTTGTCCCTCACTAGTTGTACAGTCTTCACCTGTCCTCACTTTCCTTTGTGGTTTCCCTGTATCCTCTGTTTCCCTCCTTTTTCTATTACACATGTCTTTTATCAGTCTTGTATGTCCTTTCCTGTTTTCAGTGCACACCTGATCTGTTTTAGTCCTCTTTGCTCCACTCTTGTATCCCTTGCCATACTTTTGATTGTAAGCCAATCTCTGTGATTCCCTCCTTTATCATGTGTCCACCAACCCCAGCTGTGTCTCGTTCTTGTGATTGGCTCCTGGTGTATATATAACTGTGTGTCTGCCTTTGGTCCTTGTCAGGTTGTGTGTGATCCCCCCCTGTTGTCTTCATTGTGTTTGCTGCTGTCATTACCCCTAAATCCTTCCTTGTGATCCTAGTTGTTTTCAGCTTAGTTTTAAACTTCAATATTTTTAAATAATTATTTTTTATTTCATAATTAATAGTGTATATACAGCTAACTACACAAATAAGGATTTAATATGAGTCCCAAGTTAACAAAATAAGCAGCAGAAGTTGCTATCAAATAACAATAAATGAATGATTACAAAATCTATTAGAGGATTCACCAACAACATGAGGGAGTGAGTGTCTGTCACACTCACAGTGGTCATTAGTTAAAGCTTCAAGGGTAAAATAAGTTTAATATCCATCAGTAATGCAGACTGTGAGACAACTGAGGACACTCTTCCATCATTTTCACCCTTTTTTTTGCTTTTCAGAGGTGATAACACCTTCTCGTCAACACCAGGTGCCAAATATTGTGCCAGGACGTGACTTTTAATGTTCTGCCATGTCTGAATGAAGCATTGAAGAGCATTAACACCTGAATGAATGAATCCATCATTTTAGCTGGTAAATAAAGTGAGTAAATGTTGGTACTGTAAGTCTGAAAAGGGCTTGTAAAATGTGGCATATACATATTTACATGCAAAACAGGGAAGAGATCTGTCACGCTGTCCACCATAAAAGATTTTGTGATCACTCGTGAAAAATGAAAATGTTGCACTGAATATGTCATTTAAGTTACTGATGAGAATTTAAATAGAAGCATAAAATAGCTGTTGTACGTCATGTTGTTATCTGTTGCCAGTGATATAAAGCCAAGTGGATGGAATCTTACTGTTACATACAGACTTCCAAGTCCAACTCAGCATCACCTCTGTAATGATTCATTCTTGTGACGTCCATAAAATTTGAAAAGAAAACACTGTGCTGCTCTATTAAATCTATTAAAATGATTACATTCAATGTGGGAGTCCAGTCTAAAGGCAAAAGGCTTCATCGAGGCAGAATAATGAGAGCGAGACTGTTATTTAGAGACTGGAGCCATGACAACAGAGGACCACTGCTGGTGAGGGAAATTAGTTGTGCTTTTTTTTTAGTAGAAAGAAAAACAGAGGGGGATATGATGTTGTACTGTTATGCAAAGCATTAAATAAAGAATATAAGGGCTGGTTCTGTGTTGGGTACAATGGGTTTAATCGTTTTGCTGAACGCGCTGCGATTGCGAATACATGAAATGCAGACAGCTACATGTTCAAAGCGTATGATACTGTATGGCTTTGTTTTATTCACCCAAAGATGAAAGGCACTTTGCAGACAAAAATGTTGCATATTCACATACATGAGAGAAGGTTTGACATCTAAGAAGTAAGAATGCATTACCATTGGATGAAACCGGTCCTAATATCCCCTTGCCTTTGAGCTCTGCTTTGGTCTTCACCAGCTTCTGATAAAAATGCCCTGCTGTTTAAATACTCTGGAATGTTGACAAGCTGGTGGCGGTCTGTCAGCCATTTGGTGCTGCACTGACTCCATTCATTCCCCTTTTCCATCAACAGCGAACTTGTTTTGTTAAGGTTCTTCTATCTAATTTAACCCCTCAGAGCATTTTGACCAAAAATAACTTGGCTCAGAACCTGAAAAGTTGGTTCTCAGTTGGAGCCCCCAAAAAACAGATTTATCTTGAATTGAAGTGTGAACTGTGACGACATCAGTCGGCTTGTCGTATTCTACAAGTTGGAAAGAGAGGATAGAGAGGGCAACAGTGGAGAAGTCAAGTAAGAAATTGTCAGACCAAAAAAAGCATGGTCTTATTAATTGTTGGTTAATGATTGTTTTCGGGGGAAAAACAAAGATCAAACAAAAGCGCATAGGTAATTAATGTAAATGCTATTCTGCTTCAACTGTTATCTTTCATTGTACATTGTGCAACACCCTTCACTCTGACACATCAATAGTCGTATTTTACTTGCCATTTTGCTTTGCTTATCTTACATTGTTCAGCTTGACTGAATTATTTAAAGCTGATGACATCAACTAATGGTTTGCAGACTACTGTTTTGTATCCTTTGGCATTTTGGCCATCATGATCAGCCTAAAGAGGCCATATTTGTAGGAAAAAATGGAGCTGTGAAGGAGCAAGGAGTGGATCTGACCTAGAACCTGAGAACACCATTATAATAGTTACATGTCAATCACAATGTAGCCTAAAGCATACCCCTCTTATATGTCTATAATACACTAATGGGACCATAATTTACAAAATGAAAACATGCTATATTGGAGAAAACTTGAAACTAGCCAGAAACTCATTAGAAAAATGTTTATAGCTTCACATATGATCTTTTTGCAACCAGTGAAATGACCCCCTGCTGGTCATTAGAAAGAATGCATGTTTAGGGTGCTTGCACATTAGCTTCCCTTTTCAGACCTTCATATAATTACTGTAATTACCATAAAAAAGGTCTATAATTACTATAAAAAAAATCAAATAAAAAAAAAAAAAAACATGATTAAATGCACATTTTTTTGTTGTCACTTTTATAAATTTCATTGCATAAGTGTGCATATTTATCCACTGAGATACTTATATTTGGGTTTATGTATACTTGTTACTAGATTTGAAAACTTTGTTAATAATTTATGTTGCTCAGGGGCCATATGTCTCAGCCCTCAGTAATATTCAGTGTAATCTACATGAGGTAACAACAAGACTAATTACCACAGAAACTAATAGAGCCTTATTCTTCAATGAGCAAAATATCCACGCACACTTTGAAAGAATCATCGTGTGGCTCTGTAGAATTATTTCACATCTATATCCAAATCTTTACAATGTCCATGTGGTCATTGGCCTCAGAGTTTCAACAGCATATTTCTGTGTATTTTCACCAAAGATATTTAAAAAATAATAAAGTCTGAGAAAAATATTCCACTTGTCCCTGGTGCCGTTTCCCTGAGCCTCAGTACAACATCACTGAGGACAGCTCGATGCTGCTATCACTAGCAACAAGAAATGGATCTTGGTGCTTGACTTAAAACAAATTAAACAGAAACTACGACTGAAGGGTTGATAGACAAGTCCTGTCCCCCTGCTGGCACAATGTTTGCCTATCCATCATTGATGTTTTAGAAAAAAAAATGTTTGAGACAAAGAACCGAGAACAGAGTTCAGAGTGATAAAAGTCGCCCTCTCATCATCAAAGACAGCATCAAAGTCGGAGTATTCTGCTTCCAGGAAGATGTGGCCCAAACCTGGCTTCTCCTCATCCGAACCCATCAAAGGCAGGGAAAATCTTAGAGAGCACTGTTGTTATGAACTGGAGAATCTACCTCAGGCAGTGAGCCATCTGTCTGACCCAGTTTATAAACTCCACCTGGAGTTCCCAATGTGCAGAACAACCATATTCAACAGGTGATGCTGAATCCAGGTAGTGCTGAACTTCAGAAGTCTGGTTTCCATTTGTCATTTGCATTTCACCCCATTTCATTTGAGCTGTACGCCAAAACCAAAACCATCACATTAGTTTTTACATAATCAGACTTGAAAACTTATATAACTGAATTTAAGTCAGTTTACTAAAATAAGCTTTTCACATGTATAATGGAAGTTAGAGAAAGAAGGTCAGGTTTAAGAAACATTAAAAAGGTGCAGGAGTTTTTTTTTTTTTTAATCGTTACTCTGTCTGTTACTATCTGTTTTATAATGTTAGGGTTTTTATCACTTGATGCATAAATTATTTATTTTGTTAAGAGCATGCTTGATATAACAATAATAATAATAATAATAATAATTTCATATATGTCTTTTTGCCCTGATATTTATGTGTTGTGATACTAAAAGCAGTTATTGGCTGACGTATACCTGCAAGTTGTGTCGAAAATAAATAAAATAAATTGGTAAAAAAATATATATATATTAAAATTAATGAAAATAAAATATATAAATCAATAATAAAATAAATAACACATCATCAAATAAAGTATGTCCCCAGAAGATCTATAAAATCGGCGTCAAAGTGTCAAGGTTGGCACCAAATATTAGTTTCACTGATCTGACCAAATGTCTTTCTTTCTGAGTAATGGGCAGAAAAAGTGTTTTTGCAGAATATTGTGATGTCACAGCGAAAAATGACCTTTGGGATGAAGAACAAAGTCAGCAGTTCATCATCCATCCATTTTGATCCACTAATTTGGCTCTGGGTTGCAAAGGCAGCAGATTGAGCAAAGTACTCTTGATGTCCTTCTCCCCAGCAACTCTTTCCAACTCCTCCTAAGGGATGATGAGATGAGATATATAATCCTTTGTGTTGGCCCCGTATGGACATGCCCGGAACACCTCTACCCTCTAACACTTAATCATCGTGTCCTTTAAAAAATTGTGTGAAATCATGTCATAATTAGCATACAAATTCTTGAGTTAGTGCCAAAAGACATTTTTTTGTGACCTTTCATCTATGACCTTCAACCACCAAATTCTAAACAGCTCATTCTTGAGTCCAAATGGATGTTATTGCCAAATTTGTAGAAATCCCCTTGAGCTGTTCTTGAGATAACGTGTTAAAGAAAATGAGACTGATACAATGTGACAGGCACCTTGACCTTTGACCACCAAAATCTAATCAGTTCATCTTTGAGTCCAAGTGCATGTTTGTGCCAACTTTAAAGAAATTGTCTCAAGGTGTTCTTCAGATATCATGTCCACAAGAGTGAGAAAGGCAATGTTATACTGACCTTGACCTTGACCTTGACCTTTGGCCTTATTTGACAACAACTTATTTGGCCTTTATTTTTTGAGATGTCTCATTCATAAGAATGGAACAGATGCAATTTTAGTGACATTGACTTTTGACACAGAAATCTAATCACATCAATGTTGAGTCCAAGAAGATGTTTTTGCCAAAAAAAATCCCTCAAGATTTTCTTGAGATATTGTGTTCACAAGAATGAGAAAGATAAGATCACAGTGACCAAATTGACTTTTGACCATTGACTCACACTATCACCGTGCACACGCCTACATTACTATGACCACTGGGATCTCATTAGAAATGACTAACCATCAGTATTAAGCCATTCTTCAATCAAAATCTATTTACCATTAAATCCTCCTCAAGACACACGTGCACTCTGGGACTCTAAGGATCGTGGGAGATCTCTCCTGTGAAGTATCAAAGCACAGAGGGGGAAGCCAGGTATTGACAGGGAGGGTCTCACATCTTTGATGCTTTTGTTTACAGGTTGCCAAGGATCAAACATAGTAGGAGAGCTGCAGAAAGAAACATCCATAACGTGGATGTTCATAAAACAGCTGCACATTTTGAGTGAAGATCGGTTTGTCTCGCACTGTGGTCAGCAAACGTATAATTCCAACCTGTGTGGCTGTGTCACGCAGTAGGAGGGAGACTGAGTCATCTGTAAAGGGTCGCTGATGCATAACAAATCAAGTGCTATATTTGGTTGAAGTCAATGTCAGTTGATGTCTCGCAATTTGCCTTCATCCTCACACAAATCTTTCACGTCATCATCTCAGTGTTGGTGAACAATCAGTTAATCCTTCTATTTTTACCTCCACAGTGCCATACACAAATTTGAAGCGATAAGTGCAAAGTTTTGCACCTCTACAACGCCCTCAAAAACTGACAGCACTGACGCTCTGCATATCACCACATCTGATCACTGCTCTCTCAGCCAAAGAAGCTGACAGCTCATCATCTGAGCACAGAGCATGAGGAGGTGGAGGCAGGACGAAGGAGTGAGATGGAGACAGAGAGAAACAGCGGGTGTGGGTGGTGGTGGAGCAAAGAGGGAGGGGAGTGAATTTGAGAGTTCAGTGTGTGGGTGTGTATAGCCTTTACTTTGAAGTGTTTTCCCGCTGGGGACAGCAGTTTCTCACACAGACCACTGCTTTGGATTGTGTCACACGCGATGCACTAGCGCGGGATAAACACAGAAACTTCCAGCGACATGCAGATGAAGACACAGAATACTGAAAAATGTGCATCCACACAAACACACATACTGAGACATCTCACAGGATCAACAGTGACATTCACCCAAACACTGGACCATGACTTGCCTGGCATGCAGCTCTGTCTTAGCGGAATAAAAGTCGTTTTTTTAAGCATTTTCTGTCATCATCCCTGTGTTCTCTCAAGGTGGCTGCAGGAAGAAACAATAAAACAGTGACTGTAGCACCTTGGAGAGGCAGCCCACTGCTCAGGACCAAACACAGAGCATCACTTCAGTAAACTCAAATAATTCACAAAAACTTGTGGCTTTTTGCCCTCGTAAGGTTATAGTTTAAATCTGGTGGCGGAATATAATGCTGTTTGGTGAAAATATTTTTTATAACTGCTGAGTTTGGTATCTTGTTTTTTTTTACTATTTATAGTATTGATCTTTTGCTTGCTTATCTTGCATACACCTTACACCTTGCTGCTGTAACAATGTGCAAATTTGCCTATTTCGGGATAAATAAAGGATTACCTTATCTTATCTTATCTTATCTTATCTTAACTGTCACATTTACTTGAGCATTGCTCTTACAGTAAATACAAATTTGAGATACTTGCAGTATACTTGACCATTTCTTTTTGATGCCACTTTATGCTTCTCCTCATCTACATTTATTTGGTAGCTTTTCTTACTAGTTGCATTACAAATAATGTTGTTACACACAAAACACATTATGGGGTTATGAGACATGGTTATAGAAAAGTACGCAGAATCGGTGTCATCTTTCAAATTGTCTCTCAAAATGTATCTTTTTAAAAGAGCAATTTCATTAAGCTGGAGTAAGATAGTTTTCTGGAAAAGCCCAAATAATGATTATATATATATATAATTTTTTTTTTTTTTTAAATAAGAATTTAAAATACACCCTATTTCTGTAGCTTACCTCTCTCTGTCCTAAGCTCCTCCCTCTCAGAAGACCACAGGCATGTGCATGTGCTTCATACAGTAACCCATTGTTTCCTATACATTTATTGATCTAATCTTATTTTATTGTGCCGTTAAATGCAGAACATACATTCAGCCCCTCTTTCTCATTGTTAATCAGACCACTGATAAACAGTGACTTTCTGCCACTATAGATTACTGCGCTGGGAGGATAGTCAGCAGCAGATCTGGAGACAGACCCTCAGTCGGACACTGTGGGAACTCAAATTTGGGCTGCATAAAACCCAGTGTGGGTTGTCACAATAGGCTGGTGACTTGCATCAGCAGCGCACAGCAAAAGACTCTCATTTTGCTAAGTCTATCTTTCTTTTTGGGAGGTAGTTGTTACCAGCGCTGGAAGAGTAACTTTTTCTGCAGGATTTTGCAATTGAATCAGGCTTTAACCATCTGAAGGGACATGCACACCCATCTGCATTTGTGGAACTGCCAGTAGGAACACCCTCTCTTTGAAATGATCTATGATTGGCCCAAAGTCTCAAACAGGCTAGATTTTTGAAAGCCTGAAACCAGCCTCCCAGACCACTTGAGAATCACAATATGATGAAAGTTTGTAATGTAATTTTTGCAAAAATGAGACCAAAATAAAACTGCCTATCCCAGCTTTAATGTGAGAACATCTTATTTCTAACCCTTTTTAAAAATGAACAAATAAATAAAATCTTTTTAAAGTAATTTCTTTATATACATAAATATAATTGATTTTTGATCATTTTTGGCTTTGACTTTTAGGTATTTGCCATTTTATTTGGGTTCATTGTTGTTACTATTATCTGTTAAAAATATACTATCATTGTGTTTGTGTTTCTATCTATCTAAACTTTTCTCCAACTTCATCAGCAACAACAGCAAAATGCTTTACTTTTGCTTTTGATGCTTGAATACATTTTGCCAATAATACTTGATTTTACTTGCATTTCCATGCAGATTTACTTGTAATGGAGAACTGTCTGTATAGCAGCGTTACTCATTTTACAAACAGATCTTAATACTTCCTTCGCCACTGTGCAACTCTGCATGTTTTAACAAGTAAGTGCCTCATCAACAAAAAGTACTTGATCTCTTCTGTGTTCAGGTTTGAATGATCCCAATAGTCAAAAGATCTTTTCATAAAAAGATTGAAATAGCAGTTGATGAAAATTTGATGATGCCAATGGTTATAAGCTTTACATGCATACAAATTATGCCGAGCATTTGTTTTACATAAAGAGCCCACTATCTGGAGGTGAAGCACCCTGGCATAAAATACACACACACACACACACACACACACACACACACACACACACACACACACATTGAAACATAATATTTGTTCATTAGCAGCTGTTCAGCAATCATGTGAGGTTAATGTCTGGTTGGGTTTGATGTCTCCTGGACTAAACATTAATAAATAAAAACATTTTTTAAAAAAAAAACAAACAAACCTATTTTTGAGACATATCATAAAAGCACAGGATCTCATGACCTTGGATTGTAAAAGTTTAATCTTTGTAGTTTCCACCATCATTCCTTATCTGTCCCCAAAAGAGAAATTCATAACAGCATATACAGGGGGTCAGCACGCAGCACAAAATATCAACACAGTAACACAAAATATTCCTCTAAAACCAATTTTGGAATAATCTGATTAAAGGGATAAATCATAAACACATTTTCTGGGTTTCTCTGCAAATTATGACTTTGTTTTTGTTGTTTTTTTTTAAGTGTATCTAATTTTACATTAAGACATTTCTTAAAATGATAGCAGCTATAAATCCACCCACACTGGTCCATTTTAAGTCCCCATCTCAAACATTTGCCACCAAAGCAATGCATCCTTATTTGTACTGTCCTGCAGTGGGAAAATTCTGTGTTGTGATGCTTTAATGATTTTATATGCACAAACATATGTAGACTTTTTCATGCACATCTTTTACTTCAATAACGGCCTTCACAATAACAAGATATGGACGAAATTAACTGCATCATGGAAAAAGCAGCACGTGGCACAGTCAAAGCAACAACAGAAACAACACAGCTGTGTAAAGACAACATCTATGTACAGGTGTGAC
Organism: Plectropomus leopardus; assembly: GCF_008729295.1. Classification (NCBI taxonomy): domain Eukaryota; kingdom Metazoa; phylum Chordata; class Actinopteri; order Perciformes; family Serranidae; genus Plectropomus; species Plectropomus leopardus. Next base: position 24,363,194 of record NC_056476.1, on the reverse strand, counting down.
TGCAGGGAGCTGCCCCAGTGTCTGCAGGACCGCAAAAAGTCTCAGTGTCTCATTGACATACTGAATTTTGCAAGTTAACTTTAGGTATTTAAAGGTAATTTTAGTGAATTCAATTTGGATAAATGACTTTTTTTTCCCAAATTTACGTCGGGATGAAATCGCTTTAAAGTTTCTATTTGATGGCAATAAAAGGTTTTGAGAAAGTCTTTACTTGCTTTAACTACTCGTGCGTCCACAGTCTCCTCTCAATCCCTGCTTTTTCTGCGCGCCTCCCTGCCAGACTTCAGCTCCATCAGCTCCACCTCGTGCTTCGCCGCAGTTTCCAACACTTTCTGCTTATTGTAGAACACCACAAAGTTATTGATGATGGGATGGATGGGCAAGGCGATGGCTATCACTCCGCACAGGAAGCTCACGGCTGCGTTGCACTTGCCCAGCGTTGTTTTGGGGTAGATGTCTCCGTAGCCCACCGTGGTCATGGTGATGATGGCCCACCAGAAAGACTGCGGGATGCTTCTGAAAAGCGTCTCTGGATGGCTTTGCTCCATAGTGTAGGCCAGCGCTGAGAACACAAAGATCCCCACGCCCATGTACATGAGGAGCAGCCCCCAGCTCTTTGAGACTCCTCTTGAGCGCGTAGGTCAGAGTCTGCAGCCCAGAGGAGTGGCGCGCCAGCTTGAAAATACGCGCGATGCGCATGATGCGAAGCGCCTGGACAGCTTGCTGGACGTTAGTAAGCTCCATCATGGATGTGGTGCCGAGGTAGGTGAGGGATAGGACAACGTAGAAAGGCATGATGGCCATAAAGTCTATGATGTTCATGAAGGAGAGCGCAAAGTGCAGCTTGTTTGGAGAGGACGCAAGGCGCAGCAGGTACTCCGCGGTGAACCATAACATGCAGGCAGTCTCGATCGCCTCCAGGGTCGGGTGCTCCACCAGTTTCCCCTCTGCGTCCGTCACCTGGAGCTCCGGGATGGTCCCCACGCACATCACCACCGCCGAAACCAGGATGGAAAGGAAAGACGCGATGGCAATGACGCGCGCCGGCACGGAGGATCCAGGCTTCTCCATCAGCCTCCACAAGAACCTCTGGCACCGCTGGGTGCGCGTAATGCACTGATCCACATCCAGATCCTCCAGAATCACCTTCACTTTGTTTGCAATCTCTGTTAACTCCTCCTCCTTCTCATTTAGGTAACTTTTACAGCATTCATCCAAAACATCTTGGTCTATTTTCCAGAACTCCATCTCCTTGATGAAACAAATCGGGCAAATGCCGGGTTTGATGTGGATTTCATCAAAGTAGTAGACGTCGATGATGCACTTGAAGGCGTCGGGATCTCGGTCGAAGTAAAACTCTTTTCTTCCCGGGTCGAAGTCATCACAAAGCGACGAGATCACCTCAGAACTCTCAGTTGAGGAGTTCAGCAGCTCCGCCAGTCTGCTCTCCGGGTAGCGGTTCAAAACATCCCCGAAAAGCACTACTCGGACTCCGCCAATGTTCACAGCAATCTCCCCCTCATCGCACAAACCTGTTCTATATTTTGGCTTCGGAACTGTCCACATTTTCCTGAATGTTTGACTGAATAATTAAAAGCTCCTATATTGTTAGAGTAAAAGTGCAAAAGCCAGGATTTATGTCCATAATTTCGGCGCGTAAAGCTTTTTCTCCTCAGACTGTTGCATGCACTGAATGGCACAGCTTGGGCGGCCAGCTTTCCTTAACACTTCCCACCTCTCCCCCTCTCTCGGTCTCTCTCTCTCTCTCTCTCTCTCTCTCTCTCCTCTACACACACACACACACACACACACACACACACACACACAGAGGGAGAGAGAGAGAGAGGGAGCAGGTCTTTTTTTCTCACGTCTAGAGCATTTCAATCTGTTGCTTGTTTGACTGAAAGGACAATTCAGTCAATAATTAAAAGAGCACCAATAATCAGCACTATAAAACAGTCAAACTCTAACTCACTCCCCACAATGGTCAGAACTCTATTGTCTTTTTAAAACGTAGAGGGAAAACACATATTTTGCATTATAGCGAGCCATTCATTACTGCACTTTGCAGCATTGTTAAATCTTCCAATATCAAACACATTAATTGGTCAAATATTATTTATCATAGTAGAGAAGCTGTGGAAATGGATGCTGCAGAGCAGGAATAGAGCACTCTCTGGTGATCATGCATTGTAAAGCATTAAGTGGTGGAAAGTCTTCTGCTGTTTAAATAAAATGTAGTGGCACTGGTATTTCTCTTTCATGTTACTTAATACCACTAGGTTTCACACTTCTTTTCTGCATCCAACAGCGGAAGTTCCTTAATTTTTGGATTAAGGTTTTACATATCTCATATAATTTGAATGAAAGTTTGATGCCCAAATTCGTTAAACTTTCCAGCATTTCACTAAAAGAACAACAAAGATTAGAGCAGCGATTCCCACTCCAGGCGTCTCAATCCGTACTAAAAGCTTCATGAGAGTCACAAGGGGTGTAAGAAAACTTCAAAAAAGGTACAGCAGGCATTTATCTCAGCATTTCTGCAAAGAAAACTAGGAACTCATTAAAGTTTAGATAGAAATTTAAATCTTACAGCATAGGGACCAAAGAAGCCAATAATGTGTGTATGAGTGTTAAAAAAAAAACAAGAAAAGACAATGTCTTATAAATTAATATATAATGGGTCAAAGTCATGACACTGAAAGACAGAAATAACAATATGTGAATAAAGAAATACAGTTCCCATACCCAAGCATTATGCAACTTTTTTTCACATATGCAACTGTACTCTCCAAAACCTGCATACACACTTATATGTATAAAATTACTGGAGCTCCTCTTTAAAACTTGCTCCATTCTGAACAACTACAGCAGTAAAATGCGACATGTGCACAACAGCATTAACAATTTATTAATGTATTGTATAATAATATGTCAGTTAGCAATTTTTCTGCAGAACAAGTGTGTCTATTTTGATACTTTTTAAGAACAATAAGCTGATAATAATTATGTACATTTACTTCGCATTATTATCCTAAAGATGTGACTGATTTGGCGAGGCCTGTAGTTACTAGTAACCCACCATTTACATTGAAAAAGACTATTTTAACATCGACTGAACATGCCAAAGAAATCATGACGATAAATATGAACAAGAATGGAGTCTGATTTCATGAAAATCTGATAAATCTGAAGGATTTTTAATTTTATTTCTATTGTTTTCTATTTATATTTTTATTATTATTATAATTTATATTTTATTGCAGTACTTTAAATTGTAAGGGTTATTTTATATCCTGGTAATTGTACTTTTACTTAAGTTAAGGATCTGAGTTCTCCCTCCACCACTTACAACATTACTTTGTAAAAACTTTAAGATCACATATGAGATAAAGAAAAGGTATATGTACAGAGTCATGATATGCTTCCCCACAGATTATACTGTATAATGACACTGGCTTTTAGGAATATGTGCTCACTTAAAATGCTTCAAGCTGTACACTGACATTCACATTCACATTTACATATTCTTACAGGAGAAAGCATTTTTTTTAGATATTGAATTTAACGCAGCACATCACAAAGAATAGTCCATGTGCAGCTTGTATTGCGGTGAAGAGAACCCAAATCCACCCACTGGTCACCTGAAAAGATTATTTACACTGCTCTCCAAGGGTAACTTGACAGTTCTGGCTCATGAGAAATGTTGGAAGCAGGATATATACATATGTATTCTTCACTAGATGTGTTTAATTTCAGAAATGAGGGTCTTTATGTTCCTGGCTCTGACTGGTCCACTCCGTCACATGAGCGTTTGGGGTCCTCATTGCTTGGTCTCTCTGTGTGGATCCTCTCTTTGCTGACTGCTAGCTGATCTCCAGCACATTGGTGTTGACACTGAAGCAGATGTAGGAGAAGTACTCTTGCTGACAGAGTCCTGGGATTTCACACTTTATCTGCTGGACAAAGAAAAACAGAAGAACACAGAAAACAGTGTGTCACACACACCTTGAACCAGTGAAAACCAGTCATTTTACTGCAGGATTGTTGTTTGTCTATACACCATTCAAATCAAATTCAAATTTGTGTCCAGGCAGGTTTAGGTTTTTTTTATTATTAATATTATTATTATTATGCACCATAATTATCTCGGCCTTATTTGCGTGCAGTAAATGTACTTGCATCCCACAATTTCACTTTCCTCAATGTGGTCTAGCAAGGCCATGGATGAATTTGCATTAGACGGATGCCATTTCGAGTAGGCTGGACAGCAGATGGTTGACAGTGCTCTCCTTTGCTCAGACATTAAAATTAAATTCGACTGGACAAACATTTTCAAACATTCTTAAAGGGACAGCTCAGATGATCTGAAGTGAGGTTGTATGAGGTATTTTTATAGTCGGTGTATTACATACGGCAAATGGCAGTCAGCATGTTCCCATTTTTGAGAAGCAGACTGGACAACAGAGCTAAAAGGACACTAATGCACCACATTCACCAAAGCTTATGAGGTGATGTCTCTGTTGTGTTTACAGCTTATTGTGCTGTGTCCCAAGTGGCCACAAAATATAAACTAATGTTGATTAAAATTTGCCCTGTGGGGTTTTCTTGTAAACAAACAAAAGAAATGTTTGCATTCAGTGTTAATGACCAAAATGTACTTTGTCTACCCCTGAGGTCTAACGAACCTGCTTAAAAACAAACAAACAAACAGAAAAAAACTGCTCCATAGAGCCCCCAGAGGTAAAAAGAAACATAGAGTACATTTAGCTGAAGGTAAAGAAGTATGATCAGCTTATGAAAGGTGAAGTATTCATTATGCAGCAGAGAGGCGCCTGTTATGTAAGATTTGTGCCCAAGATAAGTACTGAGGGGGGACATTGCAGCTAATATATATATATAACTCTGCTCTCTGCTGGCAATATATTTATTGTCCTCTCTTGTCGTAACATTAAACATATTTTTGGCATTTCTATACTGCAGTTTGTTGCTACTTGTCAGCTGACATGCAAGCTAACAGTGGTATACTTGCATTATTTTGAGCATATTTATTCAAATAACATGTAAAATATTGGTATCTCAGATGTTCTGAAGTTAATTGGAAGTATAAATTAACACAAAATGACAATAAAGTATAAAGTATAAAGTAAAAATTGTACTCAAGAGCAGTGCTTGTGTTGATGAGGTTAGTTGTTCTCCACCAACGACTATAGATTGATGCACTGTTGTGTCAAATGAATCCAAGTCAGGGTAGAAAAACAGACCTTTCCCACATTTGAACTATTCAGACATTTGAAATATATATAACAGTGACATTATTATAAGCACTGAAGCAGTGAACGTGAATTTGGCCTCTTACATCTGTCTTGCTGGAAGTGGCAGTGGGGTCCAGATGTTTAAACCGCATGGCGAGTTCTTCTCTCAGTTTCTTTAAGCGCTTCTTGTCCGTGTGCAACATGAAAGCCTGATAGTTCACAGGTAATCCATACCTTACAGGAGACAACATTGTGAGAACCACAGGAAAAATCATTATGTCATTTTTCCTTCACTAGCATAAAGGGCACTGACCTGAGGACTGACTCCACAAACACCCTCAATGCTTTCAGGTGAATCCAGGCAACAAACACCCCACTGAAATTCACCTTCAGCCAACGCACAAAGGTTCCCTATAGAGGAGGCATGCTCATTATTAATATACTTCAACATCACACAAATCAAAGAAACTCTATAGAGTGTGATGTTGGACTCACATATTGTTCCTTCTTGCGAACAACATGCTGCTTCATCTCCTGCTGCTTCTTCGCCTCCAGATCAAAGCTGTACTCGCGTACGATGAACCTGTATGGACGATAGGCTACACTATGGTAAGTGACGCAGACACCACAGCTGTGACTTGACGGGGTATTTTCTGATAATCCGTCCTGCTTACTTGCTCTCCTGGGCTTTGGCTTTGAATTCACACACAGCTCTTTTGAAAAGTGTCACTGAGAAAACACCCCCCTCTCCGTCCTCGTACAGCTTCCTGTTGGTCACACAAAATAAGGCCAGAGTTAGTGAAGACTTATTTTCCAAAAAAATCCCCCCACCTGACAGGTGTGGCATATCAAGCTGCTGATTAACCCTTTGAAAACTGAGAGAATTGTTATGATTTCTTGCAAAAAAATAAGTGTAGAAGGCAATGGGCAACTTAACAAGCCATGGCCCAAAATAAGCATGAAATTAGTAACACGTTACAAGAAAATTACCTGAAAAATAATTTTAAAAAACAGACAAGAAAATGACACAAAAAGAACTAAATTTCTGTAAATATAATATGAAATATATAATTATAATAATTATGAATATCATTTTCTAAACAACTTTTCCCCTTTAAAAAAAATCCCTCTTCAAAAGAAAAGCTATTCTTCAGGTTGTTTTCTTGTCACCTTTTACTAATTTCTGTGTGGGACATTTCCTGCCAAGTTGCTCACTGCCGTTCTCTTATGTTTTTGGACGAAATCAAACCAATTTGCTCTGGCTCCAAAGGGATAAACAGCTTGTAAAAGGCATAGAAAATTGATGTCGATATAGGTTTCAAAGGGTTAAACAGCATCATCACTACATAGGTGTGCCTATGTAAAAAAAAAAAAGGTCACTCTAAAGTGTGCAGTTTGATCCAACCAACCTCACAACCACGAGTCGATCAGGATGACTGTGGTCAGGTCAAGAATCTGGTGAGGATGAAATGTGTAGCAAGCTTTGTGAACCCATCAGGACAGCAACCTTTTATCTGTATTTACTGTAGCCAGCATCAGCAATTGATGAGTTAAAAGACAAAACTGAAAATGGGCTGGGTTTTAAAAAAGGTGCTTGTCAGACAAGGTCAATGGAACCATTGTTTGTTAATTTTGTAATTTCATTCATTTAAAGGCCCGTGTTTTCGATTACCTCGGCTGATTAAACCTCTAGGCAGGAGAAAGATGTGTGTAGCTACTGTGCAACATCACAGAGCTTCATTTATTAGCTGGTCTTTTAGAAGACAGAAGATGAAAATAGACGACATTAAAGTAGGAAAAGCACAGGTATATGAATGATGGATGAGTTCGGTTTCACTGCCATTAGTGTAAAGGCATCATTGAAGAGGTTTAGTCTCTTATATGTTTGGGGTTTTTTCAGAGGCCTTCCCAGCCTGACACACAATAACTGTATTTTTTGGCATAGAGAATGTCAAATGCAAGGCATTGAATGCTGACATAAAATATCATGAACATGCAGCAAAAGTCAAAAACCCATTTTTGTCATTACTTATTAATTATTCTTATATTCGCTGACACTAACCAGTATTTCCTTTCAGCCCGTTACTGTGATGTCATGTGGATGAAAAGTCAGGAAACAAAAAAAAAACCCTTTACAGTTCATCCTTGACAAACTTGGTTTTGACATAACTTTTTAGTTTTTGCTCTGCTTTAGATGTCAGTCTACAAAGCACTTCACTTTTTTTTGTAAAATATACACACTACAATGACACATGCTGCACTACAACTTCTGGCATGATGACATGAAAGATTCAGTTATCAAGAACTTCAATTGAATACATTTTTCCTCGAAAAAGAAAAAAGAAAAGGAGCAAAACATTTCCTTTCCTGCAACCGATCCAACCCACACGGACTCTTACTTTCTGCCGGTAATGGGACACCTTTGGTTACTTAGCCTGACCTCTTTAGATGTTGAGAACAGGTACTCGGAGCTTTGCTGGTACACTTGTACCAAGATCAAGTGAAATGTCTTGTCTCACAGCCAAGAGTTCATAAAGACAGCTCACCTGCTGGACCGCGGAACCACAAACTCTGAGAAAGATTCATAACTCCTCTCCCACTGCAAGTAGTTCGCTCTGTGACCAAAAGCACATGCAGAAACACATTTACACTTCAAGAACAACACATAAATATTCACACACAAGCCATCAAATGGAGGAAGAATAACTTTTAGTGTGTCACCAACCTGGTCACCACTACCAGAAGTGTAGTGAGGTACTCTGAGATCACTAAGTCCTCCTTCTGTACGATGTCATTCATACTGCGAGTATGCAAAGGCCCACTGGAAAAACAGACAGGCCAGTTTAACATTTCATAGTTTATAGAGTTTTTCTGCTTAATATGTTATCACTTACTCCTTTTTGTGCTGGAGGCTTTGCAAGCTCAATTTCACACTGTTGTACGCCGCAGCTCGGGATGTTAATTCCAAATCCATTTGGGAAACTTCCTGACACACACATGCAGTAATGAACAGCACGTGTGAGCATCAACAGTACGTGTGATAACCTTGAAACTCGTCTGAGAACTAACATATTAAATACCTCTAGTGTTATTTATTACAGAGGAAACATACAGCTTCCATTTGTTACAATATGCAATATAAGATGTTATAAGCAGCTGATGTGGTATAAAGTACAAACACATTCACCCAGGAGGCCGTCGCTCTTGTTCCGCGTGAAACCGGAGGTCAGTATCTTAACCAACAACTGGTTTAACCCGGACCATAATTTTTCCTAAACCTTAACAAGTAGTCTGGTTGCCTATACCCAACGCAATTTTATTTTGAAAAGACACTGTATGCACGTAACATGCAGGAACTGCACATTTTCTGTGACAACAAAAGTTTATTTTAAAAAGACATTACATGCACGCAACAAGTGAAAACTGTCACTGTGTGTGTCATAAACGGAAACTGTATGTTTCCTGTGATTATGGAAGTTTATTTAGAAAAGATTGCATGTAGGCAACAGGCAGAAACTGTACAATTCCTGTGAACACAGAAGTTTAATTTGAAAAGACACTGTGTGCATGTAATGAGTGGAAACTTAAAATATCCAAAACTGATGATAAAGTATCATAGCTTGAAGCAGAGATACTGACCAAGCTGCTCTTCATGACGAGTTGTGCGTAAGAATGTGTTGCTCTTGTTACATGCTAAATATTAAACATGGGGAAAAAAAGCATAGCTATTTCCATTTCACTGTGACTTTCACTGTTTCTTGTTTGTCTCACAACTTTGCGAAAGTGCAGTAATAAAATCACTGGAATACCACTCTAAGGGGATTATTCCTGTAATAACTAAAATATACTTTTTATTATAATACTCATTAGCATTAGTTAGTACCTTGCTGATGATGTCTGCCAGGCTGGAGAGAGGCAGAGCTGTGGGATACTTGGCTTTGTCCCACTGAAACTTGGTCATGTAACTCATCAGGTCCACTGAGAAACACATTGAAAAGAAGACATAATAACCAAAAATTGTTCAGCACACGGTGCCACACACTGGAACAGAAGCGTCATTCAGAAAACAAAAGGGCACACTTTATGTATAAGCTGTCACACTGCAGCACTGCACTCCAGCTCAAAGAGCAAATCGCCAGCTGATAAAATACCCCTGAGAGACTTGAGGAAAGCTTTCAGGGGTGACACGACGGCTGTCTGTTTCATGCCGTGGTCTGATGGGGGAAAGTGATCAGAGACACTGGTTAGACTGGTTTGTGAGGGGACGCTGTTGATTTGGCAAACACGGGGTAAAGGCATTATTTAGTCTTAGTATTTAGTATTTAGTAGTGTGTGTGTGTGTGTGTGTGTGTGTGTGTAGGAGTTGATGTTTGTGTGTATACATGCATATAGAGCTCGGTTTAAGTAGCTCTTAGTCTCATCTGCTGTGAGCATGTAGCCTGGGGCTTGTATGCACTTACTTAATGAGTTTCTATACGCTGTAATTAACACCCTCAGCATGTATCAGCATGTGTGTTTGTGTGTGACTCACCTCCATTGGCTAAGGCGTTTTCCGGCACTTTGTCACTGGACGGCTCCATCACTTCCCTCATACACTGATGTGTTTTTTTAATCACACTGACCAGGCAACAGAAAAAAATATCAGTATTACAGCAGTGGCACCCACAGAAAGTTTTCATACAGGGTGGTCAGATAGGGCCAATCTTGGGGTGGTTCAGCAAAACCAAAAGCCATAAGTGATGCTGTTGTAGTGTGTATGTCAATATAGAGAGTAAGGAAGAATTGTATACAGATTTATTTTGGTTTCTTATTTTACAGTTAATGTTACTCGTGTGCTGATGTGCATAGACTAATGATGATACAGTTGACATTTTGAGCTCCAAACGACTCATGTTTTAGTCTGTTATGTATCGATGTATGTCAGGTGATTCACTGACTCTCAGATACACGGAGGACCACCAAGTGTCACAGAAATAGTAATATAGCATTTTGATAATAAATAACAAATTAAAACAGGCAGTAATACATTTGTTTACAAATTAATTAATGTATTTTTAAGTGATACATTCATTGACTTGTCTATTTTTGTTTTTGCAAATCTGTTTTAATTTGAACTATTTATTGATGAATTAACACCTCAATTGTAAGTTGTTTTTTTTTTTATAATTCCCTCTTTATTGCCCATTAAAATGTCAAATAATAAATCACTTTGTCTTTAGTCTATTTACTTATAGATTAATTTGTAAAAAAAAAAAAAAAAAATGTTGGCTTTAATGTTTTCAAGTAAGTGATTAATAAAAATAAATTATTGCTATTTCTGTGACACTTGTGGTCCTCCATACTAACTAGCGTTAGAGGAATAATTAGCATGGGGAAGAAAAGATATCCAGGAAACCATGCACACTCAGATGTTTACATTTAAACCAATGATATATCAGTACTGGGTGTCTTTGGCCCAACTTCAAACTTGGAAGCTGTAAGTTTTGGCATTTCCATGCTGTTTTACTGTTTATTTTGCAAGTTTGCAAGATGAAACTAAACTTAGAATATTGCATGGCTAATGAGGTTTTTTTTGTTATATAATAAGCAGCAAATGCATCAGGTTCCACTGTGCTACAGAGGTGCCTGTACTTTAATTGTGTGGGTTTTTTATGTTATATATTTTATATGTTTTATATTTAGTTACAATTTTAATTAGTTTTCACTATATGTTGTCTGCTCTTCTGGGAATCTTTTTCCCTTGATCAACTATTAATGCCCAGCAAGTTTTTTTTTCTTTTAATCCGAGTTAAAATGTTGCGCTAAACAGAGATTTGGAAAATAATAAGTCAAACTAAATAAAAACAATTCCGGATTAAATAATGAGACAAAATCTGTCAGGTTTTATCTTTTTCTTATTTTTTATCTTACAAATAGACTGTAACATCCCCACCGACACCATGTCAGCTCAGATGCACCGACAATGAATTTGAAATCAGGAGGGAAAAGTAACCGTCAGCTGCCCTTGACCATCAATTAATCATGCTGCAGACGGCACACAAGCTCAGAGTAAGAACCAACCGCACATTAAGCCACAAACATGCAATGACCATTGAGTAAAACATGCACCCTGTTCAGCAACAGAGCATGAGCAACATATTCAGTTGGTTTCATCATACTTTTTTTTTTTAATATATATATACCTTTCAGTCAGTGTGTCAAGCCTGGAGAGATCATCTGACACGCTGAGCAGAGTGTCCAATATTCCCACCTGGGGTCACAGCAGAGACAGCACAGTCATGGATGTGACATAGAGAGCTCAAATCATGAAAGATAAGCAACAGTTCTGTGTGTATAATGACTTGTGAACGTGCAGATTCATCCATAAATCATGCCAATATCATATGAATACCATGCCGTATCATAGGCCTATTAATACCACACTTAGGAAATTAAAAAAAAGGGGGAAAAATGCTGTGAAAATACGAATCATGGCAGCCAAGGTGAACATTGATCACGTTGAGTGAAATGGGTCAGATGGAAATTTTGCCTCAAACTGTAGAGAGCAACCTGAGCCTTTATCCCTTCACCAGAGAAGGACACCAAACACCATCATCCTCCTCGACTACACTCTACTGTAAACACACAACAAAACCTACTCATACAATTCAAATTGCTGTTTGCTTTTTGAAAAGTTGTTCTCACAGGTCAAGAAAAGAGACCCATCCATATCTGGTCCTTATGTATATATTTACACTGCATTTACTTTCCTTGGCCCCCTGGGGCCATTGGTTAGGACAGATGATCCACAGCCTTACTCACCTTGAGATCTGGAATGGAGAACTTGCAGCAGGAGGCCAGGTTGGTTTTGGCAATGGTGCGCTTGAGTTTCTCTACACTGCTTAAACTAGTCTTGTCCAGAGGGACAGAAATCAACAACAAGTCTGTCATCATGACTCACAGAGATTCACATAGAGACCTCCAGTCAAAAATCCTCCCCACGAGAGCAGGCGTTTGGCACCAAACCGACTGTGACCCAGAGAAAAATCAGATGAATGCCATCATCCAAAGCAAATTAATACACTTAAATGCTGAGCTGACTACATTCAATGATTTTGTTTGTATCACTCTTTATTTACTCTTTTGTATTTCTGTTTCTGATATTTCACTGAGAATCCCATCATATTAACATTTTATGGCTACTTGAAGTCAAATAAAAGTAACTACAAAATAAAAAAATAAAGATATAAAAAATGCTGTAGTTGCAAAGCTTCTTACCGTCAGGTTATCTTCATGACCGTCTGTGTCAGTCCCAATGTGAGTGCTGGAAAGTCTGAGCAGCAGCTCCACCTGAAACTGCCACAGCCAGCCCACTATCCTCTCGCATCACAAAGAGCTGTTACATCACTCCAGGTGAAGTGAGTATACCAGAGTAATGTTTACTGTTTCACTTTGCAACTTTGTTCTCACTCTGCATATTTGAGTCTGATGGGTGCTGTTTTTTTTTTCCTGAATACTGTTTAACATGTATGTACTGTATTTATGTACGAGAACAATTAAGAAAAAACAAACAAACCTTAGACTATGCCTTAAATAAAAAATTGAGCTTACAATTTACAGTATGTGTGGCCTAGCATATGCTACATAGTCTAATGCAATGCTAGATATAACATTATTGTTTTATGCCTATTCATGTCAGTATTTATGTGTGTAGACCTATTTCTTTTTTATCTGTACTGTACCTTTAAAACGGTATTCAGACCTTAATCATTCTTTCTAAAAAACAAAAAATAAAATATAAAATAAAGTTTTAAATTTAAAATGGTAACACAGACATCTTCAGCTAAAGGAACGGTATGCGATTTATAAGAGAGGAGGGGGTGGTGCAAAACGGGGGAGGCACTTCAAAAAATTTTTTAATTAAAGGGGAGGGAGTTAGGCTTTTATTTTTAGCATGGGGAGGGACATTCAACTTTGAATGGTAATGTTTTGTATTTATTTTAAATATCATCAGAACCCCTATACCTGCAAGTGGGTTTGAAAGTCAGGCTTTCTTTAAAAGTCACCAAAGTCATGTGATTTATCATAGTCAGAAACTGTGAAAAAATTATTATTTGTGGTTGATGGAGGATCATGCATTTTCACCCAGTTTCTCAGGAAGGCTCAAGGAAAAATATTTTCTTCCTTGGCCATGAAATTAAAAAATAAATAAATACATAAAAATAAAAATCGCACCCCAGGCTAAAACAAGAGACTGACATGATTGCCTGGAATGCTGAAAAAATTAATTACAATCATATTTAGAATAACGTTATCGTCTACAATATTGCTAAATTTCATTTGGACCATTGGCTCCATAATACCAGTTAGCTTGCATTGGCATAGCCTTTTACCTTATCAGCTGATATTATAGATTTCGGTTTTCAATATAATTGGCTAAATAGTGTTATTTTTTATTTGTTTTTAAATAACCATTGAAAGCTGAATGTCCCTGTCCTAAGTCAAAACAAAAAACAAAAAACTCCCTTCCTGGTGCTCAAAAATGTATTTGAAGTGCCCAGTGTTTTGAATAAATGAATAAATGAATCTCATAAATAACAAACGGTCCCTAACTAAAGTGCAGTCTTTAACTATGAGTAATCTATTATAACGTTAGACTAGTTATACATAAAAGCCATGCTAATTAATTGTGTTTTCTCGATTTTTAACTCTGAAGAGGAGGGGGACTGTGTTCACTCAGAGTGTTGTTTCTACTCGGACCTATTTCGGAAAACTTACGTTTACTTCCTGTTTTTGCTCCGGAGCAACAACGTGGATTCAGTGCAGTTCACCGGTGTGTTGGATTAATGTTATGTGTGACCAGAGTCTTCGCTTTCCACAATGCAGATATCAAGTGTGAATGATGTGAAGATTTATAATTTAAGCCATGGAAAATCTCTACCGGAGGTAAGAAACGGGGTTTTTTTTTCCCCCAACGCGTTGTTACGTTTCATCACTTGATGTAGAAAGTTACTGCTTACACTGAGGCACGCTAGCTAGCTAACACAGCTAGCCCTGACAACACTAGTCCTAAAATGTGTATTAAGAAAATACCAACGCCAAACTCTGTTTAACAACACCACAACTTAATATAACGTCTCTTATCAATGAAGAAACACCGTGGTTCAACCTTCACACTTTAATATGCACCCCTAATTTCTGTCAGTGCTGTGCTCGTAATGTTTGGTGACCTGACGTTACAGAGGTATACAGAGGTCAGAGGTGAGTATTATGAAGTATAGCAATAAGCTTTGATAGTATTGCTGTACCCAAGGGACTGTTTGTTACTTATGAGAGTGGAGAGTGTGGTTCTGAAAGGTGGGAGACACTTGTATTTCTTTCAAATATTCCCACAACCCTCAAACCTGCAAATTGCATTGAATTCATAAATCTAAACACCAGACATATTTGGTATTAAATTGATTTAAATTATTCTTTAAGAAGTCTTTAAAATGTTCAGATGTGGGAAGTATGATTTTTTTTTTTTTTGTTTTTCTTTATTAATTTTTTTTTACTGATGGTAATGATAATAACAATTCTTATTTTTATAATTAACAATTATAATAATTATTTTGTTGTTAAATAATTAAATAAAGTCCTTTTATTAATAGATCATGATGGTAGTGGAAGTAGTAGTGGAAGAAGTGGAATCTTACATGCAGTTTTAGAAACACACAAAACTGCCCAGAAAACCAGCCAGAATTGCTGGATATTTCCCACTTCTGTTGGTAAACTAAATAGGTACTTTTATGATATTATAATAAAAGACTTAAAAAGTCTGCCTTGCCTTAAGTTGCAGAAACGCTGGTGTAGCTTCAAGGGCGATAATAACATTAAAGAAATAAAGTTGCACCCCAGCCACTCCTCTACTCTGATAAATAAAGCACAGTCCCTAAGCACTGCTTTATTGCTCGTCTTTGTGTCAAATCCTAATCACCTCTACCTCTTCAACGCAGTGGTTGTCAGATCGGAAGAAGAGACAGTTACAAAAGAAAGATGTTGGTGAGTTGACCAAGACGATTCCAGCATCACACTCTGTTGAGTCATCTTCAAAATGCATGTGGTTATTCGGACTTTTTTATTTTTTTCAGACATCCAGCGCAGGATTGAGCTCATCCAGGACTTTGAGATGCCCACAGTGTGCACCTCTATCAAAGTATCCAGGGATGGTCAGTTCATCCTGGCAGCAGGTAAGACAAACTGTGGATAGTTTTTTCAGCAAACCCTCCTCAAAGTGAGGCTGATGTCAGCAGGAGGTCAGAACAGTCCTCCAGGAACGTTCAAGCCATCACTGCATTTTGTTGTGTGTGTGTTTTCATTATTTTCAGGCACTTACAAACCTAGAATCCGCTGCTATGACACCTACCAGTTGTCCCTGAAGTTTGAGCGCTGTCTGGATTCAGATAGTAAGTTGTTACACACACACACACACACACACACACACACACACACACACACTCACACACATGTTATATGTCCTCCATGTCATGTATGTCAAAACAAATGAATTTTTCCTCTCTCTCTCAAAGTTGTGGCTTTTGACATCCTGTCTGATGACTACTCTAAGGTAAGACATTGGGTGCCCCCTTGCTGCATCACTTTGATTGTATACATGATCTGTGCTGTTATATATGCACATGGTTTCCACTGTTTTTAGTTTATAAATGCATATAAACCAAAAAAATGACGTGTCACTCAAAGCTGAAGCTGAAGTTGGTAACTAAACTGTAAACTTAAATATGTTTTTGAAAACTTTTGAGGCAAGAAAAAGGTGATGCGTTAACACTGTCTTAGTTCTTATCTGATAAGCGCTGCCTAGTTGGACAGTCTGACCGCAGTTCACGAGCCGTTATGGACATGATTGATGGTCGCTTTAGAGATTCCTTGGCTCTGATTGGGTTTTTTTGTTCACGCATGGTGGATTATTATAAATGACATGAGGAGAACAAAGAGGAGGCAGAGGAACATTATTTTTTTTTCAGGGAACATCTGCATTAGCACTACTGCCAGGATATAGTGACAAATATGACAGTTATTTTTTATAAATGTTATCAACTACATCTAAAAAACTTATCAGAAACCGGCTATGAAAATGTTGTCAACACCTGTAAAAATGATAAGAAGTGTCCAGGGATCCTCATAAGAGGAGTTTTTTAACAATGACACAATTTTTGTAAGTTTTTACACATTTTAGAATGACTTATAACCACAAACATTTGGGCAAAAACAAACCCAGTAGAGCCAAAGAAGACAGAACAGCTTTATTTGGTCCAGTCAGACTGCTGAGAGGACTACTCTGTATGTTTGAATGGTCTCATATTTTTTGGTTGTACAAATACATGTTTGTTTTTTTTAATTAAGGATTTTTTTGTACATGGAGAACAAAATACTGTAAAATGGTTCAGCCAGACTGACAACTGAAAGGACAGATGGAAACAAAGATCTGTCAAAGATTAAATTTCTGCAAAATTTAATAAAAGAAACCAGAAGCTTCAAAGCTTAAAAATATGTGCAGATAAAATAAAAAAACTAGTTCCTGTTTCAGTGTTGAATGTACAATATTTGCCTGTAACAAGCTGGAATTACCCAGCAATGTGCTGCTTTTGCAAAGTTGCTCTTCAAACGTAACAATAGGAACAGAAGTTTGGTCTGTCCGATTATCAGCTGAACAAACTATGGACTGACAAATCATGATTTAAACCTTTTCAATCTAACAACTGAGTACACAGCAGAGGGTCCAAAGAAAAAAAGGCTTCCCAAAATATTTAGAGTCCAGTTGCACCTTCATGGTTCAATGATGATCAAGGGTCACTTACGTTTTTCTGAACTGGGAGACAAATTGTGCTACTTTATGGGGACATCGAAATTATCTGGTTTTGCCCAAGTTTCTTTTAAAACTATCATAATATATGTTTTATTGGTGGTGAAAGTTCTCTTTAGAGGTGACAATTACTCATTATCTCCACACATGAGGGTTCATAGATAGCACAGCTGGATATGGTTTTACAAACTTAAATCACTTTATTCTGACTATGATAATGAAATTATATTTCCGTGAGTCAGACCATGGTGTTTTGGTTTTTTTTTATTAGCTTTTCTTACTACACTTTCTTTTAAAGTCACAGTTTTCTTCTGTGTATCTGCACAGTTGGTGTTTTTGCACTGTGACCGCTACGTGGAGTTCCACTCGCAGCATGGACACTACTACAAGACACGTATTCCAAAGTTTGGACGGGACTTTTCCTACCACTACCCCTCATGTGACCTCTTCTTTGTGGGGACAAGGTGAGAGTATATTGAATGAGATATGTTTGGTCATTCTGGCATGTTTCTAGATTTAGTCTGTGCTTGTTCCTGGAATAACATTGTTAGATAACACTTTAAATTATTATTATTTTTTTTTTTTAATTTTCAGTTCTGAGGTGTTTCGACTGAATCTGGAACAAGGGCGCTTCCTCAACTCACTTCAGACTGATGCTGTGTGAGTAAACAAAGTGTTCACTCTTACTGTTGATAGTTTTATATGTGCAGTGATACTTGTGTGATCTAATAACAGTAAGCGGTTAACACGGGATTCAGTTCGGTAAAAATTACAATAGAAATTGTACCACTGAAGTCTGGTGCGATCTGACATGAACTTTGAGCTCTCTGCTGTCGCTTCTGTCAGCTGATGTTTCTTGTTTTTCTCGTCTTTTCAGGGAAAACAATGTTTGTGACATAAACCCTGTTCATCATTTATTTGCCACGGGGACCTCTGAGGTAAGTGCCATAGCAGGCTGTGTGTGAATTGCTAAGTGCATTTTTGAGTATACCAATGACTGTATCTACAGATGGACCACATGTCAGCTCCCTAAAAGTGAAGCCAACACATCATGATCGCCCCCTGGTGGCAGGCTTCAGTACAGGTCATACAGCCCATGGGCCAAACTGAAATACTCAAAATACATGCCAAATCAATTTTCCCAACAATGATTTGTTATATTTGATAGTTCATATCACCCTGATGTTTGTTCAAGTGTTTGTTTTTCTGATAAATTTAGTGGGTAGGTGGATATTATGATTGAAAGCTGTGAGCTGTAAATGTCAGCACTTATATCCAGGATATTTCCGCTTTATTTTGGTACAGTGGGAGAAAACAGAGAGGCGCCGTTCATCTTTATATACAGTCTATAAAATATACCAAGACATACACCGTGCTAAATCTTTAAATTAAATTAATTAAGAATTAAAAGTCCCTTGAAATGTCTTTGGTGGAAATCAGTTAAAAAAAACTTTCAAAAGTAATTAAAAAGTTTAATTTTTGGGGGTCTTAATTGCCTCAAACATTTGATCTGATTTCATTTGTCCACCTTTTAATTTCTTTCATTTCAAAATGAGTCAAGCTCTTGTGTGAAAGTACATTTTTCTGATTTCGGGAATCTTTAAAACACTGAACCTAATACTGTCTTCTTTGACTTTACACTTTCATTTACCTATTGGAAAAATATAGATGAACCTAACTCACCCTCATAATTGTAATACTACACAAAACCTACCTCTGCATACTGTGAGTCAGTGCAGAGACTTTTAAATCTAGTGTAATGTGTGATGTCTTTCTGGTCTTCGTCAGGACACCTGCAGCTGAGTTTTGTTATAACTGTTGGGATATATTTTTCTTAGGCAGACCAGAAAGAAGAGCATTACAATAATCCGATCTGCTGGTAATAAAAGCCTGCATTAATGTCTCTGTATTGTTTCAGAGAGAGAAATGTCATCACTCTCGCGATGTTCTTAAGATGATAAGATCCTGTTTTAGTTATGTTGCGAATTTGTGGTTCAAAATTCAGATCTGTATTAAATGTAACACTGAGGGTTTTTCAAAAACATTTTGACAAGGTTTCAGTGCCAGTGTCTGTAGTTTTAAAATCAATATCTCTCTCTGAGCTTCACGACCAATAATTAAGACCTCAGTTTTGTCGTGGTTGATCTGGAGAAAGTTTGCCGCTATCCATGATTTGATGTCTAAAACACACTTAAAAAAGGCATCAATTGGCATCATTTGGCCCTGAGTCATCAGGAGACTTTTTTCTCTCTTTTCTTTGATATTGTTTGATATAGACGTCAACACACCAGCTGGCCTGATAAAAATAAGTGCGTTACGTGATTTCAGAGTGTTAAAGTTCAAGTGTCTCAAACCGTCATCTCTCACGTACATTAGGAGCTGCCCACAGAGGAAGTTGCCCATATCAGCTTTTTATTGGTCTGAAAAAAGTCCCACTTAGTTTGAAAAGTCTCTCTAATGTCATAAAGTGAAAGCTTCCTTTGACCCTGTTTGTGTCTGACGTGTCTTCCGTTGGATCACCAAGGGAAGGGTCGAATGCTGGGACCCTCGTGTCCGGAACAGAGTGGGCATGCTGGACTGCGCTCTGAGCAGCGTCACTGAAGGAACAGAGTAAGTACCGAGCTGTCACACTGAGATGTCAGATGATTTCAGCTGATGTCCGCCTGACGATGCATATGCCATATGCATGGCACTCTTCTCCACTGCCTGTCACTCTGCATGAAATCAAGCTGCAAGCTGTGCATCATTACGCTTCACTTTAGAAATACACAGCTTTCATCTAAGTCAGTTTTCTCCCACCCATAAGCATCTTTAGCCTTTTTTTTTCTCTTTGTGCCTCACTTATGGCATTTTTTGGTGTGTTTTTGTTGACAGAGTTCAGAGTTTGCCCTCAGTGTGTGCGCTGAAGTTTAATGGCTCCCTCACCATGGCAGTAGGCACCAGCACAGGACAGGTGAGACAAAAACATTTAGCCGGGGCTGATAATTCAAACAAGTGTGACACAGTATTGGTCGTGATGGCCGTCTGCAGCAGCTGGACTTCAGTCCTGTTAGCGTGTCTGTAAAAATACACTTTTACAGCTTCGTTCTCCGCGTCCTCTCTGTTTGTTGTTGCTGTAAACTATCAGCTGCCCACATGGCGTGAAATTCTGCCTCTTCCTCCTGAGTGGTAGTCGAGTCACAAATATGCTGATGTCATAGGCTGTCCTCTCAAAAGTTACACTGTTCTCAAAATGAGCTCAGTTTCAGTGGAAAGGTCAAAAGCAGCCAGCTCCTGTGATTTCACCTCTCGGGTTTAACCCTTAATATTATTTATTACACACACTTATTACACACATCAATATGCACATTACATTAATATTATTTTCTACTTTCATTGACTTTCATCTCATGTTTTTTTTAGTATTGTTTTAGCTTTAGGAAGCCTTGAATTTCAGAGATTTTGATGTAAAAATACTTATTTGGCATATAAATAGAGATAAAAGAAACATACACAAGGACACACAGGATTAAAACTGGAATAGTGTATGTGCATGTGTGTGTGTGTTTCATTTCATGGGGACTGTAAATAGATTTTTAAATATTAGTGGTGTTATCCACCCTTTGCTTTGCCTTGAAGGTGCTGCTTTATGACCTGCGCTCCAGCCAGCCTCTGCTGGTCAAAGACCATTTCTACAACCTGCCGATAAAATCACTCAATTTCCACGATCAACTGGACCTGGTTGTGTCTTCCGACTCCAAGATTATAAAAATCTGGAACAAAGACAACGTAAGATTCATTTACAGCCATTAATACCTGATGTTCCTGACATGTGCTACGTATGAATGATGAAGGAGTGTTATTATTTGTATTATTTCCTGTGTTAACTAATGCTACCAAGTAAAATATTCATTCAGCCTAATAAATAATTGGTTAAAGTGAACAAAGGGTTGATAACTATGATGTGAATAGGCGTTGTATTGAATGCAATCCTTTGTATATTTGTATAATTATTTTTCTGTCTTTAAATGTGAAATCATATGCTAATGATACTAAATTCCAGGCCAGTAGAATGCAGTAATCGTAAATTGTTGTAAATACAAAACACAACCACATGATAATAATGTGTTATGCATTGTAGACACTCTAAGTGATTAATGTCATTGATTTTGAATAAATAGTAGGAAAATATATATTTTGTTAAAATATTTGGAGGTGCCACATGACATTTTTTGGGTGTTTAATTTAAATATACAGTTAAAACATTTATTTAACCACTTTTAAATGTTATTTTACAAATTAGACTTGTTTGGAAACATTGCATCAGAGTCAAACATATGCATGACATCCATTCTGAAAATACCTTCATGGAAGCTTTATTTGTCATTGCATTTTTGCGCCCTTGTTCAAACATCAGGACTTGACTGCCTAGATCTCTCTTGACTGTTTTGTTTAATTAATTCGTGTCTTATCCATACTTTCTATTCATTGCAGGGCAAAGTCTTCACTTCCATACAGCCTCAGACCAACGTCAATGATGTTTGCATGTACCCGAAATCAGGTGAGAACTTGCCTAACAAGATCCTGACTGAAGATAAACTTTACTGGTCCCATGCAGGAAAACACAAATTTCATAGTAGCAAAAGTACAGAAATACACCAGGAGATGCAAAGAAATGTAACAAACTATAATACCAATTATAGAGACGGCCCCAAATAGTCCACTATTCAACCATTTAATCTGAGGAAGTCATCGCAATTACGGGACATTGTGGTTAAAAAACAAAAGATCATTCCATTCGAGCCATATGGGGGTGCTGAATGTCTGATTTGCAGAGTGCTTTGGCTTGCTTGAGCTCTCGATTAGAACATAGAACTAGCAGAACACTAATTAATTTTTGAACTTATGAACGATTCTTACGCAAAATCAGCAGAGGGAGGCTCTCTCTCTCTCTCTCTCTCTCGCTCTCTCTCTCTCTCTCTCTCTCTCTCTCTCCCTCCCTCCCTCCCTCCCATTGTTTCCCTTCTGTCTGTGAATTGCTACAATGAGGGTAAATTAAATTTTGGCCGTAAGTAAGTAGTATTTACTACTATGAAAAGCAAGCTAAGAAGCCAACCAAAGTGAGGTGTTCTTTGAAGGCATATCACTTCCAATAATTGCAAGCAGAGTATCTCTGCCTGCAGGTGCAAATGAGATCCATGTGCACAGAACCATACTTGCACAAAGAATAAATCTACTTGCGAAAGCAATATTGTAGCCTGAGAGGATAAAACTGTGTTTTGAAATCACGCAGAATCTGAACAACTACTGTCAATGCTCTGCTGCTCTCGAGCTTCACCTGCTCAGTCATGAGTGGACACACTGGAGCTGTGCGGTTGCCTATTGTAGAGTGGCATTTTTTTTGTCCAGTCTGATTCAAGTCAGAAGATTCTGAACAAACATAAAAGTGGGTATTATTTATCAAAATATTTGAACAGTCCACAATAACAGCAGTATATGAATAACTGAAAAAACATGCTATGCTACGACAGTTTTTTTTAAACCAAAATATTAAGTATAAGCGAGTTCTGCCACTTACTGTCAAACAGAAAAAACACTCAGAGGTCGTCTGCTCGCATTTATTGATGGTGATATGCCTTCATATGTTCTGTTGTTTGAAGCACGCACACTCTGACACAATTTATTTTAAAATAAATCATGCATAGTTAATCTTTAAACAGAGGGGGCAAAAAATACAACTGACAGGGCTAAGACGGCTCTTTGTGTTAAGTGTCAGAGAGAATAATCATGATCATCTAATTAATGAACTACAACAACAACAAAAAAACGAATTGATTAATGGTCGAGGATAGGCAAGACTTGATCAGTCAGATTCAACTATGTAAATTCTCATTCAGGGACACCCCTACTAAATACTGCACATAATGGACATCTACTACATGCATGAAAGAAACTATACAAACCAAAATAAAAACCAAATTTAAAGTGTATAGAGACAAATAAATAATGTGAGGAGAGGGCAGGGATGAATGAAATTAGGTGATAGGTCAGAGCTTCAGGCAATCATGCAGCTGTCTTCACCTCTGGGTGGCGCCATCTTACAGTAGAGCTTTCAGACTCGGACTTGGCAGTTTTGTCTGGTCTGTCATTGCATGCCAGCCAGTTTTCACATGGAACAAAACGGGAGGCGAATTTTCCCATTGAAATCATTATTTGGTCCCTTAACTTAGTCTGATATTTTTAATCTGAGGTTTTAAGTCGTTTTAAAAATGAGGTGTTATCTTTAAAGATGTTAAAGAGCATTGAGTTTGAGACTTCTCCCAACATTTTTCAACTCTCAGATTCTTGTTTCCTCCTTATAATGAATAAAAGATTTTACAGTTTTCTTGTTCTCATTTTTTAAAGTGCAATGAGACCTTCAAATGTACATGAATGGAACTAAATCGAGTGTTTACACCACAGATGGGCTCTATTAATATCTGCCCTGCTTCCGTCCTCACATTGTTTTGACCGCATCCTGTGTCTCACTGTCAGGTATGCTCTTCACTGCCAATGAAGATCCCAAGATGAACACATTCTACATCCCGGTGAGTACAGAAGCATTTACTCTGTTTATGGTGACTTTACAACCTGCAGCAGGTCACACAGGTCACGTTCACATCCTGTTCGTCAGGTGCTCGGCTGACGAACACATACCAGAGACAAATACTTAATGGTGCAGTCAAGGATGTGTGATGTTACAGAACAGCTGGTTATACAAGCGTCAGTGATCCAGGTGTTTAAAGACGTGTAGGAGGAAGCAAGCAGTGGTGTGAGGGGGCAGTTTATTATTTTTTTTTTGTTGTTTGTTTTTTGTTTTTTTTTTTGCTTCATGTGAGTCACTGCATCATAAGTAAAGCTGCTGGAAGCTTGTTGTCATCAACAGCCTGTCCTGTGACTCCAGTGTGATCTGACTGTTTTTATTCTGGAGAACGTGTGTATTTGCGCGTGTGTACAATAAACTAGACTTTGCTTTGTGTAAATGGGGGAATTCAAAAATGACGGACACTGACGTCCTGAACTTGGGCTCTCCTGTCCTGCATTGCAGAGATGCAGTGGTGGAAGAAGTACTTTTACATGTTCACCAGTACCAGCATGTAGTACTGTAGTATAAAAATACTCTGTTACTAATGGAATCCCGGCATTCAAAATTAAATTAAAAAGTCCATAAGTATTAGCATCAAAATATACTTAAAGGCTCTGAATATGATATTCAGAGCATTAATATAGCCGAAAAGAACTATTTGCTATATAAAGATATAGTGGAATAATGATGTCCTGAGTAGAGAATGAAAACACGCTAATCAGAGGTTCTTGTGAGTTTCAGCTCATTGCTGCCACCCTGCACAGCTCTCAAACGCAGTTCCTGCTGATATTGGGAAGTTGTCATCGGAAGTGTTCTGGTTTCTGTCTGTTGTCCTGTTTGAACGGCAGGTTAACAGTGCAGAATGATGCCGTTTCTAAACCCATCGGCTCCTGTCTGGCGTTAACATTATAAAAGCTTTTTTCAAAATTCATCTACATTGTCTTTGCCAGATGTCCACTGGCTACACCAGATCAGTCCAAAAATATTGTTCCTCACCTGCAGAGGCTTATCGTCATCAGACCAATAGCTGATGAGTCCTATTATTGGGTGAATACATCAATGAGCTGTTAAAAATATGTGCTTGATCTCCACCTGCAACAACTATTTGGTTGGATTAAGCATTTCAGTCATGATATCTTTGACGGCCGTGAACCGTACATTTCCTACGATTTTCTTAAATTTGACTGACTGGACAATAAAGCAATAAATGGAGTAAGTAACTGAGAAATTAATTTTAACCCTAACCCTAAATTGATAACAATGAAAATAAGTGTTAATGGCAGGCATAGTCGAATCAGAGGGTCAGTGCCAGTGTTGTTTTTTGTTGAACGTATCACAGTCTAAATATAGCTTTACGGATTTGAGCTCTAAATTCTGTTTAGCACTTATTTATTACAGTGGTTATGGTGTTTATGTGTTTAACTGACAACCAGTTGACTTGACAGTTGATTAACTTGACAATTTTGTGTGTAAGCTCCTTCTAAGCCACAATGTTTTACGTCATTTTCTGAGAAAAGTTTAGCTCTAAGGTGTGCTCAGATGGCAAATTTAGATTTTGCTAAAGGTACTTCCAGTCCTGAGAGACATAAGATGTTTTTGTTTTTGGTCTCCTGAAGCAAACCTCTTGGAAAAATCCGGATGTGTCTTCAGACTTATGAGCAAGCTACCATTTATACAGCTTAAATGTGTCTTTGTCGAAAAACTGCTCTTAGCCCTCAAAGATTATCTGGTTATCTCTGTAGGACAGCTCGAAGCTTTTATCAGCTCTCAGTGATGACAGTAAAGAATGACGAGGCCCTTGAGGCTGGAGGCCCTCAACTTTGGCCTCAGTGTGTGACTCCAAATGATGTCATCACCTGTGTGGACCCAGTAGATTTCACAGAACAGACAGAAACGCTGAATTCACTTCATTACAGACTTACGTCCATTGATTCTAACCACCAGATGTCAGAGCGTGAGTGGATCTTTGATCTGCCATACTCTGAACTAACCCTTTACACAGCTCAGTGTTTCAGTTAGTCATGACTCACAAATGAGACAAAGAATCAAATACTTGAACTTTGAGAAACAGCATTAGATAGTAAAGAAAATGCAAGTGGGTGGTGGAAACTATAAGTATTTTTTCCATTCTGAGACATTCTGACTAAACCTTAATTTCCAGATAATGCACTTTGTTAATTAAAAGCCTCTAAGACCTCTCAAGATCTAAAACCCTTTTAAGTTGAACTTAATACAACAGTTATATGCCATGTGGACATTCAAAGAGTTATAGGTGGCTGTCCGAGAAGTGTTTCCTTGGTGAGACACAAAGGAGGGAAACTTCCTGGCAGTCACATGCAGGTTTGCTCCCTGGACAAAACTCTCAGTCTCAATCAATAAAGAACTGCCATGAGAAAGATAGCCACTGATTTTGGATGACTCAGACCACTGAAGCAGCAAAATAGCTGAACTTTGGATTGCATTTTTGCACAGAACAGCAAGGGTTGTTGATTTTGTCTGTAATGGGGCGTTTTTTCATCAGCAGAGTGTGTGTTTTCATTGTGAAAAGTTGTGGATGGTGCCTTTTAAACCTTTGCAATCGTGCCCATTTTTCGTTACCCCTCTAATTGAAGTACCTAACACACAGATCTGGTACTAAAAGGTGGAGCTTGAAACACTGCAATCTGTTGATTGGTCAGTAGAGAATCATCACATCGGTGCTCAGGGCTGAGTCGTCGCTGGTTTCACCTTTACTTGTAATGTTACTCAATGCATGAGCTGATTGTATGACTCCATCGACACACCTTAAATTTTAACTTTGACAACTTAATCTGATGTTTTTTTTGTCCCACTTGGATGACATTCACTTTTAGTAATGAGCATTTAAAAATGTTTAATTTTTTTGAGCAGATTGTGCAAACTGCATATATTATGATCCTCACTCTGAAAGAAACTTGGCGGAGCTTCGTCCAGAGTGCTTCGGCAGCACTAAGTGTCAGCTCTTGCACTCAGGCAAGAGCTGACACACCTTGTCAGCTCTTGCCTGACAAGGAGTCAATGCCCAAACCTGCGATTTCTTAATATCCCATTGAGAGAGATTCTCATTCCAGCCCACACGTAAGAATACTGTCTGTGTTGCAACTGCTACACAGCTCTAGGGTCTAGGTACCTGGTCATATGTGATACTTTTGGTTCCAAAGGTACAAAACAAAAAGTTTTTGATGGAAAGGTAGCTTAATACTTACAGAGCAGTCACTTCTCAGGTATCGCTTTACAGCCAGTAGAGCTGGGCTTATGTCCTTTTAATGTCCTTTAATGATATCACATTATTTTTTGGGCTTTATCGTAATATGCAATATATCGCCATATTTTGAAATGTACACAAAACTAGCAAAGACTACAGTAGCTTCTGTTGTATAATTAAGTTAAATAAAATATTGTTAAATTAAATGATGTTCTGTTATAATAAAGTTAAAAAAAGGTTGTATTGTTGTACAGTATTGATTGCTCAACCTGAGAGGCAGTGACACTCTGCTGTGTCAATGCGTTTGCTGTATCAGGAGTTCAGTTTACACATAGGATCAGCCTATCATGTCTATTTTCATGTTGTTTTGTTGTTATTTCTTAGATTGGCTCGGCGATCCCATCGCCAGGGGTGGCAGGAGTAGGAGGAGGTAGGGCTGGGTATCAATGCGTGTGACTTGATTCCAAGTACCAAGTAGTATTGAAACCAGTCAAACGACCAAACCTGCTTTTGATCCTTTTGTATACAGATTTAAAAAAAAAAAAAAAAAAAAGAGTTTGTATGGTTTGGTACCTAGCCAATCTCCACAAGTGTTCATCGATTTAATGCAACGTGTGATTGGCCTTCTACAGCAGCAGCTACAGCCTATGCAGTCTGTGGTGTGGTGAGTCTGAATGCTTTCATTCACAAAAAAGAAGAGCTCAGTAACTTCTAACTGGAATGGAAACATGAGCTCAAACAGTCTATTTTTGTTTCAACAAATACATGACAGGTTTCGTACTTACTCACCAGTCTAAATCTGAACCAGGGATGTGTGTGTGTGTGTGTGTGTGTGTGTGTGTGTGTGTGTGTGTGTGTGTGTGTAGGCCCTAGGTCCTGCGCCTCGGTGGTGCTCCTTCCTTGACAACTTGACAGAGGAGCTGGAAGAGAGCCCAGAGAGCACAGTGTACGATGACTATAAGTTTGTCACCCGGAAGGACCTGGAAAATCTGGGTGAGACCTTGCTGCCTTCATTTCTTCTCACAAACCTTACCAGGGTTTCTCAGTTCACAGTTATTAATTTTGTCGGCCCATCAAATATCAACATTTGCCGCTACATATTGATTTTTCTGTCTTTCTCTCTATCTTTATCTTCTCTCTCTCTCTCTATATATATATATATATATATATATATCTAACACACAAACACATTAGGTACATTCAAATATAGTCACTTTAAGCACCAGAGTGCACTCTGGCACATGCTGGACCATTCAGTAATTTGGAGTGCTGTTGGAGTATACCAACAAGTTATTCACAACACCACACTCTCGGCGCACAGAGCACACTCTGGGCACAGATGGAGCAGCAGAGTGCCATGTGCAGTGAAAAGTGAAACGTAACAATTCGTTAATTCATTTAGAAATTTCACACTCTGTTTTCTTGAACAGAGCTTTTATTTTGTAGAGTAGATTGTCAGATTGGATGCATGAATGCAAGAACCATTGTCTATCATTTTTCCAACCTACCTTACATGAGGCCTACCCCCCACCCTTGTTATACAAGTTATACAACCAGCTACACAGAAAATATTCCCCCATACCAAGAAAGCCCAATAGGCTAATCTACTCTTTGAATTCAAAAGCACAGAAGGTAATAGAGATCCCTGTACAAAGAGGGAATTTAATCCAGGCCCTGAAAGTCAAACCCCAAACTATGAATCATTCTGAGCCACCGTGCCGCCTTTGGAGTTTGCACGGGTGGCTAGACTACCTAACTAGAGGCCTGGAGAACGACTGGGAGGTTTTAGCTAAGAAAAGTAGTGTGTCTGGGGCTGGGAGAAATGAGAGTCAGGGGAGTGGATACTGGAGGGGTTGAATGAACATTGGAATGCAGGCTCAGCAGTAAAGAGATCAAATGACAAGATTCAGAAAGGTGGTTGGCTGCTGTGGAATAAAGGGAGAGGAGGGGACAGGGAGGGGAACCACAGTGTTGATTTACGGGAGCTGTGTAATGTGGCCCTGTTATGTAACCTTGAGGCAGACTCGGCAGAGCACACTGACAGAAGATCCTGAGAAGAGGACTTACTCAACATTCTCTGCGTCCCTCTGTCTACAAGCTCACACTTGCTTCAGGCAATAAACACGTTTTCTAACAATCAGCACAACCTGTTTATGCTGCCGCTCCCATTCCCAACTGGGAGTGAGGAATCTTTGGCTGGAGTTTTACTCTTTTTGTTCCTCATATATTTACATACTCAACACACATTCTCAACAATTGATGTTTAACAGATATAATAAGGCTATAGCTGATTACAGTGACATCATTGACCAGGTATTTTGTCATGGACCAAAAAGCTTTGAC
Source organism: Plectropomus leopardus (assembly GCF_008729295.1). Lineage (NCBI taxonomy): Eukaryota > Metazoa > Chordata > Actinopteri > Perciformes > Serranidae > Plectropomus > Plectropomus leopardus. The sequence continues at coordinate 24,333,930 of NC_056476.1, read as the reverse complement.
CTGATGATGGTGGTCAGGGGTATAACAGCTCTCAACATTCACAGTTTGGTTCAGTGTTGTTGCCCTGTGTAGAGCAGTGGCATTGAAAACATTGAAGTTAACACACTTTGATATATATTTTATTTTCCAAATGTAACAGGATAGTTTAGCGTGTCGTTGTGTTCGTAATGCGTACCAAACTGAAAGCCTCATACTGAGAAGTTCCATATGAATATGCGTATTGTTACACCCTTAACATCGCTAGATAAGAAGTCACAGGGTCACCAGACATTGCACTTCATTATGAAGGCCTCATGAGTGTCTGCCTCACATTTCATGGCAACCAGTAGATGTCACTCTGTTTCAGTATGAATCATTAATGTCGACGTCAAGCTGGCGCTAGAGGAAAAGCCTGGGGAACTAAAAAGGATTCATCATCTGGGAACCATGACTGTCTGAACCAAATTTGGTGCAAATCCATTTATACATGTCGAAATATTTCACTGAATAATAACACACTCTAATCTGTTGCAGCACCAGAGTTAAAGTCAGTCATATGCATGCGTGCACATAAGCTCACCTCCCAGCCTTCAAGTTAAACTGCTGGTGTTGACATAGGAATTATCACTGTATTACTGTCAAATAATATAAGATGGATGTTTATTCAAAGATATGACATGCACCACCACCACCACTGCATATACACTGAAAAACAGAACCTTCTGCCCAGAGTTTCTAATAAATGTAGTTTTTCTGACTTGGATTTTTGGTCCATTTCTATGAATCTATTCAGTCAATTCCAGATTATTGTGATTATTGTGTTTTCTCTCTTTGTGTCAGGTTTGTCTCACCTGGTGGGATCATCTCTCCTGAGAGCCTACATGCACGGCTTCTTCATGGACATCAGGCTTTATCACAAGGTGAGGTGGCGCCTCACTGCTAAATCAATGTTGTGTTAACATATTTTTTATTAATAGCTGAGTTTTTTTAAATTCAGACTGATCGTGATAAAACAGACACAACCTGCTGTGTCTCAGAGCGCTGTGCTTAGATTTGACAGTTATGCTGTTTGATTTGGCAACAGGTCAAAAGCATGGCAAATCCTTTCGCATACGAGGAGTATCGCAAGGATAAGATCCGCCAGAAGATTGAGGAGTCCAGGATCCAGAGGGTGCAGGTTAAGGTGAGAGGTCCTGACACACTGTCTCATCTTTCCACTAGTGGTTACAGCCTTGAGTCACAATCTCCGTATTCACAGTCTTTTGACTTATTTTGGCCTGGCATTGAAAAGGCATACCATTGTGTTCCCTGTGTTCTTTTCATATTGTTAGCATACATTCCTGATGCTGCCAGACATCAGGTCCACGATGTACTTTATGGCTGGAAATGTACCTTTTCAAAGTACTTTGCACTGGTCGCTGCCTGTAAAACTGTCAAACACCTAAATGCAAAGTTTCTTCACATCCTGTCACTCTCATCTCAAAGGTTTAAAAAAAGCTCATTGTATCATTTCTGTTTCTTGTGTGTCTAATCAAATGTACAGAAGCTGCCCAAAGTGAACAAAGAGCTGGCTCTCAAGCTGATGGAGGAGGGTGATGACGAAGCAGAGCTGGCTTCTAGGAAAAAGAAGGGCAAAGTAAGAGAACATAGATTACAAAATCAATGGGGTTATGTTTCTGTTTGCGTTTCTTAGGTCTGAATTTGTCAATTCTAAAGATAATGTCTTCATCACGTGACCGTGCCTTAAAAACTCAGCGTTTGTCATGAGTTTTTGTTTATTTGTTGTACTCTGTTCTTGCAGACGCCTTTGTCAGATTGAGAACTTTTATGGAATTGGACTCAGTTGAAACACTGAATTTGATACAAAGTTTTATATTTCCAGCCACAGCATCTGTAGGCAAAAAAATATCCATCAACAATGATATTTTCCCCCTTCTCAATTTTTCAAACCTGCAGGCTCTCCCCAGCGTCCTTGGAGACGACCGCTTCAAGGTGATGTTCGAAAACCCCGACTACCAGGTGGACGAGCAGAGCGAAGAGTTCCGCCTCCTCAACCCCATCGTCTCCAAAGTCGGACAGAAGAGGAAGAAGAAGCTGCGTATGTTGGCTCAGCAGGCTGCCGCTTCCCTTCAGGTAACGCTGAATTTATCCGCTTTTTACAATGCCGTTAAAAAGTTTGGGAACACCTAGAAAATTAAATGACTCAGACGAGATCGGGGACGAAAAAAAAAAACCACAATCAGGACATTCCTATTTACCACACATCCTCCAGTTCCCTCTCGTAAACACCATTAGCTGAACCATGTTGATCTGAATTTTGCAAAGAGCCTCGCCAATCATATAATTCTTCTGTTTTTGGAGCCAAAACTGTTTTAAGCATAAGTATTGTACATTTTGTGTCTGACTTATACTGTTTTTAAAACTGCCAAATAGCTGTTATTGAAGGAAATAACAAAAACACTGACATAGCAGGTGATTCTAAACTTTTGAACAACAGCGATACGTGTCCTGTACAGGTATGGAAATGGCAGTTTATTAGTCTCTGGGCATTTAGAAATGCAAATATGCATGTGAAGGGAATGAGACTTGAAGAGCTCAGTTTTGAGCTTCTTCCACTTGAGAAGAGAAAAAGAAAAAAGTCTTATCACAATTTGAACTTGTTTTTGCCAGAAGGGAGCAGCGTAACTAAATAATTACTTAATGATTTATTCAGTATCATATTAGCTGGCAGCGCTCCATGCTCCCTCTGAACACGGTCATCGATTTCTCTGTTGATCACTGGTTTCTGCAAGCCAGTTGTGTTTGCACCTACTATAATTTTTATAGGATGAGTCGTCAGTGCCAAGAGAGAATATCACATCAATAATTTGGGCTTTGTAACATCTCTATCCAGGCGGATGAAGAGGACGAGGAGCCCGAGGGGCGAGCTAGCTCCGAGGAGGAGAGCTCAGACGATGACGATAAGAGCTGGGTGGAGGAGGTGAGGGAACAGCGGAGGCTACTGCGGCAGGAGGGCCGGGACCGCCGGAGGCAGGAGAGGAAGGAGGCGGACCGCGACACCATCCTGCTGGAGATGGAACAGAACGGAGGAGGGAAAACCTCAAACATGTCTGAGAGCAAGAAGACAAATCAGCCTCAGTATTATCAGATTAAATCTGGGGAGGAGTTCAGAAGTTTTAACGACATGGCCCGCAAGCAGAGACTACAGAAGTACGTGGGGTTTTTTGGAAATGTTTTTATTAGAACAATTAGAAGAGTGCTGGCTTATTGTGTGCAACTATTTTAGGAGTGCTTTAGGGTTTGCAGCTGTTTATGACTGAGAACAACCTGACCCGTTTATTTTTTATGGACGAAACTTTATGGTGCTGTTTTTAAATGAATAGATGTGCAAACTTAAATCAGTAAATAGAAATATTATTTATAGTTATAAAAAATAAGCTCTGGTCCTCTGAGGCAAAACAATGACACTGCTCTCTGACTGCACTGTATATGGTTCGATATTTTCTGTCTGATGAAAATGTGTGTTCTCACAGGACTTCCTTGGAGGACCGTCTGAAGTTAGAGGAGCACTCTGGAACCAGCAACATGGCCGACACTGCAGTCGGCAGCAAGCAGCTAACTTTCACTCTCAAAAAGGTAAACTGTTTAACATGGTGCACCGTCCACTGTCTGTCTGTCTATCCATGCATACATGCATGCATATATACAGTACATACATTACCGCCAATTGCAAGCGGCACCATTGAACACGAAGACATCGATTGGCACACAGATCTGTCAATCACAGCATCAAGATAGAACTTATTAAAACCAAACTTATCAGAAAAAACAATCCCTTCATCAGAGCAATTAGAAGTACCTTAAATGACAATAGCCATCTTTGGGAAAAAATTAGTTTGAAGTATACTCTGAGTTTTTAGTTTGGTGCGCGTCCTATTCACTAACATTGAGGGGGCGGGCTTTATGACCTATAACTGCAGCCAGCCACCAGGGATGATTAAGACTTTCTGGCGTCACTTCTGGGGAAATGTTATGTCATCCGTCTTTATATACAGTCTATGTAAACCACCAGTAGTCAACCATATGATGTTGCAATATCGATACGGAGGTATTTGGTCCAAAATATCAAGATATTTGATTTTCTTCATATCACCTTGCCTTAAAACATGTTTTATTGTGTCCCTAATTTGCAGTCGGAGCAGCAGAGGAAGCAGCAGCAGGCAGAGCGGGAACACCATGAGGAGAGGAAGAAGCTGAGGCGCTCGGCCGGACACCTTACCAGCGGCCGCGGGAGAGGCTGGGGCGGCGGCAGGGGGAGAGGAGGAGGGAGAGGAGGAGGGAGAGGCCGGTACTGAGAAGGGCAGCTTAGTCCTCACCCAGGGATTTGTGTCCTAGATGGACAACAGAGACCATACTGGCACAACCCTCAACTAATGTCAAGATTCTGTAATGGCGCTATTAATTCAACTGAAAGTGTTGGAGAGATCAGACTTGAAGCTCTAGAGACATACTGTAGCTTCTGCACAAGCAGCAAAGAACTGACAGTGATGAACGGAGAAGCCTGGCCCTTGCTTCTGGGTGGTCTGTGCCGTGTGTTTAGCTGCTCCTTAGAGCCTTTTAAAAAAGATTACGTTTGTCGCTGCCTGTGTGCATATAATGCTTAAGTCATTATCCAAAAGTACCATGACTACATACTTTTTATTTTTAGCAGACGGAGTTAGTGAAAAAAAGAGCTGAAAGGACTTGATCTAACTTGCCTTGTCTCAGGCGTCTCTTTGCTCCCAAGTTTAGATTTCAGTCAGTGGAAGGGAGAAAATTTATTTCAAAAAATGTATTTTTAAAGCTCTTTGTTATTACTGTATATTGTCACACAAACAATGGATTAACAACAATTTTGCTTTATATTATATTTGGTACAACACTGGCTTGTCTACTTTGCTTTTTTTAAAGTTCCCAAATGGCTAAAAACGGGCAAATACTCAATCCAGTTAGAGCATGCTTCCTTTGCAGCCATTCACTACATACATACATGCGTCAGAAGTCAGAGGAGGGGAGGAGAAAAAATGTGAAGGAGGAAAGCTTTTTTTTTCCTTCTCCCGCCAACAACTGCAGTTCTTGGAAATGGAACGACTGCCCCGGTGACCTTCCCATCCCCCAATGTGCTTTTGGCGTGAACCCCCTCTGCTCTAGCATTGGTCTATTTCAAATGTAAGGGAGGTGCGTCTCTTTCTGCATGCCAACGCTGGCCCCCACTCAGCTTATTTGAACTCATTTGATGTCACCGTGCTTTTCCAAACTCGACCCATCTGTTTGGTTTTGTGACAACCTGAACAACCCCTCCATTGAGGGGAAATGCAGTGAATTAGCATGTCGGACAAGAAGTTTTACCTCGGACCTTTGCTGCAAAGGCCGAACACGATTCCAACATTGTAACACACTGTACATTTATTTGGCCTTTTTGCTTTTTTTGCCACTCTCATATCTGAAGATAAGCTCAAACTGGCGTCTTAGCTTAGTATAATGACAGGAGACAAGGAAACGGCCTGCTTGGCTCTGTACAAAAGTAACAAGACATGCATAGCTGCACCTTTAAAGCTCACATTTATTTGTTATTTTTATTTATTTGTTTGTTTAATGCCTACAATAACCTGTGTGGAAAAAATGAAAATAGATCATTATGCTGGGATTATGTGCTGGAATCTTGGCCTGGACCTGTGACTCTCCAGAGTTGTTTTTGCAGTTTGGATTTTGTATAGATTGAACAAATGACATATGAGCCCCTCCTCAAGACAATTTCAAGTCTCACCATTTTATATAACTGTACAACAACAACAACAATGCAGGATAAAACTGGTACTATAAATGTATAGCCTATACTATGTTTACTCTCATGAACCTAAACAGACCAGCAGGTCCGTCAACTCTCCTTATATGCTTCAGCCTTCCCCTTATCTAGGGCAGCTACTTTAATTTACCTTATGTTGACATGTTAAGCTCCGAAGATTTTTTTGTATCATTGCAACCACGTGCAACTTAAGCTCAGCTGAAAACACACTGTGCCTCCACAGCGCTCTAAAACGCTCCCAGCTGGGCATTTCCTGTTGTGCGTCCAGCACTTTCAGCTGGATACATGACCTTAAAGAAGTAGAGGCAGAAACTGTTATGTTTCATGTCGTGCCCGTCACGCCTCCTTAGCTTCTGCTATGCCAGCATGCTATCTAAAAGCACACACTGGAGCAGCATGACGCTGCTGTTGTTTGGCTGTGTAAAAATGCAAAGGCGGCATAAAGAAGGGACTTTGTAGCAGCCCTGTAGCACGCTCTATGTGTATCAGCGGTGCTGATAGGCAAATCTTATTACTTTGACACAGCTAAATAGCTGCTGCCTCCAGCTGTATTTTTTCATACAGACATAAAAGTGGTATCAATCCTCCCCTGTAACTCCCAACCACAACATGAATAAAGCACATTTGTTGCCTTTATTCCCGTGTCACCTTGTATGCAGCTATATAGATTTGGATCAGGGTTTAATATGCTTCCAAATTCATTGGTAAAAAGCCCTTCGAGAATGAACAGGAAGCTTTTTATTTGTTGAAAGATTACCATCACTGGAGAGCAGGTTACTGAGGCTAGATGACAAAGCTGCAGCCAAGTTTACTGCTTTGTGTTTGGACACCAGTGATACTGTCCCGCTGTAGAACAAATAAACATTTAGCAGAGCGTCATCTGGTATAGTGCTTTAATCTAGGTTCCAGTGAAATCGCCCCCATTTTCTCTCACAATGCCTTTGCCTCACTATGACAACTGGCAATCAGGCCACAGGAAGTGGGTCAACCAAAGCTGGCACAAAGAATAAGGAAACTGACTTTCCACAAAGGCATGGAAGCACTATTTGATACGCTTAACACTGTAAGCCAAACTATTACATAGACCCTCAGTACATCTCGTGGTCAGAGATTTGAAAAGCTTTCTGTCTGGTGGAGTTCATCAAGGCATGTTTTCTCTCGTAATGATCAAAGATGTTGCTTACTCCAATCACTGCAAATCCAGGCTTGATTGCAATAGGACATTAACCATAATAGCAAATCATGTGAGTGTTTCAGTTTTAATTATGAGCACAAAAGAAGCAAAAACCAGGGATTCTTTAATGTTACTGAGTCAAACCATATCTGATCAAAGTTGTGGTTCCCTCATTTCTTAGAAGGAGAGTTTTTGAGACAGTTTGCGCATTGCTCTTGATAATCCATGGATACTGTCAACAAGTTTCATAGGGACTATTGCGTCGATTTTGATTTGATTTAATTTGATTTTTATTATTTTTTTAATTCAAAAGCACAGCAACTCAAAGGAGCATCACAAAATAAAATCCCAGAGAATAGCACTTGAAAGTATTACTAAAAATACTTATTTCCGAGGTGGTCCACAGTGGAAACAGCAAGCAAGATACACATTGTTGCAAACAAATTGCATTATAAAACTAATCATTTCCCTTGCAACTCTGCACCCATGGTTAAAATAACCTCCCTCAAAGGTGAAATATCAACCCTCCCTGCAACTCCTCCGTTATTGGTGTTTTTCAGCTTCTTTGGCATCCAGCTTTCATCGGGAAGTTAAAAGTGTGTTTGAACTGTATTGTGTAGGTTTGAATATTTTTAGATGTAAAATGATCTCTTGTTATGGTCCACAGAGATCCAGAGTCTTGGTCACAGGTTTCCTTGTTAATCAGGAGCTATTTTATGCACCTGTTATGTTGTCTCTCAGCTGCTGCAATCAGGCAGTGTGGGAGGTTGTACAGGGAGGTTAGCTTCTCCCTGCTCAGTTGGTTGTGTGTCTCTAAAGAGTCAACACCTTGAGTTGGCTTCTTGTGTTTTTTTTGTTTTGGGTGGAAGTCTGAGTTGAGCGTGTGTTGGAAGTGTTATTATTCTTTGCCCATTCATTTTGTTTATCTGCTAATCAGTGACTCCCGCTTTAATTTTGGACCCAGTTCTTTCATTTGACTGTCATTTTTAATGGAATCAGAGGGTGGTTGTGGGGAGCATTATTCCCACGCCACCTTTTAGAAACCAAAGGGACCAATTTTGCTTTCACCCTCTTGTACCTGTGCAGTGTTTTGTTAGTTTTCCAAGCTGTGACCCATGTCATTCAGGTTTTGATTTCGGGGGAAATGTAGGACTCTTGACAACTTACGTGTGTGCTTAGCGTGCTCCGAATGTAAATAGGATGCGGTAAGTTTATGTGTCTAAATATTTGACTAAACCATTCAAAACAGCCAAAGGGTGGGACGGAAGAAAGGATGATTATTGCAAGTGCGGCTACAGATTGGGAAAAACAACACTCAGGTATGACCTTTTTAATTAGATGGAAAAGGAAATTCAAATTTAATTACAAATGTTTGCCAACAGGCTGACACTTTACAGGCGTCAGTAGGTGGTCAAAGTTATATGCAGTGACATTCTCTTTTGCTTCAACCTCTTCCATCCTAAATTTCAATGGTAGAACCATGACACCTTCACTGTGAAGCAGAGAGCCTTCTCATCATCCCCCAAAAGGATCAAAAGAGTGAAATGTGCTGACGCAGCCTGTTCACCGAGCTTCAGGCCAACCCAGGAAAGCACAAAAGATGTTCCAGTGAAAATATCATCACATTTTTTTTTTTTTTTTTGCCTTGGTCTCCACGGTGCTGAGCGTACTGACTCTGGGCAACTCAACCTTGAAAGAAGAAGAAATGATGAGTCAGCAGAGAGCCAGATTAAACAACTCTCTTCTCATCACTCCAGGAACAGAGTTGACAAGTGGGAAAGTGGGGCAGCTGCATGGTCAAAAATGTCATAATAACAATCAAATTCTTCTTCTAGAAAAGCATTTCCTGCAGAAAATGTGTGTGAATGCTGACAGCTGAAATTCATGGCTGAAAAAATACAGAAATATGAAGCAAATTGCCTGAAAGAAAAAAGTCTAAATGCACTGACTATGCTGCTGACAAAAATGGATGCTACACCGTAGAACTGGAAGAATTGGACGCTGAACTGCATTACCAAAAAAAACTTCAAGCTGAAATGCATTGCTAGAAAAGCTGGAAGCTAAACTGTAATAGTGGAACAGGTTGAAAATTATCTGAAAAGGCTGAAATAAGATCTCTGTATTTGACATTCATAGGCCAAACTGTAGCAGCAGTAGTAGCATTAACAGTGCAGTAGTAGAACTTTTGATGTCACTTTTCTTCCTCAGATAAATTTGAGAGCATCTTATTTTCTCTAATAAAATTGACTGTCTATATAATATCTATTTGTCCTATACTTGTTCCCGAGGGCTCTGATTGCAAATACCTCCTGACATTAACTCTAGGGATCTGTAACCATCAAGCAATATTTGTATTCTCATGGAATATTTATATTTTTTCATTTATTCCCTTTCTGTGTCTGCCTAACAGACAGCGTACCTGAGAGGACACAAAATGCATTTTGGTTACTGTCACGGAACTTTTACAGTGATGTTGAAGATGTGACCTACATGTGTCAGCATCAGTGCTCCATGAGACAAAAAAGCAGTGGGGTACCAACTTTAGATCAGCGGGTAGATGAAATGAAACTGTGAAAACAGGTTTCAGTGGTAATATCTATGATATCTGTTCTTTGAAATTGTAAAAGTATGTTTGCTAAGCACAAGGACCGGAAACATTCTTCAAATTTTCTGACCTTCAGATTGAAGACACAATGATACAAGACACACTAGAGCTGCATATCTCAACATTATCCCCATTTGAAAAAACTCGCATATTTGTCTTCTTATGGTGATATTAACACCATCCCATGTAAATATAGCTGTGTCACAAGGAAAAAAATAAACTTGCATGTGCTCTGCAGGAGCGAGTTCGATCTTGGTCTTGTGTATCCTAATTACTTTTCTAGCAAATGTTTTAAACTGGGCAATAAACTTAAAATGTCCTAAAAACAAAAGTGTATAATGTTGCACTGCAATTTGATCCAGCAGTTTTGCTAAACCACATTGTACAGAAATATATCAAAAGAAGTCATTCTTGCACTGTGAAAAGATGCAAGTCAGACTTGCCATAGGCTAGCTAATGCAAGTTGTTTGTCTGGACCCTGCGGCTGTTGAGTCAAGGTTGGCTGTCTACATAAACCTCAAACCCACAGGCTTTGAATAAACAGGTATTTGGAGAGTTTACTTGTTGAAAGTTATGTGGTTCATTACACACCACAGTAGATTTGTACCACAAATTTCATTGTTACCCTTGTTGGTAAAATGACACATTCTATTATATACTTCACTTCTTTAGATGGACTGCCTGACTTCTGAACTCCTCCACTGAAATGAATGCTTCAAAGCCTCATACCAGCACTGGCGCCAGAACAGAGAGTCAAAGACACTTTGTCCCTCCACTTTCTGTATGCACAAGAAGACACCATGGGCTCTATTATCGTTAATTAAGCGGCATGGCCAGATCACGGTGCGCCCTGCCAACTGCGTCGGGATTGTGCCAAACACACTTTCGCTAATTTCATGGCCAGGCTCTCCTGGCGCACCATGTAGGATCAGAAAGAGCGCATTATTACTGGTACATGCTTTAAATGCTGTGACAATCAGAACTTCTTACATTCATTACTTTCACCTAGATATTAGCAATTTAAATATGGTAGTGTTGCACAGGATGTGTTCTGCACATGTGGCATTAGTGTGGTTCTCTCTGACTGATCAGTAGTCTGCAGTGTTTGAACTCCACCGTCTCCACTGTCAGCTCCACCTCAGCTCACTTGGAACCTCGACCAAGGTGGAACCAAAAAAAAGTACTAGCCATCCACAACTGTATAACCAAAAAAACAATGAAAGGGCGAGCCAAGTTTGAGCTCTGCCCATCATAGGATTCACCTCAACATGGGCAAAAAATGTAGTTAATGTCTGATGGTGCCATGTCATGAGGAGACTGTGTGCTCTAACTGAGTTTGAGCTGTTTTTTGGTAGTTATTACTACTGACACAGAAGGACACCTAAAATGAAATATTTAGATGTGGAAGTCCACTGTCAAAACTGCAATATGTGAACACTCAGCACCAGAACATGTTGAATAACCACAGACTGCCCGAGCATAGAGCATGTGCTGTTTTGATGAATTATTCTACAGTTTCTTTAGCACATCAACAGGTGCATTCGGGACAGGACACATCAAGAACGGTTTTCACAGCTCCACAGTTTTTGGAGGAATTTTTTCAAACTTTATTAATTTAGTTTGCAAAGAAGGTGAATTCTCTGTTGCCCGTGCTTTATAATAAATGGAGTGTTTACATCAAATTTTAAATGTTTATCAAAGAAGGTAGGCTACCTAAATACTTATATGAGGTAACCCTTCTCAAGTTTTAATTTTGGTTAATATCCAAATTGTTTAAAATGAAATTATATACCTCTCTGGTGTGCACTTCACATTAATAGCTTATTTACCATCATGTGATTCTGGTATCCTTTAGTTTTCTTTAATTTCATGTAAAAGTTGTTTGAGTTATATTTACTGGAACCAACTGGGATGAATTTGATTCCAATTTATAACAGATAAACCTACTGTCATTCAAAAACCTATTTGTCTTTCACTACAAAAGTATTTGCTGACTTTGGTCCAGTGTAACCTCTTGTCGAAATAAGGGTTAAATGCAATTCTGATTTACTTTTTTAAAAAGTGCACATTATGTAAATAGTGTTTACACTGAACACTACATGCTGCATGCAGTCATATAGTTGCTTTCTATCTCGTTTTAGTCGATTTTTGTCTCTTTGTGGTCATATTGAGTCTTCTCTATGTCCGTACATGTCTCTTTGAGTGACATTTTTCACGTAAGGGCCTCTGCCCAGTGGGTCTGTTCAGTAATCCATTCATGATAGTGAACTATTTATCGTTCAAACAGTGCCCTTTAAACAACATACTGTTAAGATTTTTTTTCTGCAATTCCTACATGCATGCAGTCCAGACAGTGAGGACATACAGCTAAAAATATATGTCAAAAAGACAGGAGTAACGTGATTGTGACAGTGACTTCAGCCTTGTAAATGTACTTACTATATGGATGAGTGCAGTCAGCTGAGACCCACATGACCAAACCTTCAATTTATTTTATTTTTTAAGGTATTGTGGTAACAAGCCAGACACTACAGCGTGACTTTAATTACAAGCCACCCATTGTCTGTGTATTTCATGTATATATATATTTATATATACATATATATGTAATCCAAGTTCATATTTTAATTTTAATTTTAAAGTGGTGAATTCAGAACAAATAGATTTAGACAAATGGCTTTCAAAGTAAAATATTTCAATGCTGTGAATTCTTTTGGCATTTAAAATAAAATGTCAATATCAAGTATTCTGTGGCTGTTAAAAATGTAAATCTACATGTCTCTTATTTGCTTCCACACGTTTGTATCTAAATTCAGACACTGCAATATAATTAACAATGAGCTTCCTTTGTGTGACCGGCTCCACATGGTTCAGTGGCTGTGTCATGCAACGGTTTTAACTCTGCCCAGCTGCCTGGGTGGAGTCTGTGGCGTCATCAGAGCTTTAAGTTGATTAAGATATCTGTGTGTCAACATGCTGTTGGGGGCTCACCCCATTAAATTCACACTGACCAGAGTCAAAAGAGTACAGAAATGCCACAGGCCATCTGTCGGATGGGCCTTGAGCCATGCAAGAAACACTAAGACCTCCGGTCTCATAAGCAGCTTTCTGGAACAGTCAAAAAATACTCAGGTAGTTATATTGAGGTCAAGCCTTCATGAATTTTGCCTTTTAACCTTGTATAGATTGTTCACCAGGCTGGAAATTTGTCTTTGGCCCACCAAACACAGAAGAGAGCAAAGTGAAAAACAAACAAGCAGTCAGTAAAACAAAGTAACACATTATATAAAAAACAAACAAACAGTGGTAAACACAGGGTCAGCCGCAGAGCAATACAGCAAAATATCTTAAATATATGCAAGGACACAAGTCTTTATTTGAGGTTTGACTAGGTAATTTCAGTTTGGGTCAAACATAATGCCTCCAGTCACGACTATCACTGGTGCAGTGGCATGATGTAGAGTAATGAAATAAAGATGTCATTCAAAATTCATAGTATCCTAGGCTACCTTAAAAAAAATCATAAAACTGTTGAAGGAATTGTAGTATGTCATAAAAAAAAAGGTCATAAATACGCCTTTAAATGTGCATGTTTCCTGTGTGGTCCTAAAATAGCACGTAGTTGACAAAACTTTGCGAACTGATCATTTAAGGTTTTTGTTCCAAACGCTCTAAAATGGTCAGTTTAGAGTAGTAAGAGCTGTCATTCCCCCCTCAGTGTTGAATAGGTGAATACGGCTCTGGTTCATTTATTTGAATGCAGGGGTAGCTGTGGTTTGTTTCCTCTGCTTAACATACTATTCAAACTGAGTCGGACGATACAGGAAAATAAACCGATGAAGCAGTAAAAGTAACTGGGGCATTTATTTGTGCCACTATGCGCTAACAAAGAAGTGAAGACAAATACAAAGCCAGATGCAGTGATACACATGACACACAGTCACCAAGGCCTATAGCCCTGTACACTGCACTGTATCTTGTGGGTGGCCAAAAACAATCATCATCCTTGTCCTCTGTGACGCCTTGTAAATGTGGGTGTTAGGCCACAATGGTCCACAGTAACGATAACAGAAAGTCCAAACAGAGCGAGAGATAGACATTACAAGAGGAGGAGAAGGAGAGGGGTGAAGGAGAGTTTAGAAACACAGTCATTCGAATGAAGAGAGACAAAAAACAGAAATAAAAGGGAATGAGTCAAAAACAATCTAATTTGGGTTTTCGAACTAATACGTGCAAGTGTTTGGGGATCTTGTGATTTTGAACAAGCTGATAAACATCTGTTGAAATTGAATTAGCCCCCAAGTGTGGACCCACTTCCTCGCTGACAAGCATGGGTCTGCAAAGGAAGTGAGGTCTGCTAGAATAAGTTCAGATTGAGGGTAGGACTATATGGAAAACTGCAATGCATGAAAATCACTGCACATTATGTCATCACACAAATTTGCCGCTTAACCCCAATTTAATGTATTCACCAATTCAGAAAGGGCTGTGCTTTTGACTTTTTGATAATTAAACTGTTTGGAAAGCATGACTTCATTCACCAGCTCGGCAGAAGATTTGAATGGAAACCCTGTTGTGCAAAAGGAGTTGACTGCCATCCTGATTTTGGCCTCAAGACCTGGAAAAGATATTAAGTTAAGCCCACAGATATGTGGTCCACGTGAAGCCCTTACGTTTGCTGCTAGCGTCCTGGAACCGATGCTTATGCAACATTTCCACATGTACTGTTGGGTCACACCAATCCGAATTCTTCATTTTCCTCCATTTGGTAATGTCTGCTTCCAAACCAAATGTCAATGGAATCAACCTTTGGACTGATCAGACTGTGCAGTAAAGGGGAAATGTCTGGGGAGCAGGAATCTGAGGGCTCTGGGTGAAAAAGCATCTTACTACTTAGGAGTAGAAGCGCCATAAGAGTTTTTTAAAAAACCTGCATATCATGCTCAGTAGTCTAGCATACATATTTTCATTAATGCATATTAGAAACTTTGATGTAGATATAATTAAAACATATTAATTTTATATCCACATAGAGCTTGGCTTTAAAGAGCTGTTGTGACATGTGCGCCAGTGTTGACACCTTGCCATCTCTAAGTCACCTTGTGATCTTCTTTAATCCAATCAGGCAGGTCAAGACCCCGGTATGAGACTGAACAGACTGCCATCAAGCCAGGTCACATCATTGAGGCCATGCTGTCGGTCAGAGCCAGACAGCGTGAGTGAGCATCTCTGGGATTAACACAAATGCAGTGCAGCTGGCCATGAGGAACCTGCACTAATGACCATTGTCATTGTTGTGAGGTCAGGAAGGTTTAAGCATAAAAAATCTTGTGGGGGCTACAAAAAAGGAATATTCTCACTTTTGATGTGATTATATCTGGGACCAGAGAATGCTTTGCCTTTTTTTTGCTCGAAAAATCATTAAAACTTATAGCCTCATCAATAAAGCTATAACATTACATTAATTGTTTCAAATCTCACTACTTATTAGGACATGTATCTCTATATCCGGTGGTGTAATGGTAGTTAATGAGGTGGGTGTATTACTAGATGGGAAGGTCATCAAGGAGGATGTGAGTATACTCTCCTATATTCCAATGGTTTTTGACTGATAGATGGGTACACTGTAAACAATCGGGTATACACCATATAGCAACTCGTGCCCCCCACTACACCACTGGTGGGTATACTGTAAACAACCACAAAATAAGCGGGCATACCCTATATTCCTGCAAATACCTCCACTACGCCACTAGTGGGTTTAAGATGAAAGAACAGAAAAAAGTGGGTATATCCCATATAGGGGAGACCGGGGCTAGTTGTCACACGGGTAAGTTGTCACACTGCAATTATCTTCTCCACCAGAGGGCGCAACTAAAAAGTGGAGTACTAGTTTTCTTCCTTTGCATGGTCAGGTCTCATGGACTGAGTGAGAAGAGGACAACACATTGTAAGTTGAGATGAGCACCAATTAACCATTTTCCACTACCCAAAGTAAAAAATATTAACTCTATATTTTTTTAAATAAGCTTCATTCAGATAAAAATCCTAGCAGTTATACATGTGGACTTGTTAAAGTAGATATTAAGGCATCCAGTCATACCTCAGTCATTGTTCTGATTTAACCTAACTTTAAGATAGAGCTAGCATTAGCAAACATGGTCATTTGGGGCAACTTGTCACAGTCATTTGGGGGTAAGTTGTCACATGTGACAACTTACCCCAGAATAATAACTTTCAAAAATAATTTAAATCAACACATCCTAATGAAAATTTTACTTTATTTTTACAGAAAAAAAGTGGTTTAAAAGAGAGGAGAAAGTGAGAAGATGGTCAGGAGTTATAAAAGAAAAACAGAGCATGGCAGTGCAGCACCTGACGTGATGCTGAGGGCAGTCAGGCAGGTGATCCTAGGTCACAAGTCCATCAGGAGTACGGCGAAGGACTTTAATGTCAACTACTTTGGCGCGGTACTGTAAAACATTCACACCAGCTGAAATTCAGGGTCAGACAGCTATCCCAACTACAGTGGTTGGGTACAAATCACCACGGCAGGTTTTCAGCACAGAGATGGAACTGCAGCTTGAGAACTATATCAAGAGATCCTCTGACATATATTTTGGTTTGTCTCCATCAGAGGTGAGAAAGCTGGCATATGAATTTGCAGTGGCAAAGGGCCTGAAATTTCCACAAGCTTGGTCAGACAAAGAAAAAGCCAGCGCCGAATGGTTTACAGGCTTCCTAAAGCGGCACCCCTCACTTTCTCTTAGAAAACCAGAGGCAACTAGCCTTGCCAGAGCTAGTGCCTTTAACAAGGAGAATGTGAAGTCTTTTTTTGACAATCTGGAGAAAGTGTTAACCAGACATTCCCTGGGACCAGGAGATATCTGGAACATGGATGAAACTGGAGTGACAACGGTACAGAAACCAGACCGATTGGTAGCCAGGCGTGGCTTCAAGCAGGTGGGGTCACTGACTTCTGGAGAAAGGGGTACCTTGGTGACCCTTGCCTGCGCAGTCTCAGCCACAGGGAACAGCATCCCCCCCTATTTCATATTTCCTCAGGTGCACTTTCGTGATCATTTCATCAACAATGGGCCACCAGGCTGCAAAGAAGGAGCAAATCCCACAGGGTGGATGAAAGAACCACACTTTGTTGATTTCCTCAAGCATTTTGTGGAACATGCCAAGTGCTCAAAGGAGAAGCCCTGCTTACTCCTTCTGGATAACCACTGCTCACATCTCTCTAGTGATGGGCTGAATTTTGCCAAAGAAAATGGCATCATCATGTTGTCCTTCCCACCCCACTGCTCACACAGGCAGCAGCCTTTAGACAGAAGTGTTTACGGGCCATTTAAAAAGCATGTAAACTCTGTCTCTGATTCCTGGATGAGGAACAACCCAGGGAAAACACTCAGCATCTATGACATCCCTGGGATTGTAGCAACTGCTTATCCCCTGGCTGCAACCCCTACTTAATATTCAGGCCGGCTTTCGGGCAACAGGGATTCAGCCTTACAACAGGGATGTGTTCTTGGAGACAGAATTTGCGCCATCTTACGTCTCAGATCGCCCCTACCAGGACCCAGCTCTACCAAGCCCAAGCACTAACCCAGCCATTCCAGGCTCCGAAACTGAACCATTTTCTCCAGGCCCCAGCACTGACCCATCCAGCACCAACCCAGCCATTCCAGGCCCCAGCACTGACCCATCCAGCACCAACCCTGCCATTCCTGGACCCAGCACTGATCCAGCTGCTCCAGACCCAGGCACCAACCAAGAAGCTATTCCAGGCCCTAGTAACCCAGCCTCCTCCACCAACACATTTACTCCAGAGGATATTAGGCCTTACCCAAAAGCTGGTCCAAGAAAAAAAAGTTACCCAGCAGAAAAAGAAGAGAAAAACTTCTATTCTCACTGACACACCTGTGAAGGAGGCACTTGAAGCTGAAAGGCAGGCACAAGGGAAGAAAAGACTGTTCAAAAAGAAAGGCAAGGAAACCAAATCTAAAATGCCAAAGAAGCAAAGCACAGGGAAGACACAGAGGGCAGATACAAAAAGAAAAACTCCAGATGAGTCCTCATCGGAAGAAGATGAGTCCCTGTGCCTGGTCTGCATAGAGCCATTTGGAAACAGCCACCCAGGAGAAACATGGGTGCAGTGCATGATATGCAAAGGATGGGGACATGAAGAATGCGCCCCTGGCAATTCAGTCTACATATGCCAAAACTGCAACTCAGATGAGGAGTCTGACTAGTGAGCTCAGGTTTTGTTTGAGGTTTTCTTTTGTCCCAGGACCAGTTTAAGTGTCAGTTTCATAATGCATGTTTCATAATATTTCATTTTATTTCATGTTATTTCATAAGATGCATGTGCTCCCGGCAATTCAATCTACATAAGCTATGCCAAAACTGCAACTCAGATGAGGAGTCTGACTAGTGAGATTTTCTTTTGTTCCAGGACCAGTTTAAGTGTCAGTTTCGTAATGCATGATGCAAATGATGATGTTGCATAATATTTCATGTTTCATGTTATTTCATGAGTAATAAAAGTGAATTATTGTCATTTATTCACCTTCAATTAAAAAAATAACAACAACAATAATTTTGTCCTTATTTTAATGGTTGCAAAATCCAATGTGACATCTTACCCCACATAGTGTGACAACTTACCCGTTGGTGGGGCAACTTGTCACATGGTGACAATCTCCATTAGATTGCTTATAACTCTGCACTGACACAAGATATGAAAATGACATGAATACAAAATATATACCTGAGACTTTGGTCTTTCATCTGGTACATATTTTTTTTATATATGATGTTTTGATTCCAAGATATATATGAGTGTAAAAAGTGTGACAATATGCCCCGGTCTCCCCTACCTGCGTATCACCACTGTCAGCATCCCTTCTGCCAAAGCCAGCCTGAACAAAAAACATGTTGCCTGTAGATAGGTTAAATCCATGCTAGGGATGAGTAGACAGTTGAACATACAGTTAAAAATGCATTCTTTTACAGTGTTTAGTGAATGTGACTTTGTCCAAGAAGGAAAAAACTAAAACGATTAACATTAATTAACAAATAGACTTTTTAAAGTCTTCAATCTTAATGTATTTTTTCAATAAGGGAAGGAAACCACACAAAAAAGACAATGCAGACCGAAATTTTACATGAGAAATACTTGTAAACTGGGGCTAGACATTCGCATGAGTGTTAACAGACATTAATTAACGGGTGGGAGTTGTGGAATATGACTAAGTATGTTTAACTGCATACTGCTCACAGTACAGTATGCAAATATGAGGTACTTTACATAAATACATTCTTTTAATGCCACTTTATATTTTTCCCCTACAAAATTTCAGAGGAAAAATTTGTTCTTTTTACTTCATTGCATTTATTTAAAAGCCTTGGTCACTTTTCAAAATACTTTTTTTTTTCATTAAAAACAACAACATATAACAAGTTTATAAAATATGTTTTATAATAAATTAAACTCACCCTAACCCTAACCCAATAGTTACTACTAGTACAGCTGCAAAAAACAGTCAGTTAATCAATTAGCCAGTTAACAGATAATTGCAACTATTTTTAGATAAAACATAATCCTTTTGATTCATTTGAGTGTTTTTTTTTCTTTTTTCTCTTTAATATTTTTTCTCACTGGGTACTATCATTTTCAATACTTTAAGTAAATGTTCCTGATTATAGGCCTACTTTTCAATGTAGAACTTTTACTTGTAACAGAGTTTTTTTCACATTGTGGCGTTAGTAGCCTACTTTTATTCAATGATCCAAGTGTTTCCTCCACCACTGACTGGTGGGCCCTGTTTGTCTTGTCTTTACCACAATGCAATGAAAAAGCTTCAATTTGAACGACAGACACACGGTTTGTTTGGACACGCTGTTAACTTAAGTAATCTTGCAATTTGTAGGTAGTTGTTGGCCACTGTCTGTCCGTCAGTCTGTCTGTCCGTCAGTCTGTCGGTCAGTCTGTCTGTCTGTCTTCCTCACCATGTGGATGAGGTTACGAGAGCAAACCGGTTCATACGTGGATGGGAGGCCGGTTTCAGCTGGCTGCGTTGCCGTAGTAACGAGCAGTCTATAAATACTGTCGCGATCCTTTACCGGCCTCCATTCGAGTTTCAGACCTCACAGAGGCGAAACCGTCTGCTGCGGACTTCTTCGTGAAGAGAACCGCTTTTTTTAATCCCAGCATTCTGGTCTAATGGACACAGTCTTTGTAAATGCTTTTTAAGGTAAGCAAAGGATTTTTGTACAAATAACAACGTCACATTTTAGCTTAAAAGCTTTTCAACTAACGGTAGCAAAACGCGAAGTAGCAGGCTAATGCGTTATGGCGGCTTTAAAAGCACGGTGAAATTGATTCCTTTTGGTTTGGGGTATTATTGCTATTTAACCGTAATCGTAATACGAATTTCATCCATTTTTCATTCATTCTTCGCGCCTGTGTATTACCTAACAATACGACGTGGCCGGTGTGACAGGCGGCCAGTTAGCCAACGTTATCATGTAATTATAAACGTGCTAACTAACTGAAGCATAATGTTAACCCGTGGTGTCAATTTGTCAGGGCTGTGTACTACGGCGTGTTCATGTTATACTGAACAAGTTGTTAAATTGACTGTTAACTTGGCTAAACCACGTTACCGGTAACTTCATATGCTAAATCGCCTCATGGCACGGATAGCTCTAAACGGAACCGGCATATTGACGTCGGCGTAATTTATCGCTCACCGATTGGTCCGTTTTCATGCCATTCTTTTAATGGAGGCGGATCTTCTTTTTGATTGGCTCAAATGTGGGCTGGGCGGGATTTCAACACATGGCCCTTTCAATGACTTTTCTGTGCAGATCGTGCCGGGTAGACATGACTCATGACACAGCTAGGTAGAAAATGGAGTGCTATTAAAGACTACAGACGCGATTTGTGCGTTTTGGGCATGTCTGAGGCTTGTTGACTTGGATAATTAAAGTGGTTTAATAAAATCATCTGTAACTTTGTGTAAAATATACAAAGAAAAAATCCTTGAAAAGAAACAATACATTCATATTGCAATTTGAAGTTTAATCCTGAGCTTTAACAATCAACTCTGCAACTTCTTTCCTGATGCAGCTTTTCCCCCATAAGGAAATGCAGCTTTTTTTAATGTTATAATGCTCTTATTTACAGAATAATCACTGTAGGAAGACGCACACTGGCTACTCAGCAGGCCCTGGGCTTGAGTCTTATTTGAAGGGATTCAATTTCACCGGTGAGCCACCTTGGCTTCTCTGCACCTGAGTAACAGCAACACTAAATTTCATCTCTTTCATATCCAAGTAAGTGTCTCACTGTTTCAATTTTACTCAACACAGCATTGTCATCTTGCACATATACCACTGTAACAAAACTGTAATTCAGTCCCGTACCATACTTTGGGAGTTGCTAACACTTGCACTATTTTGAGACTTTCCCATTTGTGGGAAATGAAGTGGGCTTTAGTAATCAAGGACAGAAAAGACACTGTGTTCTCAAAGATGAATGCAAACTTAATATGTCCCTATTCCTTTTTTAGTTTCCTAGTGACTAATCAAAAGGACTTCTTGTGACCATGAACACTGCAACTGCCACCGAGTTTGACTTCTCTTTTCTTGAGGAGGGCTTTTCTGCCCGGGATACTGTTGAGCAGAAGATCAATGAGTCATCAATGACGGTAAGGCTCCTGTGCTGACATTATTTAGGGGATCAGATGGCACCTTTTGTTTGTTGATAAATGTCAGGATGCAACTGAAAGCAACTGGTTGAAATGACACCATACTCCTTTGTTCATGTTACTGGTTTTGCTTTGTTTGACTTCGCTTCTTAACTCTTATGCTGGTGTAAATGTCAGCTTTAATACACATAGGGTTCATAGTTTTCAGTGGTGCATCTAATTCTATACTGTACTATGTTTTTTGTTAAATGCATATGTTCTTTTTTCTCCTATCCATTCCATCACAGGATGACAGGGACGCCTTCTACGTCTGTGACCTGGGAGATGTACTAAAGAAACACCTACGCTGGGCGAGGGCCCTGCCTCGCGTCACTCCTTTCTATGCTGTCAAATGCAACGACAGCCGGGCTGTTGTTATGACGCTGGCATCCCTGGGAGCTGGATTTGACTGTGCAAGCAAGGTGCGTGTTGGAAAATCGCCCGTAGCGCTAGACTCTCTCAGGATAACATTATACAAAGCTCTCTTGATGACTGGCTGAAATTGCACTGGCAGCTTGTGTTTTTGAATTAGCATTTTTTTTTTGCTGACTGTTGTCATTGTCTCCCTCTAGACGGAGATTCAGATAGTTCAGTCCCTGGGAGTTGATCCAAGCAGAATCATCTATGCCAACCCCTGCAAGCAAGTTTCTCAGATCAAGTACGCGTCTGCCCATGGGGTCCAGATGATGACTTTTGATAGCGAGGTGGAACTCATGAAAGTGGCCCGCTGCCATGACAATGCCAAGTAAGACATCTTACCATCCATAATATGAAAGCCTTGGTGGTATTTTATTTTTATTTATCTGCCATCATCTCCCTTTTTTTCCACTAACGGCTTCTGCTTTGTGCCCAGGCTGGTGCTGCGTATTGCCACAGATGACTCAAAGGCAGTGTGTCGCCTGAGTGTGAAGTTTGGGGCTCCTCTAAAAGCTTGTCGAGGTCTTCTGGAGCGGGCCAAAGAACTGGACCTGGATGTGATTGGCGTCAGCTTCCATGTTGGCAGTGGCTGCACTGATGCTGAGACCTACACCCAGGCTATCGCTGATGCCCGCTGTGTCTTCGATATGGGGGTGAGTTGTGACAGAGATGCATATATAACTGTATTAAACCATGTGCGTTTTCACCAAGCGTACTAATCTGAATTTTGTGACCTCTAGGATGAGCTTGGCTTCAACATGAACCTGTTAGACATCGGAGGTGGTTTCCCTGGTTCGGACGATGCTGAACTCAAATTTGAAGAGGTATCTTGTGTGCTTTTTTGCCGTTTTTTAATGGGCTGAACATAATTTTGTACCAGATTTGAACTTGTGAAACAAAACCAGACAGTACAGACTTTGTAGTCTGATATATATTTACCCGTGGACACTTTTCCCTCTTGCTAGATCACAGCAGTAATCAACCCAGCCCTGGACAAGTTTTTCCCTGCGGACTCTGGTGTTAAAGTCATTGCTGAGCCAGGGCGCTTTTATGTGGCCTCTGCTTACACACTGGTCGTCAATATCATTGCCAAGAAGGTCATCATGGACGATGAGGCGGCTTCTGATGGTAACAGCCTTGATTTAAAATGGTTACGATTTTGGAAAAAGTTAACTCTGGAAGCAGATTTGTAACATATCTCTTTAGTAAAATGAGTCATGCTTTCTTCAGAGGAAGACGAAGGAACCAGTGACAGGACCCTGATGTACTATGTCAATGATGGAGTGTATGGATCCTTCAACTGTATACTCTATGACCACGCTCACTGTTTGCCAACACTACATAAGGTAAAGGAGAATTCAAGTAAAGTTTCTTTTCATTCATAAGGGTCAGTGAAAGGTGAAACAGATGTTAATGATCCCTGCCCCCCCAACCTCTTCTTTTTATACTAATAGAAGCCAAAGCCAGATGAGGTCATGTACCCCTGCAGCATCTGGGGCCCAACATGCGATGGCCTTGATCGCATTGTTGAGCAGTGCAACCTGCCTGACCTGCAAGTGGGAGACTGGCTGGTCTTCGAGAACATGGGTGCCTACACGGTGGCCGCCTCCTCCACCTTCAACGGCTTCCAAAGACCCGACATTCACTATGTCATGTCCCGCTCTGCCTGGTGAGTACATGGTCATCTGGAGGTGGTCTGATCATGAGGAAAACTTTTCAGATTTAAGTATATTTGTAACTTTTATCTGCTTCCACAGGCAACACGTGCAGCAGATCTGTTCCCAGGGCATGCCAGCTCCTGCGGAGGAGTCTTGCCTGTTTGAAGTGCCAGCGGGCTGTGGTCGAGAGAGCAGCTTGGAGATGCCCACCAAGCCCTGCCAGGCCCATGTGGTTTCAGCACATACTGTGCATCACAGCAATGTTCTCCAGATTTAGCATCCCTCTTTGTTATTAATTATTGGAGGAAGTTTTCCATCTGTTTTTTTTCTTCTCCCCAAAATGTACGTGAAATTTCAAGGCCAGTTACTTGACAGGAGAATGAGAGGGAAATGTTGCACAAATTTGTGTGTTCTGTATGGAAGCGGGGATCAATCCTCAAAGAAGTGAGGCTGAGGCTGAATCGCACCCTGAGTGTCTCTGTATGTTCCTGAGTGTTACAGGGCAACTCTGTACTATTTCACTGACAGTTCCCCAAAACTGTAGGATGCACAACACTCGAAACCATAGCAAAAGTCCAAAACATGAAGGGTTACTTGTGCTATTACTTTAATACTATCAACTTGGAAGCCCTGTTAACATCTGAAGTCGCATCCCCAGCTAGTTACAAAGAGGTGGTTGGAGGGGTGATTTAATTCCTCAAAAAATGGCTGCTATGTTTATATTTATCTCTCCATGATCTCCACTTCTGTACAGAACTTCAGAAGTGTTAATCCTCAAGATGTTAATATTTGTTTTTGTTTTTTTTTTTTCAAATTTCGACTTTTCTTCTGTAAGTGCTTCTCTGTTGACGGCCAGAAGCAGTCACGCAAATTTGAACATGTACACACAGAAACTTGCAAGACGCATACGTCACGTTCTGCATGTCAGAACACCACATGCTGATATGGCTACAACATTTCAAACCATTTCTCTGACAGCACTATACACTTAATAGTTACTTCAGCTACCCATATGGCGCACGTGATCCTCATATTTATCCTGGTCTGCTGACACGACAGGTGCGACCAATAACAAATCTTCAAGATTAACACTTAAAACACAGGGACTCAAGAAGCAGACTGCACCTCTCCTCTTCTCCTCCTTATTTTATTTTTACATTTTGTAACTCGTAGAAGGCAAGAAGTCTGTTCATGATATTAATAAGAAGCAGTGTTACACCAGACATTTGAAATGGATATGAAAGAGACGGGATTGCAAATTCATAATGCTTTCCTATGGAAACTTTTGAAGTTTTGTATTTTTTTAATAAATAAAGCATTAGGTGCAGAGCCGAATTATAGATGTTGTGTATTTTGTATGAAAGTGCAGTGACCACTTGTGAAGCATTATCAGACTTTTTTTTGCAGCACTATGTAACACAAATAAAATAAATAAATAAAAAATTGTCTAGCACTATAACACAAAACCCCCCATGCCCCCAAAAGCAAGACTTTGTAATTAAGTGAATAATAAAATAAGAGTACTAACTACAACCAAGAACTTAGGAAACACTACCATAAATGAGGAAACTTCAATAAAACCTAGATAGATAGTTAGAAACATAAAAATAAGTAATTAGAAAAATAATAATAATAAGTGAGTAAAACACTCTAAACAGTACATAAGAGGTAAATGCATGTATATTAGGGCAAAGTAAAATAGTAATTAAATTTGTTCAAAATGATAAAATGATATACCAACTATTAAAACAGACCAAAATATTGAATATATAAATATAATAAATGAGGTAAAGTTCATATAAGAGCCAAACCAAATTAGGTGTCAAGTTTGCTTTTGAAAATGTCAACGCTTTGTGCAGCCCTCAGATCTTCAACCGGGCTACACACAAACAGTTCCATCTAGTGTTTGCAGCTGGAACTGATACAAACCAGAGCTGCCTGTGAAGAATTATTTTTTTCCCCATCACTGTCATCTGTCAATTTCCAGTCACAACTGTAACTGATTTTTATTCATTAATTTGTGATTTTATTTTTACAAGGTCAAAGCACATTAATTAACACTGCTGCAAATGTGCCAGTGTTAGCCGATGGCTAATTTTCATCTGTCGTCCCTGAGAAGATTGCAGCTAAAACAGAAAAAACCTAAAAGCATGCATACAATTAAAAGTATGAATGAAAACATGAATGTTAAAATAGGCCAAATGCTTAGTTAGAGGACAATTAGACATGACAGAACATTAGCAGTTTTTCTTCATACCAGTATAGGATCATCACACTGAAGTAAACCCCCTTACTCACATATCATTCGTGCTCAGACATGGTTTAAAAATGCTTATCTGTACCTGGTATGTAAATTATCTGCTGAGTTTGCACAGTGCAACTACTGGATTGTATAACACGAAAAGCTTAAAGATAACAGGTCAACTTTGCTCCAGAGAGTCACTTCTTTTACATAACAGTTTTCACTGAGACTTAAGGCTAAATAGGAATATATGTTGTGCATGTGATGTGAGTAATCTGACCCTCTGTAAAGGGGGGTTGGTTACCCTGTTGTAACTGCAATATTTTGATACAGGCATACATTCATATAATATGAATGTATATATTAATATAGATATATATTGAACACACCTAATTCTGCTAAAATTTACATGTCCTACAATTAGAAATTCTAGTGACATCTGTCATCAGAGACGTTACACCCATTAAATTTATCATAATATTTCTGGCCCTTTTTGTGTATTTTAATGTCCATATTTTTATCATTTTATATTTTCCTCCTAAAACGTTATGGTTTAAATTTAATTAAGTGCACACTATACGCTATTGAGGTACATTGTACACTATACACTATTAAACAGTGTATAATTTACACTGTACACTATTAAAGAGTACAATGTATACTATCTATTATTAAAGAGCACATGGTACCATAGCATTGCACACTATACACTATTATATAGTGTGAACTTCACACTACTAGAATAAAATGTAAACTATACACTGTTAGAGGATTTACTGTACACTCCACTGTACGGTGTATACTGTACACTATACACTTAAATAGTGCATGTTGTACTCTCTACATTATTAAATAGTGCACAGTGTACGCTATACACTATTAAAAAGGGCACATTGTACTATATACACTGTTAAATAGTGTGCATTGTACACTATACATTAATAAAAAAAGATACATTGTACTCTTTACACTACAAGTAGCCTATATAGGTAGTGCACATTGTTCACTATAAACTAAGGTGTAGGCTACGATGAACTCTATACACAATAGTTGCAAGCATGTTCTTTATTTAAATAGGCATACTCTATGCTTTTTAAGTAGCACACATTACAAACCATACATTATATAAATAGTGTATTTTGTAGTTAAAAAGTTAAAGGTAACCAGGCAGTGTTAACCACGCACATGTTTACCTAGCATGTAGACTACAGTGTCTTTCTTTTTTTTGTTTTTGGTTCTGTATACAACATGAAATGTTTTTAAACAAACAATTTAAAGAGAGTAAAGATCATATAATATTTTAATTTCTAAACAAAATATGATTAAGCGACAGCAATAACAGCAGTAGTAGGAGTTGTGATTACAGATGTATCACTGACACAACCATTAAAACTTCTGGTGATTCTATACAAGTAGCAACAACTACTGCATATGTCTTGCATATGAGAGACACAAGTAGCCTGATGTAGGCTACATTTACAGTGTGTCACTGATAACACTCTAATTGTTAAAAGAATAGGTTAACATTTTGGGGGGAAAGAAAGAAAAAAACCTCACTTCTGGTGGTGGTGATACCAATCTTATGTTTGATCCTTAAATATAAAGGGTAACTGCCAGCAGGCTGTTAGCCTAATTTAGCACATAGAGCAGACACAGGAAAACATCCTGGCTCTGTCTAATCTGCCAATCACCCTAACTAAAGCTCAGTAATTTACACATCATATTTCATTTCATTTATTGCAAGTGTAAAAGCATCAGTAATGGAATGATTTCACCACAGGAAGACATTTTTATGTGCAGATAATTGTGGATGTCAATGTCAGATTATGATGTCACCACAGGCATGCTCCTCTGCTCATAATGCCTCCTGATGTACGCAGTAATGGCGCTCTCATTATTGATCTTTTTCCTGAACACCATAATGTAACACTTTGGGGCCAAGTGACAGCCCAGGATGCTGTAGCTAGAAATGAGAATGGCTGTGCTTTCAATGGCTCGTTTGTACTTCCCAAACATTTCTATATAGATCGGGATGAAGAAAATCCAAACGATTAAAAAGAGCAGCATACTGACGGTGACTAAACTTGCATTTTTATACAGATCTGGCAACTGTTTGCCTTTGAATGCAAACAGGAAACAAATGAGGGCCAAGAAAGCGTTGTAGCCTAACATGGCGATAAAGAAGCCAATGGAGCCTTTGTCACACAGCTTCAGGACAGTCTTGCTTGATTTTGATTCAGTAGGATATGGTGGGAAAAAAAGCATCCATGGCACACACAGCGCCAGCTGGATCCCAGAGACGATGGTCACCACTAGCACTGGCTGATTGAGCTTCTTAATCCAGGACCCTGTCGTCAAATTAAAGCTAAAGCCCGCTAAGATTTGCAGCAGGTTGGCCAGGATGCAGGAGATGCAGAGGGAGAAGACGATGCCAAAAAGTGGGAGGCCTACCATGCAAGAAGCAGCAGTGGGTACTCCCGCAAAGCTAAATGTGAGGCAGAAGCAAGCCAGTAGTGAAAAAAGCTCCAAGAAGCACAAGTAACCTCCAACAGCTTTCACAATGGGAGTGTTTCGATAGACTGTGAACAAAATAGCAAGGACAATGGTAACAATTATACCAAGGACTTCCAAGCAACTCAAGAAGATAACGAAGGGATCCGACCACTCGAGGTATTCAGCAGTTTTATCCAAACACCTATCCCTCTGTGGAGTAGAATACTTCTCAGGGTCACAGCGTTTACACTCCTCACCTAGACAAGTAAAAATAGACATGCAAATTAAAATGCAGGAAGAAATACCGTGTTCATCATGCAGAATACATTCCACTGAAAATGAGTATGAAAGGAAAACTTAAAAAATAGAATTTTGTTTTACATACACGAAGAGATACACAACCACAGCATTGAATACCATGCTGCAGTGTGACAGTAGAGCAGTATTTGCAAATTAATGCAAAACTGACTTTGGATATTTGGGAAAACAAGACAGGAAACAAAAATAATTCAGCCTTTTTATAATGTTTGTCTTTACAGTGTAAGGCAATGCAAAATTCATTACATAAGACATAAAGAAATTAAGGAAAGATATAAAATGAAATGCACTTAAAAGACAGTAACACACATAAAAATAATTCCATGTGTGGGATTACTGGCATCTAGTGGTGAGGTAGCAGATTGAAACCTTTGTTGGAGCATGTTGGAGAACTACGGTGGCCAGTGCCAAAATGTGAATAAACCTATCTTGAGCCGGTGTTTGATTTATCTATTCTGGGCTACTGTAGAACAATATGACAACCTTTGTGAATTGTCGAAATGTCAATCTACAAATGACTCATTAAAAAGGTAATAAAAACACAACAGTTCTTATTTTCAGGTGATTATAAACTGATGAAAACTTAATTATAAATATTACATACAATTTCTGCCAGTAGATGCCAATGGACTTTTAAAGTGACTTGTGTCAACCAGCAGATTAGTAACTCTTTTATGGGTCCAAATAAATACACTTTGTTTAATGGCAGATAATTTTGGCACATCGAATAATGGATTCGTTCAATACACATAGCCACTACTTTAATCAACATTGTTTTATATGTGTGTGTGTATATATGTGTGTGTGTGTGTGTGTGTGTGTATGATTTCACAGAAGATAGGGTTTTTATTATTTTAGGTGCTGAATACCTACTATGGGAAAGAAAATTTTTCTTAAGATTTAGAATTAAACACTTGCCATTTCCTGCAGAAAACTCTCCATCCGCACAAGGAACACAATCACCACAGCACTGTTTTCTTTGCCTCTTCAACTCCTGCCCTGGTTTACACATTTTCGAGCAGTTGTGAACCATTACCTGTGAAAGACATAACAAAATAAGTACAACATGATATACATAGATTATTTCTGGGAATAAATGATTAAGTTTTGATCCTACCATCATATTTTTAAAACGATCATCTGGGACTTTCATTTTTCCATTAGGCCAGTATTCTCCAATGGTTTGTATTTGTGTGAGCTGTTTCGATTCACTCATGTTCCAATACACAATATCGTATCCTAAGCTTGTTGGGTCTCCATTGGGGTCAAAGACTATAGGCGTGGTGTTCACAGAGAGGTTGACTTTCTTGATTTCCTTGAGAAGCTGTGGAGACAAACATAAACCACTGAGTTCCAGCTGGGTAAACTGGGAGTGCTGAATTGCTAACTAATTTTCAGGTTTTAGGACTCATTCCCGGGGCAGTCTATAGCCTAGATCATCATCTAAATGTATTTCCAAAACTTTGAGACTATTGCTAGATAGACAGAGGCTATATCAGAGCAAAATTTGTTAGTTAGCAAGATAACTTTACTGTACCTCCAAGGCTGTAAAGTTGGTGCTACGTTCACACTGGTGGCTGCCACACTTTAGCAAGTGCCTGAGACCCTCAGCTATGACTTGAACAGCTAGGTAGATATTGTACGTTTGATCCTGGTCAATGTAGCTGACCAAGCAGCTTGGGTCCAGACATTGCTGGGACCCCTGAAGACTGTTTGTTAGTGAGCAATCCCTTTCTTTGTTCTTGTCAGATTGATTAGAGCAAGGTGGATACTGAGTTAGGAAATGTTCAAGAATGGCGTTTGTGGTCCTGTTGAACATTGAGTTGACATAGTCTTTATAACCAGGCACCTCATATCTCTTGGAGATGAATCCTAAAACCTCCCCGGCCATCTTAATGCCTGGCAGTGTAGAGATTTTTGTAGAGGCAGACCATGTATCACTCGCAATCCAAGTTTTGTTGAGGTTGTGTTTAATAGCTGCTTCAATGATGATGGCAACATTTGATTCCTTGGTGAATATGATGATGGCTTCAGCAGAGGACTTATTGATATTGCTCACCAACTCAGCCAGTCTGGAATGGGTTTGGGAAAAGTCACCAGGCAGGATGTCAATGAAGTCGATGCAGGTATCCATTTCATTGAAGATGTTCACAAGATTGTCACTGCCGTACTTCCCGTATTCATCATCACTTCCTACAATGACAACTGTTTTCCAATTAAACCACTTCACTAGCTCTGCAATGGCCTTTGTCTGATACTCATCACTCGGTATTGTTCGCAGAAAAGTGGGGAACTTTAACTTCCTGCTGAGCAGCTCACTAGTCGAGGCATAGCTTATCTGTAATAAACAGGAATAAATCATGTTGTGATGGTTATACTTTGTTTGCAGCAGTTTTTGTTTAAAATCTAGAGATTATATTTATTACCATTTTTGTTTTGCAAGTTACATAATCTTAGAATAAGATAATAATTCTGTCATAATCAAAGGCATCCAAAATATTAAGTATTTTTAAATGAAGACATACCTGGGCAACTGATGACAGAGCAAGAACTCGTGCAACAGCTATTGATACTTCAGAATACCTTTCACCTATCACTGCTTTTGTTTTGGGTTCAGGTAAAGCAGATTGAAAGCTCCCAGGTACTAAATAGCTCTGTGGGTCTGACGGACTCTTCAGCATTTGGAGTGTTGCTCTGATGGCGAAGCTGACATCCCCACAAGTGTCAAAGATGTCGTATCCTATGGTGATGTTGGGTAGAACTCTTGGTGTGCGCTGGTTTATTTCTCTGATGGCGTATATCATCATTTGAGCTTGAAGGAACGTTCGGATATCATAGCTACAAAAATTTGACGGAGGTCAGAGGGAATATTCAAAATGATTCATTTATATTATGTTAGTGGATTAATTTCAGTGAGATCATACTTACTGTCTACAGGAGAGTGATCCAGGTATTTTGCTTCTGTTGGTTTGTAAGTGAATAGGGAAAAGTCCTCCAATGATGATGTCCCCGGGTGAGTATGCATGCAGGAGATCATCCTTTCCCAAACAAGGGCAAAATAGATCCACCATACTGATAAATAACCATAATGAAAACATTGTGGATGCACAGGGGTTAAACTCATGCATGCATTCGTTCTTCTCTAAAGTATACTGGTTTCCTGGACAACAGCTCTCATATAATGGCATGTTGTAGGAAGTTAGACAGGATCATTTGCATGGTCAGATGAAATTTGTAACTCAGTGCAAAACACTCGCTCTTCATAACACTTCTTTCAAACATTGGTTTGGCACAAGAGCAGCATGCTTATCTGAATTGCTTATAAGGGCAGATCTATTCACATCTATATAAATAATGCATATCTGCCTTTATGATTGCCTGTCTTCAGATAATAAATTGGTTTAGACAAGACAGGTGTCTATATTTGACTGCATTTTCAATCATGCAAGGGTTCTTTTCTTTTTTTCTTTTTTTAAAAGAACAACGCCCTTTTAAACTTTTTTTTTTTTTTTTTAAAATGAACAACTCCAAAAGCTAGAGTGGTAAAACTCAAATTTGTAATGTCATAGGGTATAAAGTCTGGATGTAGTAAAGCAGTGGTTCCCAGCAGGTCCAGCCATGGGGTCCAGATTTCTCCTTAGTCATTAGTTCAAGGTCCACACATTAGATAAATTACCACATAACCACAATTTTATTTCACAAAGTGTAAACAACACCTTGGATTATAACACAAAGAAATAAAACTTACTGCAATAATAAAAAGAAATTGCACTTTAAAATAAAATCTCCAGGCCCGAAATCGGCTGTACTTCCAAATAAAATGTGTTAAAAAAAAACAACAAAAAAACCAAACCTTGACATGTTCATGAGTCACTTGCAGTCCATTCAGAATGGACCTGGCCCCACTTTTGCACTGCGACCCAGTTGAGAAGAGCTGCAGTACAGATTTCTTTTCCTCTTTATTTTGACACTTCTTTCTTCAATGAGTTTACTTCACTTCCTTCCCTCCCTTCTCCTCAGCACTGATTGGTTCCTTTAACTCCATGCTCACCTGTTCACTCCCTATTTAAACCCTGCACACCCTGTCACTCACTCTGAGATAAATGTAAAATGTAGCAAATTCAGAGCAGAAAGAAGCAGACTGAAGGACGCAGTGGTTGAATGAGCAGAAGAGTCATGATTCTACACACTTTGATACAGTAGGTGGCAGCATGCACCTTTAATGTTTGTAGCCTGCCAGTAAACTAAAAGAAGAAGAACACTGTCATGATCATCACATGGGTCGGGACAGCTGGTAAACAGTTTCTTTCTCTTAAATTAATCCTGTGCATGATTAGTTTAAGAGAGCATTATTTGTCCTTATTGAGATGGTGTTGTTTAAGTTTATTTGCTGTTCTTGAGTTTTTGTTGAACATTAAGTCCTCATGGTTGATGCATTCTGACTTTCAGTGACTCATGATAGCACACCTCTCCATCTGAACCTCATCCTGAACACCGAGGTTGCTCCAGGGAGAGTTATTTTGAGAAAGATGTTCTATGACACTGAGAGTATCCAGGACAATGAACAGAGTACATGGGTGTGTCTTCTGATTCAGAACTGACAACACTACAATAGAATATAGCTAATTTGGCTATTTAAAATAAATAAATAAATAAAATAAAACAAACAATTTGTTTGTCAACAAAATCCCTCATCTTCAGACTTTATATTTAATGACATCATGCATTGGAGACTTCTGTGTTCTGACTCGAGCTGTTAAAAAAATATATTGATTATTGACTGTCCATGGCCATGTAAATATTATATTGGAATTCTTCATTTTGACAGTGTTCCCCCTTAAAGTTAGTGACCACAAAGCAGAGTAACTGTGGTGCAATTTACAAAGGAGTCCATAAGAGGGCAACATGCTACCAAGGAGGGTCAACAAGTCACGGTTTCAAATAGCTTAACCCACAAGAACCTGCACCCATTTGTCATTAAAAGAAAATTATGAGGGATATAAAATACAAAAATTTGAGCCGCATTTAACACATTTCTGTAACTTTTTTTGAAACACTACCCATAGTATCCAAGATCTGAAATGTTACATAACATTACACATACCACTTTTTTTTTTTTTTTTACATTTTAAAAAACATTTGGTGTTTATGATAAATGTATTCCTCATTTAAAAATGAATGAGTTTTGATCATTTTTATATTAAAACATAGATTTGCCTTTTCTTTTGCACTCCCATGACCTATATCAAAATTAAAACTTTTCTGGTTGGGTTTAAGCCTAAATTATTTTTCTGCATTTTTTTTAAAACACAAAAATATGTAAACTGAATAAAAAGAAATAACAATGCATCGTGGAGTTATTTTCAACAAAAACTGAGCAACAGACATGTCTACAGTGCAACAGAAAAGTGAAGTATTGAAAGTAAAAAAGTACGATAAAATACAAAGTAAAAAAGCAAGTAGTCAGAATTTTGAGGATTGTAAAGTTTATTTTAAAAATAGAGTGCACATTATACTTAAAGAAAAACAGTCTTTAAAAAAAAAAATTACAACTTAAAGGAATTAAAGAACAAAAATATTTTTTTTCTTCTCTCCCATTCCTTTATTAGTCCGTCCCCTCCTCCCTGCCTCCCTACCTTACTTATTTTCTAGTATGTGACAAAATGCCTGGGGGAAATGTAGTGGAGTAAAAGTCAAAGTTGACAGAAATATAAAACTTGAATGACGTGCAGATACTCCCAAAAAAAATATTGCAAAAAAGCATTTGCAACAAACAATTGTACATATATCTCAAAACTTCTGGCTAAATGTATTTGCAGTAGTAAAGTAACAGTTTTTAAAATAAAAATGTATTGTTTGTTTAATTAATAATAAAACAATATTTAATGTGAATGTAACACTAGAAATCGAGGGCAAATAAATTAAATTCTAGTGCAGAATTACAGAGAAGTACCAGCATCTGCTGCTGCTGAACCTACCCTCCCTTGTGCACGCCTTCTTTCACTTTCCCAAAATGTGCCTGGATTGGGCCTCCTGTTCTCCACGCCTTGTGAGCAGTGGACTGAATCATATAAATAGGCCACAGTCAGCTGTGGAAGTGGACCGAAGTGCATCCAGACCAGAGGCAGGCGGAACACAACTGTGCAACATGACCTCATTAACGTGGGGACTGCTCTGTTTCATTGGCATCCTGGCACCGGGAACTCTGGGAACTTTCCCACAGTTTGGGTCACGCAACCGGCAGATCCACTCAATTAGTCCTTTGATCCCACGAGTATCCTCGCAAGTACCTCCAAGGGTCCACCAGCGCTTTGAGGATATTAAGTCTATTGAAGAAAACTCTGATGAAGAACCAAGTGCAGAAACTTTTCAAGAGGTCCGGCTGAGTGGTACTATGGCTAAAGGCTTCCAGCAGCGTCAGCAAGGTGCACGACCTGATGGCAAAAACCACTTAGCCCAGGACAGACGTATTGCTGACAATGGAGGTTAGTTGAGTTCATGTGTCCAATATTGTCAATATCCATCTATGCGCTGTGCATGCATGTGCATCACTCTCATTTGTTGTCATTGTTTAGACTCCTTTTTTTAAATTTGGTGCTTTAAAAGTGACTACTTGTTATTATTATTCTCTTTTTTTGTATTTTAAATGAATTATTTAATTCATAATACCAGAGACCCATATGATTTCATGTCCACAGTTTAGCTTTTCTTTGTGCCTGTAATATATCGTTACATTAGAGTTACTGTAAGCCTAACTGCACTGCGACCCACTGAAAAACTCAGAGGGTTGATAAATAACCCTTGCTCTGCTAACCATAGGGATAAAAAAAAAATCCTATTCCTTTATAATAGCCAGACATGACTTAATGTCCTTACACCTGGATACAGTGAAAAAATATGTATAATTTGTTGTCATTTTGTATTTACATGTAAGAGATCCATCAATAAACATCAATATGCACAAATATAGGTGATACAGAAATGTCAGTTTTAATTTATGTTATAATTAAGCAACAGGATATGTCATTTCCAGTTTTTTGTTTTGATTATAATATAAAAAAGGGGCACAAAATTGAGTATTTTTTATGCAGATGTTTAGAAAAGCCCTAGAGGATTCTGGAAAAACATTCAGAACAGCAGTAACTGTTTCAGAAAATCGGATGCTTAGTTTTGTGACTCATGTAATGTTGATACATAACAGGCACATGGGGATACGTTAAAATGATCTTATAGTTAAGATATCAATATATCAAATGCATACAGTGCATACTACTTTCCCTTTTTGTGATATTCACATTGAAAAGCTGTTATGAAGCCAATAATCATCATGCATGTCCATCACGTTGCCTCTAATCTTGCTTGTGTTAAACCAAAATAATGACTGCTCTAACACTTCCCTTCTGTCTTTCTTCCCTCCCTCTGCAAAGCTGGTGGCACTAATTCCAGGTTTAACCGCTATCAGTCCTCCCATCAGGAGCCGCCAAAGGGAAGCCAGCCGCCCTCACAGCTGCAGGACAAAGCTGCACCGTTTGAATCCTGGCAGTCTGCTCGAGAATTGGGTGGCTCTCTCACATCCATCAGAGCCGAAGCAGGTAGTTAACTTTCAGCCATTACTAATATGTTCTCCTTCAGCTCCTAAAATATAGATGTGGATTTGTGGGCAGTCTCAAGAGTGTCATACATGCCCCATGTTTTTTTTTCTCATTTGTTTGGCTAAAAACATTCATATTTTCCAATGAGGATGAAAGAGGATAGCACTCCACTGATATTGAACACCAAAGGTTTCAATAGTTTCATTAGAGTATTATTTCTTTTGCCTGCAATATTGAGGTACTTGTACTTTGAGTATTTCTGTTTTATGCTACTTTACATTTCTACTCCACTATATTTTTGAAGCCTATATTGCACTTTTTACTACATTACATTTATGTGGCATCTTTTGTTGATTTTGAAATTCAGATTAATTATACAAAATATAAATCAACTAATAAATGATGATGCAATATTATGCATTAAACTACCCAGCAGTATATGATCAGTTTAAAGGTTCAAATGAGCACCACCTTTAGCAGCTTTACTTGCAAATGACATATAGGCATTTTTGCAAAGTGAGTAGTTTAAGCATTTTTCGATGCTGATGCTTTTGTACTTTTATATACTCGAGTCGATTTTTGAATGCAGGATTTACTTGTACAGAATGTTATTGCAATCAAGTATTGCTAGTACTTTTTTCTCAAGTGACAGAGCTGAATACTTCCTTTTCCACTGTCGATTAGTGTGCTGCCATGTGGTTTGAATGGGATTTCACACTTATAGGCCTAGCATTATGCTTTAATTGGCCCGCTTTAAACTTGTGTTTTCTAATCAAGCTTACAGGTACACTATTTAAATGATCAACACTTAAAACACATCATTTGGGGATTTGGGGGTGCTAGCTAGAGCCATAGAGACTTAAGAGAGTTGATCTTTTAACACTAGGCAAGGCAAGGCAGCTTTGTTTGTACAGCACATTTCATACAATAGGGCAATTCAAAGTGCTTTACAGAGTAATAATATATAAAAACACAATAAAAGATACAGATTTACAATAAAAGAAAAAGGAGATAAGATATACATGGTAAAATTAATTACTAAATAGTTAAAAATTAAAGTTTAAAGTTAGTTTGTAGTCATTAGCGGGTGGAGTAGGCAGTGTAAAAAAGGAATGTTTTCAACTTTGACTTAAAAGTGGTCAGAGTTTGGGCATCTGGGAGGTTATTCCAGGTTTGTGCTGCATAATAACAAAACGCTGCTTCACCATGTTTAGTTCTGACTCTTGGGACGCTCAGTAGGCTGGCCCCTGATGTTCTGAGGGTCCTTGAAGGTTCATATTACACAAGCACATCAGAGATATATTTTGGCGCTGAGACACAGATTGATTTGTAGACAAGCAGCGAGATTTTCAAATCAATTCTCTGAGTGACAGGTAGCCAGTGTAAGGATTTTAGAACTGGAGTAATGAGGTCATATTTCCTAGTTTTTGTCAGGACCCTCGCAGCAGCATTCTGAATGAGCTGAAATCTAACCTACTGGAAATAAAGGCGTGGGTGAGCCTTTCAAGGTCTTGCTTTGACATTATTCCTCTGACTCTGGCAATGGTTTTTAAATGATAGATAATAGATAATATAATATAGATAATGGCAGATGAAGTTACTGATTTGATGTGACTGTGGAAATTTAAATCAGAGTCCAGGATAAACCCGAGGTTTCTTGCTTGACTCAGAGTTATGAGAGGGATTCAAGGTGAGAGCTGACACTTTGCCTTTCTTTCTGTGGCCCAAAGACAAGGATGTTGGTCTTATCTCTATTGAGTTGGAGAAAATTTTGATGCATCCAATCATTGATTTGCTCAATACAGTGACACAGACTTTCTACAGGTTCATAATCCCCTGGTGAAAGTGATATGTATATTTGCGTGTCATCTGCATAATTGTGGTAGGCTTCTTTGTTGCTTTTAAAAGTTGCTAAGTTGCTGGTGGACAACTATTTCAATAACTTTACTGAAAAACGGTAAGATTGAAATCAGCCGATAGTGGCACAGTGGCATCTGGGGTGCTCTTCTTTAGGAGAGGCTTGATGACTGCAGTTTTCAAAGAATTTGAAGAAGTGCCAGATTGGAGAGACAGATTAACTATAAGAGTGAGTTGTTTTACCAGACTGCTCAGAACAGTTTTAAGAAGCGGGTGGGTAAACCATCAAGGCAGCAAGTGGAGGAACTAAGACTGGAGATAATTTCTTCCAATGATTTGTCACTGATGGACTTAAATTGCATATATTACCTTTATAAGGGCCATTCATATAATAAAAGTAGTGTTCACTTTGCTGATCTGATAGAATATATACAGTATCTGAAAGTTAGATATTGGTTGTTATGGTACTTAAGTATTTTGTAATTTGGACTATAAGCATTTGGTACAGCTTTTCTTGCTTCTCAAGTGAATCAACCAGTTAGACTATAATGTTAAGTGTTTGTGCTTCAGTGAGAATGTACACAATAGCCTATACATGTGTGTAGAAATGCATGCAGTGTGACAAAACCAGAAGATTTCCATTACCACAAAATAGGAGAGATGTAGTGCTGTATCTTCAATCAGCCTAAAGAAGAGAATGTTGTCATTGTACGCTTCTGCAAATCAAGAATATGTAACATTTTGCATGGTATCATATCAACGTTTCTAAAGTGCTGCTGTATATGAGCTGACTTTGTCATCAGGATGTGGTGGGGAGGACAACAAACAACAGTTGTGATTGTGTTTTATCAAATCATAGTGTTTCTTAGCCAACAAATATATTTTTAAAGGACTTGTCGCTGTTTTTCTAGTAGGGATAATGCCAGGTTTTTCTTTTTGTAACATTGCTGCATTTCCTATTGGGATTGTGCTACCAAAACCAGGTATTTTGAGCCAAAAATTATCTTTTCCTTACCATAACCAAGTATTTTTTGAACCTTAATCTAAATACACATTAAACAATGTTATAACATAAAGTTTGAGCATATCTGCTACATAATAACATGCAAATGCAACATCTACATTGTTTGTAGAAACTAACACATTTAATCTGATCAAAACATCCTCTTTTTTATTTACAGCAATAAGATCTAACTGCAGAAATCGTCCCATAGACCTGGTCTTCATCATAGACAGCTCCCGCAGTGTGCGCCCCGCTGAATTTGAAAAGGCTAAGGAGTTCCTTCAAGATATGGTGGAAAGCTTGGAGATTGGCTCAGACGCCACACGAGTGGGCCTTGTCAATTACGCCAGCACGGTGCAGATTGAGTTTCTACTCAAGACTTATTTTTCCAAGTCTTCCCTGAAGCAGGCACTGGCCCGTGTTGAGCCCCTCGCTTCAGGCACCATGACAGGAATGGCCATCAAGACTGCCATGGAGAAAGCCTTTACAGCGGAGGCAGGGGCCAGAACTAGCTCCATGAACATTGCCAAAGTAGCCATCATAGTGACAGATGGGAGGCCCCAGGACAAGGTTGAGGATGTATCAGCTGCAGCTCGGGCATCTGGGATCGAGATCTACGCAGTGGGAGTAGACAGAGCTGATATGATGTCCCTACGCCTCATGGCCAGCCAACCACATGATGACCACGTCTTCTATGTGGAGACCTATGGCGTCATAGAGAAGCTCACTTCCAAATTTAGGGAAACCTTGTGTGGTAAGGATGATGATAATGGGAGTGCGGATGTTCCAATAGATGGTGAAATTGATGATTATGGACTAGGGGGCAGAAAAGACGGTAGGCCTAATGGAAGAAATGAAGAAAGAAACAATGGTATGTCAGATCCGTCCTTCAAATTTCATCTGTGATCATATGGGCAGCACCATAGAAGGAATCTCCATTTTAAAGTCACTGGTCCTCTTCTTTTGTTTTAAGAACAAGGGCAGTTTACTGCCGCTTGTTGTGTTTTGATTTCCCACAAAAAATTGTTCACTTACTGTTGCCATGCAAATGGTGATAATAAGTGTAGTTAATGCAGTCAACTTGTACAGTAAGTCATGTACTAACCAACTGAAAGAAGAAGGCAATCCTCTGATCACTGGTTGATCTACCAATTCAGAGTGAATTCTACAACCTTGTACACTTTAAAATGGTTGAAACCCAACATGGTGCTGCCTGTACCGTTCACATGGAGCGCGCTGCTCTTTGCACTCTGCACTGCATCTTGTGCCTCATGCCGCGTGCCCTGCTAATTACATAAAGGCTAAGCTACCCAGTTCCACAATTTGGGCTTTGCACTTTGTGCCAGAACATTAACGGCCACTCATCCAGCTCGGCAAAGGCTAAATTAGCTTGTGCTAAATTTGACCAAAATATATTTTGTGGAGTAGATTATTAGACATTTTAGGAAAACTTAAGTTTTGACATTATGTTATCTTTAAATGTGCTCATAAAAATACAAGAAACCCATGTAAATGAATAGTTTAACGTTTTGGGAAATACACTTATTAGCTTTTTAATTTGTTCAACATGTACAAATAAATGCCATCCTTACAATTCTGGAAAAAACAGCTAATGATGTGAAGTATTTCAATATAATGTAGTAATGTTTAATGCTTTTAGGCTTCAGGAATGCCAGCCCAACTGCTCATTGCCATGATATATTTGGGTGATATCAGGGGTTGGAGAATAAGAACTAGGAGGGTTTTAAAACTAAAGTATGATTCTCAAATAATTTCGTGCAGACCAAATAAAGTCACATTAGATTTTTTTTTCAACAAATTCCCCACATTAGTTATATGTTTTCTTGCAAGAAGTTTTGTGTGCAGTGTCAGTATGGTGTCTTATTTTACAATACACTGTACAGTAAAAGGCGGTTGGCCGAAAGCTGTTCTTCAACTCTTGTATTGGGGGAAAACAAAATGTATGCAAGGTAACAAAAACCATTGTGATTGAATGGCACAGTAAGTTTGGCTAACTGTCCATAATTTATATAAATTTAAAACAGTCACATTTTAATTTCTCTTTTAAACTTTTGGTACCACCCAAAGCAAGGTAACTGCTCAGGTTACTCATGCTATTCATGCAACCTTCTCCCAGGTGTTGAACTTACTGAAGCTCATGTCTATAGTCAAACAAACTCATTAACTTGTTTTTGATTGACAGCTTGAACCTGTGGAGTGAGTTCAGCCAACCTCTGTGTTTCACTGTGACCAACTTTTGTCCATTCACAACAGTGACATCACTGCCAAAGACATGCGATGATTATAACAGAGTGTTGCCTTTAGTAGACTTTGTGTTTGCATGGTCTGAAATGCATGGAATATTTTGATGGAAAATTAAGATGGATAATTATTTAGGTGTAACGCCAGTATACCATTTGAAAGCAACAAATGACCATGTCTCTTCCTTCCTTTCCAAATAACAGAATTTAATGCAACAAAAATAATTTACTATAACATTGCTATAGTTGATGCACAGAGATCAAGCAAACTAACCTGCATGTGGCTATGTAGAATCGCACAATTGCACAACTAAACAACACATACTCACAATTTACTAACACAGAAGTATATTACAAAATGATTGATTTCACTAGGCTTAAGCCAATCAGACATTGAGTGTTTCTTTTCAGGTTTGGATGCATGTGCTCAGGGACACAATTGCCAGCACATATGTGTCAACAATGGCACCACTTACAACTGCAAGTGTCGCAGTGGATATGTCTTGAACCCGGACAAGAAAACATGCACACGTAAGAATCTTTATCTTTGTCTTAATAGTTTTGTCCAGTGTCTCATTGTCACAGTATCTTATTCTGGTTTTGCATGATTCACCATTTTAGAGTTACTACATAGCTTGAAGTTATATTTTGGTTGAATCTTGCTTGAACATTACTATGAGATTGAATGGGAAAAGTGTTTTATTACAGACAGAAAATTCTAACATTTAGAATATTTAATGTCCAAAATCTGACACTTCAGAATTCCACATTCAAAGCTTTGAATCTTCTTTTGGACATCAGTTTGTCAGGCACTTTGTGCTATGGACACAGTGCATACCATCTCTTGTTACGAATGTTTTGGGTTGTCCTAAATAGATTAGGGCAGACGCTATTCAGCACACAGTAAGTGAGCAGAACATGATGAATGCCTGGACTGATGAGAGGCACAAATTCTAAAAGTAATGATGGCCACTTAGAGGGTCCACACAAAGGACAAACAGATCCTCTCACCGAGTCAAAGGCTTGACTGAATAAAAGTGTTCAGTAGGTCAGCTACCCCAACAGCCCTTGGGTGTTTGAAACTGGAATGAGGTTTTTTGCTTGCTACCAACTTTCTGTCCATGGTCTTTAGACAACTGCATACATCTTAATTTGAATTTTGTGGCTCTAAAGTACATAGGTGAAAGTTGACAACTAAAGTTTCATTCCACAGCCATCTGAGTGGTGTGTAAAGACTTAGGGGAATTTAATATCAGGGACCCTGACCAGGATCCGACTACACTTGACCCCAAAGTCCAGCTTGTTTGCTTACCATGAACACTGTGTACCGCACGGTATGCCAATCCATACCTGAGTCTATCTTGGTGCAATCTTACTCAGGGATGGTATGAATAAATCGTACATAATATAAAAATTTAAAGGTCTGAGTTTCAAGTGCATGCCCTTATACAATTGGTGTTTTGGAGATGACTGCCAGAATATTTGTGGCAGCCTGAATAGGTCGAACACTTGGGAGGCACATAGTAGCATCAATTGAAACAATGACCTGACAGAGGCTCCAACAGTCCAAGCCCTGGAAGGATGTCATGAGATATCATATTACATGTGGACATGTCTCTTTTCAGGTTCTGATCCATGTGCCCAGGGACATGATTGCCAGCACATTTGTATAAACAGTGATGACTCGTACATCTGCAAGTGTCGAGTGGGATATATTTTGAATCCGGACAGGAAAACATGCTCACGTAAGAACCTGAACATTTATTTTAGAGTTATGGAAGTTTGTTACAGAGTCCATACTTACTGGGAGATTTTAGATTGATGTAAATTTAGGACATCAGATGTTTCTTTTCAGGTTCAGATACATGTGCCCAGGGACATGACTGCCAACATATTTGTGTCAGTAATGATGACTCGTTTGTCTGCAAGTGTCGAATGGGATATGTGTTGAATGCAGACCAGAAAACATGCTCACTTAAGAGATCTGTTGTCGTTTGTCCAGTTTCTGTGTTTTGCATAACTGAAAGTTCCTATGTATCCTCCATATATTATACATAGCAAGATTTGTTGAGGCAGTGGTGGGC
Organism: Plectropomus leopardus; assembly: GCF_008729295.1. NCBI lineage: Eukaryota > Metazoa > Chordata > Actinopteri > Perciformes > Serranidae > Plectropomus > Plectropomus leopardus. Next base: position 24,290,643 of record NC_056476.1, on the reverse strand, counting down.
AGCCCTTAGTTTGACTTTGGTTCATTTGAGCTATAAAAAGAATAATTGCCAATCAAAGGTTCTATAATATGTTCCACTGTATGGGCTTCATGTCAGATGTGGCAGTGTTCTCTTTTCAGGTGTGGATTCATGTTCTCAAGGGCATGACTGCCAGCATATTTGTGACAGCACTGATGATTCGTACATCTGCAAATGTCGAACAGGATATGTTTTGAATGCAGACAAGAAAACATGCTCACAAACAAGCCTGGGCTTTTCAGGTAGACTTTATGATTGTTTCTTGGCATAGATTTTCCACAAATCCAGTTGTTTCTTGATGAAACAAAAGCTGAAAAAATGCATTGACTTTTGAGTTGGTGAGACTTTTTTGTGTCACAATAGGAAAATTGAATTTCTCCCAGTCTTATGATATTGTTGAAGTCAGTGGATCAGTGGTAGTTGGTGGGGTGGGTTTATTCCTAGGTAGATGGGTAGGTTGCCAAGGAGGAAGTAGATTTACTCTCCTATATTTTCCAGTGGGTTTTTGGCTGATAGGTGGGTATACTGTAAATGACCAGAAAAGAGATGGGTATACCTGTGTATACCCTCCATGACACCACTGGTTAAAGTGTTGATGGAGCCATTACAACAGCTATTAAAGTAACTGCACCTCAAGGCACTTAAACATTGATTTTTGCTTTAATTTAGGCAGTCATTTCTTGGATTCGAGTTATTCTCAAAAGTGGGAAGTCAGGGGTCAGTTAAGCTTGAGTTTCTACAGTGTCAAGAACCAATCATCTCTTGACTATTGTTATGGGGATTCCCTCAGTAGTGCACCACTGTTGTTGCTCTTGTGTTCAGCTATAGTCCGTTACATATGAACATGTTTCTTTTCAGATATGAATACATACATGATTGCCAACATGTTTATGTCGAAAATGGTGAATCTTACCTCTGTGTGTCACGAGGAATATGTGTTGAATGCTGACCAGAAAACATGCTCTCATAAGAACCCTTACTGACAGACTTCTTGTCTATCTCTTGGTGCATTGTCTGAGATTTCCCCAAAGTTCCTTGTTGCTGGTACTTGAATAAATGTTAAGCCTATTATTTGGAGCATTTCAGCTGTCTTAGCCAAACAGCTTTAAAACTTGATCTTGATACCAAGATCTGCTAAGGCACTTTTTTGGACTGTCTTGTGTGTGCAGCAGTACATATTGAGTTTTTATGAAAGAACATTGAATAAGGAAACTGGGATTGATGCACACAGTTCAATCAGTTATACGTTTTAAAACTAATGGTGGTTTGGTCTCATAAAAGTCCGAGATAAAATGTGTCTATATTAGGTTTACCTCCTAAGATGTGGAAGTGTCTCTTTTCAGACTCGGATACTTGTGCCCAAGGACATGACTGCCAACATATCTGTGTCAGCAATGATGACTCATATACTTGCAAATGTCAAGTGGGATATGTGCTGAACACTGACCAGAAAACATGCTCACGTAAGAAGCAGTACATTTTTCATAGATTTGTTGTTTGGCCAGTTCCTGTGTTTTACGTGACTTGAAGTTTTTATGTATCTGCCATATTTTGTAGCAGGAGCTGGTGAGGCACTTTGTATGATGGGCACCAAGTACTAGCTTGACTGAACAATCATAATTGTCATTCAAAGGCTCTACAATAAGGTGTCTCAATAAAGGGGTCATGTCAGATGTGGGAGTTTTCTCCCTTCAGTTTTGGATTCATGCTCACAGGGACATGATCACATGCCATATTTGTATCAGCACTGATGACTCATACGTCTGCAATTGTCAAATGGGATATGTTTTGAATGCAGACCAGAAAACATGCTCACTAGAGAACCTAAACATTTCAGGTATTTGTTTGTTTGTTTATTTCTTGGCAAAGATTCCCCACAAATCTAGTTATGTTTCCTGATGAAGCAGCACGAGCTGCAAAAGCTTGTTCTGAAAAAGTAAAGTATTAAGAGACTGAGCAAATGGCCATGCATGTTAAAAGGTATGATGGCTCATTTTAGTCTTTGCTGTAGCCTATGTAGTTGGACTTAGTTTGTAAGTTGTAGAAGTGTCTCTTTTCAGGTTCGGAGAGATGTACCCAGGGACATGACTGCCAACATATTTGTGTCAAAAATGATGACTCTCAAATATGCATGTGTCATGATGGATATGTGTTGAATGCAGACCAGAAAACATGTTCACGTAGGAACCATGTTTTTTCACTGATTTGCTGGTGTTATGCCAGTTCCTGTTTTACATGACTGAAAGGGCACCACTTAGCTTGTTTGAAAAGAAGATGCTTAAGCTTGTATGAGCGTAAAAATAATAAATGCCAATGAAAGGCTCTACAATAAGTCCCTCAATAAGGGGTTCATGTCAGACATGGCAGTTTTTTCTTTTCAGGTTTGGATTCATGCTCACAGGGACATGACTGCCAGCATATTTGTATCAGCACTGATGACTCGTACATCTGCAATTGTCAAATGGGATATGTTTTGAATGCAGACCAGAAAACATGCTCACTTGAGAACCTGGACTTTTCAGGTAGCCTTTTTGTTTATTTCTTGGCAAAGATCTCCAACAAATCTAGTTATGTTTCTTGATGAAGCAGCAAGAGCTACAAAGGCACTTAACTTTGGACTGCTGTGAGTGTGCATCAGTTTATATTGATTATATTTGAAAAATAAACAGTTAAGAGACTGGAATTGTTGCACAGGTAGTTTGAGCACATGGCCATGACTTTTAAAATAATTGATAGCTCATTAAAGTCTTTGTTATGATGCCATTGCTAAATGTATTGGATTTAGTTTGTAAGTTGTAGAAGTGTCTCTTTTCAGGTTCGGAGAGATGTACCCAGGGACATGACTGCCAACATATTTGTGTCAAAAATGATGACTCTCAAATATGCATGTGTCATGACGGATATGTGTTGAATGCAGACCAGAAAAACATGTTCACTGTTGAACCAAATTTTTCACAGGTGTTTTTGCATGACTGAAAGGGCACCACTTAGCTTGTTTGATTTAAGCTTGTAATGAGCGTAAAAATAATAAATGCCAATGAAAGGCTCTACAATAAGTCCCTCAATAAGGGGTTCATGTCAGACATGGCAGTTTTTTCTTTTCAGGTTTGGATTCATGCTCACAGGGACATGACTGCCAGCATATTTGTATCATGCACTGATGACTCGTACATCTGCAATTTGTCGAATGGGATATGTTTTGAATGCAGACCAGAAAACATGCTCACTTGAGAACCTGGACTTTTCAGGTCTTTATGTTTATTTCTTGGCAAAGTTCTGCAATTCTAGTTATGTTTCTTGATGAAGCAGCAAGAGCTGCAGAGGCACTTAACTTTGGACTGTTATGAGTGTGCACTGTTTATATTGATTTTATCTGAAAAAATAAACCATTACTGGAATTGATGCACAGGCAGTATATAACTTAGTTTGTAATGGTAGAAGATCTCTTTTCAGGTTCAGAGAGATGTACCCAGGGACATGACGTGCCAACATATTTGTGTCAAAAGTGATGACTCTCAAATATGCATGTGTCATGACGGATATGTGTTGAATGCAGACCAGAAAACATGTTCACGTAAGAACCAAATTTTTCACAGATTTGTTGGTGTTATGTCAGTTCGTGTTTTGCATGACTGAAAGGGCACCACTTAGCTTGTTTGATAAGAAGATGCTTAAGCTTGTATGAGCGTAAAAATAATAAATGCCAATGAAAGGCTCTACAATAAGTCCCTCAATAAGGGGTTCATGTCAGACATGGCAGTTTTTTCTTTTCAGGTTTGGATTCATGCTCACAGGGACATGACTGCCAGCATATTTGTATCAGCACTGATGACTCGTACATCTGCAATTGTCGAATGGGATATGTTTTGAATGCAGACCAGAAAACATGCTCACTTGAGAACCTGGACTTTTCAGGTAGCCTTTATGTTTATTTCTTGGCAAAGATTTCCTGCAATTCTAGTTATGTTTCTTGATGAAGCAGCAAGAGCTGCAGAGGCACTTAACTTTGGACTGTTATGAGTGTGCATCTGTTTATATTGATTTTATCTGAAAAAATAAACCATTGAGAGACTGGAATTGATGCACAGGCAGTATATAGTGGGACTTAGTTTGTAAGTTGTAGAAGTATCTCTTTTCAGGTTCAGAGAGATGTACCCAGGGACATGACTGCCAACATATTTGTGTCAAAAGTGATGACTCTCAAATATGCATGTGTCATGACGGATATGTGTTGAATGCAGACCAGAAAACATGTTCACGTAAGAGAACAAATTTTTTCACAGATTTGTTGGTGTTATGCCAGTTCCTGTTTTGCATGACTGAAAGGTTCCATGTATCCTCCATATACTTTAGCAAAAGTTGGTGAGACACTTTGTCTGATGGGGACCACTTAGCTTGGCTGAACAGGAGATGTTTTAGTTTACCGTGCAGCTGTGAAAATATTGATTGCTGATCAAGGCTTTACAATAAGTTCCACAACAAGGGCTTCATGTCAGATGTGGATGTTTTTTTTTCTTTTTTCAGGTTTGGATTCTTGTTCTCAGGGACATGACTGTCAGCATATTTGTATCAGCAGTGGTGATTCGTACATCTGCAAATGTAGAATGGGATATGTTTTGAATGCAGACCAGAAAACATGCTCACAAACGAGCTGGGCTTTTCAGGTAGACTTTATGTTTGGGTCTTGGCATAGATTTTCCACAAATCTTTCTTGCCCACTAGGGCACTTTTTGGATTGCTCTGAAAGTGCAGCAGTGGGCATATATATTAAATTAATTTCAGAGAGCTTACAACTAGGGGACAGGAACTGATGCACAGACATTTCAAGGAAAAGGCCATGACTTGTGCTTTTTAAAACCAAAACAAACAAACAAACAACTAATGGCTCATTAAAGTTTCAGCTATGTTGTGCTCGACTGATGTAATTTGATTAAGTGTGTTATAAGTGAAAGTTATATGTTTTCAGGTTCAACTACATGTGCCCAGGGACATGACTGCCAACATATTTGTGTAAACACTGAGGATTCTTACATCTGCAAATGTCCTTTGGGATATATATTGAATGCTGACCAGAAAACATGCTCACGTAAGCGCCTTTGTCCTTTTAGTTAAATTGGGGGTTTGTGTTTTTCTGTCTACATCTCCACAAGTCAAATGGGTTGTAAATGCAAACCAACCTGGGGTTTAAGCTATTTGCATGAATCAACTTGTGCGACTAATCACTAACTAATGGCTCATGGCTAAAACTGAATTGACAAAGTAACACAATGTTGATTTTTGTGTTTCACATGAGACACAAACACCAGCCTCCTTGGTCATAGTCCTGTGCTTGTCAGACAAGGGAATTGGACTTGTGCCTTTTCTGAATAAAAAAATATTGCAATTGTGAGGTTGTTGAGGCATTGTGTACAGACATACTTTCTTTATGTCTCATGTGACTTATATTGCAGTTTGCTCTGAGCACTTTCAGAGTCAGTTGTTGATGGTGTTGTTGCTCAGTCTTAATAGCTCAGTGACTGACAGATAGAGACAGAGGAATTGAGCATGCAACCATGGTTAACATTAATATTAAAAGGAACAATAGCCAGCAGAGGCTCTAACAGTCCAGGCTCTCCAAGGATGATGGCATATATGTTAGTTACATGTGGAAATGTTTCTTTTCGATTTCTGATCCACGTGTCTATGGACCTGATTTCCAGCACATTTGTGAAAACAATTATGACTCATTCATCTGCAAGTGTCAAGTGGGATATAAGTTAAATGCAGACCAAAAAATATGCTCATGTAAGAACTTAAGGACCTTATGATACAATATGCATGTCGTAATGCAGTGTCACTGGTTAATGTAGACACTTAGAGTCTGATTAAAAAATGCAGGAAAAGTCTGAAAGGATTTGGTGAGGCCAACATATTTTGTTCAATTCAGTGTAAGCGTGAAAGTGTCTCTCTTCAGGTTTGAATACATGTGACCAGGGACATGCCTGCCAGCATATTTGTGTTACATATGATAATTCATACCTTTGCAAATATTGTGAGGGATATGTATATGTATTTCATATGTCAGGTTGCAGTGTCTTGGGTCTCCTTTGAAGTCTGTTATTAATACATAGGTGTTTGTCACTCCAAAGTTTAATTTGGACTGCAACAGTTGGTGAAATTACTGTGCTGTGGATGCACATATGTACATTAGCTCTTTTGGGTTGTTTTAAATCAGTAGGAAGGTAAATATGAATTTATTTTTGAATGAGCAGGAAGTTGGGAGATTGGGACTGAGCTCATGGTCATGGCGTAAACTGTAAATCTATTGGTTCCAATTTAAAAGTTCCACAACAGGCTAAATGCTTCTTAATGGCAATTGAGTCAATTACAAGTATAAGTGTATTTTTTCAGGTTCAGATTCATGTTCCCAGGGACACGAGTGCCAACATATTTGTGTTGTCAGTGATGACTCGTACATCTGCAAATGTCGTATGGGATATGTTTTGAATGCAGACCAGAAAACATGCTCACGTAAGAACTTGGACTTTATAATTTTATTGGATATGCTTGCTATTATTGTATATACTTGATTAAACACAGAAATAGGCATGGAACATTTGGCCTAGCCTTTATAATTTTTCAAAATTAGCTTTTGGCCAAACATCTTCACTAAGGAAGTTTGCTCATGTAGACATCTGGATATTACAAATGTCTTAATGTGATGTATACAAATCATTTAAAAAATGCATAGATTTCGGTACTTGAATAAATACAGATTTGAACATAGGGTAAGGAATATTTGATTTCTGTTGACAAACCTTCAGCTCCACAACAAGCCAAAGAGCATTAACTGATAATGTCAGACTTTGTTAGGTGTGGATGATAGCTTTGGAGGTGTCTCTTTCCAGGTTTGGATACATGTGCCCAAGGACATGACTGCCAACATATTTGTGTCACGAGTGGTGATTCTCAACTTTGCAAGTGTTATGATGGATATACATTGAATGCAGATCAGAAAACATGCTCACGTAAGAACTTTACCTATACATTTGATGTGCATGTTGTAGTGCTTTGTCTCAGGTTTCCCTCAAGAGCCTTTATTTTGGGTGCATAACAGGATGCTCCAGAGACCTCTCTGGTGCATTAAAAAATCCATATAGGAATGGAATTTGCAAAAAATAAGTACCAAATTGTTTTTATCTGGTGTAGCACTGTGCTTTGGACACAATGTGCATCAGCTCAGTTTGTTCTGAACAGAGCAGACTTGACTAACAAAACTTGCGTGATGGTGGCCTATTACCAGACACTGCGGCTGATACACCTAGAGGTGTAGTTTACATGGCCATCACTGGCGGGACTTTAAAAGCCCCTTGACTGATGTAATTACTGTAGATGTCAGCTGCAGAGCATCCATTTACAAAATTGAATACCCATGTGCAGGGACATGACTCCGAAGGGTATTTGTGTCAACCTGAATACGTTGACACACTTGGAAGGCATGCACTGCAGAATCATGAAACAGGAGGCTCCTCTAGTCCAAGCCCTGCTTAAATTGTGTCATATTACATGTGGAAATGTCTCTTTTCAGGTTCTGATCCTTGTGTCCAGGGACATGATTGCCAGCACATTTGTATAAACAGAGATGACTCGTACATCTGCAAGTGTCGAGTGGGATATATTTTGAATCCAGATAAGAAAACATGTTCACGTAAGAACCTGGACATTTCTTTAAAAGATGATAAAAATTTTTTTCACTGTCCATTAATTTAAGTAACTGACCATAATGGCCCAGGTTGAACTGATCACTAAGGGCTCTTTGATTTATGTAAATTGGGCCCATCAGATGTTAAAGTGTTTCTTTTCAGGTTCAGATACATGTGCCCAGGGACATGACTGCCAACATATTTGTATCAGCACTGATGACTCGTTTATCTGCAAGTGCCGAATGGGATATGTGTTGAATGCAGATCAGAAAACATGCTCACGTAAGAACCTGGACCTTTCTTAAATATATGATGTCACCTCTTTGGTAAAGTGTATCAGATTTTCCTAGAATCTCACTAGTTTAGCAGAATTAGTGGAACAATATACATGACCATAGATGTCAAGAACTGGGGGGGGGGGGGGGGTGTCTTAAGCTGAGTCAGATATGGAAGTGTTTGTTTTTAGGATCCGATGCATGTGCCCAGGGACATGACTGCCAGCAAATTTGTGTTATCAGTGATGACTCGTATATCTGCAACTGTGGTGTGGGATATGTATTGAATGCAGACCGGAAAACATGTTCACGTAAGAACCTGATTTTGTTCAATATTCATATTTGTCTGTGGTGTGATTCAGCATCTCAGATATTCAACAAAGCACCACATTTGGACCTTCAGATAAAAGCACCAGAAGCTCCAACTGGAGACTAGGAGCTGGTGAGATAGTTGGTCTTGTGGAAACACACTGGAAACATATTTTTATGTCATTGTTATTAAGCTGGAGACACAGAGACTGGGAACATTTAAATGTATTGGTCACAAGGCTGAAGAATCTGCTTATTTTAAAGGGAACTGTGACTAAAGGCGCTGTAAAAAAAAAAAAGCAAGGTGATCATTTTTGATGTCATGAGACTAAGTCATTAAGGTGTGAGCTTTTCTTTTCAGGTTCGGATTTGGATGCATGTTCCCAGGGAAATGACTGCCAGCACATTTGTGTCAACAATGGGAACTCCTACATCTGCAAGTGCCGAGTGGGTTATGTGTTGAACATGGATCAGAAAACATGCTCACGTAAGAAACTTCTTACTTTCAAGTAAAAATTAGTGCAGTATCTCAAGATGGCTTGTGTTATTCCATAGTAGCTCCAAAGACTTCTGTAACAAGAGCTACCAAGGAAATTGGATTGTGCTAGACACATAGAGCCTACATTTGGTCATGTTTTCACAATATTAAAGTAATGATAAACGAGCTCCTTGACCTTGAATTACTTAGACCGAGTCAGATGTGGGAGTGTCTCTTTCTAGGTTCAGATGCATGTGCTCAGGGACATGACTGCCAGCATATATGTATCAACAACGCTGACTCATACAACTGCAAGTGTCGAGTGGGATATGTGCTGAATGCAGACCAGAAAACATGCTCACGTAAGGATTTTTTTTTTTTCAACATGCATAATACTGTCTGTATACTGAAACTTTAAAAAAAAAAATCTATTTTCTGAAGTACTTATCTCAGTAATTTGTCACCCAACCTGCTGATATCCCCTTGTAAGCTCTCTTGTACAACTAGTGCTTAGCTGACTGAAAAGGTGTGCTAGACTGGCACTAACTTAGTGAAAGGTGTGGCTTACATGGACATGTTTGGAGTCCTCAAAGGAACTACAAGCAACCAGGTTTCAACTGCTGGCCAGGGGGTCCTTGAATACTCTCCCGCTATAAAATTGGAGAGGTTTTATCAAAGACGGGTTGGACCATGTGCTTGATTTGACAAGAGCTGTTCTCAGATCATCCTGAACTATGGAGGACGATTTGAGGTGAGAGGGTAAGGTTAGATGAAGGTGTTTTCCCAGTGCTATCCATTTAGACATTCTAGTGATCCACAAATCCAATATAGATTTCCTCTAGGTTTGACCATTTTCTTATGCAATGTGGTGCTGAAATTTGCCTTCTTGGAAGCTGGTCTGGCTGTACTTAAGGACAATATGACTTCACTCTGCATCCACTTTTCCTTTGCATTTGGAAACACAAATGTAGACATAGAAGGGAAAAATGTCAGTCAAGGCAATGCCATCTTTGTGTGCTGACTCCATGCAGTGGTTCCTCTCTTGCCCTGGTCTTATTCTCAGGGACATCTGCCAATGTATATGGACAGTCCAGGCAACCTAAAGTGCAGGAAGTTTTAGCAATGGTAGTACTTGGTCCCTGTTGAACAGATTAATCTGGACTTTGAAATGTGCTCTGTTGATATTCTGGCTCAAAAGGCGATACCGGGTACATGGAATTTAGCTAATTTCTACACAGCTCAAACAGCTAAACCACATTGCCTGGAATTTTTTTTTTACAGCCATAGGCTTCATCACTGGCTGTACCATGCTTTGTAAAACAAGACAGTCCGTAAGCAGATGCATTGCAAGGTCTTCCTTCCATCAAAGACTGCCAATATTATGGTAGTAAGTAATAAATGCCTACCCAGAAAACCTTATGGTGATAACTAGGTCTCTAAAGTGTGCACTGGTTACACGTGACTCAAACCAGGCTAGGGTTTGCCAGTGATAAGAAGAAGAGTCCCAGTTGTCCCTGAATCAACTTCCTTTCAAATAGACAATTTATCATGCTTGTGAAGACCACATACCATGGATGCGTGGTTACATTTTATATTTTGAGTAGGTGCACAGCCAGACCCTTTATGTAGCAATTGTGTGTCAATGTTAAGGTATTTGTAACATCTTTCCCCTGCATCTGGCTATGCAAGACTTAAGGATCCCCAGTGCTTTGACTTCTGTTAACTTGTCAGCCAACCTACACAAATCACTGTACTGGTAAAACTGAGTCACTTAAGCTCTTATTGTCTGTTCTCACACACGTAAATTTCAGTGCACTGCTGCAGGTCAGAACTTGGTCAAGCCTATAGCACTGATAGGGTTCTCAGCCTGATGTCTGAAGACTAAGGATTACAATGAGTTTGATTTTAAAAAATGTCATCTCTTTAATGCCTGTCTTTTTTGCATTCTTTAGCTGTGAAGAGGTCTGCAATCAACGCTACCAAAACCAATGACAAACAATACGACTGATCCAGTCATTAACAGTACAGTTTACAGGACATGCAAGTGTGCTGTGCTGCCTGTTTAAGGAATGAGAGACTGCAATGGAAGTTGTGAGGGAGCCCTAAGAGAATGTTGGTCCAAGTAAAGGACCAACAAATTTAGTTGTAACTGATTTTCATGTTGTCTTTTGTGATTGTATCATTTCAGTGAATTGGTCTTGTATGTATTTGTGAGTATATAGCTCAAACAATTGTTAACATGTGTCCTCTTTAACGCTATTCACACCTGACCTCAGTAACTGAGCACTCCCAGGTTGTGATTAACTAGTTGAAGTGGATTTTTTCTCTTCTAATTTCTAATCTCTGTTTTCTAATCTCACTCATAAAAGATAAACCATGATTGTATCTGATCTCTGCTGTATTGTTCAATCAACATCCGTTATGCCTATGTTTCCATTTAAAACACCTAACTTTGATCAGATTTTGTTCGCTCCAAAATATTTTCACATTGAACATCAACATCAACTCTTTGGGGGATGTGTAATTTTTTTTTTTCCAAGCAGCAAATGGAGTTTTAAGAAGAAGCTACGCTAACTTGGTGAAAAACCACTGGCATGCTTTGACCTTCCTAATATTTTTGTCTCATTCTTTCAGAGGAAATGAGAAGTGAAATAACTCAAGATGCCTGCATGTGTGAAGCTCAGATTGTGTTCCAGAAAAAAGTACAGTCAACCATCCAGGAGCTGAGCAGAAAACATATCCTTTTGCTTAGAATGCTTAGAAGGATCCAGTTTGACTTTAATTTAGGGTATTTAAACCCAGACAAGATTTGTATGTTGTATGTGGGTAGTAAACAGGCTAAAAATTGGGCCCTACATGGGATTGTCCATGGGTTACATAATTCCACCATGCCAATTTCCCACGTGGGTGAGTTTACCCAAGCGGACCCCAGATAGGATGCCTGTTTTGGGCCTATACCCGCTTTGTACCCAGGTAGGCCTTGCATAACCCATAAGAGGCCCACTTGGGTAAACCCATGTGGGCAGCTGGCATGGGGCCATTATAAAACCCATGGACAAACCAAAAGAGTACCCATTTTAAGCCTTTTTACTACCCGTGGGCTCCCGCATACAAATGTTGATCATTATGTAAGAGAAACAACTGCCTCTAAAAATGTTAGAAATCTGCACCAGCTCAGGCTGCTGCAAATATAGTTTTTTTATTAATTTAAGTTTGAATCTGTCGATGTCTAGTGGTACAATTTTAGAAATGATCTGTGTGATGATGGTAAACATTACACTTTTCAAATTCTATTTCCTTGACTACCTGCTCACTTGATGAACTTTCAGATAAAGTGAGCCTGATTGATGGCCAACAGCAGTATTAAGGACATCAATGAAGATATCAGCAGACATCTTAAGGACTAGCAATGTATCCAATTATTTTGACCAGGGGAAGACATTTTAAAATGTCAAAGATTTGGTAGAGGTCCACATGGTATTGGGGTTTTATGCAGGATGCATTACTGTTTTATATTATAAATCTGCATTTTACCTTCACAACACTATCTGTTATTGCATCTTAAAGTAAAGTCAGGTATAACTGTTGTAAAAGTTTACATGTACTTGTATATTTGTAAGAAAAGCTACATTTCCTCCTGGCAGGGTAAGCCATTGAGTTAAGACTCAAACTATGTAAGATCATCACAGAAGTTATGGAATCAAAAGAAGTGCAAAGTTCTTAAAAAAAAAAGTAACAAACGTGTTAAAAGTGTATTTTCATAATCAATGTTTTTGGTGGAGAAAGTGTTGTTGTGTACTCAGTGCTCAGAGAGCATTTCTTGGTTAGTGTTTTCGGTAGAACACAAAGCCTCCATACATAACCATTACACACCAACTAATCTCTTATACAACAAGAGCATTGTTGTTTCCCGTCCGATTGCAGCATTATTATGTAGAGAAAATACCAAAATAAAGCCTGATCTAATTAGCCCATAGCAGTGTTACATCACAGTGAATTAGGATACTATAATCCTTTACTTTGATACCTGAAACAATTATATTGCGCAAAACCAATTTGTAAACGATGTTTTGTTTGTAACCAACAAGTGTTGAGAGAGGAAAAACAGTTTAAAGAGTTCAAGGGTCATTGGACCGCTTCAGTTGTATTTTGCTAACTTGGCAAGTCTTGGACCAAAGTCTGTCGTAGCCATCCTAACAATTAAATGAGTGCACTAAGTTTTGAAATTGTGAGATTTTGAGTCAAGATCCGCCCAGTTTTTGCATCCAGTTAAAAGTTTTGCTGCACAGTATTTTACTCATGCAGTACAAACATGCTGTATTTTCTATTTTGTCATATTGTGCAAAACTAAGTACGGACTTAAAGTATTTGTGGTAAAGGGCTCTTTGTGTAAATTGACAGTTATGTGCATGGCATACTGTTGGTGCTTTTGTGTTAGAAAAGAACTTATCTGTATATTTTCTATTGGATGTACAGTTGCACATGGAAAATAAATATTCTTGAAGAATGGATCCTGCAAATTTCATGCACTGTTTATTTTATTGTATTTTATTTTTATGCCTATACTTACCAACCCATGCCTAAAATGCTTAAAACTCATAATATCATGGTATGTTTTTTTAGCATCACAAATCGTTCGAATCAAGCCATCTTGTTATACATTCATTGGAATGATCTTTTTTAATAAATGTTTTGCAGTGGGCACTGATAGCACTGGACAATTGAGTGCAACATTGCATTAAAAATAGGCCTAGTTTTTATTGTATTGCTTGTTTATTAAGGAACTGTTTATCATTTATAAGGTGGAGGGATTGGGGAGGCGCTTAAATAATTCTTATTTTTGTTTTATATATATTTATTTTTTTATTATTATTTTTTTTAAATATCCTCTGACCTAAAATCCCTGTGGCAGGTTTTATAGGCATGTCTTAATAATCATCAAATTTAGCCTACACCATTTATATCATAGCCAGAAACATAAATTATTGTCCAATTTTCAGATTTCAAACATGTTTTCACACATTGTGCGCAGTGTAGGCTTTTTAAAAATCACTTAATTCTACATGTCTGAGTTAAAACGTAAAACAATGAGAAGCACAACAACAAAAACATTAAAATGTGCTTCTGCAAGACAGTTGTGAAAATCCAATTGTTTTTTTCCAACTCCAGGATTTTGTTTTATACTTTGAACTTTAAACATCAGATATGTTTTTAAAGTCTAAAGACGTCTGCCATGCCAATTAACTGCCACTGTTGTGTAGCTTACAGTGTTCATGATATTTGGCTCCAGTAACCACATTTGATGTGGATATTAAAAATAAAGCCCATGGTTATTTGTGGTGAAAGGAGTCTCAGTCATAGAGGTTTAAGGAAACATCTGAGGGTCAAGATTTTTAAAAAAAAAAGAAAAAAAGTTTCACCTGAGCCGTCTCCCTTCTCTGATAAATAAAGAACAGTGCTTACTGAGTGTTGACTCACCCTCATAAACCTGAAAATTGTATTCCCAAATAAACAAATGAACAGCTCATTTAAATGACTGAGCCAAGAGAATGGGACTGTTTGCCAGAGCATGAGCAAGAAAAACTACAACTACCAGAAACATCTGAAATCCTCTTCCAAGTAAGAAGTCTTTGAAAGTGGAAGCGGGAGATCGACCGAGAAACGAAAGAAATTGAGAACGGGGTTTTTGTCCTAGAAAAGAGAGGTCATTAATGATGCGGCAGTAAGGTTTCCGGACGTTGGAGGCGTTTCGGGAGAGGATGTACAGCAACTACAGAGAGATGCTTTTAGGCTCTCTCAACCAGCCGAGAAGTAGCTCAGATACGTTAGAAAGGGACCGGGATAGGAAGTGGTGTTTTGATTATTGTTATTATTATTATTGGTATTGCTGTTTATCCTTAGTCAGCGGACACCTTAGGTTGAATCCAGTAGTTGGCGGTAATGCGACTTTATGGACAGCAACCGCCGTTAAATCCAACAAAGGAAGAAGAATCCTCTTCCGGTCTACGGTTACTATGGGAAACCGAGGGAAGCTACAACCGCTCAGTGCTGGAGTCTGCCAACGCAAGCAATGAAACGTCAAATTTGAGCCGTTTTTTCAACACGTTTGCAAACGCTATAAAGTGTACGAGTAGTAGGCCTTTTAATTTATCGTTTTTGGCTCTAGTTATGTAAACTGTGTCGCGTTACGCAGGTAACTAGCAAAGTTAACGGTACATAAGCTAACGATACACTCACCATATTCAGGCCGCATGATGTAGCATAGCTAACTAAGCTGGAAAAGTTAGCCCACTTCAGCTGTATAGTTTTCGAGCTAATTGGTATTAGGTTAGTGTATTGTTAATGTAAAATAGTACAACTGAGCCTAAGCGTCGTAAAAAATTAATGTCGGGTTGATAGAGGCCTGTGACGGTATCAACACCACCATGTTTATCTACCTCAGTAAGAAGGTGAGTGTCTAAACCTCTACATACCTACCTGCATATGAATGCACCATTAAAGAGCGCAGGTTAACAGTGTGGCTTCAATTTTCCGTGTTTTATAGATTGCTATCCCCAATAATATCCATCTAAAATGTGTCTCCTGGAACAAAGATCAAGGTTTCATCGCCTGTGGAGGAGACGATGGTCTCCTCAGAGTACTCAAGCTTGAAACTCAGACAGGTAAGTTCAGGGGATGCAGCTAATAACCTGCACAGTCCTGGCACATATTCGTGATTTCCAGGTTATTTCCAGCTTCCCGTGGCTTTATAGCATTAGATGGTAAAGCCACAAGTGAACAGCTTGTTGCATGAAAATGGCAATCTGAATCATTATAAAGGGAATCTACAAGTTACTTAACACAGTACATAATGCACAGTTACTTGACATGAGAAGTGCCTTACACTATAAACTGTGGGATAGGCTGGATAAAAAATAACCCATGTCCCTCCTTAAATCACTGGACTGCTGTTGCTCATGTCTCCTGATAAAATTTCTTTGTTAGTTTCTAAGTTGTTAAGAATTGACAAAATGATAATAGTGATAAATACATGGTGTAGCCCAAGGCCAGCATGTAAGAACTGTTATTTTAAAAAAGTCAGCTTTTGAGTACCGATACCCTATGCTGGCTGGGCCAAGTGTGCCCTCATTTAAATTCCAATATCTGGGTCCCCGTGGATCCTCAAAAAATATATGTAGTATATATTAAAATGTATATGATTCATTAATTTAAAGTTAAGACCCTAATTGGTATTAAATTGGTATTATAACTTTAAAAAATATATCTAGAGAGTCACATTCTATGTTTTATGTTTTAATAATAACATAAAATTGCCCTTTAATCTAAGTAATTGATGTGGATTTAGGTTTGTTGTCTTCAGCATTGCTGTTTGTAAAATTTGTCTTAAATTTAATTTTGAGTGGCATTAAAATAGTTTTAAAAAGCTGTACAAACCCTGAAAATATTGCATTTATTTACTTACTTATTGCGGTTATTTTGCTCCATAGAAAAGTGGTCAGCGAAATTACATTGAGAAGACTGTAATGTTTTTGGATTTGATGAATAGTGTTTCATTCATTCAACTCTGTTAAAGTTAATCTGTCACAGTCAATGACATTATGTAATACTCATGTGGTTGAGATTTGAAGGCTCTTACAGTGTGCGAGAAATCTTCTGAAACTTGCATAAGCTTTTTGACTGTTCTTGTGCCTCAGTGTGAGTAACTGTACCACTTCGTCCACACCATCTGTTGAACAGGCCCACTGGTATTATGTTAAAAGTTGTTTGAACTTTGTTGAGGTTTAAAATCTGAACTCTTTGCCTGCTTTCTCAACAGATGATGCCAAACTCAAAGGACTTGCTGCACCCAGTAATCTGTCAATGAACCAGACTCTAGAAGGACACAGTGGTAAGTTATACTGAGTAGTTGCAAAAGCCTTAATCCTTACAAAATAAAAGACATGTTAGAGTGTTTTGGGATGTTGAACGAGCCACTGGAAAATGATCTAACACTTCATGATTACCACACTTGCAGGTGCAGTGCAAGTGGTCACATGGAATGAACAGTATGAAAAGCTGACAACCAGTGACCAGAATGGACTCATCATTGTGTGGATGCTCTACAAAGGTGATTACTGCTTTCAAATTCAAAGTGTAAGTTGTTTGCAATAAATGCGGCTTTTATACTTGTTTGTCTTTACCCCTCCTAAAGGTGCATGGTACGAGGAGATGATCAACAACCGGAACAAGTCAGTAGTGAGAAGCATGAGCTGGAATGCTGATGGTCAGAAGATTTGCATTGTGTATGAAGATGGAGCGGTCATTGTTGGATCTGTGGATGGTAAAAACAGATTTAGAGTGACTATGTTCACATTCACACTAATATTTCACTGTTTTTCCAAATATGATGATATTCTGAATTTGATACAGCATGTAAACAGCATAGTCTGTTTAGATAGTCTGAATTATGCCTTTTTCCAAATGATACATTTTCCAATCAAGATGCTAGATATGATAGTATTAGTTTGGTTTTAGCAGCATACTTTGGGTCTGTGGATTTTTTTTCCCGCAGTTTGTGACAAACAGCCTCCGTCTTGTTTACAGTCAGCTCTGTGCGTTGACATGAATGCGCTGTACACAAATCACCTAGCCAACAGTTTGTAAGACTGTGGGGTAAGGATACACACCCAAAAGAGAGCCAACATTTCTGGTCAGAAGGAGAAACATGGCTACTTTTAAACATCATGAAATACTTGGATATCAACAGGTTTTTGGATATGTTCAAATATCGCAGCACATGTGCGTTGAAGAAGGTGGTTGAAGGGATGAAAGAGGGGAGCTGTGTTCACACAATCTAACAAGTCCACCACCAGTGGGAATCTTTGAATGAATAATTTTTTGATCAAAAGAAGCTAAATTACACAAGCAACAGCTGTTCCACTATTCCATATTTTGACGTGATAAATAGCATTTTTGGGCACAGTAATTGGATTATGCACAGTTGCATTTAAACAGGGGGCAAAACTGGACTATTTTGTGCATGTTAGCGTTTTAAGTGTTACTGCTAAAAAAAAATCATACTAAATGGCGAACAGTCGCAATATTGACTGACTGAATATTAAAATATTGAAGGTTTTCTTGACCTGCATTGCTGTGTTCACATACTGAGGAAATGAGTAGTAACGTTTACAGTGGCGTAAATGTCTTCTTCTTTGTAGGAAACCGGATTTGGGGAAAGGAGCTAAAGGGAAATCAGCTTGCTCATGTGGCATGGTCACCTGACAGCAAGATCCTCCTCTTCGGCATGGCCAACGGTGAAGTGCAAATCTATGACAATCAAGGAAACTTCATAGTAAGTGCATAAGCTTAAGTAGAAGAAATGTCATTTTATTTGAGTATGTTCCCACATAGAACTACACGGCCTCCTGACTTATAGGATGTTAATATTGTGGATGAAAATGCTCCACTACCAGCTCCATTGTTTGCTTTAAGGTACACTTTTCATTTTGTACCCATTTTACATTAATACAAAAAAATGTTTGTTTTTTTTTTTCAGATGAAAATGACCATTAGCTGTCTTGCCAATGCGACTGGGGCTGTCAGTATTGCAGGTATCCACTGGTACGCAGGAACTGGAGGTTACGTTGAACCAGACTGTCCATGTCTCGCTATCTGTTTTGACAATGGAAGATGTCAGATCATGCGCTACGAGAATGATGAAAGTAAGAGAGATTTAACTAAAAAAACCCTTCATAGACTGCAGTATATTCTCACGCTTAAATGAAATGTTTCCCCATGGTGATGAGCTATGCTGCTGCTCTTTTCCTCAGACCCAGTGTGTATTGACACTCTGATGAATGTGGTCAGTATCCAGTGGAATCATTGTGGCAGTGTTCTGGCAGTCGCCGGTTCTCTCAGGGCCTCAAATATGGAGAAAGAATTCAATGTTGTGCAGTTCTACACACCATTTGGAGAGGTGAGACTGAAGACTTTGTTCCCTTACACACTTACAGAGTTTTATACAAGAATATGAGGCATGTGCAATACACTTAAATGCAGTGCTCCTGTCAGTGTTATACTACATGGAACCAAAAAAGAAGAATTTACATATAATAAACTGAGATGATAAAGAATGTCTTAAGTTTCATTTTATTTTTGATTTATTAAAGAAAAAAATCCCTTACAATGCCAATTTTCTGTTATGCCATCCTACATTGTTGAATGTTTAATAATGTAGGTAGGCTTGGTATTGTGCTCTGAAAGCCCGAAATCTTTGGCAAAATAGTTTTTGAGTCATAAATATTGATTAAAAATCATCCCTTGCACACCCATACGCCTTACTAACCCCAGTAAGAAAATAAAAATGGAACAAGATAGGAAAAAATTTGAGATTTTGCACTTAAAATGCCTTTTCTTGTTTAAACAGCATCTGAGAACTCTTAAAGTACCGGGGAAGCAGATGACAGGAATTGGCTGGGAGGGAGGAGGGCTGCGAATTGGCCTGGCTGTGGACTCCTACATCTACTTTGCCAACATCAGACCAGACTACAAGGTAAATGGTAATGCCTGTAGCTTGCTGTAGCTTAATTTTTATAAAACAGCTATCTTACACTATGTTCAAACTACAAGCCCAAGTGGCCCAAATCTGCCACTGACTGACACATAGTATACCAAAACGTAGCAAGCATTTTGCTTGTTTGGCGTGACAAATTGTAGAGGTTGAAGATAACTAACCTGCTTTTAGTCTTTGTTATGTTAAATGATGATCTTACCTAGTGACTCGGTTAAATAGTTGAAAATATCAAAGTATGTCACATCTAGCTATTCAGTTAGATCATTTCTCCAAAATAAGCAAGGTCAGGAGAAAGAGCACTGAGCTACATGACAATGTTGAGTTAGTCTGTATGACTTTGCCTCTCAATTAGACATCGGGTGCTAAAAGAATCCTCTAATATACCAAAATCAAATGTTTTCCAGCTAGCTACAGGCATTGTGTTAGAGGCATATTGTGACTCCCAATAGTTTTCCCGTGGTTTGAGAAAAATAATGAAACAAAAAAACAGACTACTTTCCTCAAGCAATACTTTGTGTATGCAGTGACAGTTTCAGCAAATATGACAAAAAGTTGTTTTATTTTAACAAAGTTACCAATTGTAGCTTCAAATAAAGAGGTTGTCATTAATCGTAGTCGAGTGATAGGATAGGGTCAGTAAAAGTCATATGAAGATTATTATTCTTTAACACTAACATTGTTAGTTTCACATCATGCTTCAAGTGGAACTTAAATAATTTCAGTTACAGAAGAAAACGAATGTTTTTCCTATGAACTTACAGTAAAAAAATGAATACCTGGGGGAATATCTCCTGGACTACACCTCCAAATTACTTATTTCTTAAAATAGGGTTGTTCAGGGGAATGTATCTTTGTTTGATCATATTTCTCCTCAGAGTCTAGAAGCTGCACACAGAAGGTGAATCTCACCAGCTCCTTATGTCTCCTAACAGTGGGGCTACTGTTGCAGCACGGTGGTGTATGCCTACACAAAACCAGAGCGGCAAGAGTACTGTGTGGTGTTCTGGGACACCAAAAATAACGAGAAGTTTGTCAAATATGTAAAGAGCCTGATGTCCATCACAACCTCAGGGGACTTCTGCATCCTGGCCAGCAAGGCAGATGACACCCAGCCTCAGGTACAAAAACCTCTGGATTTTATGTCTCAACATGGAAACTGTTAGAAAAAGCAACAAAAACAGGACTTGCAATCATTTATAAGACATTGCAGGTTGACTTGCTATGCTGGTTGCATGCTGTATGACTCAAGACAAGTTTATCAAGTGCTTTTGACAGATATATTCTAAAATCTAAGTGAGGGAGAATGTGTATAGATGAATATCTGAGTGAGCTGTAATAGTAAGTATGACAAATGTTTCTCTGCTGTTTTACCTTCTGTCTTCCTGCCTCATCGCCACATAGGAGGATGCAGAGTTAGAGTCTGGCAGTCATGCAAGGGTAATATATAAATTACACCCACACACTCAAAATGAGAACTATTTATTAAATAAAGAATCATAAATTGACCTGTAGAATAATGTTGCACTGCTGCATATTTTTTAGTATGTCCTGATTTTGTGCAACTCCATCGGGACTCCCCTGGACTCCAAATACATTGACATTGGTGAGTTTATACAGAAAGAAATATATGTCTTGTGATGCCATGTTTTCATGTTTTAGTTAAAATATTATTAAAAGGACAATTTCTTTCATTATACCATCTATTAAATAACCACGTGCCCTGCAAGCTTGCACACAGAAGTGAACTTGGTAGTAATCTTGTGACACAACCGTGGGATGATCTAAGTCCTCATTTACCATAAGGTTGGTGTATTTCTTCAAGCCAATGTGAGAGATCACACCACATGTATAGAGAAATGGTGGTTGGCGTTCTGCCACCTGCCGCAAGCCCACAGTTACATCTTTCATTGCTTCACAGCATCCTATAGCAAATAGACAGTTAGCACAGGGTCAGGATGATATCTCACAGATATTCAGCATTCTGTCTCTGCTTGACATGGTTGAATGTTTGCTGAGAAGCTCAGGTCAAGACAGTTCAAAGTCTGCAGATCTGAAAGGCTCAGATATCCCACATGATAAATAATGAGAGTGAGTTCAAGTGTGTGTCACTTTGGAGGTTTCTTCTCACCCAGCCTTTTCATTTTTTCTCAGACCAGTCAAAGCGTATCTATTTTAGAACACACTGCATTATGTTCTTGCATTTTCCAAACCGAAAATATTCACAGAATTGATCTTATAGCATAAAGTTACAAACAAAGATGCATTTATAGTGATTTATATAATGTGCTCAGATTTTTCCTTATAGTTTGGTGTTGTTCACTGTAAGAGAATGAATTGTAATGTATGTATCATATTACCGCCCAAGTAAAAGGTCATAATAAAATGCCAGTGCCAGTTGGGAAAAGTTTGCCTTCAAGGCTCTCTGCCAGAAAGCTGCCTGACAGCTTTCAGCCAGGAGGCTAGTATAAAGTAAAGTTTAAAGAGTGACAAAGCATGCATAAGGAGGAGCGATTGATGAATGGGTCAAACACAGACAGGACTTTCACCCAGGGGACTGGGGTTTGTGCCCTGCGAGAAGCCATGTGTTTTTTTATCATTGTTATTTTCGGTTTTCAGTCACAATTGGGTTACATTTAGGCAACTAAACCATTTGGTTAGGTGTAGGAAAAGATCATGGTTAGAGCTGAAATAGACCCTCTCAAAACATTAACCAGTTATTGTTAGAAAGGCCTCCTGGCAGAGAGATTACTGCCAGAGAGACTAACTTTTCTGATGTGCCTATACCTCAAACAAAAGAAAATAGTGGATGTATAATAATGGAAGGAAAACCGAAGAATTATAATGGAGAGTTAAATTAAACTTTATTTGGAAAAGTTCTGATATCAGTCCTGTGTTAAAAACTACGAAGAGATGATAAAGAGAGCTTGCAGTGACTATGCAGTGACAGTATGTCATGAATATATATCATCATATTTTTGTTATATCTGTTGCCTTTCCGCCATACAAAAACTTTCCACCTCCCCCAGACTTAAATGCCCTTTTTTGTTGCAATATTTCAAGATCTTTTTGAATTTTTTGCAATTCCACTCTTTTTATATACAAAATGAAAATGTTGATAAAGAAAGGTGAATGGAGATGCACCTTTAACACAGCCTTCTGCTTCTGAAATTAGATTCCAGAAGGTGGGCCCTCACATTACCCAACGAATGGCAAAAAAGAGAAATGGATACAGTTTATTTACTTGCTTCCAAATGACACAAAATTATATCTACATTGATCTTCATGTTTGTCATTAAATCTGCCATTTTTCTACTTGGCCAGATCCACTTTTCGTCACCATGACAAAGACACATGTGATCGCTGCATCCAAAGAAGCTTTCTACTTGTGGCAGTACAGAGTGGCAAAGAAATTAACAGCCCTGGAGATCAACCAGGTGACCAGGACTAAGAAGGAGGGAAGAGAGAGGTACATTTTTTCAGATATTGGCATGACATTTACAGTGCAGTGGAGCGGCATCTTAACAGGATGTCATAAGAACTGTATTTAACAAAGCCGGGTAGTGGGTGTGGACAAAATAGAGTGCCTGTGTCAGAACTTACAGTACACATTAGACAAATCATGGAAAGTTTCAGGGAGACAAGATAACCACAAGGCTAGATTATGAGTCAGTGACTTTAGTGGCTCAGTGTTTCAGTGTAGAGTGTGGGTACTGACAGTGCTATGAAAAGGATTCATTCATCTGAATCAGATGCCACTGAGGTTCCAGACAGGCATGATGTTCTGCCAGGGCTCTCCTAACACCTGGACCACAATTCACCTCAGTGGAAAGGACAAGTGTCTGTCTGTGTCTGGCTCTTTTTCATTTGTTCTTACTTCCCGCCTTTCTAGGGTCTACCACATTGACAGCAATCCATCTGGAGCCAATGAGAGTGGTCCAGATTTTGCAAAAGCCTTCACAGTAAGAGACATTTTTATCTCTAATGTGGCAAAGGGTATGTAACAGCCATGTTGTTGCACAAAATCAAAAAAATAACTGCAAAGACACTTCTGATACATTTTTAGAACAATATGCTGTAAAACTTGTACATTACATTTCAGTTTGAATATTAATTTAATTTTGTCTCCATGTAGCAAATTCAACTTTACTATTAAAATTTTTTTAAAAAAAAAAAAAAAAGATAATGTACTAGATGTGAAGCCCTGAAAATGTTGGTAAAAAAATTACCAACTAAACATACATATATACTAGTATTAATAATTTAAATAAAATAAGTAAAAATGTATATAAATAGTCAGCTCAAAAAGGAAAGATTTTAATTAGAATTTTGTGTTTTTTTACAACAAATATTTATTTGTAGTAAAAAAATGACTGAATTCTCATTAAAATGTATTTTATTTTTTTTGTCTGGTATTTTTCATTGTCATGGGTTGCATGTTTGTGTCTTCTGTTTCAGGCAACTCGAGATCCCATTTGTTGTATTACAGCAACAGACAGGACCCTGATTGTGGTATGTACAGTTCTGGTTTAATTATGCAATTTTGAATCATGCATTAAAATGAAAAAGTAAAATTTAAGTAAAACATTGCATGTATGTGTGCTTATAGGGCCGTGAGTCCGGCACCATCCATAGATACAGCCTCCCAAATGTTGTTCTCATCCAGAAGTACACTTTGAACAACAGAGCCTACTATCTGTCCTTGAACTGCAACTCCAGGCAAGCATGAATTGGTGTTATGCAGATTGGATTTGTTGCTGCGCAGATATCTATTATTAACCAGCTCTATCACAGTTTGTCAAATCTGAAAGCTGTTGAATTATTCATAAAATTTTAATTGTTATTTTCTTTAGTCGTCTAGCCATAATCGACATTGCGGGTGTGCTGACTCTGTTGGACCTGGAGGTTCGTGCCTCCTTAGACGACAGCTCTGGAAACCAGGCTTCTGCAGGAGATCCATCCAAGTTTGAGCGCAAGGATGTTTGGGATATGAAGTGGGCGAACGATAATCCTGATCTGTTTGCCATGATGGAGAAGACCAGGATGTATGTCTTCAGGAACCTGGACCCAGAGGTGAGGGCAAAGGTCTTTGTGTGATGGTCAGCTGCATTGTTTCATTGTTTCCAAATATTTAGCAACAATTTCCATAATGTATTGTGTTTTTTAAAAACAGGAACCCATCCAAACATCTGGGTATATTTGCAATTTTGAAGACCTGGAAATCAAATCTGTCCTGCTTGATGAAATCATGAAGGTAAATCCTTGGTTTAAAGAGTAGCACTCAAAAAACTTTTTGTCATAATAGCTCATAATTACAAGTTTTGTTTTGCCTCATAAATATCCTAAAGTAATTGGATATACAATGGTTTAGACTTATTGTTGACTTATCTTGATGATATCTGTTGGCTAAAATGGTAACAGCTTACTGCAAAATGATGAGAATGAATCTCTTTGTAGTGTTAATTTGAGGAAAGTCTCTCTTTTTGCCTAACTACTTCGCTGCACCTTTTAAAGTGCAGTTTTTATTTGTTTATTTAATCAAACACTTCTGGGATCTTGCTCTTCAGGATCCAGAGAGGCCAAACAAAGACAACCTCATCAACTTTGAAATCCGCTCCCTGAGAGACAGTCGTGCGTTGATTGAAAAGGTGGGGATTGAGGATGTCTCGCAGTTCATCGAAGACAATCCTCACCCAAGACTCTGGTAAATGCAAAGTGTTAATCTTTACTTTTGATTCAGCATAACACATAGAGTTTAAGGGCCTTATTAAAATAAATTCACTCTCAGCCTGTCACAATACTGGTCTCATCACTCAGTGACACATCACACAAATCAGTTCTCAAAAACTATTCTATATTGTCCGTTCAAACAACATTTTAACTTTGTTGTCAAGTTTGCACCAAATGATTGCCACTTTCATCTGAGCATATACTATGTATGCTGGTGTAAGCTGATTATTGTAGAGTACAGGAGATTTGTGGTGACTCATTTGTAGCAGCAATGTGATCACTTTAGCTTATTTGTGTCCTCTGGCTAGTGTGTCAAGTCTTGCTGCATTCCTCAAACACTGGCAACATAAATGGGAGTCAATACAAGGAGTCAGATTCCAGTCTTTGATTTAAGGATTTTTTTGCATTGATGTTTTTTTTTAATCAAGTTTTAAAATCATAGAATCATTAAGTTTGACACAGATGGGTTGATTACAAGCAATAGTTAGGTTAAGATAATGATATATATTTAAGTAACTAGAGGTGGGAAAAAGTCACTGTTTTGCAAGTCACAAGTAAGTCTTTACACTCAAATCCCAAATCCCAAGTCAAGACAAGCAAGTCCTGAACCAAGTACCAACGTTTCTGGTACTAAACAAGACATAATGCGCTCTTCACCAATTGTAATGCCTTGTAACAACAGAGTTATAATATATCTAATTACAAATATCCTAAAGGCTTTTTAAAATTTATACGTGTTAGAATTAGTTTGTTGGAAGTTGTTGAATCTTAGTTTGTAACCTTCAATCTGCTTGTTTGGCAAACTGCATTTTTTTACTTATTTTATTTTCTTTAGTTGACCACCACATGTTTTTTATACACAAGCAATATTAACTTTGGTATCATTTTTTTCAACTGATTCTCAGCAATGTAACATAAGTTCTTCGTGGTTCTCCCCCTGCAGCTTGACTGGATGATGTCAGAGTGGTGCAAACAAAGTGGATCAGGGAAATTAAGTGTCAACTTGATAGGAATAGATTACATAACATTAGTTAATTGAAGAGATGACGGGAAATTAATTGAATCATGGAACACTTTTTAAATAACATGCAAAGGTATCAAGAATTTCCAAATCAAAGGGCTCAACTGCAAGTGAAGTCACGAGTCATTGGTGTTTAGGTCTAAGTCTGTTTTGAATCTAAATGAATCATATTAGAAGGATAAGGTTTCATGCATACACATCATGTCTTGAAGCCCTACTGGTGATAGTAGCTAACTGCCCCCTCTCTCCATTATGAACCTCCCAGGCGTCTATTGGCTGAGGCAGCCCTTCAGAAACTGGATCTGAAGATGGCTGAACAGGCCTTTGTCCGCTGCAAAGACTACCAGGGCATTGAGTTCGTAAAGCGACTTGGTAACCTGCAGAATGAGCCCATGAAACAGGCAGAGGTGGCAGCTTACTTCAGCAGGTTCGAGGAAGCTGAGCGGATGTACCTGGAAATGGATCGCAGGTACATTTAGCCATATGTGTTGGGGTGTATTGGATGGTGATATCAAAGTTTACACAAATTGATTCAGTTCTGCTTTTGTTCACTTTGACATTTTTAATGTTAATGTAACCTTACGGTACCTGTTCTTTAGGCATGTTGATGTTTTTTTTTCTTGCAGGGACCTTGCCATCGGCCTCAGGATCAAGCTGGGAGACTGGTTCAGGGTGCACCAGCTGCTCAAAACTGGCTCTGGGGACAGTGATGATGCTCTGCTGGAACAGGCGTACAATGCAATTGGAGACTACTTTGCTGACAGACAGAAGTGGTATTTAATTTTACTTTACCTTGTCTTTCTTTGGTTGTTTAGTGTATAAGTGTATTTATCATAAGAGCAATGTTTACATGTGGTAAAATTTACAGACCCCAGAAATTCCCAATATTATCTTGTGAGAATTTGATAACAGTTTGTCTGCAGAGGATAATAGCTTGTGCGCGCAAATAAGAAGAAAAACTTTTTAGAATTTTTCTGAATTAAAAAGGCTTCTCATAATTCTGTGGTAACTTCGTCAATTTAGTAAAAAAAACAGGCCAAATTTTTTTTTCTCAAGTGAATCCATCTCGCATCCAGAGGGATGCATTATTGAAATGGCACAGAGCTGTAATTAATAAACAAATCATCCAAATATAAGCACATATTCTTAAGCACAAGACTGTCATTAGTACCATGCAATATATTAAGTATATTGCAAGCATCAAGAAATACTAATTATAAGCCATTAGTCTCTCAGTTGTATAGTTTTGGGAAAAAAAAAAACTAATTAAAGTCCATAATCAAAGAATAAATGAACGTTATGCACATTCTATCTTAATCCCATGTCCATATATACATTTAAATATTGACCACCTTAATCATTCCTTCTGTTCATATCAGCTGTGAAGTAATCCCTCCTGACATGAGTCCAGTGTGAACGATGGAGGACAAAATCCAGCATCCTCATTCTGTGCAAAAAAATGCATTTGGAGGTTCAGCCAAAGATAATACGAGCCTTTAGCAGTCTAAGTCAGATTATGTGGGTATCCTCCAAAGATAAGAAAGTTATCAGAGTGCAAACTACCTTCTCTCTTTTTCCTTTCGTTTCCTTGCTGAGACTTATGGGAGGAACAAAAGGAGGACATTTTGTATGGTAAAGACCATACCTTTATAAGACACCCAACTGTTTTGATTGTACTAACTGCTAATTTTGAAGTCTCATATTAGCTTCAGGGAAACTTAAAAAGTAAGTTATGTTCAAGACAGTCTTGAAAAAATAGAAACCTGAAAATGGAAGGAAACTCTGTCTCACATTTGGTTTTATACATGAATTCTCTGTTTCAAGGGTCAGTGCAGTGCAGTACTACCTGCAGGGTCGTAACCAGGAGAGGCTGGCAGAATGCTACTACATGTTAGAGGACTATTATGGTC
Source organism: Plectropomus leopardus (assembly GCF_008729295.1). Lineage (NCBI taxonomy): Eukaryota > Metazoa > Chordata > Actinopteri > Perciformes > Serranidae > Plectropomus > Plectropomus leopardus. The sequence goes on along the minus strand of NC_056476.1, from coordinate 24,262,671 downwards.
TTGAGAAGCTGACCGTTCTGCTGCCAGAGAATCATTCTCTTTTACCGGTGAGCCAAATGTTCACATTTGACCTCTCAACAACTCATTATTGCTACCTTCTCTGAACTTTAATGTAGAAGTTTTACACATCAAGAACTCTGAATCTTTAAAAAAAACTCTCTGTCGACTCTCCATTGTCTCTGTTTTCAGGAAATTGGACAAATGTTTGCCACTGTGGGCATGTGTGAACAAGCTGTGAACGCCTACCTTAAGTGCAACCAGCCCAAAGCTGCTGTCGACACATGTGTCCATCTGAACCAGGTGAGAGATATCAACAGAAAACTTGTGGCGCCAGAGTTTCTAAGCGACACTCTGAACACACACAGCCTTTCCTCAGCCATCTTCAGATTGCACACACACTTCACTGTGGCACCTGCTGTCCTCCCACTCTCATCCTCTTCCTGTGTCATATTTAGCACCAGAGTGAGAATTCTGCCCTCAAACTTTGCTTCCAGAGTAAATTTGAACATTTGGCTGTTCTCTGCTCAGGTTTGGACAAAAGTAGGAACTTCCTCATACCATGGCTGGCATTAGTTTAAAGGATGTAGAATTTATCTTGTAATTGACCCTGTCTATCCAAAAGGAGAAATCGTTAGAACTCCCTATTTCCTCCCCTCAAGGCAGTTTCTCTTGCTGTGTAAATACTGTGTTTTTGGCAGAGAAATAAACAGGACGTCACTTTAACTGTTTCCTCTTTACTGCCCTGTTGTCTCATCCCTGCAGAGTTTGAAAAATACTTTAAATGCAGTGGCTTCTTGTGTTATCTCATGACCGTTAGTGAGATTATTATTTCACATTCATTTCACTAATATCACTCCTAAAAAGCTACAAGCTAATTTTGTTTTTGAATGGTTGTTGTCATTTTCTTACAGTGGAACAAAGCAGTGGAACTTGCCAGGACCCACAACATGAAGGAGATTAAATCTCTTCTTTCCAAATATGCTTCACATCTTCTTGAGAAGAATAAAACTTTAGAGGCAGTGGAACTGTATCGGAAAGCCCACCATTTCCTCGATGCAGCCAAACTCATGTTTAAGGTAGGCTTACATTTTCATGCTTACTTTCAGGCCCCCAGGAAGTGTGCTGAACTTTGAAGCCAATTTGACACAGTGGTCAAACTGCATAACCACTAAATTCTGTCATGTGAACCAGAATTACCTTTTACCATAGACTGTCTGTAAATCAGCGGGTACATTTTCTTGGCATTACAACCCCGCAAAACAACTCATTTCACTATCTGGATTTGATCCAGTCCATCTGATTACATTTAGAAAGTATAGAAAAGCTGCACAGTTAAAGCATTTTATAATTTTATAGGGTTAAACCAGAAGTTAGATGCTCAGCTGGCTAAGTCTTTAGTGTACCTGCTCTATGGGCCCCATGATGTGGAAGATCTGGGTGATTTTATACCCAGGAAGTCAAACCTTTTTAGCTTTTTGCACAAACAAGGACTTTTCATAGGAATTAAAAAAAAAAGTTTTATGCAACACTTTTTATTCCTCCGCACTGCCAATAGCCACTTTTGGAGATATTATGTAGTCGGGTTGTCTACCAGTCTGCCCTTCTTGTGAAAGTGATATCTCAAAAGTGGCTTCAGGGAACTCCTTCATGTTTGATGCAAACATCCCCTTAGACTAAACAATGAACTGATTCAATTTTGGTGGTCAAAGGTCAAGGTCACTGTAACTTGGCATCCGTCTCATTCTTGTAAAAGTGATATCTCATTTTTTTAAATTTGGCCAGACGTTCACTTGGACTAAAGGGAATTTGATAACTGAGAGAAATACCACTCTTATATATATATATATATATATATATTATATATATATATATATATATATATATATATATATATATATATATATATATATATATATATATATATATATACATATATATATATATATATATATATATATATATATATATATATATATATATATATATATATATATATATATATATTATATCTCCCGCGACCCTCACGAGGACAAGCGGTTACAGAAAATGACTGACCGATATATATATATTCTGATTTGAGAATAATTAATTGTTGGCATAACTTTGTTGGCCTGGATTTTGTGGCTGCTGGTGCAGATAGCAGATGAGGAGGCGGAGAAAAGGACCCGACCTCTGCGGGTGAAGAAGCTCTATGTGCTGGCAGCGTGTCTGGTTGAAAATTACCACGAGCAGGTGAAAACGTCACAGCAGAGCAAAGCAAAAGGGAAGAAGTCTGAGGTACTTAATTACTACTAATACGTTATACATATGGGAAAATGTTTTTAATTTCATTTAATAAAATTTAAATTTAAATATAATAACACTATATCAGGCAACATCTGCACTCGCTGGGCTGCTTGAGGAAGATGCGACGTCTTCAGACAATCGTATTGTGGACAATGCCTGGCGTGGAGCGGAGGCCTATCACTTCTTTCTGCTCGCTCAAAGGCAGCTATATGATGGCTACATTGAAAATGCAATGCGCACAGGTATCAAATCACACAGGACTCTTCACTGTGTAATGTTAGAACTATCATATAATATTTTCCACACTGATTAAAAAACAGGTTTTAGTTAATGAGCTGTTATTTAGTTTACATAGTGCATTCCCTTTTTATATCTCGTACTTAGACTCACATTTGTCACGAAAACAAAGTCATAAATTCTTGACTCTTCACTGTTTTTGTGTTTTTAAAGCCCTTCACCTGCGTGAGTATGAGGACATCATCCCACCGGTGGAGATCTACTCTCTGCTCGCCATTTGCTCTGCAGCCAGCAGGGCCTTCGGCACATGCTCGCAGGCCTTCATCAAGCTGGAGTCCCTAGAGAGCCTGGACCCTGAACAGCGGCAGCTTTACGAAGATCTGGCCTTGGAGATCTTCACTAAGCATACCCCAAAGGACAGCCACTCAACAGAGCTGTACGGATCATCAGAGGGGTGAGCGCACCAAGGAGTTCACATCAAACTCTGGGTCCAAACACTGACAGAAGACTAGTGCCCTAAACTGCATGACTGCAACATAGCACTATCATATTATTTAAAATAATTTAAATGACATGTTTTAGGGAACTTTCTTTCATACACAGATTTAGACAATTTTATGCATGCTGACCTTATGTTTTTATGGTCCATGTAGTGAGGCTGGCTTGGGTCCAATTCACTGACTCTTGAGAATCAGAGACATATTAAAGACAAAAAAGTAATTGCTTTGACAATTTATTAGGACAACTTTTGCAACATTTTTGAACATCAGTGTACCTACCGGGCCAAAAGAATTTACTGGCAATGCGATCTAAGGTTTAAGATGACCTGCCTAAGGTGTACTGTGGCGCAGGAGCAAGACTTTCTCTCTTAAACTTTGTGGCACTACAAGTAGCTCAGTGGCTCCTCCCTCTGGCTGATGGTAGAACAACCCCACATCACTCTTTTTTTTTCTTTCTTTCTTTTAAAAATTCTCTGCTTTTTCTCTGGCTAAAAAAAAAGCCGGAGAAACCTGAAGTGTGTGAAGAACTGTGAAGAACTCAGTTGGTGTGTTGACTTTAAGTTATTCTATTTTTCTCCCTTTTAGGACGGAGGGAAAATTACCCACATGCATTGTGACAGGTCTGCCCATCCAGGAGTACCAGTTCTGGATGTGCAATGTGTGCAAACACTGCGCTCTAGGGCAGGAAATCAGCAAGTATAACTGTTGCCCACTGTGTCACAGTCCTGTAGCGTGAAGCTCAGTCCCATAAGTACACTTCATTTTCACATTTTTAAGCATTGTGTTGTGTTGTAGCCTGCATATATGACTCTTTTTTATGAGTTTGTGGAGCAAATGAACTGAAATTATTAACTTGTGGAAATAGCTGCACTTGGTTTCAAGATCTTGAGCAAGAACAATTATGTGTTGTGTCCACATTTAGAAAAAGCAGAGTATATATTCTGTGAGCTTCAGTTTATATTTCTTAAAATTTAGTTAAATGCATTTCTTTTGCCTTGAATGTTGTAAAATAAGTGATTGAATACAACGGCTTTGTTAACTATTTTTATATGAAGGTTCACAGTGGATAAACTGTCACCTTAATACAACAGTTTGAAGTGTATTTTTCTTGGCTTTCATTTTGCTGACATTTTTAATGCATCTTATTTATCACCAGCTAGTCTGTTTGGAAACAATACCCACACCATCAGTAGAGTTAACACCACAGCGCTTGGGAATAGTGCTTAACGAATAAGTATCTGTGCTGACCATCTGTAAGGATAGGAGTATTCATCTGACTGGATGAAATATACCTTTAAGTGGGATATGCCCTGTGTTTTGGTAGATAATTAGAGCATGGTTTAAAAGGAAACACTGTTTCTGTTATGTGTTTTTAATTTGGTACATGACAAGATGGAAGTTTTTTGTTCTTTTACATTGTGTCAAGACAAAAATGTTTTAAGTGGTTTCAAAAACTTTACCCCTGCATTGATGGTGTATAATAATGCTAATGGTTGATGAATGAATGAATAACAATTAATTCACTAATTTAATGTAAAACAAAGAATCTTTGTGGCTCCACCACTGCACTGAAATGCCCCTTGCAGTTTTGTTGCTTATCGGTGATCCATGTTGACCTGTCATTTGATACAATCTTCTCCTGCCATCTACTGTCCGTAAATGGCATCAGTGAGTTAGAGTCAGTGAGTAATGACACTTGAATAAGGACTTTCTGTTTGTCCCAAAGATTTCCAATATCACAGCATCACTCTGCCAGAATTTCTGTCTTTAGCATCAAACACTTCTGCATTCTGGTGAATTTCCATGCACCAGTTTGTTCCTTTTCTGCAACAATTTATTTAATTCTATCAAGATAGAGGTCCTCTGCTCCCTGCATGTTTTACTTTAAGGGGGCAGTTGCACATTTTGAGTCGGACACACTTAATTTCCCACAGTCCTGAATATCTGTGCGCCAATTTTTGGCATTTTTTCATTAATTTATGGTGTGAATGTCATACTTTTGGCCTGTTTTTATTTGAAGGAACAAATGTTCCTGTTGTAATTATTGAAATCACACCTATTCTAATGAAAACACAGGTATGAACATTATATAACATTCATACCTATAGATGCCCTTTACAGTGGACCTTTAAACTCTTTTAACTATCACTTGGCCGATTAAGGCGTATTTCTTGGTTTGGTGCTATCTCAATGTGTGCCCTTAGTAATGTAGCATCTGACCACACAGTTTGACAGTGCCATCCTTCTCCAATATTTAAACACTAAATCTTCCCCAGCTCTCCTGCACACTTTTACTCCTCCCTCTGCTGCCTGGTCATCAAAGTGCATCAAAATTATGTGTGTCCATAACAGTGTGTAGGCAAATGGTGCACATGCAAAAGGTGGTATTTGTTCCATTTTATTTATTTGCAACCATTGTATATATAGTACTTTTTTATTCCTTATATCTCCTTGGGTTACATTGTATTACTTTGCAGTTTATTTCCCAAAAGGTTTAATATTACTTGACATAGCAGCAAACCCAGACATCACAGAAAATAATCACAATAAGATGAGAACAGATGAGAAACAGCAGGCAGCCCCTAAAGAATAATATGAGCACTTCGCCTAAAGAATCATAAAATATTTACAGTGATAAATTTGGCACACCTAAACGAGCTGGCGCAGCACGGACACTGGTAGCACATTACACATTAAAGTTTAAAGTTGTATAAAACAGCCTGTTAGTGGGGAGTAAATAATGTGCCAGCTGTGTGATCAATTGTCCTGTAAGCTGCGTCCCGCCCTGCGCCGCTGCTGGACACACAAACACCAACACAGCTCTGCAATGAACACCGGTCACTCCGGACTGAGACACAGCCACGGGACATCTGCGCTCATGGATAGGTAAGCTGTTGTCTCCTTCACTTTCTAAGTTTATGTAGAGGTGCTGTTTGAACATGGAATATTACTCCCCTGCTGCGACCGTTGATATTATTTGTCTTATTTTGCGCACAGTTTTTGAAGTATTTGATGCCTAATTTCCGTTGTCCTTGCAATTAATTTGCGCCCAAAGTATGTTTTATTTCACTTCAATCTTTTCTTTTTTTCTGTCTTTTCTAGAGTCTGAAACGAACTAGCTGTGTTGCTGACAGAAACGTGTCAAATCTGACCTTGGCTTCACTGCAATTTGAAACACGACGGTGCGTAACACAATACAAGACAAGTAAGACTGCTGCTCGTTTGAGAGCTACAGGGGTGACAGCAGGTATGGATGACTGTTTACAATAACCAAGTTAATGTATACACGCAAAATGTTGGTAATACTTGGTTTGATACTTTGTAAGTCTACAACAGGGCCATAGCCATGGAGTCAACATTGGTGGGCGGGGGGCATTATATATTATACTATATTATGTTATATTAAGTTTAGGGTGTCAAATGATTACAATTTTACAATTATGATAAACCCTGAAATTCTATCGTTAATCGCGATTGATCATATTTTTAAGCGCATGATTAAAATTACATTATTTTGCATTTCAAAACAGTTTTGAAGTCCATGTTAACAAGGTTAAGTTATTTTTACCAGACTGTCTTGTTAGGGAAGAAAAATATTGCAAAGAAATTTTATTTTGTATTATTTTTTATTTATGATCTTGACTTTTAGATATATTTCTTCCAAATCAGTGCTGCACTATTACATCGGTGTGGTTTTGAAACCAAGGCTTAGAGGTAAAGAAGGAGTGCAATGAACAATCAGTGTCAATATGACCAATATAATGATCCCTGCTTAATGCGACATTTGCATTTGCATCTTGCTGGCTTGGCAAGAGTGCATCAAAGGGACAAAATAGCGGCATGCAACTAAAGTGTTAAAAAAATAACATGTTATGTTTGGACCTTAATCATATTGCGATTAAAGTGTTACTATGTTTATTATTAAATTTGCTAGTGATAATTTCAGACCACTGAGTGCCTGTAGTGGCATAGCATTGCATAGCAGCACAGCATGTCTGAATATTGTTATCATTAATATAGTACATTTCAAATAATATCAATATGATTGGTCTGAAATAAAAATATCATTGGTTTGCAGAATTTGATCAATAATTTTATGGCCTGCTTTGTGATTGGGTTATAATGAACTATGACTTGGCTAATCTGTAAAGCACTTGAGGTGTCTTTTAGATATGAAATGTTTTATATAATTTCTGCTTGCTTTGAGGCTATCAGGTTATTTCCGTTGCATTTTTAAACATCCATCTTAAAAAGTTGAAGACTGTTGTTTACTGATCATTGCATGCATTACTCATTCTGTAGAGCACTGTCATGATGTGTAACTATATATATTGAAACCCAGATGCAACTCAATACTTGCCGGCTGTGATGTAACGCACTTCAATATGATCAGATGACATACAAGAAAATGTGAGGTGTTCTAATTCCAGTGTCCTTGTGTGCAGGCAACAAGACCTCTGAGATTTCCCCTCAAGAACAGCTGAACGCCCTCCAGCAGCTTCATCACGATGTATGGGCAGATCCTCCATCCGCACAGCGCTGATGATGATTGCTTCATTAATGTCAATGTTGGTGGTTTCAAACAACGAATGGAGCACAACGTTCTGAAACGATTCCCACAGACTCGTCTGGGTCGCCTCCTGTGCTGCAGCTCCAAAGAAGCAATCCTGGAGCTCTGCGATGATTTCAGTCCCTCTGATATGGAGTACTATTTTGACCGAAACCCACGTTTTTTCTGCTATGTGCTGAACTTTTACCTCACAGGCAAAATCCACCTGGTGGACGGGTTGTGCATAGTGTCATTTTTTCAAGAGATTGAGTATTGGGGCATCAAGGAGCGCCACCTGGACTTCTGCTGCAGCAACAAATACCATGAACTAATGGAGCTTGCCGAAGATAAGTGCTGGGATCAGAGGAGCGATGAGACACAGCTTGGCTCATCTGTTGAAGAGTTGTCATATTTGGAGGAAGATGTAGAAATCTTTGAAGGCTCCTGGTGTGCAGACGTTCGCAGGAATATCTGGATTCGACTTGAGAATCCAGGGCACTCCACTTCAGCTAAGGTGATGGCTGTAGCTTCCCTAGCTTTGGTCATTATCTCAATTCTAGCCATGTGCATCCACAGCATGCCGGACTTCCATCAAGTGGACCTCAACGAGAAGGAGATTGAAAACCCAGTGCTGGCTTTCTTTGAGAGCCTCTGTATTGTTTTTTTCTCTGCAGAATTCATTCTTCGTCTGGCTGTTGCACCATCAGCCAGAAAGTTCTTGTGCAGCCCTCTCAATATCATCGACTTGATGTCAATTATGCCCTTCTATGTCACAATAGCCTGTGATATAATGGATGAAGGTGAGAGCACAGACTTGGGGAATGTTGGCAAAGTGGTGCAGATCTTAAGGTTGATGCGAGTGTTTCGCATCCTAAAACTTGCTCGCCACTCGGCAGGCCTACGCTCTCTTGGTGCCACACTGCGACACAGCTCCAGTGAAGTAGGACAGCTGGTGCTTTTCTTGTCTGTGGGCATTTCCATGTTTTCTGCTCTCATTTACTTTGTGGAGAAAGAAACTCAAGAGTCAGAGCTGCAGACTATGCCTATTGGCTGGTGGTGGGCCACCATTAGCATGACTACAGTGGGCTACGGGGACACTTTTCCTGTCACGCTTGCTGGAAAACTGATAGGAACGTTGTGCATTATCTGCGGGCTGCTAATAGTGGCTCTGCCCATTACTAACATCTTCAATAAATTCTCCAAGTTCTATCAGAGGCAAAAACATCTGTAGATGTTAGACAACAAAATAACTGAACCATATCCAGCGAGTGCAGGGGCATTCAAAAATAGTTAAGATGCAATGTCAAAACTTTTAACCCTAGAAACTCCTTCATCACTTACAACTCATGTGAAGTTGTAAAAGAAGCTGTGACCATCACACATGATCAGGTAAAAGGGGTTAGCAGCACAATGTACAGTAATGAACATGGCTGAATGAGGGTTTAGTATTCTTGTGACAAATATCTTTATGATTCAAAGAAATACTTAACCATGACCATTTGTATATCAATTACTCCGTGTTACCTTGAATGTGTTAAGAAAATTTGGTTTTACTTGCATGCCACCAGTGTACGAAGAATGCAAAGACAGAAAATTCTTGATGAACTGAAGTCATAGGTATCTATGTTTACCAACAGCAAAATTAAGTCAAATAACAACTTACAAATTGACCCAACTCGTTCAACATATTATCCAAGTTTCATTTATCCAGTCCTTTGCTCACTACTTCCCAAATACATGGTTTTTTGCTTAAATCTAGAAATGAGACCTACCTATGCCATCTTCAAAGCCAGACTCCATCGACACAAATAGTGATTTTACCTTGATGAAACACAGGAGTTGCTGGTCTACCACTGACACCATGGTAAGTTTGTTTGAGTTATTGTGTGACTTTGATGAATCCAAAGTAGCAAACTTTAAAACACCAAAGTCACACAATAACACAAACAAACTAATCAAGGCAGCAGTAGACCAGCAACTCCCATGTTCAGCAATTGCTGAAATTGCTGAAACGAACTAGCTGTGTTGAAATTGCTGATGAGGGCTGGTTTTGAGGAGTTTATGGATAAGTTTCACTTTCATTGCAGTCGTACATACTAAGAATTTTCTTTTTTTCTTTCACTGTGGAGGCATGACAGAAATAGATGTACCTGGGGTGAGCAGTTGACATATAAGTGGTCATTTGTGGGTATAAGTATTCCTCTATGTGAATAGTTTTAAATTTTGAGAAATTTGCTTTATAAATTTCGTGTTAAGATTTAGATGAAAAGATTAAAACCACTCATTTCTGTACAGTATACTGTATATGTGAGGACCACTGGCTGGTTGCCTCAGTTGGAGCTTAATAAAAGCTTGTTAAGGTCTGGCAACACTGCTAACCTGGCTCTATCTGGACAAAACAAAATCCAACTACTAGTGCAGACTATTTCTTGACCGATATAAACTCCTTGAAGTTACTGGGCCCTTCCAAAAAAGAAGCACACAATAAACATCTAACAAAAGATAGTAAGCAAACTGTAATTCAGATTTAAGAATTCAACTGATAAAACATGTTAATTAGTGACGTTAAGTGAGATAGGTGGATGGAGCCTGGTGGGCTAGTTTTTGCTTAAGTGACAAAAACTGCAGTTCCTTGAATGGCCACTAGATGCTGGCTCCAAAACAGGATAAATCCCCACAGACACCCAGCTCTACAGTTGGAAATAAACATGTTTATTGCCTGGTGCAAAATAAAGATTTCGGTCTTTATAGCTAATTTTCAATATAGAGTCCATAAACCAAGGGGTGTCATCATGGTAGCTACATCCTGTTTACATTTCGTTGAGTCTTAAAGTTATGCAGAAGTTTGAGTGATAGGTTGTCAGCCAATAGTGGCCTCAGTTTCTCAGTCAGATCAACCACTCACTCCTTCACAGCCTCACAGCCAAATACGCCAACTTCTGGCTCCAAAAATCCAAGATGGCGGTTGCTAAAATGCCAAAATCAAGGCTTAAAAAGGGGAGTCCATAAACCAAGGGGTGTCATCATGGTAGCTACATCCATTATTTTTACAGTCTGGTACACTATGGTTTTCCCCTGTTTCCAGTCTTTATGTCAGGTGCAACTAACCAGCTACTGACTCCAGTTACGTAGTCATTGATTTGGGAGTGGTATTAATCTTCTCATCTAACTTAGGCAATAAGCAAGGAACTTCCCATAATGTAAAACTGATATTTAAACTCCATTGACTTGACTGACAGGATGTACAAGTTTGTGTCTTGAGTTACTGTCAGTACCACAGGATTTGTATTTCATCAATGCAGCTTTTAAATTTCATATTTGTTTTAAATATATATTTAAGCCAACATTCAAGCCTGTTGTGGTTTAATGCTCCCTGTCTTGCTGCAGTTACTTTCATCAGCAGTACCTACCTATGCGTGCTTTATCTGTGTCATCGCCTCGACAGATAAGAATGTGCCGATCAATGAAAACAGACCAAATATCCGAGTTGCCCTCCAAAGGCTGCCAATACTGTGGAAGAAACTTTAATCTCAATCCAAGTGATTTCAAATTAAACCATGGCCCCTGCAATATTGTCTGTTGTGAGGTGGTGATCTTTAGTCTCATTATTTTAATTGGCAGCTGATGACTACAACATTTATTGTATTTTGCAGCTGTCAGGAAATTGTGTAGTTGCTTGTGGCTTCAGCTCTTCAATAAACAACTACGTCAGCATTCAGGTATGGTCACCCTTTACGCTTGGGTCCCTCCTCTCGCGTCCTTCCTTTATGCTCAAAGTCACACAGTATTGCACTCTGATTTAGTTCATTGCTTCGGTCTTTTCAAGTGAAAGTCACCGTCAGCAATATCTGTAGTCATCTCAAAGCTGAAGGACAGCCAGGTAGTTTCTACACTGTAACATCGAGATAGAGACTTTGTGCTGTTGGGGTACTCTAATCATGAAAGGCCGAAACCTGCTGGTGACCTTAATGAGGTTTTTCAAAAGCTGATGATGATTCTGACAAGATGATAGCAACTAACATGCAAAGGGGGTGAAATGTACCAAAAAACACCTTGGTAGCAATGATTAAAATACACAATTGGCCTTGTTTAGTTGAGCGGCTGTTTAGACTTTATTCATTGTTTGTTTGTTAATTGCTCTAGAATATAATTTAGACCTCATTATGAAATCAGTACAAGTAGATTTTCCTTATTTGAAGTTCAATCAAGTCTACTATTAAATTCACTCCCCCCTACTCTGTCAGTCACTACTTTTAATGCCTTTAAGAGGACTGTGACCAAAGGATCAAAGGATCAAACAAACTAGTGTGGCTTCACTGGGGGTGCACACCCAGTATCCACCCTCTCATTACATTCTGTGTCTCTGTTCAGTTTAACACTCACCCTCTGGCTTCCAAAGAAGCTGTGTGCCAGACTTTGCCTGATTAAATACTCACTTCAGAGACTGATTGCCCACACCTGCACCAAGATGGAGGCAGGTGGGAGAGACTGATTGTTCACACCTTCACTAAAAAGGAAGGAACTAAGTGGAAGACTGTGTTAAAAATGGACAATAATGATCACCACAGAACAGAATTTAAATGTGACATGTTAAGGTTGATTGATGTAACAAGGGGAAGAACCCCAAGTGACATTAGAAAATTAAGTCTAAAAACAAAATGCAACTATTGTGGTTTATGCCAAGCAGGTGGAGCATAGGAGGGGCGTAGGGAGACTGTAATGGTGAGGTTTGATCCAGTGCCTCTGCTCTGCTGACACACTGACGTGCTGTGAGGAGCCGATAAAAGCCTGTTTTAAAGGTGATGTAATGCCAGTTTTTACCTACAATCATTATTGACATATATTGTTTGTTTTTACTTGGAAATTATTGTTTATTTTACTATGAGCTCATTTGTGTTAGTGAAAAGCTGCTGTAATTATTAATTGTGCCAACAATAATTGGAATAGCTGCCCCCTTTACTAAGTACATCAATCCCAAAGCAAATCCTCATTCAAATACCATTTAAGAAATCATTACTTATTGACATGATCAATGGTCCAGTGTTGGTCACGTAATGTCTTTCTGTTCCCCAGTGATGGCCCTTGAGGCTTATTCATTGACTGATTCTGAAACTAATTAATCAAATACATTGAAATTGAATGTCCATTGGAATTAATGCAAAGAAAATTGGAAGAACACTTTCTTCATTAACACAGTGTGGGTGCACATGAGATAAACATAGCGTAACACAAATGAGATGTTGTATACAGTGTTAATGTGATTTGCTGGATTTGGGATGCCAAGACCTTATGCTATTTGCATTGACTAATAGAAATCTCTTTAACTAAATGAATATTATGTTTGAACATATATATATTTTTTGAAGCATTTTTGAACATATGTTACGAATCACAGATATACTGTACAATCACAGTAGTTTATTTAGGTGCACTTGTACACTTTTACTGAACCCAATCTAAGCTTAGCCAGTTAATTATCAATTAACAGAGAAACTGGACTGAGTTGTACCAAAACCCTGAAGATTTCTCCTCAAGAATGACACTTTAAGTTTAAATTCTCCTTAGCTGAGAGACTTGCAGTATTGCAAAAAATCCCTCAGTTGCTTTTAATTCATTCATTTGTTACACAGCACAGTCATTTTTCATTTTTGTATTTTAAACCTGTCCTAGAATTTTTTATTTTTATTTTTTGCTTGTTTTTATTGTCTATTATCTAGCCCCTTTAAAGACCACGTTGTTTGATGACTGGGGACCACATTTAACAACAGCATACTTAAATCAAACATCTATACACAAACTCTCATGCAGTATAATCCAGACGTTTTTTTTCCAGTCTTATGCTCAGTACTTCCCAAACATAAACATTTTTACTAAAACCTTACTTTATAAACATGCAAACTCAGAAAGGGCCCAAACTGGTCAGCGGGTTTGAACCCAGAACACTCACTGAGCTTGAGCTTGAGAGATCTGGTGATTGGGCTAGTCTTCTCTTAAAAATTATTATTAAGAAAAAACATAGGAACTTACCAAAAAGCATAAAGAACATCTATTGAATAACTTAAAACCACTTTAAAGAGTTTTGTTTTCTATATGTAAAATATCACATCTTACAATATTTTCTGCAGCCTCATTTTGAACATTTTTTCCTCTTACTCCAGCACCATACAAACGTCTGTACAGCAGTTCACTGGCTATTGAATAGGATTTGAGCCACATACCTCAATAAGTCCACATCTAATGATTATTAGCTTTGTTGTTAGGTTTTTACTGCTTCGCTACTTTCAGATTGGCTTCACAAGACAAAAATCAATTTCTTTTTAATTACCCTTGTGGGGTTCTCAGCTGCTTTGCTTACTCAGCTCATACTCATTCACTCACATAAACATGTTGTTTTCAGATGAAGGGTGTGTTCTTGAAATGCAACTTTTGCAGTGGGTGACAAAAAAGCCTGAACTCTGGCTGAAATATCACCTGAAAAAATGACCAAAGAAGAATAAAAGGTCACAAAATGATTCTGTGTCTATAATTCACTCTGAGCTGTAATCAGATCTCAGGGTAGAAATCGATTTAATCTAAGCACATTTAATAGTAACAGGAAAGAGAGATAATGGAGAAATATGTTCATCCAGGTTGCAACACTTGCTGCGTGTCATAGAGTATGGCCTTAATGTGATGAATGAAAACTAGATAAACTTACACACTGCACAAGTGCACATTTCAGTCTATTAAAAGCTCTCAGGTGTCACAGCTGTCTTTGCAAACCAAGCAAAGTCGTTTGTCGCGATTAAATTACACAATATCTCTGTGCCAAGTGCTTGACTCAGATCCCAGAAACTCAGTGTTTGATTTCAAGAAAAGTGCCCATGCTAGAATTACAGCTATTGATATCTGAAAAGCGCAATCAAATTACAATCTTCTGACATATTCATATGATTACACCCTGCCACTGTTATCGAGTGTGGGCAACTTGGTACAGCAGCTAGAGTTTGGGATCAGATTTTCTGAAGGGCAGACAGCTCTTTTTGACGGGAAACTTAGGTGAAAGTGAAACTTGTCCTTGCTCTTATCAAAGCCAGACTGCACTGACAAAAACAGGAACCACTGGTCTACTACTACCTAAATCGGTAGGCTAGTTTGTATATATTTAGAAGTTAATTTTAAAATATCAAGTGAAAAATGTCAAGAGCCCAAAAAAGCCAGAATTTGACATATCAAAAAAATGATCAAAAACTACATAGTATAGTATGGCAAAAAAATTAAAAAATTTTGACGTGGCCAAATGACTGGAAATGACAATTTATAGCTTTTAGAGTGGTGCCAAAGCATACAATGTCAAGCAAAAGGCCAAAAACGTCATAATTTAGCATGTTGAACAAATGGCTGAAAACCGCAAAGTATACAGTAGTATGGCTAAAAATCTCAAATTTTGACATGTCCATAAAATGGCTGAAAATGACATATTTAGCTTGTAAAGTAGCATCTCAGCATACAAAGTCAAACAAAAGGCTAGAAATGTCATAATTTAGCATGTCAAAAAAAATGGCCGCAAACCGCATAGTTTAGTGTGATGAAAAATCTCAAATTTTGACATGTACAAAAATAGTCTGAAAACGGCTTTTTATAGCTCGAAGAAACGCACCATAGTATAGCTTGTCAAAAAAAGGGCCAAAAAAGTCATAATATAGCATGTTGAGGAGAATGGCCAAAAACTGCATAGTATAGAATGGCTAAAAATCACAAATTTTGACAATGGCTCAAAGCTGCTCATCGTAGCTCATAGAGACACGCCATAGTATAGCATGTTGAAAAAAGGGCCAAAAAGGCAAAAATAAAAGTCATAATATAGCATTTCCATAACATGGCCAACATAGTATAGTATGGCAAAAAATCTCAAAATTGACGTGTCAAAAAAAGCCTGAAAACAGCTTAGTGTAGCTAATGCAGATGCGCCATAGTTTTACATGTTGGAAAACGTGCTGAAAAAGGACAAAAAACTCATGATATAGCATGTCAATAAAAATGGCCATCTCAAATTTTGACATGTCCGATAAATGGCTGAAAACAGCTTATTACAACTCGTACAGCCGTGCCAAAATATACCATGTTGAAAGGGCCAAAAACCGCACGGTATAATATGGCAAAAAAACTAAAATTTTGACACATGCAAAAGCAGATGAAAACACCTTACAAAAGCATAAAATAGAATGCCGAGATATGCTATAGCATAGAATGTTGCAAAAACTGCCCACAAACAATATGACGAAAAAAAAGCCTCAAAAGGGCAAAGCTACAGTATGGAGAAAATATCAAAATACGACATGTCCCAAAAACAGCTGAAAAACCTCAAACAACATGAAATAGCGTGCCGGGACATGCCATAGCATAGAATTTTGATAAAACTGCCAAAAACACTGTAATAATGCATGTCGAATAAATCATCAAAAAGGCAAGGCTACAGTATGACAAAAATGTAAAAATGTCCCAAAAACAGCTGAAGAAAACCTCAAACAACATGAAATAGTGTGCCGGGACATGCCATAGCATAGAATTTTGAAAAAACTGCCAAAGACACCGTAATAATGCATGTCGAATAAATCATCAAAAAGGCAAGGCTATAGTATGACAAAAATGTAAAAATGTCCCCAAAAGAGTTGAAAACATGTCAAAACAGCATGAAGTAGCATGCCGAGACATGGCATTGCAAAGAATGTTCAAAAAACAGCCCAAAACAACCTGATTATGCATGTGCAAAAAATGACAGAAAAGGAAAGACTATAGTATAGCAAAAAATGTCAAAATATGACATTTCCTAAAAACTGC